>NC_135497.1:383422971-384022971 GCF_052857255.1 Amblyomma americanum | reverse complement strand
GCCGCGGTCGGGTTCGAACCCGGGAATTCCGGAACAGTAGTCGAGCGCCCTAACCACTGAGCAACCGTGGCGGGTAAATTGCTCACAAATTGTAGTTTTACTCATTTACATACTATGATAATACTGCAATGAGCGCCGCTGATGCTATATTCCGCCTGCTTGGGAAACGCTTCGCGTAGGATCGGCGCCTCCCGCTAATTGTATATGCTTCCTCTATGTCATCAATATTTGATTTTAAATCGCTTTAGCTGAAAATACGTTAGGAAATTACTTGAAATAATTAAAACAACTAGATTTGTTGTCCATAGTCGACGCCGACGGCTGCTGTCGGCTGCCTTCAGCACATGCTGTGAAGGCTGGGTCACATACCGACACTTCCCCCTTTTTGTACTCGCGCCCTGCGATGTAGGCAGTCGTCGCTTTGAGGGCACTCTAGGCAAAACTACGCTCTACAGCTATTTTCAGGCTCTAAAACTTGAGAATTCGCTCCCCGCAATTGCCGAAATCACACACATGGATCCTGCGTACTCGCTAGGCCTAGTCACGAAAGGGACCGGTGGTCTACCGTCGACCGAAATTCAAGAATCTGTCGAGAGTTCTCCGCTGATTAGTAAGAAAGTGTGAAGATATAAAATGCAGCCGCTCGTTTCGCTTTTTTCGATACGGATAATTTACACAAGCGCAGTTTTTCGGGCCGTCTATTCACCGGGCGTGAAGCTTTCGCTAGGACGCACAAGCCCAGGCGACGGCGGCGAGCGATCAGCGGCACCGTCGTGCGGCGTTTTCTGCCCGTGTCGCTTGTCTCGCCTATAGATTCTATGCGCAGGCACCGAATGAAGCACACCTTCGCTGGTGCACGCACATCGCGTATGTCGCCATGGCTACCATCAGGTTCAATAAGTTTTAAAATTTTTTAGTTTATGGAATGTTTGGTTTGGTTTATATGGGTTTAACGTCCCAAAGCGGCTCAGGCTATGAGAGACGCCGTAGCGAAGGGCTCCGGAGATTTCGATCACCTGGGGTTCTTTAGCGTGCACTGACATCGCACAGTACACGGCCCTCTAGAATTTCGCCTCCATCAAAATTCGACCGCCGTGGCCGGGATCGAACCAGCGTCTTTCGGGCCAGCAGCCGAGCGCCATAACCACACAGCCACCACGGCCGCTCGTTTATTAAATTTTATATACCAACTAGTCCCTCACCACACTCTGCCAGTTCCCACTAAGTTCACTCTTTACACTACTGCGATACGGGGCCGTTGGTCGTGCTGGCGTGGTCGTCAATCTAGCGTGACAGACCAGTGCGTAAGCGACGGAATTTGCCTACCGACCAGCCAACCGACCGTCGATCGCCGTCGCATCGGCCTAGTGTGCCCGGACCCTACCTATACCGAAGAAAAACTGCGTTACTGTTATTAACGCTTTTAAGGCACCAGTCACTCATATATGGGGGACGATGCTACTTCGATCGCCCGCGGATGTACAGGGGGGAATGGGACCGCGCTGCGCACATTGCAGCATCGAGAGCAGACGACGTTGCTCCGTGTATGCCCTGATGACGTCACGAGAGTACTCAATATGGCGGTCGCTGCCGGTGGGAGTAGTTCCCCGTTCTCAATTTCGATCGCATTTTTTGGAATATACAGCGCGTCCAGGGCAGCCAAATTTCGGAAACTAAATCATAAGCTCATGTATTAGTTACTGAAGCGCAAAACTGCAATATGAAGAACGACCATGGCATGGCCCCTTTAAACTTTTTCTGACTAGGCGTCGCGTTGGGAGTGGGGGATTGAAAGGATTGTAATGTGAAGGGCCCCTCGTGTGCCAGGAAGGAGGGGGAAAGGGCAAGAGGTAATGAAGCGCGCGTTTCCTCGCGGAGTGTCTTAGAAAGGAGGTTGCAAATCAAGCTATGGAAGTCGTCGAAAAAAAAACGGGCTGCAAGCCGCGACAGCCACGAAAAGCCGATTGAAAAATTTTCGCGGAAAAACACGTGTCCGCGGCACTCCCGGGACTGGATGCTCTGTAAGCGCTGTGCACTGCAGTGCGCGGCTCCGCCATCGTGGCTAGAAAATAACTTAGTTCTGTAGGATATCTCTGAATTTCAAAACTCCACATGCACATGAAAAAGAGGTTTTGGTACCTGCCAACGTCGCGGGTTACTTCTTTTCGGAACGTGAGCTGCGATAAGCAATTAATACTCAAGACAGAACAAATGGACATGCCAGAAATGCATACACACAGTGAAGGAATAAGAATATATTGGAATGGGTGAGCATAATCACATTAAAGAATAAATAAGCAATAAAGACAATATACAATAATCTATAATAAAGACTATGTGTGCAGTAGTATATGCATAATAACCACAAGCATACGCGCAAAACTGAATGCAATTTAAAGGACATAACATTAAGGTCATGATCACATATCCAGAGGTAAAGCGACCGATTGATTGAGAAAATCAGGAAAAAGAAATTCAGCTGAGCCTTTGGAGACAAGACAGAAACAGTGGGCCGTACGTGAATTGTACAATTGTGGACAGAATAATGTGGACTGCGCTTCAGCAGCGAAACTTATAAGACGCGTTTGGAAGTGAAAATTACCGGATTTTTACCTTTATGGAAGCAAATGCGGTTCTTGCGCTTGTGCCTAAATGAAGGCCGCAGCCTTTCTATATCTGTTACGATATGTCAGGTAAGAGTCAATTTCAACCCTGAGCCTATAACCAAGATATTATGAAGGAGTGTTCTAGCAAGGTGTGTGAAACCGACTAGTTGGGTGCAGCTATGATCTGTGTGGCCTTGTCTGCAGCATTTTTACATTTTGAAAAGGTTTCCAGTTTCTAGGCTAATTGGCTATTTTTTAAGATATCCGCCCAGGGAAAATCGCGTGATAGCTGTAGCGTGATAGCGTGATAGCTCTCTGAACAAAAAAAAAAATCCGCTCATTTCCGGAGCGCTTACCCGACTCGATGGGCTTTGCGCTAGCAGCGGCCTCAAAATATGCGCTAGCAATCCGCTAACCCGTTCGTTGGCTAGTTCTTTTAGGAGGGTAAAAAAAAACGCTACGTAAATGATGCCTTACTGAAAACATTTCAAGTCTGCTTCAAAATTTGCTTTTTTCTCTGGGCCAGAATTTAAGAACTTAGGCATATCATTCAACGCAATTTTCCAAAATGCACAAACTATAGACTATACCACACGATTCTCAGCAGTGCAAAGATGGTTTAGCTGAGACACTTTCATATTATTCGCCCACGGCTTCAAAAAATTTATGTATTTAATACATTTCCGGCGGGTGAGGAGTAATGGAATACCTATTGTTCGTCCACTTTGAATAACTCCGCAGTAAACATCATGTCATGCTAAGAGGATAAAAAGGCGCCTCGATGAAGAACAATTCCGGGGACGCACGAAGAAGGCTTGCGAACGTAAACGGATGAGCTTATCTAAGCGATCACGGCAAGAAGAGGAGCACAAAATGCACCAGTGGTCGTATCCAAGTAAATCTTGTCTGTATAGCGCGTGACGAGGTGAAGCAAAATGACTTAGGCATATTACAGTAGCGTCAAAAGTCTGCATGGAGTAAAAAACAAACTACAGGACAATTTCGCACGTGTAAAGAGATCGAATTTTCGGGCGTTCTCTGCAGTGCGAGCAAACAATTTTTCACATTTCTTCGATTTTACGGTTCCAATTCTTTAATTTAGCGATGACAGCCTTGTGATCGCTAAGTGAGTTGTTGGATGCTGAATATCATGGATCATATCATACCTTTTAATGTTATAGCGCACACCCCCTGAAAGCTAAGGGTATATAGCCTTGTCACACTGCCTCGGACGAAAGATGTCGCTCGTGCTCTGTGAACTCAAGCGCATGCTAACAATTGAACATTTGCAGAAAAGTTTTTGCGCATGCGCGATGAAGGCGCGGCCAGCGCCATCTAAAGGCGATTTGGATTTGTTAGGAAAACATGAGCCGGCGGTTCATTCCTCCGCTGTAGTGCGGCGACTGATGTGAGCAGGAACTGCCACGTGACTGCCACGTAACTGCAACGCGTTTTTATCTAAACTAACCACGCGCTTTATAACAGCGAGACGTGGCTGCGACGAGATACATGGCGCGAAAGACGAACCCGTTGATGGGGCAAGTAATGCGCACATCCAGCACGTTTAGAAACAGGTGTTGCTGCTTTATTTCGCGCTTACTGCCAAGTAAACACTGCTCGGTCGTTCTAGAACAGTTTCGCCATCGACGCACAAAAACCGAATGCTATACAGCGTGTTTAAAATTAGATTTTACGGATTCAAAAAAACTGAAGCGCCGTACGCTAATGCCGATTTTGCACGTTGGTAATGCGGCCAGGCGGACACAAATTAGAATAATAATTGTTCTCGCAAAAAAATAATTACCTGAAATTCATTAATGAACTTTTTATTGGCTGAATGTAGCGTGCTAGTTTATATAGAGAACTTGGAGGCAGTTGCTTTCGAGCGCTATTCCATTTTGTACCAGTTTAGTAACGCGCCTCTGCCCTGAGATACGCATGTCAAAAATTTCGTCCCAGTTCGTTTAATAACGCATGCCAGAAAGCGGCACTCCGCGTGACGCACCTCCCTCGTGTGACGCAGCTGTTGCGTATGGCACCCCGCCTTGCAAGAGTGTGCAGCAAGCGACATCACGTCTTTCTACCGGCTGTAGAAATGATCGCTTAAAGAAATAGCTCTCCCTTATCGCCGACCCAACAGTTCATTGGTTTCAATCGTCGAGAAGGAAAAAGCTGGCCCAGAACGAAAAGTCATCCGCGTCGCCGCTCGCTGCACACTCTTGCAAGGCGGAGGGTCATACGCAACAGCTGCGTCACACGAGGGAGGAGCTTCACGCCGGGAGCTGTGTCTCGCGTGCGTAATTAGACAAACTGAGGCAAAATTTTAGACGTGTGCATCTCAGGACACAGGTCCCTTACTAAAATTGTGCAAAATGGAATAGCCCTCGAAAGCAACTGCCTTCAAGTTCTCAATATAAACATGCACGCTAACTTCAGCCAATAAAAAGTTAACTAATGAATTTTAGTTAATTACTGATATTATGAGGACAATAATTACCCATTTGTGTCCGCCTAGCCGCATTACGAATGTGAAAAAGCGGCACTAGCATACGGCGTTTCACGTTTTTTTTTAAATCAGTAAAGTCTAATTTTTGAACACACTGTACACTTGTATGATCATTTACCATAAATGCTACAATGTCAAACTGTGCTATCTGAACAGCGGGAGCGCGGCAGAGCGCAACTTCGCGTGCATCCGCGCATTCAATAACGCTCCTGCGGCCCGTTAGCACGAAAAGCAACGCTCTCCCGTATCAGCGCAAGCCATGATTAAGATAGTATAACGGGTCCTTTACTATAATCAGTTAAGTGTGGCCTAGGGCAAAAGGTGCTGTGTGAAGTTAGCAGAAACTCCTGCCTTATCAAGGAAGCGCAAACATAAATGTACGTGCGCATTAGGAATGTGCCTCCCATTATACTGTTACACTCGCCCGCGCATTGACGCACATTCAAGCACATTTTCATTCTGCCATTCGGCGTTCCGTTGAGGTAGCAGAGTGCCGGTATTGCCAAACATGGTCGTATTTCAGGCTACAACGCGAAAACTCTTCGCTCCACCCCGTTTCTAAAAACGTAAATGGGATGCTCGCCTCCTCTGCCATTCTCTTTCGTTAGCAAACGCACGTTTCCGGAAAATAAACAACACAAAAACAACAAAACAAGCGCGCGTGAACAGGTGAACGCTCACTTGCACATGCTTGATTGAGAACCCTTTTCCAAGCAAAAGTGCCAGCGGTGCTTCCCTGTTTGCACGACAGCTGGCGCTCGCTTTTCCGCAAAAGGGTGGTGGATGTGTAGAAGTATCGTGGGGTGTGGATAAATAACGGTGCTGAGTATCTGACAGAGCATGAAAAGTATGTAATGAATAAAGCTAGTAGTAATGCAGCTGTCATGAAAAATAGAGCACTGTGGAATTACAATAGGTATGAAATGGTAAGAGGAATCTGGAAAGGGGTGATGATTCCTAGCCTGACTTTCGGTAATGCGGTCCTGTGCATGCGACCAGGTGTTCAAGCAAGGTAAGAAATTAAACAACATGGCGTAAGGAGGCTAGCTTTGGGAGCACATGGCGATACACCAAGTCAGGGGGAACAGGGTTATATGGGATGGGCGTCGTTCGAGAGCAGAGATGCTAGCAGTAAGATAGCATTAGAGGAGCGATTGAGAAAAATGGGGAAAAGCAGTGGGCTAGGAAAGTTTTCAGATACCTGTACATAAGGAATGTTGACAGGAAATGAAGAAAGCGAACTAGAAAATTCACAAGCTAATATCTGGACAGCAGTAGGGGGCAGATCAGCAATTATCGGTTGAGAAAATGGCTAAAGAAACAGAGAGAGCCCTGTGGAAAACAGGGATGCTGACCAAATCGGCACTGGGAGCATACAGGGTCTTTAAGCAGGAAATTGCCAAAGAAAATATATATGAAAATTGAAGGGGAAGCTCTTTGTTTTTTGAGGCCTGGACGGGAGGTTTGCTAAGACATAGAGTATGGTACCACGAGATAGACACATTGCGCGTTGCGTGCGGAGTGGAGGAGGAAACGGCTGAACACTTGATACTTTTCTGTAAAGCCCTACTGAAAAAATGAACGATAAATGTACGAGAATTCTAGGAGGTGTACGTGTTATGAATGAGATATATACGAGAGGGGGCAATTTGTACAGGAATCCTACGATGTCTTGTAGCGCTTCTATGATGTCTCGCACTTCTGTACGAGATCTCTATGATGTCTCGTTCATATATACGAGGTCTCCAATTCTCGCGTAAAAACTCGTAGCCTTCATACGCGGTACTCGTACAGCACACTGAACCTCGTAGGGCTCGTACGCAGCGTCGTAGATGATCGACGTCATACGCGGCCTCGTAAGCACATTGAACCTCGTAGGGCTCGTACGCAGCGTCGTAACGACGTCATAGGTCTGGCTTAAAATCGCACTGGCGTCATGTATGGCTTTTTTGAAGCCTATCATAGGCCTCACCCACAGAGTCCGTACGAGATCCCACTTATCACTAGGTAGGCCTAGGTGCGCAGTTACAGAAACGCCTAATAATCGCCATGAGCGTAAACAAACAGAATGCATCGATCGATCACTTCTGCAGCTGATGTTAAGGTAACCAAATTGTGCGGCTATATACAAAACCACTGAATCCGCACCTATAATTTGGTCATGATTAATCTGTTTAATGTATAATTACACCTGCAAAATTTCATAATAATTTCATTTAATTGTGCTAAAGACACTGAATAAAATATAAATTTTAAAATTATAATCGGTTATTCAGTCAAATATAGCAAGTAATCATAAATCATTGCATTGATTTAAGACTTTTAATAATTAATCATGAAAAAACATACGCGGAAAATTTGCGCTTATTAAGTATTTAAAAAAATACGTACATGGCAACAATGGAAAATTTGTTTACTTATATTAAGAGGAAGAAAGCGGAAATTATTTACAGAAGGAAATTCGTAAAATGGCAATGAGAATATCAAGAAGCACATATACCCTACATCACCGCAGCGAGGCAAAAAAAAAGCTTCCTAGCTGTTACCAAGGCTAGAATAAAACATATCAAAATAAGAAAACAGATATTCATTATAGTGCATCACTCATCGAGCAGCGCTGTCCTATAGATGCTTAACAAGCAGCATGAGGAGCCTCATCAACACTTCAAGACTCCATATATACAGTTTTGGGCTAATTATAATATACTGATAATTAAAGCAGTCACAAGGATTTACTGCTGGATTCTCTGCAGAGCAATCCAAACAGCAGGTACAAGTACAGAACGCACGAAAACAAGGTCAATGCGGATGAAATGACATCACATAAAACAAGGAACTGCCCATTCTTGCCCATTCTTGCGTGTTTTGTACAGTTTGCGCTCTTTTTCATGATTGTGACTCCTTAAAACCACATTCCTTGCTCAACCACGCTCGATATTGTTTGGCAGTGTATAAACATAACATCTTCCTTCAGTATTCATGTCAATGAACAAACACGGCGTTGCAATTCCTGAGGGCCTCAGCATAGCACACGTAGCAGGTGAGCGGACGCACTCTCTAATGTGTGGAGGAAATTCCACATCGCTCTGTTCCACAGCTAACTTCTGACAAATGACAACTTTCTCAGAAGTTTCAACATCTGGCTCAAGCACATGCAGGATGTGGAGAACAAGCAAGAAATAACCATACAAAGACAGTACAGCAGAGGAGTAACTTTTGTTTTGCCTTTCTGTACCGCTCGCTCTTGGTTATTGTGCCTTCAAATCTGATTCTGTGATATTCATTTATAACGCTGATCGGCGCACCTAAATTGTTGTACACCACATGTAGCTCCTGTGGCGTCAGGGATTCTTTTAGTTCTTCACCGAAGAGGGACACGTTGCCAACGCGAAGAGTTTTTTTGGTAGTCCCATTGGCCATCAAGCTAGAAAAGAAACACATACGTTTTCTGGCATATAAAGCATCTGGAGTGGTCACTCTAATTTCTGCTCAATGATTGCTCTCTCTATAATTTGAGATGGGCCACCCTTTTGTTGCCTTAACCATTTTTGTCACTTTACCATTGCCACTTTGGAACGGAAAAGCTGAATGAGCCTATAATGGTCCGAGATTTTTGACACTTGGAGTGAAGTGCAAAAGTTGATGAAGGTTGAATGTCACAGTGCGGGCCCCATATAGTTCTGCTTTTGAGATAAAAGCTGACAGCAGATTTTAGAAAAAGAAAAGTCATGTAGCCATAGTTAATAAAATAATAAAAATAAACAAAATCATGCGTATGTTTCTCCATCACATATAAGGCGCTCAAAGGAAATATAATAAATAGCTGCTCAAATGAGTTACTTCAGCTCCTTATGATTTGTAAAAAATCTTTTAATTTTCTTATTGTCTTAATGCACATGAAGGCCGCTGTAATCGAACATTGAACATGCATACGCTGGTGCACAATTGGCCAAATTATAAAACTTTGCAGATCGCATCTGCGTACCTAAGAAACAGATAAATTTAAGCACCTTGTTTTGCTTTCACTGCAAGCATTTTAGGAAAATAAAAGCATGTATTAATCGTGCTTCCTTTCGAAAAGGGGGATGGGTCTAATTTACCTGCACGCTGATGATGTGCTCTTGATCTCTCCATTATCAGCAAGGAGTAACTCCTTCAATCAACAGAGCTGCGTGTCTCCAAAATCGTGGCCGCAAAACTCCTAGCGTTACTGGGAGGCAGTAGAATAGTAGCCAGTGTTTCCATTCACTGGCCTTCCAGAAACACTGGTCTACCAAGAACATGGGAAGCCGTGTGAAGCTGTGAGGTAGCCGGATGCTCAAAAGTCTCTTGCCTAAATTGGCTACAGTGGATGGAGCACCTGCAAAAAGTAGCTAATAGTATGCAACTACCTGCAAGCCATATAACTAAGCGTGAACCACCGAATTAAGAAAAACTACATTACAGCGTGCTGTAACACGAAGTACGTGCTGCTGACAGTGCCATGTGCATGTGGAATTTTCAGGTCTCGGCTTCACATAATCCGTACGTTGCATACAACATTGCTTCGTTTGATCAACACAAAAGTTCTAATGGGGATTCGCAATGACAGGATAATTGTCATGTGCAGTACAGTTAGGTGCCGGCCTGAAAGTTGATCCCTCCGGGCATGATTCTCCTCATAAAGCTGTGTATACTCTACGATACCGTAGTATCATGAAAACAGCTTGGAAAGAAATAAAACATGCATAGCAAATGGTGTTGTGATACCGTCCAATCGCGAATTGAGGTTGGTAAGTGGAATACTCACCGATGTAGTAAGGCTCATGAGAATTCGTCAGGTCCAGCCAATACTCTGCCATCTTCCTGGAAACGCCAAGCAAGACACAATGCATGTATTCCACTGCCAGTCCATTGATGATGTCAAAATTTTTCAAGTTGATCAGAGGAGACGGCCCCTTCAGACTATTCACGTGTACGCCACAGTTCAGGGCCCGGTTCAAGCACATCGGCTGCCGTCCTTGGGTTGTTTATGCTGATATCACGGTAACACCGAGCACCTGAAATCATGCACTTGATATTGGTTCTGGCAAAAACTTTGAAAAGGAAATTTAAAAGTAAAAACTGAAACGAAAAAGGAGGCGACATGCATACCTTCACACAAAATCAAGCCATCATTGTAAACGGTTATGGCTAACAAGAGACATTAATATATTGTTTAGTTATAGGGGCTATCTATATGCTACATATTCAATAGCGTAGGTAAAAATGTCGCTGTGTGAATATTTGTAAGTATTTCTAACAGTTACCTTAATCTCTCGAACAAAATCGAAGCGAACTCTTGATGCGGCGTATTATGAGTTTGCTGCCAGATATGCATGTCTTTTTTCCTTAAAGCATTTCGTAAAAGAGCTTGTGTATCACAATAAGTGGGTACCTGCATGGTAGATGTTTAGACAGTGATGTATGACATCATGAACTAAGGAAAAGGAGCAGCGCAAAAGCATGTAACCACACAAGAAGAAAGGACATGACACAAGCGCTGACTAACAACGGAATTTTATTGAAGGAAAGCACGCCTTAAATAGGGCGACCAACAGAGGTGAAAAGGAGGAGAGCGAACAATCGTGAAAGATAACAGCAAGCCTAAGCAAGCATCAAGACATGAAAAACTCAAACGATAGCTGCTTGTAAAAAGTCTACCTCTGCTGCAAAAAGTGATAATGAGAGAGAGTCGATGCAAGTGTCGCCATATCTCCTAATATAGTAAGCTTCCAGGCTGACACGCGCATTCTTTTCGGCACTCTTACCAAGAATCCTTGTCTCAGCCAAACGAACCACGCATCCTCCGCGCTTACTTACGTTCGCAATCAAATGTGCGTACTTATCTTTTAACTGAAATAAATTTCGGGCATGCTCCTCCAATCGTTCGTTGATGCAATGGCCGGTTTCGCCTACATGAACCTTTCCACACGTCATGGGAATGGCATAAATCAGGCCTGTTGAGCACTTGACTAACGGAGTGTCATGTCGTACCTGGCTTCCTCTATTTTTGGAGTCGCAAATGCGTAGGCATAACTTTCCCAGCTTGTTGGGTGCCGAAAATACAACGGACACACCATGCCACTTGGCCAGTTTCTTGATGTTGTGTGAAATCTTGTGCAGGCATAAAATAACCACAGGCTTATCGGCCTTCCTACGGTCATCATCCATTCTTCTGGTTCCAGTCTTCCATTTGGGTTTCAGTAACAGTCATCAAGACCGAAAGGGGGAAACCCGCCGCCAAAAGTCGGCAAATGTGATTCTGAAAACTCGTTTGCATTTGATGCGGGCACGATTTTTTGAGGCAGAAATCCATACATTGCAACGCAATGACTCTTTTTACAGTCTTCGAGTGGGGCGAATCATAAGGCAGCAAATCCTTTTTTTGCACGAGCGTAAAAGCGCCAGCAGACGTGTCTTTCAGACAACGTAAGATTCAAATCTAAAAACTGTAAAACAGTGGAGTAAGTACCGACTATAAATCATAGCTGTAGGGGGTTCCTGAATTTAATTGGCAGGCAGTTAGGAACAATTTCTCATATGTTACATTTCGCAAGCCATGCTTGGATATTTCTCGGGCGAATTTACCAGACTGATTTAAACTTAATGGCCGGTAACTGTGCTCAATATGGATTAATGCGCACAGAAAGCTCTTATTGTGAAATGTCCAATGGGTCATTGAGTTGGTGGCTTCTGCAGGGCGACTAGAACACAACCTGATGTTTGCCCTGGCATGCAAGAAAACGCAGGCCGCTTTGAGGCAGCCATCTGAGGTATGAATTACACAGTACAATAACACTGCAATATTTTTCATCTAGAGATACAGATTCAGGTGTAGTGGACCTTATACTATATCTGGAGCATATTTGTATCGCTTTTTAAGTTTAGGTAAAACCTAGTAGCTGACTTCTGTTTTGGCGTGCTCTAAGAACTAACTAGCTAACATAACGTATGGTTGGCAACATCTTTAAAATAGTTTTTCATTTTTAATGCCTTCTTAAATCCAACCAACCGAGGGCTGCAGTGTCCAAACTTAGCAGCCCGCTCCCAAGATTTAGTCATGGAGATGATACTCCCCCTACAGGCTTGTGAAAGCTACCACCAGGAGACCAGCCCGGTGTCCGGATATTTGGGGCTAGTAATTGCCCCTCCGAACAGTAGCAGAAATTTAGGCGCCCCTGAGAGGCAAGATGTGCCACTAAACTTTCAGCTGTCATCCTTATGCGACAGACAGGCCAACCTGTAAAAGACAGAACAGCCCCAGCCTTCACCTTCACCCAGGTCGCAGATTCAAGTAAGAAGCTCTGTGGCTTTTAAAAGGCTTCAGAAGTGCGGACATCTTTTTGTGTTACTGAAGTCATTATTTCTCCTGTTAAACAACCCGTTCAATACTTTTTTCGCAGCAGGAAAGTTTTGAAACATGGGAGTCAGTGCCAGAGCATTAAAAATGGCTTGTAGGTGAAAAGAATACCTTGGTTTCGAAGCACACGCAGGAGCTACGTGCTAGTCCCTTGTTACCCATATGAATAGCTGCACGCACCTTTGGGGCCGATGATGTTTGCTGTTCTTCTAAAGCGACAGAGGAAGTAGCAGGAGAAACCCGACCACAACAGAAAACATCCTGCCAGTCATGGTGAGCAAATGAAGCGTTTAACATTCCACTTGGGCTGCTGAATTCTGGCTTTTCTCTTTTTTTTAGACTGTGCTCTGCAGTTCAGGTAGTCTTGCACCAGGAAGAGCTGTCAAATCCTCAAGGCATTGAAAAGAGTTGCTGTGGCTGTGTTTATTGTATATGAAGATTTTACTATCAGAAACGCTCTCGTGGCTCATGTACACACGTGTAATGATAATGCAGTCGTTGTGCTTTCTTATGTGTGACGCTGGTCATTGCTGCTTACATGGTTTCTCGTTTCCTCTCTCCCATAGTTTCGATTAGCCTTCATGCTTGCCTAACTGAAGCGTTCACTGTTTCTTCTCTCCTCTCATCTGGCTTCATAAGAAGTAAGACTTGCCCTTATTTCGCTGCCTCTTATTTTAGTTTAACAGCTGTGGAGGCTGACTGGCGATCATAATTAGCACTGCTCTGAGCAGACATGAAGAGGCCATATTGTCAACTTTATTTGGATAAGCGGTCTCGAGCCCCAAGACCCCAACCTTTGGTAACTCCTCTGCTTATATAACGCCCCCTTTGGCACGCCTGTTTCTTTTTTTCCACAACTTGTTGCATATACTCTCATTCATATGCTCAAATTGTCGCTGATGCGCTCACAGCAATCTTTTTACATGAAGACTAATGGGTAGTTTGATGTTAATTGTAGTGCAAAATTGACTCCATTGCACTTCTCCCAGAGTCAAACGTGAGCTGCTGGTCATGCTGGCAAAATTTCTTCCTGTTTATAAGTATTGACAGAGGATATACGTTTTTGGTTTCAATTAAAATGTGTAATAAATTGCAGACACCCCAGCCAGCAGCTGCTGGAGGCGACACCAATTCAAAGGCTCCACTCTTCGTGGCTGTTAATGGAAAGGCAAGCTCAATTTTACACTTTACGGCAAACTGCTTTTCACGTAGATTTGTGTGGGTGATGATAATGGTGAATAGACACCAAATTTTAGTTGCATATTTGCTTCTTTTTGTAGTGATAGCTACACTTCACCAGCCACTTTGGGAGGTCAGCGTGGCTGCGCGTTGAACCGTGGCACCACCGCTCCGCCAACTGTGCCCATGCGCGGAGTGACGTCAAAGCACGCAGCTGGTGTCCTTGCCGCGCGCCTACATTACGCTAGCATCTCAAGCCTTCAGCGTGGCAGCTGCCGGCGGCGCGGCGCGCCGGCGAAACCGAGTGGACGAGGAGTGGAGAGGGGGAGAGAGTGAATCCACGTCCAGGGACGAAGATGAAGAAGAAACGCCCAGCAAAATGCAGCGGCGAAAGACTGACTTTGCAATTCGACTGAGCGAGTTCCACTTGGCCAGCTGTAGCTATCGCGTCACTCTTGGTTTAACCAGAGCTAAACCACTGCCAATTTTTATTAATATGTAAGACATTTCAATTAATAAAGAACAAAGCTAGTATTTCCCAACATCTGCTAAATACTTTACAATTCACATTCTTCTAGCCGTTTCACAGTTTGTGTTTTGCCTTGAGAAGCCAAGTGATGGCTATAACGTCAAATGTCAGTGTAGGTCACGAGGTACGCAAGAAACTGAAATTTAAAAATGTGCCTTAATTAAAAAAAGAGTTGGGGGACTCTGGTTTTAAAGGCCCACCGCGATGTTTTCTTCGATGCCTATTAATCTCATTAAATTGAATCAGCATGCATTCCAGAGAACAGTGCAAAAAGAATTATTCAATTCAAAGCATGCAAACGAAAGCTATTACACTTTTAAAATTCCAAATAAAAAGATGAGACGAAAACTCGTTTCACTCGACAATTTCACTCACGCAGTACTGAGATAGGGCGCTACCAATAAGAACCGCGCCGCAGCAGAACCTTGCATGCAATTGTTTGCTGGTTGGGCTGGGTGCAGCCCACAACCGCGCATTTTGACAGCATGGCATAGGTGACTAACTCAACAAAAGAAGCTCCTGGATGCTTCTTTGCTTGTAGGATTGAAGGTGTCCCCCTCCACCCTATTATCATCATCCTCACCTCCCGTCCTCTGTCTGTCCTTTCTCCGCATTTCTGGGAAAGGTGTGTGGACCGACTTTTTTTTTTCCTGTCTTGCTGTGAACTACAGCCCTAGCCCGCCACGAAAGTTTAAAGCAGAATGAAAAGTGTCGCGCCTAGAGTAATTCTTATTAATTTTCGTTCGCTTTCACTGCTTTTTTTGTGCTTTTGTCATGCAATAAGCTTAAAGCACACCCAGAGATAATATTATTGCTCCGCTTTGCGAGTATAAAGGAACAAAATTCGAAATGGACATCTAACCAATCAGAACGGCAGCACCAAATCGTGATGCCATCTCATTTCCGCTGCTGAAAATGGCTACTGCGTTGCAACACCATCAGCTCAAAGTGAGCATTTCAGGAGAAGGATAAAAAAATTAACTGTCACGGTTTCGACTATCTCTTTGGGTGTTATTGCGTCCCAATTTCCCCTAATCTATATACAAAGTATAAACGCCTTGTGCTTTTCCTGCGTCCCAGTGCACCTTTAAAGCCATTTTGCTTACATTCCAGCCAAAGGTAATGAAACTTAGCATGCTGGTGTAGTTTCTGTGCAGATGCCAAAAATGCTGATATTTTTCGTGTGGACCAATAAGTTCTTAAGATAATTGAAAACAAAGCTCTAAAGTTGTGCAAACAATAGTAAAATAACCACTGAACAAAACCTAACTACATTTACATTTGGAGATATTGGAATGAATAATGAACACATTGTAAGGACTTCAATTATTATTAATTTCATTTTATTGCTGATTTAATTTCAATGTGCGTAAAACATGTCAACACAGCGGTAATACAAAATGCTATTGTGGAAAATTTCCAAGATAAAAGTAAGAAATCTGTTTGCATTATTGTGAGCTCATGATGTCTAACTGTATATTAAAGAAAATATGCTCTACCTTCAATAAATGATCATATCGGATATGTGAACATGACAAAGTCAAAATTCACATACTGAGAAAATGACAGAAAACTGAATTTTATGGAAGAGGGTGAACAATACTGACATGTTCGCACATGGAAATGGAACGAGCTTCAGGCATATAATCTGAGTGACATTTGTCACTCACATGACCTTTTCTCCACGCCTGCTACCTGTTTTTGAGATGCCATATCTTGTTCTGATACCTCCCTTCAGCTGAAGTCCTTGAATTTTGATGGAGGCGAAATTCTAGAGGCCCGTGTACTGAGCGATGTCAGTGCATGTTAAGGAACCCCAGGTGGGCAAAATTTCTAGAGCCATTCACTACCGCTTCCCTCTACCTGAGTCGTTTTTGGATGTTAAACCTCCTACACCCAACCACCCTTTTCATGGCTGCATTCACTTTCCTGTTTTTGGCTGAATCTTGATGAAACTGCACAGTTCTCTCAAGTTTTTTGTGGTGATTTCATGTTTCAGGTTTCAAGTAAATGGCCAATTCAAGAGATAATTAAAAATCATTTTTCATTTCTTCTAGCCACATGGGGAAAAAACTACCACCTAATTTAACCACAACGCCGCTATTCTAATCGCAGTCATCTCTGCTCGAAGTCGGCCATGCTGTCCTTCGAGGAGATCTCCTGTTAAGGGCATACCACATAGCATCAGCTGATGTTATCAACAGCCTCCTTTCCCGTCAGCCAGACTCTCTGGACCCGCGTCGTCGCAAGCGATCAGAAGCTTCGTCTGCGCTGCTTGTTTGAGCACAGGTGCCACCGAGAAACTGGCGGCCTTCCTGTCAGCTTTTTCTCTCGAATAATTCTCAGTAAGCGCCGCCAATGAAAGCTGGAACAATGGTTCATGCTTCCGATTACCAACTTCGCCCAACTGCGCGCCGACGCGGCGGTTTGCATGGTGTCGCCACGCTTTGCTATTGTCCGGTTTCATCGGCGGCAACGACCACAAATTATAGTTTCCCGCTTTTCTCCCAATTTTTTACTCATTTATCGACACTGTAGGCTCCCCGGCCTGCTTCAACTTTGCGACTGCTCAGGCTGATAAATTTTCAAAATGGCGGCACCCACACGTGACTGAATGTGGCGGGAAATTCATACTAGACTTTATATATAAAGGGCGCAGATTTCGCCACTTGGTACAAGACAGCCAATCCATAGGCCACGTCTCTGTTTTTGATTTGGCATGTTTCTCAGCATTCAACACGCTTAGTGGCCTCCGCGTTGGTGCAAAGGCAGCCGGCGAGTGCTACTATCAAACGAGACCAAAGAGAGAACATTACGGCAGCTCATTCTGAATTGCACTGACATTGAAAACGGGTGTATTTTGGTGCATCTCCGCCAGTTGCGGCGCCCTGCGTTACATTCATCGGGCAATTTTTCAAAAACTACTTGAGTCCTCAGCTCCAAACTTCACTTGTCAGAGTAAAAAAACTTCGCGAGTACAAATATCACGAAAATGTTATCTTCGCAAATTTTTGGCTCTCAAGACCTGTGCCCCCTCTTACATGCTCAGGTGGGAATTGAAAAGTTTTTAGGGCATTAAAAATGGCAGAACCTGGTGCGTTTGACAAGAACCTTAGCATAGCCCTTCTTTTCTTCGGAAAAAAATGGAAGGTAAAATAAAAGTGTGATGTGTAGGCTAGTGCCATGCACCTTAATGCGCCGCTATTGAAGCATTCTCATTTGTGACATGGTAAAACGCTGCTAACTTTATGCCGTTTGCTATGGTCTGCCCCCACCGACTACAGTTGAATGATGATCCCGAGGTTAGTGGCAGTGGCTGCTTTTATCGGAGTGAGCAAAACGTGGCTCTTTCTTGGGCAGTATTGTGAACAAGAAGTTTAGCAGACTTCTCGAATAAAGATTAAAAAAATCATGCTCCTGCTCTTTTCTCACACCGCTCAATTAGAACTGAGTACTTTCACTGCATCAGAGTTCTCAGTTCAGTTCACTAAAATGTTCTGCTTATTTTCTTTGGTCCACATTGGCCACGGCTTTTTCATAGACTCTGAGAGGTGAACATGGATGTGCTCGGCAAGCACGGACTCCCAGTTTACCCGTGAGATCATGCGGTACTTTTGGCATTCAGCAATGCTCAAGAACCGGAGTGTTACAGGAAAAGCCTGTCAGTACAAACTGGAATATGGGGCCCAGGCGAAGCCAGCACTGACGCCCGAGCAGCTCAAAGCAGTGCGGAGTGAGTAGGCTGACATTGCTTAAATGAAATCTCAACGTGACTTAACGAATTGTAAAGGCTTGAATATGTCAAGCTTTCAGCTAAACCATGTCAAGTTGTTTTTTCCGTCACTAAAAACTTGAATTGTAACGTAATTGCCTTCCTGCTTTATTCTGTGAAACCGTGTTATCAGTCTATTTTGTTATTCTTATTTTACTAGTAGCCTTCAGCACTACATTGTGGCACCGGCAGTGTGTAAACAAAAAAATGGGGACACAGGCAACTAGTATGCGGGAACTCGGCTCGGATGTTTTTGCCATGAGGACATAATATGGCGTGTTCGCATGTTACAGTGATATGACTGCTGCTCCAATTGCGCGAAACTACGCCAAAAGGCATAGCCTGCTACATGCTGCTACATTATGACATTACGAGAAATCTGCGCCAGGCTTGCGCCTTAAGTCCGTATTTTCATGAGAACATGATACCCGGGAGCCGCGTTTTATCCCTCGTGAACTTATATATGCTGCATATCATGCTGGCCTCGCGCCCGTTGCTTCCCAGTGTAATGAAAACAGAGAAGCGAAATAGGCCTGCAGCACGCAAGGATTTACCGTCGTCATCCCGCGGCGTGGAGGGCACGCTTGATATGCGCATGGCACAAACATTCACAATCTTTGCCGGTCGTTGCTCGGCCGAATTGGGGAACGGCACGCTACCGTGAAGTTACCGGTTTGCGTCCATTTTCGGGTTCGTTTTGTGGTCCTGTCATAAAGTGGCGGATAATCCTAGATATATAATTTTTTCACTCACGTCGCACTGTTTCTCTGCTGCGCGGTTCCCGTTCTCCAGTGCATAGTCAACTGCGCGTAAGTACGCCTCGCAGGCACATCATGTTGAGTAAGAACAATAAGAACAGTGGACGACGCGCGCAAGTTCATACGGGTGCCATGCATGCGACCCTAAAATCGAAACTTTTCAGAAAGTGACTGTACTAATGCAGCGGCGGCAATTCGCGCTGCTGCTTTAGTATTTTGCCGCATTCATCCGGTTGATGCGATATTACTTCATTCTAGCCGCACGGTAACATTTTAAATAGTTTTAGCCTAGTGCGATTAGCGTTCCACAGCCATAAACCGCGCCCGCGTGGAGATATCTGCGCGTGCTTTGATGGCCTTGAAGAGCGCACACCGGCCACTGCGCAGCTATAGTTTGGTCCGCAACTCACCTTCTAAAGCGGACAACGCTGTGGTAAAACTATCTGATAACTCGATTCATTTCTTTTACACATTGTTTTTCTTTTCAAACATAGCTGCTAGGAACGGCAAACGATGGTGTGTGGTGACGCGTGATAATTCCCCGTTTGAGAATCGCACCGAGTAAAAATCCAAACAAAACACAAGACATATACAGCGAAAAACGCGGCATTTATTTGCACAAAACGCTCTTTTTTTGCGCCAAATGTAACATATTTGGCTGCGCCAAAAGCTGCTCTCAAGTGACTTCGGCCAATCACATCAGTGCATGTATGTATAGGTGCACCAGGTCTGTTCAAGAGGCAGAATAAATGACGTCGGGACAGCGTGGAGATGTCGTGCAGGCTGGTTTATTTTTCGCTCCAAGGGAACAACCTAAGCGGGAAGGAGGAAACAGGCAAGAGAGAGAGGCACGGTTCCCTTTCGTCGCGTCCCCTACATATGAATACAGTGATGGACACAAAGTTTCCTTTTTAGCAGTGATTATTAAAAGCGTACATTCAAGTCGTTATTGGTATTTTCGAAGTGATCGCATCAATTTTACTCTCTGCGTCCATCTGTCGGATGTCTAATTTCTGTGCAGTAGTCATTCCTAGCAGAATTTATCGTTTTGTATAGCCATTAGATGTGGCTAACTAGGGAGCCTGCTTGCTATTTAGAATTCAAACAAAACTTCATTTTGTCACGCTTACAAAGTATACATAGTGCTGAAGACCGCAAATTCAATTTGTGATTAACAGTGGCTTGTGCTTATCTACTTCTTTGCGAAGGACATAATTTTGCCAAACTTTTTTTTTCAGCTGCATTTCAAGACTTCTTGTCCTTCAATCACAGTGACTTGAATCGGTTTTCTGATATGTATTTTTTTTGTCTGTGCAGAGGCATATGGTGCATACGTGCAGGGCAACCCCAATGAGAAGCGTAGTGAGAACGAGCGGATCAAGTTGCTGAACAAGCATCTGTCCTCCATGCAACGTGATATGAACTAATAAAGGAGGATGTCCACGAAAGCATTGCAGTCCTTCAAGCTAAGCATAACAGCGCCATTCTTTTTACGCATGCGTGGTGCAGTAACATTATGATGCATATTTTTAAGACATTTATATGCAAATACCACAACGTTAATGTGGATTCGCAAAGCAGACTACTGCCCATGAAGCAAGCATTGTGACGTTTCACTTTCTTTTCATGGGGTTCGTGCATGGCAAACGTTGTTGGCGAGCATAGCAGTGTGAAAGTTTATGTCCATCTTTTACCCTTCTATGCTCACCAATATCGTTCACTACAGTACATTGTTTTCCTACGCAGGAACCAATTATTTAGAAAGGAGGCCTCAAGTCTTCTTTTAATGTACTTACTGAACATGAACCTAGTCCTCAGATGGTGACAGCAGGAGTGACGTTTTTGTGTTGTTAGGTCGGTGTCTGATTATATGATTTAGTTATTGTAAGTGTTGTTACGGTGGAGCAATTGCCAGCAAAAACCACAAGGCTATTCCCACGTGTAGCTTACATCTCAACTCATAATGTCCATGCTTATAATCTACTTGTAGCAACTAATAGTGACACCTAGGCGATGGGTAAATTGTGGTACCGTGATCCAAGCATTATCATTTTTGCAGTACATCTTGAAAATACAAGTCTGAAACAACTAATAACATATCTCTTATACATTGCCTTTTTGTTATATGACGTGGAATTATGCCACCATGCATACCTCGAGTATGCATCGCACACCTCCTAGCTGTACAACCTCGTAGGCTACACACCCACTTAGGGTGTACGTGCTCGCAGGGTGTACGTCCTCGCAGGGTGTACGCCCTCGTAGGGTGTATGATCTTGTAGGACGTACGATCACATAGGGTGTACGCAGCAACAATTGCATACAGAATTCTCACACATATCTCATACATTTTTTTCAGTACGGAGGGCTTCACCCTACAGTGGAAAGTAGCGGGGCTGTTTTATCCAAATCATTGGGGTTTAAGGACAGTAAAGGGAAAGTAGATTTTAAATGGGTAGAAGTAACGAAGTGAAGGTTATCTGAGTGGGGGCTAAAATCAAGACGAGAGTCAAATTTCCCAAGTCATGGCTAGGTGGCTTGAACCGCCGCCCGATTTTAAGGGTACAGCTTCATCCGTCCGTCCGTCCGTCCGTCCGTCCGTCCATCCATCCATCCATCCATCCATCCATCCATCCATCCAACCATCCATCCATCCATCCATCCATCCATCCATCCATCCATCCATCCATCCATCCATCCGTCCATCTGTCCGTCCGTCCGTCCGTCCGTCCGTCCGTCCATCCATCCATCCATCCATCCATCCATCCATCCATCCATCCATCCATCCATCCATCCATCCATCCATCCATCCATCCGTCCATCTGTCCATCCGTCCGTCCGTCCGTCCGTCCATCCATCCATCCGTCCGTCCGTCCATCCATCCATCCATCCATCCATCCATCCATCCATCCATCCATCCATCCATCCATCCATCCATCCATCCGTCCATCAAGGCACTCAGTCGAAACTCTTTCTACAAAATTAAGTTAGTTGGCTAGGAGACTCCCTAGATTACAGAAAACGTTGCACTAACTCGTCGCAAGCAAAACGCCGCTTCTAAGAGCACAAGATGCTGAGTGCCCAAACTACAGAATTAGGTGGCACCGCATTCGAATGAATCTTCAGGCGAAAAGTAGTCTTTCTGAATACGGGCACCCGTGGATTCGTTCTCATTTTTCTGCCGTACATGCGTCGAGCGCGTCTCCTTGTTTGCTCCTCTCTCCTGGGGATCCCCTCATCCAGCGGGCCATTCGCCGCTCCCGCAGGTGCTTACTTCCCACAGGTGAGGAAATGGCCCGCAATTTCCAGGAAACTTGCGGGAGCTGAGCCGAGTTCACTCGTAGCTCATCGGGCCGCGTCTCGGGACAGCGGGGGGACGCACGCGTACGCGCGCACACGGCGCTCGTTTTTCCCGAATTTGGGGACGGCTCAACCAAACTCAATTAACCTAGCGTACGGCGATCAGGAGAGACAGAATAGAAGATTCTGTCCTGCAGATAGCGCTGCGGCAGCCGCCGACGACAATGACGGAAAACTAATGGACTGAGGAACGAAGAGCGCACGCTCTAAAAAAGCTCCTCATCAAAAGCCCGAATACATACGCATTGCGCGACCAGTTCGTGCGCACCTGTCTAACCGCTCGGGCACGCTCGGCGCTGTTTCCATTGAGTGCTCGCACATGCGCATGGCTCTCACCGCTTTATCGACAAAACTCAAAGGTGCACTTCCAGCTGTTTTTTTCCTCTCTTTTTGGGCACTGCGGCCTATGCAAGATCTAGTTTTCCCGGTTTATGAAATAGAATATTACAATACTTCGCTCGGGCTACATCACACGTGGAGGCCAAGTAGTGCCACGATCAATGTCGACGAGCCATCAGAATTGCTGGAAGAATTTTAATCATCATTTATGTTCCCTAAAGGCCCCAATGGGGCATTACATAAGGGGGGGGGGGGGGGGCAATGGGGCATACATCCCCGCATTGATCATGGTATGCGGGGATGTATGCAATTTCGGCGGCCACTCGCAACAGGCAGGACAATGTTGAACAACATATGCCAGGATATGCATATTTCTTCTTAGTGATCGTTACTGGTGGGAGAAGACTGACCAGCGCATCCCAAAATGCCTGCTGCACTGGCTACCCATCGGAACCGGTGGGGCGATATTGGGCAAGCCCAGTTTGTATACATTGTTGGGAGGCCATGCCAACTTCCAGGGCAATATTGACCGACTTATACCAAGATATGCCTGATGTTCACTGGCCATAAAAAAGGTGTGACAACATCAGCCAATGTATGTCATGATGTATGTAACTCTGGCTAGCCATCGCAACTGCCCGGGCAATATACGGTATCGAATGCCAGGTTGTACGCGATGTTGGCGGGCCATTACTTCTGGTTGGCCATCGTAGATCGTTGTTCAACAGGGCATGCCAATGTTGACGAATAAAAAGCATAGCCGGACCATTAATGAACGTGTTCTCGAATCGCATTGCCATTATTGGTCACACATTGGCAAGAACGGGCCACCGTGGGACCATGGATTGGAAACGGATTTACAATATCGGGCTGATGACATGTTCCGCCTTTGATTTTGAACGCGCGAAATAACTGCTTTAAATATTCTTTTTTTCCCAGGACAATTACTGAATGGAACAAACTTAATAGCGACCCAAGCAGCACAAGTAGTTGGCCCAACATTGGAACCTTATTGGCAAAGGCCGGGCATACAAAGGGCCAGGATGGAATCATCCTGTTGCAATTATGGGCCGATTACCTGTGCTGCTTGGGGAGGGTGTTAATCATCATTTTTTACTGATGTTTGAAAAGTGCTTGCAAATGTTATGAATTTGATTGTGTTTATATGCCTGTATTTTGTTTGTTTTTCCACTCTGCCATGATCTATTCTGGATCGCGGTATCTAAAAATAAATAAATAATTAAATAGCCCATCACAAAAAAATTGCCTGTCGAAAAACTTTCTCTGACAGGACTGCTACACCAAAAAAAAATCTATGCAAGCTAAGCAAGCAGTAGAATATACTTCTATATTCCGGCACAGTAGCAAATATTTTTATGGAATAAAACACTTCACATGCAAATTATTCATTTAGATAGTATTTCTACGCATTTATTTATATTGCTGTTTTCATATGCAGACTCAATAAATATATATTGCGTTAACGCGCGTTTCACGTGACTACTAACTCCGGGCCAGCTTAGCTTTGCTAAGTGCTATTGATGTAAGAATTGAACGGCGTAAGTTAAGGAAAATAAGTGGGCCCAAATGACGTGTCGCCACTGCGCACTTATGCTATGCGGCGTGCACAGCTATGCTGTAGCGTATTGCAGGAGACTTGTGAACGGTGCAAGGCTATCGATGTACTCCGTTACATTCATGGCTCTTCGGTGCTCAATAAAGACTCAGTCGGCTGCATAATCACTATCGCGAGAATATGCTTAGTTTTTATTTCTCTTTTTTTTTACTGGCTCTGTAATCAGTAAGCGTGCTGGGGTAAGTAATAGCTTTGCATCAGAAATGTTTTCCTTTTTTTTTTGAGCAAGACGACAAATGGCGACATGAAAGTCAAAGTTTGTGGGAAACTTTCGCTCCTGAACTGTTCTGTGCGGAATTCGTCAACACAGAAGTGCACGCTTGGCTTGGCAGCGGCATGCGCATCGGAGCCCACTGCACTAAGGACGGAGCGCGTTCAGTGTCAGGCCCGGACAAACAGAACGTGCCCTCGCAAAACTATCCCCCAGTGCATGGAGATTAGAATGGAGGGGCAGTTTTCTTTGTAGTTTTTAATCACTCTCCCGTACACCTCGAATATACGCAACGAGAAGAAACAAGGGAAAATAGGGAATGGGGTCTCCAACTCAGAAAAATTGCTCTGTTGTTACGGGTCTGCTTAGTGGACAGATAATTTGCTCGGTAGACTTTGAATGTGGGTTGAAGTTTCGATTCGAGTCAATTCTTAAATATTCAATTAGGCTCCGCACGCATGGCTAGTCTTTCATTAGCGTGAAAGGCAAATCTGAATGTTATTTATGCGCAGGCCAAAAGGCAAGTAAATTAAATGTCCTCGTGTGTTGTTTCAGAACGCTCGCTACGTTCTGAAGGGGCTATACGTTTTCAGCGGATAAACACGTGTTTTGTGGTGGTGGTAGTGGTTTTATTAAAAATAATAGTAAAAAGGAAGGAAAAGATTTTTGCTAGCCCCGGCATCTGCCATCGATACTGAAGCACCTGAGCTGGGGCAGCGGAAATAAAGGACAGCAGGCAGAATGGAGAAATGAAGTGAAAGAGGTGAGGGGACAGGAATAGAGGACAGGGGGAGAAGTAATATGTACAAACTATTTACACAATTAGTAATGTGTCCAGGTTGTGCGCGTGATTAGTTCATTTTAGAGGAATTAAATCACACACGCGCACAGCACTGTGTAGGTTACAACTGGAGTGGGGCGTCCAGTTATTAATCGTTCAAGGTAGAACTCGCGGAGCGTTCGGTCACTGCGTGTAACTACCTGACGGAGAACAGACGGGACGTCAAGCCCGTGTGTTCGAGGAATGCACAGAGGCTCACCAAAGTTCGCTCACGAGTGCGCGCACTGCCCTGCGGCCACAAGAGCGTCTTGATGGAGTCTGGTAGTATGCCCTGCGCCCTATAGGCCGCGAGCATATCGCGACGAGCATCGGCGAACGCGGAGCAGCGAAGGAGCAGATGTTCTAGTGTTTCCACTGCACCGCATCCGTCACACACATCACTCGTCGCGATTCCGTGACGCACCCGTCGTTCCCCGGGCCACACGCAGCCAATGCGCGCGCGGAGGATCATTGCACGTTGCGACCGTGTAAGTGCGCGACAACCGGTGACACTGTCGATGCGCTCACCTCCCGCGATGCGTGGGTCGGGGTGCTGCTTTCGGAGATGGTCGTGAATGGCCGCACGCACGTCCTCCAGCGCAAGGGGCAGATCGCTGGCAGGTAGTTGGTGTGCAGCGGTCGCGAGGTCGTCAGCTTCTTCGTTGCCGGCGATGCCGCAGTGACCGGGCACCCACTGTGCACGCACGGCACAACCTCTCTGCGCGAGGCGCTCGATGCGCGAGCGAATTTCCCGCACTAGTGGGGTACCGCGGCCGTTAGATTGCAGGCGGCTGAGGGCGGCGCGGGAGTCGCACAGCAGAGCACTCCTGGGCGGCGGAGGGCCGAGGGTGAGCAGCAGGTCCAGCCCGAGCCGGATCCCCATCAACTCCGCCGTGGTGGAGGAGCCCAGGAAGGTTGCGTGTTGCTGGCTGTGCAGTCGCAGGGCGGGGATGGTGGCCGCCGCAGCAAGGGAGCAGCTGTCGCGGGCCACTGAGCCGTCGGTGTACACGAGGAGATGGTCCTGGAGCTCCTCGTGTATGACGGCTCTGGCCAGCTGCTGCACAGCGCAGAGGGGTGTGCTCCGCTTTCCCGCGATGCCGACGATCTCTCGCTGTACCTCCGAGGCAGCAGGCCAGGGCGCGCAGGAGCCGTAGGGGGGTGGGCCTTGGGTCAATTGCTCATACTCGAGCAGCGCCGCGCCCATTCGTGAGCGCGGGTGCGAGCGCATACGCTGCAGCAGCGAGCCGCCGTCCGGTGCGCGGTGAAGCCGGTCGATGTGATTCAGTGCCCTGCGCGCTGCTTGGAGCTCAAGGGGCCACGCTCCTGCCTCGGCCAACGTTGCGCGTGTTTTGTTCTCAGAGACAAATTTAGCCGGTTTTTATAACTTCCAAACACAAGACGGAGACTATAGCGCTAAAAGTGCAGCCTTTGGTATTCACTCTACACAACACGAAAATCAGTGTCTATAAACTAGTTTCAAATGGAATAAGTATCGATTGCATTCCCAGAGGCATCCCTGTTCTGCGCGCATTCAATTAGAAAAAATCACAGTGTAGCAGCGCTCACTGCACAGCTGCAACAGGGAATGTAGTCATGACTGTAAAGTTAACTCTCCGTTGCACTAGTTGAATGGCAAATGGTACTGAATGTTTTTAAGTGCAAACGATTCCACCTTTCGATTGCATTGTAACACGCATAATTGCAACTACTTTATCGCTGGCTTCTTGCAACAGCGGAAAAAAAACATATAAATGCCTCGGTATTTTAGCGGACAATTATTATATTACACGCACATGAGCAGTGAATCTTTGGAACTAGCGATTCTTTCAGCATTCTCCAGCGTAAAAAAATATTTCCTCCAGGCATGCTCAAGGAATTTCTCTCACTCCCCTCTAAAGCTAGAATTATGAAGGAAGCGAAGAAAAAAATTATTACCTCCGGTAGAAGACAGCGATTAAGACGCCCCTAGATGCACCGTCTTCAGCACAAGGAGCTAGAAGATAGAAGAGGCCCCTCACTCCGCTCAGCAATATTTTTAGAGATCGAAGGACTTGCTTACCTCTGGGTAACTGCGGACATCCTTGGCGAAGACGATATTAGCCCCTACTTGAAAGAAGGGAAGTCTGCAATGGGACAAAACGAAAATTGCTAGGACACAGGAGGGTGGTGTGATGGTGCGAGTTCTGTTGATGGGGCGCGTTGTCTTCCATCGAAGCCAATCTTGGAAACCTTCTCACCTAGCATCTTTCGCCATGTTATGTCCACCCATCATTTAATGTCTCGGCTAGGGACCTTTGAAATAAATAGGTATAAAAAGGCATGCTTTGAACTATGAAATGAGCCTCCCCTCAGTCGCCCTAACTCAAGCCGTTTCACCGTGCCTTAGTTTTCGAAATCCTTTCTAAAAAAACACGCGTCGTTTAGCTTATTGGATTGTCCTACAGATTATGTGTCAGGGAAAGCGCAGTACTCGCCAGAGGAATACGCTAAAATATATTTTATGACGACAGGGAAGTGTAAACAATTTTTTATCCAAGAAATCTCTTTGTATTCCTCCCGCGATGCTTCTAAAAAGCAGAGAGGTGGAGGTGGAACGCTCACTAGAAGTTGGACATTCGCACCTCATTTTATTCGCCTAGCTTTCTCAAGCTGTAGCGATGTAAACGTTTTAGAAAACACCGGGTACTGAGAGCATGTTGGCATCTATAGTTGTACGTGGACACGCGGCGCGCCATTGGCTAGGTCGCGAATTCACGACACTGCGCAGTGAAACTGTAAATTGATTCCGTAAGCAACCCTGACCAACCCTAAAATTAAATATCGAGCGTCCATCTTGATACACACTCGGTACTAGCTTATTGAAAAAATCACCCCAAAACTGTGTAGTCAAAATCGCATACTTGGACTTTTTATCAATGACAAGCATGTGTCTCGTCGTCATTTGTCCTTGTGGTTTGCATGGTTTTGGCGCTAGGTTTTCTCTAATACAAGCATAAAGAGAAGGAATGAAAGTGCCACTGGGGCTGAGATTGTCGGGAGGCACGTGCGCGTCACGAAGTGTCGCTATTTGAGTGACGTCGCTGTGCGCGCTGTGGTGCGAGAAATACAATAAATTGGTTGAGCCGCAGAGGGGACGAGAGTAATTGCGTTTTCGAAGCCCTATAAAATGTTATGGCCATCAATAGCGGTCGGCTACAAACGTCTGATTGCAATGAGGTTCCTATCGGTAATACTTAGAAAGTTAAGTAAGATAATTTAGTTAATCACTTTACTATTTAGCATGATTTGCCTGTTTTTTGACGTCCGCTAACACCGGAATTACCGTGCCGCAAAAAAGCTTTTTACCTAAAAAACTAATTCCTAACAATTTGGGCCTTCTATAAAAACACTAGGTGGAAAATATATATATCTCCTTTTCTCTCAGAACATGCCATATTTTTTGTCATAATTATGTTTCAACTTCCGTTTCCTTCGTGATGTCCTCTGACTGTATATTATTAACTGCATTATGCATTGTCTCTACATAAGTATACCTGCGCTTTAATTTTATCTCTTGCTTACTGCTGGTTATAGCATTAATCTGGCACTTCTTTTTTCCTTGGCCTCTTCGTTATAGCTTATAAACATTTTTATCAGACGGACCGGACTTTTCATAGAAACCCAGTAGTGCATTGCTCTTCTCGCGAGGGAATTGAGTTGTGCATTATAAATAAATAAACTATTAAAAGTTACAATTTATCGAAACCTCTTTCGAACTATTCAAAACTCCTCAAGGAATAGGTGAATCCATCAAAGAAAATGTGCTGGAAAAGTGTAAAAGCTCATGGCAAAAGATGCTAGTATCTGGAAGATTAGTAAGATAGAAGAACAACGTGGGTTGTCTTAACAAGCTAACCAGTTCAAGTACTGCAATGCTGAACAAGTTGGTGTTATCAAAGACTAGCGGGAATGAATTGGTCTGTCCTTTTGCACGCGGACATTTTCCAGAGAAAATAATATTTACCCTTCAAACTGCTAGACAAAAAACAACATGCATCATCTGCAATAAAACCTTCATTGCAGCACAATAGAATTCCGCTACTAACCGCATCAGCTTAGCAAGTATCACGGGGCAGTTGAAACGGGCACGCACGATTAATCTGCTCTTGATACGCAACGTTATCAGTAAGCATGTGAGGAATGACATGAAAGCTTTCCGTGGCAGTGCTGCAAGCGCATACTAAGCTCACACATTGGAGGCCTAAAGCCGTCTTGCAAAAAAGAGCCTGAATCTAATCTTGCCATGAGACAGTACATCGATGGAAATTAGCCTATTTTTCACAAAAAGTACGTAGCATCTCTTCGCGTGCCTCTTGACAAGAGATCAAATTCAATGTGAATTGCCACGGATTAGAGTGAATCCATTGCATTTAGACTAGAGGGAATACTTTTGTTAATGATATTTACTCACAGAGAGTATGCAGGTCACGACCGCTGTCTTTGGCAATACGGGGTTTTTCTGCTTACTGCAGGCATGTTTCCTTCATCATTACGCTTCAACTTTCCAACTAATGAAGGCGACCTTGAAAGATCAGAACGCTAGCATCATATCTACTGCGTCAAACTTATCATGCTGCACTGCACGCCCGCTCTACTGCTGGCGGTTAAGGTGAACTTGAGACCAGAATGAACTGCCGCAAATTACCTCTTGCTACTATGAATGAAGGTCAGGAGGTTATCGGAGCAACATAAGGTCACGGGCGCTTGTCGTCTAACTTCCTGCTTTGAACTACGCGACGGCAACAACGCCTACAGATAGCATAGCAGCGCACGTTTAATAACGTACGCAGAAAGAAAAGGCATATGTCATACTGAAGCCGATGCCGTGCTTTCGGCTTCTACCAGACTCTGGCTGCCATCTACCAGAAGTGCTTTTTGGGGGGCCTTGTAAAATTTTATTCTGCTCTATCGGAGGTCGCTACATTCGTGTTATTCTTCTCTATATTTCTCCTTCGGGACTATTCAGTGACGAACAGGCCCGTAAATGCGACCCTAACTTGTTCGTAGTCGTTGCTATAAGAGAACGCGTGCGAGACAAAAACACGTTCGCAGGAAAATACATTCGACCCGGGCTGCATAATTCCTGGTTTATGGTGCACTGGTCACCGCTCCGCTAGTAAGTGTGGCCTTGAGCCTGTTTATTATATCGAATTTACTTTTCCATTTTGCCGCCTGGATGAATAAAATCTTTGGTGCCATGGATTCTTTTCGGTAAATAGTCCCCTCCAGCGTATCTAAAAAGCTGCAACTTTGTATGCGACCTATAAACTGCAAACACGCCGACGTAGGCCAAATTTCTCATGCGCTAGAGCGTACTCGTCGTTAAGGTTTAGATTCTGTGTTTTACTGACGGCTCTTAATCTATGGCCGAAGAGCTACAGCCGAAGTATCAAAGTTGTTGCCATCGCTGCCACTTGTTTCATTCGCGGTTTCAACACGATGCCTCCTTATAATAGCCTTTTTTGTGTTTAGAAGATCTGCAGCATTTTGTAAGCCTTACATGATGCCTTCTAATCACTGACTTGACGACAAAACGAAACTACTTGCATGCTGTGTATATGAGAGTAACCATTTTGCCACCTGGATATTTCTTATGAATACGCATTGTTCTGCCCCAAAAATTCCACAGACGATTACGATAGTCGGTAGTGTAAAATTTGAGTGCAGCTCTCCACACGCCGCCTACCACCGCTGGCGGGTGGCGTGTTACGCTACTAACCACCCTCCGGGATCTTCCCGTGGCAGCCACCTTCCGGTTGTCTATTCCTCCGCTCTCGCCGTGGTAGGTGACGTTTGGCTCTGCCACGGTTGTCAGGTGACGTGTTAGGCCGACTACGCCGACGACGACAACTGCGACGCGGAGTCCACGTGCGGGCGTCTAAGAGCTGCGCTCTAAAACAATTCTTCCCTTAGAGGCCATGTGCATGTGGCCACATCGCAGCCTACAGCTTTTTACTCAGAAGGAGCACGCATTTGTTTTCTGCAACAGAAACTGGGCTCTACACAAATGCGGAACACTTTTCATTGTACTCTGCAAACAACTTGCACGTTCTTCATAAAAGATAGAGACGTTAGTTTTAGCACTCGTAGTTACAAATAGGAGATGGTTTTCAGTTGGTTTACGCTGCTCACTTCATGAGAAGGGAGAAAGCGAAGAGATAGGTGAAAACAATAAGGAGACCAACATTCTCTTCCAACTTGCTGGTTTTATGGGTGTATGTAAACTAGATGTACAGCAATAAAAAAGGATCAAATATTTTAAGTACTTTATAAAAATAAGTAAGAAACCGGACAGCGAAATGCTTGTTCGAAACACTGTAGAAAAAAGTTCTTTGTTCGAAAAGGCCATGGGAGGCAGGTTGGTAAGCATATCGCTTAGCTCCTTACTGTGTTGGTAGCCTCTGTTTTGGCAGTTTACTATAAATTGCAGTAAAAAGAACTTATACAGCCCTCAGAGGAAAGCTATAAAATGAAACTTCAGGTACAAGGGATGATGCCAAGCTTCGTAAGGCCATTCGGCATGTAACTTTTCCCGTCTTCTTGAAACCTCTTGCTGCCTTATGTGCGGTGACTTATTATGACATTTAATTTTTCGCCTATAGGGAAGTAAAGGACATATTATTATAGGCTTACAGAACCATTCGGTAATTTAAATTGTGTGAGCAGAGTCCTTATCAGTGATACTGCTTAAAAACCTTTAGTGGCGATCGTGCAATCTGATGTCCTAAATCTGTAGAAGGGTTGAAATACGGGCCAGTTGGTTCCCTAAACAACTTTTGAAAGCAGTGGCTGAATCACTGCTTCAGAAGCTTAAGAAAGAACGTAGGAAGCGGGCTGACGTTGTGGCTACTGAATGCAAGAAACTCGAGGTCATGCCGGGCGTGCATAAAGGGTGGTATTACGGATCGCTCTCAATCGAAACTGTCTCACAAAGTGTGTCATTTGCCCCTCTCCTATTGGTCGGCCGTGGGCGGCGGCCATATTGATTTTTTGCATCACTGACTGACGTCGTAAATGGCCCTGAAGTGTTGACGTTGGCCACCTAATTATGCGGGCAGATTAAGACGATTTTTTGAGACTGGGAAATGTAATCTCAAAGCGTTTGAGACAGAAAATGGCGGCTGTTTACATCGTCGTATACGCGGGTGACTGCGCGAGCAACGGTGTCGGAGGGTGCATGAAGACGACTTTGACGCGCGGGAGGAGTTATTTCGACGTTTCGACTTAAGAAGACTGCGCAGTGGCTCTGCGACGAACTCGCCGTGGAACTGTGAGGTGCGCGGGTGAGTGCGCTGTCAGTGGAGCGGCAGGTGTTGTGCGCGCTGCGCTTCTTCGCCTCCGGTGGGTTTCAAGGCGCCGTTCGAAATGAAGAAAACGTCGGCGCAGCCCAACCGACTGTAAACAAGTCTTTGCGTCGGGTAGCGGAGACCAATGTCAACGTTGGGTCACAGAAGGGGTGTGTTCGCTTTCCGAGGAGACCCGAGGAGAAGGTGGCGGCGAAGGAAGGCTTCCTTTGCCTAAACTTTCGCCGCGGCTGCATTTCCGGCGTCGTCGGGAGTGTCGATTGGGCACCACTATCAAGGAGTCTGGGGGCAGTGCTGCGAACGAGCCGCAAGCGGTTCTACGCTGCGAACGTGATAGTGAGTATACCTCGGCCACTGTTTTTGACCGCATGAGTTCAGCTACAAGTGCGGACCTTGGCAGCGAGAGTGAGTACGGACTGTGCGTGTTTTTTCTCAGATCTGTGGCGCGAACATGCGCATCCTGGCCGTGGACTCGCGCTGACCCGGATCCTTCCGCGACGCGTTCGTCTGGCGGCATTCCGAGGCGGAAGAAGGCCTGCTGGACGACGGTGATTTTTTTTTTCTGGGTAAGCAGTAAAATAGCCGTGTCACCCGTCGGGCGGACTCAGTCACGTATATTGAGCTCCAGCACTATGGACTTGCCCGGATCTGCTAAAGCTACAAGAATCAGTCTGGCCAGTTACACCAATGCAGACACGTTACAGTGTGATACAGTGTATTGCCACCCTTTTGTTAATTATAATTGCAGCAGAAACACAGGACACATATTACATTGTTGAAATGCATAGCCCTTCCTGTTGAAGAAACCAAAGCAAAATGCACCTGACAGCGCTTGTGTTTTGTAGGCAAACACAGCGCATCATTTATATGAATATGGTGGAAAAAGACTGACCTTACAGCAGTGCTCACTTACACATCTCAATCCTGAGTGTCTGTATGCTCTTGAATGTCATATTCTGCAAAGCCTGGATATGGGCTACTTGGCATGAGTCTTCTACTGTATAGCAGAGTGCCCTGCAAGGCTGTTGAGGTCACTGAGAAAGAACATGCTTAGCTGCGTCATTTTTTTGTTATGCAAGAATCTATGTCTACCCACTGAAGCCATGGCTGCTTGCACCAGTTGCGTGGCATCACAGACCCGACTCAGCAGAAGGCGTGTACAACACGCCACATTCTTTCACACAATTTGTGGCTGAGCGCTGTAATGGTATGCCGAAGAGCTGCTTCCGGTGCTTTCAAGGGCACCAGATGCACCACTGCCAGTGGGAGTGGACAGTGCGCATCATCACCGCACGTGGTGCACTTCACAGCCTCTGTTTGGATGCGCCCATATCAGCAGAAGCTGCAGGCGACGCTGCCACTGGCCCAGATAACAAAAGGCCACCTCTAAATGGTGGCTACCTCGTAGAGACAGGATCCCTCCTCACCTGCCTCCTTCGAAGAGCAATGTGGTGCTGTACTTTTGGCCTCTCTAGGACTACCCATCTCCGGAGGCAGGCGTACCGAGGCATGGTGCAGCGACAGTTGCGATGGAAAATCTAGTGTCTAGAGACGACTCCCCATGCTGGCATGGATAGTCATATCAGCCACTGTCATTGCCTTGTGTCAGTGCACAACACACATCTGCAAGTGTGTGAGCAACTGTGTGATGTGGTTGTGCCCTTGGCCAACCTGTCTGCAGCCAGAAGCCAGCAGTGACAAACAAATGTCCCCACGGGCTTCCACTTCATTTTCAGCGTGTTTGCTGGTATACCCCTTCTAGTCCCTCAGCAGCGTTTTGCACAGTCTCTTCCTGAAAGCGAAAAGGTGTTGAAGCAGCTCGCCCAAATTCTGAAAAGCATCATTTTGAATTCTCTTTTGTCAATGCTTATGTCAGCCCACCTGCCCCTTCTCTGCCATCTTCCAGTTTGGTGGAGTGCCTGTGGTCATTACCTGTGTGACGAACATGCATGAACCAAACGTGTAGTCCTGGAATAAGGCATGAAATATTTGTGATGCTTGTTGGAATCAAAAAGCAACACCAAAGCTGTTTTTCATTGCATCCTACATTCAGTAAGCGCGTTTATTTTTTAGGCACAGCCTTTGACACGAGTACTTCTATTGCAGGAAAGGCAGTGTGCATACAAGCATACTTAACCTTGATGTACAATTACCATATAGCATTTCTGAGTGCAGTTAAGAAACTTTTTTTGAGAAATTGAGTTCAAAGTGCATGTTTTCTTTCATACAGAGGGTACCTGTACAATACATATGGCATAGTAGGGTGTGCATAATGCATTTCCAGGACAAGAAAACATTTTGACACTTATAAGATGTGTAAATACCAAAGCTAAGCTTTTAGATTAATAATATGCGGCTAGGAGTTTCACTCTGTGCTAAAAGCTGTACCTTCTGCAAGGAGACCGCTGTACAACAATGCATAATAAATATTGTAAGGGGCAGTGGCTACAATGACTGCTGAATGACTAGAGCATCTTCACTGATAGACAAAGATGTGTAAAATTCACAGACACATCACCAAGGAGATGGTGCGTGAGTAGAGGTTAATTTACAATCACAAATCATGCAACACCATTATTCGAAATGCTCTACAGCACTAACAATATAGAGGTAGCTCCATTATGGGAAATTTTGAGCACTCGGCTATTGCCCCATAACTGACACCTAGCTTGGTTTGAGTAACACAGGGCTATGAAGTCTTGTCCATGATGACACGAGACGGTCACAATGCCGAATGGCCGGACAAGCTCCTTACGCTATCGCATAATATGTGTGATAAGTGCTACTGCTTTCAAGCTACATTTCGTCTAGGTATTTAATATCCTCGTCACTTTCAACTGGCTGTTCTCTTTCTAACTGGAGCGGCCTGTATACAGGGTGCCTCAGATATGATGGATCATAATTAAAAAAAAAAACCCAAGTGGTCTTCCGACCTGAAAGGAAGTGTATGTTAGAAAATATGCAAAGTATTTAAAGCCCTTTAAACACTGCCCTCCCCAAACCCAGTTATACCAAAATCACTCCGCCTGCTGAGAAAAATACCATAACATATTACACATCACTTCCCTGTCCTACCTACCTCACTGCCCTGGATCATATGCAATTCAAGCGCGTGTACCAGCGAACATGAACAAACTTACTCAACTTTCTGCCCAGTTGCAATTATCCTCTGCACAAGCAGAATTTTTTCATGTGCACCAAGTTCATTAAAACTACTACTTTACAAAACTTTGGTCCGCTCTAAATTGGAATATGCTTCATCGGTGTGGAACCCTGGGGTCGAATCTCTCATTTCTGACTTAGAATCAGTTCAAAACCGGGTTTGTCGTTTCATACTTTCCAACTATCATCGTACTAGTAGTGTAACTGCCATGAAAGCTAACCTTTCCCTCCCGCTTCTTTTCCATCGCAGGTCAATAGCTTCATTATGTACTTTTCACAAAATTTATCATAATCCTTACCTTAAATTGAGGTTGTTAAAAAGGCCATCGTATATTTCAGCACGCATTGATCACCGCCACAAAGTTTGAAACCCTCCTTGTCGCACGAGATGTTTTCACGATTCAGTCATACCCAGAACTTGTGTCAGCTGGAATCACCTTCCCCACGATATTGCTGAAATTACTGATACTGTTGCCTTTCGTAACGCTGTTACTAATTTTATATAAATCTCTGTCTATATCTATGTTTTATTTTATTAGCTGCTGTTTTCTTTTGCGGTTTGCTTTTGTAATGCTGCCTTTTGCTAGCGCTGTTATTGATATTAAACCAGTGTGTGCTGTAACTATATTCAAATTTTTTAGCTGCTGTTTTTGTTTTTTGTACTTGTATGCTATTCCCACTCCCCTCTGTAACGCCTAACGGCCCTGAAGGTAAATAAATAAAATGAAATGAAATACAAGCAAACTACTTCTTTCCTGGTTGGCCCTTGATCTACTAGAAGATCAGCAAATAACGTTAATGGAACAAGCTCGTTCTCACTTTGGTGACAATAGCAAAGTTATCAAATCAAGTGCTTCCTTTCCCTCTAAACAAATTAAGTGAAGCATAAACATCACAATTTCTGCATTTGCACAGGAAAAAGAAAACTACCGCAGCAACTGAGCATCAACCGAACGGATCTACAAAAATATCAACGGAACATCAAGTGCTTATCCTGATGTGGGCGGCATCACTTGGTTACGAGGCAGAAGAGTGATTGCTGCCACAGAGGCAGGCCGTGTCGGCTCTCATTACCCGCACCGAGATTGCAAGCTGTCAGCAGCTGCACCTGTCTGCTCCTGTCTGTCGGCAGTTGCTTCTATGTAATGATTCATAATTTTCTGGTATTTTCTAAAGAAAATAAACACAACCACACATCACTCGGTTATCGATAGGCGCCGACCCAGAACACAGACCAAAGTTGTCCTCGTCGATTTTCGAGCCGAGCGCTGCTTGTAAGTTGATGTCGGCAGGCCCGTAGCATTCACTGCCTTCAATCAGATTTTTCTGCGCACTTAAGACATCCGCAAAGTACCTTGATTTTAGACGACACGCAAAAAAACAGGAACTAGCCATAGAATCAGCTGTTTTCTTGCAGACCGCCATGTTCACGCGATACCACTGCCAGCGCTCCCTCATGGCGGAAAAAGTTACCCTACAGCAAATTTATTTAAAAAAATGAGAACGCTTCTAATTTTCCTTCGTATTATTACTTTACAACACAGTTTATTACAAAAATAAACATTAGTTCTTTTCTTCATTGCGATTTTGTTTATTGTTAGACTAACATGTTCACGCTTTACCGCTCACAGCACACCTTCGCGGCTACAAAAGTGACTGAACAGCAAACTTGATTGCAAAACTGAAAACACTGCTTGTTTAGCTTGGTGTATTTGAGTTTGAAATACAGTTTCTTAGCGAAATAAAACATTACTCGTTTTTATTCACTGCCTCTTTACAGCAAAAATTAGTCTACGGTGTCTTGTCGGGCGAATAGTGGTTTCGGGGCGGAGCCCTGCTACTAGCCACCGCAACCTTGCTACGCATTGGCCGATTCCGCGGTCGGCATCTCTCAGTGTCGTCATTTTGACGTCACGATCTCAAAATTGAGACAGTTTTTGAGAGCTATCCGTAATACCGTCCAAAGTGAGCCACAGCATGAAAAAAGTTGCAGCCAAGCAGGGAGTGAGTGTGGTTTTTTTGTGCTCCTTGCAATCTTTCGGATCTGTGCTCGCGCATTTCTCGAGGCAGGGAAAGGAACCACGTTTGCGCAACGCAGCACGAGAACCGTTTCACGGCGTGCATCGCACAGGTCGTGTTCAAGTTCCCCTCACATGCGAGAGAGTATACATAGGCCAAACCGGTCGGTGTATTAATGACCGCCTGCGTGAGAACCACCCCTCCCTGGGGTCCGATGACGGTGCTAACTTGCCTCGCCATTGCAATGAATGCGGGTGTTATCCACTGTTCAGCAATGTAACGATTCTTGGTAGAGGCAACGGAAAACGAGAGCGACAAATCTTGGAAGCGTACCATATCAGTTTGTCATGCCACGATTGCATTAGCTCAACTGCGGTGCGCTTACTCGAGAAATAATTCGTTAGGTCGGTCACGGTAGACGTGATATCTTTTGCGTCCTATGCGCTGTGATTTCTGATGCTGCTGTTGCGCATGCTCTGCTGAATTTGTGGGGACTATGTCATTTCTAATAAATCTCAGTTGATACTACAGTCGTTGTGGCGTGAACACGCCTTCTTTTGTCCCTTGTCTTTCGTACATTTGTGTCAGAAGGCTCACTTTTGCCTTTCAATTTTCTGTTCTTGATATTAAACCATCTTTTAGCCTTGGCGTGAGATTATTAGCGGTGCCGTTGAAGTTACCTGAGGCTAATTACAGCAATACGTATTCGTAGCTGGGCCACACGGATGGTTGTTCACTAGCTCGGCGGAGCCTTTCTATACATCGACAAGGACGCACAACACGCGGTAATGTAGTGTGTACCCCCGGCTAACGGGTGAAATAGGCGCACCCATAGCCACGTACTGCACAGGTGTAGCATAGGTGTTTACTGTGCGACAAAGGCGAACAATGGTTCGCGAAAAAGGCTACAGCAGCCATGCCCCATGTGCCCTGCAAATATCTTCCCGAAACCGCAACACCGAAGTTCAGCGACCTTAATAGGCAAATATTGCGGGTTGTTTGACGAAAGATGGTGGGCTAGCTGGTTCTAACTTCTTTGTAAAAGCGAACTGCTCAAACGTAAAAGAAACGGACAAAAGACGAGGATGACGATTTGGCATCGAACAGATTTCAATCCATTTCAAACTTTTTCACTTTTTTTGCATATTTTTCCACTACTCTGCCGTCCACGGCTGTTTTTCCATCCACTCACTATATCGACGTCCTGGATCTTTCGACGTTTTTTGACATTATGGCTTTATTTATTTACAAGCAATTATATTAACCTCACTGTCTCGCGCATCATCCTCACATTGTCCTCTATCGATCACAACCATTAGTTTGATGCTATCCCTACTGAGAACGTCACAATCGCTGCGGACACGTTTTGGTGACAGGACATAGCCTAGAAATGCTTTCGCATCACAAAGAAGCGGTTCTATGGCCTATAGGTTGAGTACTGGCCTCGTAAGCTGAAATCCCTCAGTTCAATTCCCCGCGTGTTTTCAAAATTTTCATTTTTGTTTGCCTGGTCACGTGGGCTTTGGGGCACCACTTTTTCAGGACATCGTGTTTCGCTCCCGATGAGCCATATAATGCCTTTGCATTTAAACTGCTTCTTAGTACCCGCGCCGCCCCTCCTCATTTGGCAAAACACACCCTATTTAGATAAAACACATGCGTTAGATTCTCTACCTCAGCGAAAAAAAAGGAATCGTTCGTTACCATTTTCTATGAGCTTGAGCTAAGCCTTTATAATCCTGATTTTTTTGTTTACTGTGTAAGAAGTGTAGTCATGTTTCGGAGTGAAAACGTTGGTGTGTGGGCGTGTGCGTGTGCGGCTGCGCGCGCCTCCTGAGAAGCACTCTTTTGAAAGTAAGGAGAGCAAGAAAAGTGCTGCTCTATCAAGTTCCAGTAAGAGTAACACGCCGCCATGAAAAGAAGAATCAAGGAAACAACGACTAAATATGCGCTGTTCATTACTGCAATCTTGCTCCACCCTTCTGACGTGTCTCCTGCTATTTGTTACCTGACTAAGGAGTACGACATAAGCTCTTGGTAAGCAAAGCAGACGTGATACCACATACGAAGAACTCCTTTTGCCACACGTTTCAGCTCTGCCTTCACAGCTTCCTTCGCCGCGTTTCTCGAAGTGCTCTACCCCTAAGCAAGGCAAATTCGTTGCAAAGCACAAATCTGACTGCCAAAGGAAAACCGCGATGGTGTCCCTGCTTCTACCAGCTTTTGTTGCTTTTTTTTCCACTTCGCACATTTGTCAACCTTTACTCCTGTACTGGTTTCTCCTCTTCCTCTTGCTGTGCCCACGCAGGCAAGGCTTCCTGGTAAACATGGGAAATTTATGAAACAGCTTTACGCTGTCCCGTTTGTCAGACGAGAATTGCCACCTCGTGCCCGTGGAGATCTTCCCACTGACCCCGGCGCTTTCTTTTGTCCACGGCATAAACCCTACATAACAAACACAACCCTATATCTGTGCTTTCTCGCATTGCTTCGAAGTATTCTTTATTCGGTCTTGGTTACTTTATTCTGACCCATATTCTGGGTTCTTTCCTTGGATTCCCTCGTAGGCTTTGCTTCGAGCTTCGTCAGTTCTCGAAATAGATCGCCGGTTCTTTTCCCCGTTTCTCTAAGAGTGGTGAATCCTCCATTTTGCGCTGGCACCAGTTTTAGGAGGAGCCAAAATAAGATGGATTTAATGGGAAAAACATCAAAAAGAAGCCGGAAAAATTATCCTAAAGTCGGCTTTTTCATCGCTGTGACTGAAAACACGAATCCCAACTTCAGACGGCTAGCAATAGAACTGAACTTGAGGAGCGGTGCTGAGCAAAAGTGAACATGTTGCGTGCAAACAGTAGAGCTATTGTAGTTGCCTGAAATCAGAAAAAGTGACCACAATAGCAGGCGGTGCAGCTAAGATAGGTGTATTCAACGTAGAAGAGTGCAAAAAGTGTTGAGTTGTTATATTTTTAATGTGTAAATTTAATGTCACCGCAATGAACGACCGCATCCTGACCTGCAGAGTAAAGTTTGGTTTGTGGTTTTGATTGGTTTGAGAAGATTTAACTTTCGAAAGCGACTCAGGCAATGAGGGACGCAGTAGTAGAGGGCTGCGGATAATTTCGTGCATCTGGGTTTATGTAACGTGCACTGACATCGCAAAGTACACGAGCCTCTAGCATTTCGCTTTAATCAAAGTGCGGCCGCCACGGCCGGGATAGAACCCGCTTCTTAATAAAAATTAACAGTAAAATTAATGAATGAGACCTGCTTTACGAAAGCGACTTTCAAAGTTTTCATAAATAATTAGCCCTAAGAAACGTGTTTACGATTTTAATGCCGAGCCTTACTTTCAAGCATAATTTGGGTCTCCGTGCTGTATCGGTATTCATTTGGTGACTCAGAACTGATTGCATGAAACTTACAATACCTTTTTTTGCAATTTTGAACCTTACATAGCACACGTTTAAGGAGTTTTCTCACATTAAAAGGAGCGACTGCCGCCACGGTGTCTCCGTGGTTACGGTGTTCGGCTACTGACGCGAGACGGTGGTTCGATCCCGGCCGCGGCGGTCGTATTTCGATGGCGGCGAAATTATAGAGGCTTGTGTACTGTCCGATGTCAGTGCTCTTTATTGAACTACTGTGATCGAAGTTATCCGGAGCCAGTCAGAACGGCGTCCCTCATAGCCCGATTCGGTTTGGGCCGGTAAGCCCCATAAACTGTAAACCATGTAGAAATGACTGGCAATGAGCAACTCTAGACCTAAAAATTCTTCTTTAAACTATATCTTTATAATGGAAATAAATTCAAGATTAGGTTGATAGCTTCATGTTCCCTGAATTCGGGAATATTGATCGAAAAGGAAAGCTATTAGGTGTCCTGCGTTCGTTACATCGAGTATTGGAATTTCGCTGGTTATAGGTATTCATGGTAACTTTCAAAAACAGAAGCAGATAACATTTTCTTTTCATAGACTACGATATCGACAAGCGTAGCGACTTTGGCAGAGTACATGATGAGATTATTTTGTCTTTAGATGCCCTTAGTCCAGATAGTCGCTTTCGAAAACAACACTAAGTGTCATTTAATATATCTACCCTTTTGAACACCTTTAAATTATTTACAAACGTTATTTCTGAACACTCATAGGTAAGAAGTGTGAGAGTTTACTTTATGACGAGCGGCCGTGAGGCGCACAAGGCCTCCCGGTTGCCTAGTCTTTCCCCTCTTGCCTTCTACTTAAAATACGGCCTAAACCTGAATATTTACGCTATAGTACGCTATAATGCCTCCTTTTCCAAATAAAAACGCTGATTTAAATTTTACCTGCATCACTAATGGAGGATAGTAGCTTTCTCACGATTTTTTAGCGTCATGCTCGCTAAGCAGTACGGTGAATGCACCGCTTCTTCTAACTGGAAAGTAGCGGTAAAATAGAGTTGATAAGGCAACAAAAATGTTCCCAGCACTCATGTCGGAAGGCCCTCTTTCAGTACGAGGAAGTTGCGACCCCCAGAGGTTGCTGGCAAAAAAAAAACTCAGTTTTAATTCAATTCGACGCATTATAACTTTCATCTTGGCTGCCTCTTACTACAGCAGAGCGGTTCAGAACCGGATACTTCGCTTCAATTAACCTGACATCCTTTTCTGCGTTTACCGCGAATTTAAGCTGCAAAAGTGCAAAATGTTTCCTCGGTGTTCTGCTGTCCTCTCGGAAAAGGGTATAAAATCCACGGAGGTTCAGGACCAATGCAGACGAATAATCGTTGAAGCGCGGCATCAGTTGGTATCGAACACGCTCCTGCGAAGGCCTTAAGCACAACGAAAAGGCCGCAAGAGAATAAGCCACGAGGGCTTTTACTTTTCTAATATTGCCTGCTTGCTCAATAGGTCTAAATACACAAAACCATCGAAAACATCGGCACCTCACGTCAAGATCACTTTATTCTCGCTGTTTAAAAGTGGAATACAAGTCGGAATCGCATCCGTCGCATCAATGTTTTTCCGTTCAGTACGTGGGGGGAGGAGGGGGGGGGGGGGCTTTCACACTTGGTTATCGAAGAAATTGTCTCATTATTATTAAAACATGAGCGCCGAACCAATGATCGTCCAACTGATATAGGCACAACATTACATACTGCAAGAAACAAAATACTGCAAAGCACCATCGCCCATTTATCTTACGGCAGACCAAAGGCAGGAGGGATCATACACTCGCGATATCTGCTGGCTTCCCCTTTGTCGGTGTGCCTCTTTGTAATGTAGTTTATGCACTTGTTTCGGAGGGAGGCTTACCGCTGAACCACTGATCGCTTTGTCACTTCCGCCAGAAATAACTTTGCGTTCTTGTGGGTCACAGTGAATACGTTTCTTTTTTCCTCCGGCACTACAAATCCCCCAGCATCAAGAGGCGTCCAGGCGGGGAACTCAAGTACTTACCGGAAAGCGAGACCGGTAAATGCTAATGCGTAAAGGCCGAGCACGCAGCAAGGTGCCGAGCCTGGAGCAACGACCAGATAGTGCGACGGATCAATTGCATGCTACTCCTATTCCAAGCCGCAACCTACAAGCAGTTCGCAGAGAGGTTCATGAACAATTTTTTTGTCGCTCGTGTGATAATTGCAACCGAGTGTAATGTGAGCAAGAACTACGGAAACAGGTTGGTGGAGCGAAGATTCTTCTTCATTCAGAACGAGAGACTTTCGAAATCCGCGCAATATATGCAGCCTGCCGACAGTCAATGACGGAAGGCAAACGACGTGCTATGCCCGCTTTTAATGGTATCACATACGCAAAGTAACCACAATCTCATTCCCGACTTAATGCATTTGGCTGCCCTACGTTAAGTTGTCCAGACCCTCTTTCGTGCTAATAAGGAGACTGCGAAAAGTCGCTCGCAATTTCAGCATCGTGGGCAGAAGATACACACATCACCTCCATTCACATTCGCTATCTTTGTTCTTACCAGTTCCTTTAAAAGAAGAATTCTGTTTATTCTTTATTAGATTGTATTCCTTCTTTTCGTTTTTTTCCGTGGAGTTTCCTTTAGTTGTTTTTAATTGATTTCTGTACATTGTTTTCGGTATAAATAGTGGCGCTTTCATTTTCATGCATTTTATCGAACTCGCGTGTTTCTGCGAAGCCGTATAAAAAGTGAGTAGTCGTTGCCTGGAAAGAGAAAAATGGCAGGCAGGCCAGCTCCCTTTTCCAAACGTCCATGTCTATCTTAACCGTCGGCACATTTTTTTCTTGCATATTTTTGGAAGATAACCGAGAATCCTTGGTACGCAATCCGGCGAACGACACTCCATCAGCCTCACAGTCTTCCTGAATCTCGTCTATATTCATGACGTCATTGAGCTGCGCCTGTTCTGTGGTTTTAAAACAACTTAAAGGCAAGGCGGACCTACAGGACCAAACGGTTGTGGTTACCGGAAACGCAACCTGTCTCCTCTCAGACGTGGAGCCCACGGCATACAGGTATCCGCTCTCTACTTTTCCGGCTTAGATCGGAGCAGAAGTTCAATGGTGTGTACAGTGCAAGCACTGTAATCATTGCCCCTCGCCCGACGTATTACTAAGTGACGACCTGCATCAATGTTCATTCTTGATTTTAAACACGGAGAAAACAGGGCGGAACACGAAGCAAGCAGCAAGATAATGAGCCACTTGCAACGAATTTATTACACAGATGACACGTAGTACGTAGTACCTGTATAGTCATAACGAGGCGACCCACCTCAAGATAGCAAGCTTCTAAAATGGCGCAGTGCCCTATTGCAGTGAAATCAACTGAATGCTGATGAGAGTCGCGTGACAAGCCTGCATTATTTATCGCTCCCCAAAATGAATTATTTAGGAAATACTAATGATCTTCCTGTTGAATTATTTGCTTCAAGAACAGAGTATCAGTGCTCAAATTGTAGATCATGTTGAAAAGCAGCTGGGTTAGGCTTAGGCGTTGTGCTTCCGAGCCTACGGGTGGAGGCAACTGCAGGCTTCGATGCAAGGAAAAGCTCGAACCTCTACGTTTCATTTATGCAATATTTAATTGAGATGGGGCAGGGGCTGCGCAGCACATGCGTACGACTAAGGCATTCGCTTCGTCGCAGGAGCTGTTGGCCTTTATCTCCTTTTTTTTGCGAAATGAAAGAAAGTTGTTGCCTTATAACCCTATCCCAGTACTCATGAAACGAGAACCGAAAGACACCTGTGGGAATAAAACAATGCCTTCAGCCTCTGCACGCCTGTTTCCACCACCCAGAATCCACGCGCGAAAAATTCAAGCAGGATCGGAGATAACTAACTGGAATGTGCCTCTGCTTATCTGTTTTGGATGCGGACATTATTTCACGTAATCTATCAACTACCTGAAAGGTGGGAAATTCGGTGACGATAAACAACACTCGCGAGAGAAGACGCCATAGATTTTGGCCTGCAAAGATGCAAGAAAACAAAAAGATACGCTGCCTCCTACTCTCTCCCAGCTAATGAAAAGGAACGTCTGTTCGTAGCGTCTCAACACTCAATAGCCGCTGGCAGCGAAAGGAGTGACACTGCTCGGAAAAGCATACATTCTCCGTGGAAGCGAACATTCAGTTCGTGCCGCGACACTTCTTCGGGTGCAGAGCGAATGCTCTGCGGCTATTGGCTCAAACCGAAATTAATGGTTTGGTTACGAAGGAACTGGCTACCTGTCAGAGCTTTCTGTTCTTCACACAAAGGCACACTGAGGACATCTAGCCCTGAATGAGGTGGATATTGGTATTTGTGCTTTGTAGTCGCGACGGTTCAGGGGACACCAAGTATTTGCTGCCGTCTATGTCAGCCAGCTCAATACGGGAGGGCCTCACGTGGAGCTAAAATCCGAGATAGGCTTCATTCGCTGGACAAAAGGTTTCTCCGGAGATTTGGTGTCGGCGGTCCTCGGCTTGTCCCCGAACCCTGATCAGCTCACTTCGATGTTCCTGGCGGCTTAATTCTCGTTTTGACTTTCTTCTGTTCTCACTGTATGCACTGATCTGCTTTTTTTTTGTTTCTGCGCACGTATGCTCTCCACCTACAGCTAGACATCACGCAACTATGAAACTTCAACATTCAAGGTGTTTCAAACTATTTGATGTAGATGTATGACAATACTGTTTACGCACGTCCTGTCAAAAGCATATCGGGCATTATGTACCTCATAGAGCTATATATTTAAAAGATTAATTAAGGAAGGTTAAGAATCAATTTTTTTACGTTATATTTTAGGCGGAAATGCTATGTTATGTTACGAAACGGAAGGCCGGCAAATTTGAAGTTAAGCCCAGTTTTTATATTTTCATAATCGGCTATGTGATTCGAATTATCGAACTTCAGATACAAGCATTTAAAAGCGCGTTCAGTTGGCTTTCCTCCGTTGCACAAATACATAATGGCGTCGCTCGCGTTCCTAATGAAACAAATACAGATTGCATTTGTGTTCTTCATGCAGTAGCAACAGTTAGTGATTTCCGAGATGATAGTACGTGCAGACACACAATTTTATAATTATGCAATGTGAGAAAGCCAACTCGATCTTTCAAATACTTATTTTTGCAGTTCAAAACTTCCAACCACATTGCGATTTAAAAAAAAAAAATATGGCTCACCTTCGATCTTACCGGCCTTCAATTTCTCAATGTAACCGTCTTCTAAACTCTAAAATTTAAGTTGATTAGCTAAATTTTGGTGTATAATCCCTTAAATATACTGCTCTATTAGCAGCATAATGCCCGCCATGCTTTAGAACCTACTTGCACAACCCGCATTGTAGTATCTATCATGGGTTTTCAAAGAAAAATAGTATGTGTTAAATAATGTGAAGCCACTTTTGAAGAGAACAAATGTTTGGTCCTTATTTCGGCTGTCTGCATTAAGGTAGCCTAAGGAGCCTCTTACATAAATTTGATTGAAATGTCCTGAAGGCCTTCATGTAAGTTTGGCGAGTGCAACAAAAAACACCAGAAGTAGTGTTGCTCCGCACCTTCCAGTTGACGAGTTGGGTGGATTCCTCTGTTCTCTAAATTATACGGTACAGTAACTGATCATGGCTGATGGCTGATGATTTTCTTCGTCGAGGTAGATAAGCATGGCGTCACAGAAGCAACGGCACTACTACGCAGATGAAGTAGTCGATGATACGCCCTGACTATTTTCCTTTTTTGATTTATTGGCCGACGCTGAGCGAGCCTTCATAGCAATTCGTTACTGCGCACGCGATGAGTGGCCTAGAGTTTGGCTAGTAGTGAGTGGCAGCATTTTTGATGACCGTTTAGTAATTCGTGAAAACAACATACTACGTATCAACTAGGGTCATTGAACTGTCATTAGCTCGCTATGAACACAGAGTGGCTGCATTAATAATGCGTGTTATCCTCATTACTTCGCATTTTAATGCCAAATATCATAAGCCAATTTACAGCAAGTCTGAAAGTTTTTTTTTTTTTTTTACGGTCTCATGGAGCAACTGGCCTAGCAATAAAGGGGTACAGAAGACCGGTATCAACAAAAACATTTATTGCGGAAGTAACTAGGGAGAAAAGATGGTTAAAATAGGTGAACATACGGAGGGGTCCTCGTATAGTTTTTTAGGCTCACCGGGTGTTACGCGAGAAATAGGGAGTCCATGAGCTCCAGCAATTCCGTTTTGAGACCGATTACTTAAGCACTTCATGGATCTAAGGTTAGCACTGTCGATATTCAGTTGTTAATGCGATATCTGAAGACGTCGCAGTAAATAAAACTGCAATGAAATACTGGAGAAGTGTCAAAAATGGCACCTTGTGTAAATATTATGCATTGACTTGCATCGCAACACTCCTTATGATAACCGTGCTGCAGCTGTGAAAAAAACAAAGTATATTCTTGAAAATCAATAAGCAAGAAACAAATACCTTTAAGTAGCGCGCACGGAATGGATGCCAAGGAAATAATATTTAGGAAACAGGACAGAGAGCATTACCACATTTCTGAGCATTAATTTCCTGGCCCATCCTCTAGAATTCAAGTTGCATTTATTACCAACATTTACCGTCACAAACCAACAATTATTGTTGTCTGCGCATGCCTCCGATAGAAGCATTTATTTCTGAATAAGTTAGGGAAATCCTTCATGATCGGTAAATATAGAACCCATCACACACCTGACGAGGCTGCATTGCCACATGGGTACAACAGAAGGCACAGCCTTAGTTAACGATGAGAAACATATATACGTAGGTACGGCACATAACTTAGAGCAGCAGAACAATCCCCGAAGTAGGTGCTCATCGTTTTGCATTTCTTATGTTGTCCCAAAAACTAGAGCATTTTAAAGCAAACAAGACTGTCAAAGGAAAAAAAAAAAGGTGGCCCATAGTGCGCTGCTCAGCCCGTCTGCGCTCTTGCGTAATAGTATAACGGTGCCATTGATCAGAAAACTGGGTCAGCAGTATAGAGATTTCTTTTCTCGTTTCAGTTGGCATTGTAGCGAAAAGTTAAGTCAAGCTATTTATTTGGAGCAACAGATTCCAAGAATAAAAATTTGTGCAGCATTTGCTTTTGCTTTCAAAATGGGTCAATTTTCTTTACTTGAATGCTCCTCCATCTGCAGGAAAGAAAGTGTTTGTAAAGCGTTCCAGGTCAATATTATTCACGCAAAAAATAGGCCCGACTAATCACAAAATTGCATTGCCTTAAACAGGTGGCATGGATGCATGATTTGCATTAAGGTCACACAAGCCAGGAAGAAAAGCCACTGACGATGCAGTTTCAGGAGAAGTTAGCACTAGGTTCAGTATTTTAGCACATGACTGCCTAATACGAGTTAGTAGTTTCCTGAGCTGAACAAGACTGAGCATGAAAACAATATCCATTAATTCAGATCATTCGATAAAGGTCTAAAGGTTTATTTGCCACAAAGCGGTTTACAAATAAAAATGCAAAACTTCTGTGAACCCAAAGAATAATTTAAGGTTCCCTGAAACAGTAGAGTTAAAAACTTTCAATGGCGACACTGGAGAGAACGTGACATTGACATTCATAAATTCGTTGTTACTATAAACAAAACACTATAATTCAAGAGAAGATTTCTACTTTTATGCGTTTAACTCAACATGCAATAGGCGCGGACATCAGAATAAAAGAAATACATCTTATGGGTAGCGCATTGCTGTTTCAAAATAAGTAACCATTCACGTTTTGCTAACGAGCGACTGCTTCTTGTGTTTCTTGAAGGAATCTAGGGTAGCTATAGGTTTTGCTGCTGAATGTTAACAATTCCAGCTAGTAAAACTCGTACACAAGGTGTAACGAACATAAAAAGTGTTCACCTTGGGTAACAGATAGCCATGACATGAGAACGATTTCTCATTTCGAATGCAAGGAATAAGAGAGGCAGTCAATAAATTTAACGTTTAGTACTGCAATTGATAAATAAGGAACCAATAGTAAATGTGGCCAAATTGTTGATCTTGAGTATGTTGAATGATTTGAATAGTGTGCCACTGGAACTGGATGAACTGCTTGTTTTTATCGTACGGAGCGTCCTTTTTTGACGAGTTAATATGGAGACGAGACGAGTTTTATATGTGCATCCCCAAACCGCCACACAGTAGAATATGTGAGAGTGAAAACATGCATAACAAAGGTTAATAAATATATCAATGAGAAATAATTTTCGTTGTTTGGAGAGGCCTTATAGACCGTAATGCGAGTTTTGAACCACAGAGTGCATATGTTGCTGAAATTACAAGTGGCTATTGACTATTACTTCAAGAAATTTTGTCTCAGTAGCATGAAGTATACGATATTTTTATAAAATACGTCAGAATATTGGGCAGGTTTCTTTTTTCGGAGTGAAAAATAATGAAAACTGTTTTTGATTGCTTCAGACTAAGAGCGTTTGCTGTGCACCAGTGATGCAAACTTGAACTTCAACGTTTACTTTATCAATTAGCATAATTTCTTTTGCGTCTGATATAAGTAAGTTAGTGTCGTCTGCATAAAGCACAGGATAACATTTAGGAGGCTCGATGGTCACTCATTAATATAGAGCAAAAAAGCAGCCACCCAAAAATCAAGACCTTGAGGGACACCCAAATGATGGGGATTTTTAGATAACATTTGATAAACAGTAAAGATAAGCCTGTAGTTCCATATTTAGATCATTTCTTTTTAATAAGTTTATGGTTAAGAGAATCAAATGCTTTAGCAAAATCAATAAATACTCTTGCTAATGATAAACCTGAGTCTATTGATTTTCTAACAGTGTCTGCAAAAGTTGAGATAGCTGAGGTGGTAAAGTGGCTTTTTCTGGAACCGAACTTAGCACGCAAGGCAATACTAGATGATCTGCTGAATGAAATTATTCACAAAATAAAGTCACTAGGCAATAAAATAGAGACCTTGGAGAGTTGAAAAGAGAAAGGTGACAACGACATACACGTCATCATAGAATGGAGGCTATAAACTAGGCAGGGGATAACACTCAACAAAATGGTTGAAACGAACACAACTGCAAAGAAATTCCAGCGAAGAACCCATGGGAACGTTAGAAAAAGCAGTGCCGTTTTATGCGGCTATCACAAGGCCACCTAGACGTCAGAGCCATTCACGTCCCTCCTAGCCTGCGCACTTTGGTATTTTTCCTTGAGAAAAAACCTAATGGCTGCTTTTAGAAACTCCTGTGACTTTTGATATTAGGCTCAGTTGCCTTTCTCACGATTTTCCGCTGAATTTCCTCTGATGCAGTAGTAATGGAGTTCTTGAAGAAATTGGACACCGAGAACAGTGGCCAATTTGTTCTAAAAAGCCAAAATGAGTGCACGCTGTCGAATTTGTTCAAAGCACGGTGACCAAAACCATTATGGATGCATCAAATAACGTTACCAGAAAATGATGAGAAACGCGAATGAATTTAATGCAAAAAATCATGGGAATTTCTGAAAACAGTCAGGTTTTAACGCGACAGCGTTAAGGACCCCGTGTCGCAGAAGAGCCGGTGTCGGCGTTGTTGTAACAGAGAATCTCGATTCTCTAAGTAAAACTCTTGTGGATACGGGGAACCGAACCCTATTTTTTTTCAGATTGCGAGGCGGGCACGCGCAGAACACGCTACAAATGCTCGTGCTTGGAACTGAATCAAAGTTGATCCAGTCAATGCGCTGTGGTATTTGACTTCGTGAAGTGCGTCTGTGTACTGATGCCTGCATGAGTAATCGTGAGTATGCGAATTTTGAAATGGGACCCGATAACTTACGCGTTATACTCTATAAAGCCTTTCAATTGACAGCCATGACCTCTTGAAGAGCAGCGCCATCTATGTCACAGAGATGAAAGTAAATGGGAATAGCTTGCGCTGCGGCATGATAGGTGGTGTTATTACAGTGTTCGGTTTGACTTAAGATTTATGGAGTTCTACGTTCCGAATTGACTCAGGCTTTGAGGAACGTCGTAATGGAGGGCTCCGGTAAGTTCGGCGGCCTTGGGTTTATAACGTGCTCTGACATCGCACTGGGGTTGTGGATTTTAATTTAGGGGACCGGAAGACGAAACCATTTGAAGACGTCAACTGGTCCAAACGCAGAGCCCGATGATAACACGATGGTTCCGCCCCTGCGTGAGGCGGCGTGGCTGCAACCCTTCGCGATCTCTTCGGGCTTCAGACGGGCAGGTAGCGACAACCGGGGCCTGTGTGCGTCATGTTATGTGCGGGTGTCAACCATTTCGACGTCACGGAACCCGTACCGCCCGAGCGCCTGTAATGTAAGCGTATATGTGCTGTTGTGTTCAACGACTACGACGCAGAGACGCAGACCTCCATTACGGCCTCTATTTCGTTTTTTCTCTAACTCTCAACTTCCTACCTTCCCTCACGGCGTGGCTGAGGTGTCCACCGATACGTGAAACAGTTAGTGCGCATTTTCTTGTGTGTTGTGTCATGAGAGGCAGGTCGCTGTGCTGCTCAAGACCATGAGAGCCGTATGGGAAGCGATGGAACCGGGACCTGATAACGATGTCTTAAAGGCGAAGCTAAAGCGTCCTCTAATTTTTTTTATTAAGGAAACGTACCAAAGTGACGCAGGTCTTGAGGGAGTGAATGGCCCTGTCGCTAAAGTTGCGTTCTGTACAATTTGTTCTATAATACAGTAGAACCGTGGTTCTAGTGTATTCCCAATGAATGCTTTTCTGATGAATGCTTCGTGACGCTCGGTTGTCTTGCATACCACTGCAAAACCCAGCGTAAATGATCAGTGCAGTGCTGCAAAGGGACGAACAATGAAGAAAACAAAAAGCGAAAAGAAATTAAAAATGTTGCCACATAAGGGGTTCGAACGACCGACCTTCGAGCACCCAGCTCATCGTTCTAACCACGACGCCTTCTTTCTGTTTTTTTTTATTTATTGCCTATATTTCACAATACGTTGTACAAACTGAACGACTCGGAAAGGTGATCGGGTTTACAGACAACTCGTCAATATTATTAAAGTCTGTAACTTTTTCAAGTGCGCTTATCCACTATGGTACATATGGCTGAGTCATCAAAACGTTTATGATTTCTCTAACAGAATGACCGAAATACTGACGAATATCTCTGACATGAACATCACTATGCCGAGCAGCCATTCAGCGCTTCCACGTGCCTTGTAAACACAATAGCATTAGGACATCATACGGCACGCCATCGTTATTATGGAGTGCCAAAAACGAAATTTAACACCGCCTGAAGTACGTATATCAGCGGACGTATTCGGCATGATATGTGAGGCTGCCGTTATTTCTGGTTCGCTTCGTTCGGTGTACACGAACAAAAATAGCACGAACAAAAATCTATAAAAGAAGTCTCAGAAGAATACTGCAAGCTGCTGTCGGCAGGGTCAGGGCATTCGACACTCTCCGCAGATGGTCAAACAGGCATCACAAAGGCGGCAGTGCCAGCGTTAGACCTGCCTTTCACAATGGAAGAACTATCCACAGCTATCGCGGAGACAAACAGGCACACGTCTCCTGGTCATGATGAGGTGACCTATGACGCCATTGCAAAGCTACCCCACACCTCCCGTCTTCGACTCCTGGAGTATTACAATTCTTCCTGGATGGCTGGTGAGGTCCCCACGGAATGGAAGCTGGCGAAAATCGTGCCCGTTTTGAAACCCTGTAAGCAGCTAACAAGCTACGCATCATTCCGGCCCATTGCCCTACTGAGCTGCGTAGGTAAGCTCATGGAGCGCATGATCTGCAAGCGCATAACATGGTTCCTAGAAAGCCGAAATGAGTTCCCCCAAGAAATGAACGGGTTCCGTCAAAACAGGTCTGCGACTGACAATATCATCGCCCTCTTGTCATCAATTGAGGAGTACCTTCATGCTGGGTACATCACAACAGCCGTTTTCCTAGACATCAAGGCCGCTTTTGACTCCGTCTTTCACCATGCAATTCTCGCAGCCTTTGGCAGTCTTGGCCTTGGAGGAAGGCTATACAAGTGGATTGGGCATTATTTAAAAGAACGACAAATTTTTATTACCACTCCAAACGGTCCAACACGCTTTCACGCAATGGAGAGGGGTGAACCACAGGGAGCGGTGCTTAGCCCTCTCCTGTTCAATATTGTCCTTATTCACATAAGAAGACACATTTCGCGAGGGGTCCGCATAACAATTTATGCTGATGATATCTGCATCTGGACCGCGTCACGTTCGCGCTATATTACCCAGCAACGTCTTCAGAGAGCACTATTGCACATTTCGATGTACCTGGCTTCCAGAGGTCTTCGTCTCTCGCCAGAAAAGAGTGTTGCAATGGCGTTTACAAGAAAAACGATGACCCGATATCCGCTGCTCGTAGGCGGACGATCGCTGCCATATGTACGATCTCAGCGATTCCTGGGTGTTGTAATCGACTATAATCTGTCATGGTCACCTCAGATCAAAAAACTCCGTGCGAGGATTACTGCAGCATCGCAAGTGTTCAGGTTCTGGCGGGAACAAGGTGGGGTAGCAAATGCCGATCAATGCTTCTGCTTGAAAAAGCCTACGTTGAAGGAACCTTGCGCTACTGTCTACCAGTGCTTCAAAGATTATCTACATCAAGCAATAAGACTCTCAATGCCGCACGGAACAACTGCCTGCGAATATGTCTTGGCCTCCCAAAGGGTTCCTCTGCATCAGGAACAGTAGCGGAGGCAGGATGTCTCCCACTAGAGGTAATTGCCGCCCAGGAAACTATGCGTACCCATCTCCGCCATGTCCTGCAAGGGAAGAAGCACTTCCTACACCGTGTCCACCTAACTCACAGCAACTCTAGCTTTGGCCAGGCAGTGCAGCTCCTGCCCCGTCCTACTATTAATCAGCCTCAGAAACTACTACCTCTGGCCTTTACTCCATGGACACTCTCTCCTCTAAAGGTGAAGAAGTCTGTTCCAGGTGTGAATGCAAAGAGCCGCATGCCACAGGCAGCACTTCTGCAAGCTACTCTCGCCTACTTAATCGAAGAATATACGCAGCACACCCATATCTTCACCGATGGTTCAACTACTAAAGAAACTTCTTCTTGTGGCCTTTATGTGCCCTCAACAGGCCATGCCCTCTCTTACCGGCTGCAGCGGAGGACCTCCTCTACAACAGCTGAGCTTCACGGCATTAAGGAAGCTGTTTCTTACATCCTGCGCCGAACCGCCGGCCGTTGGGTTATCTTCACCGATTCAAAAGCATCTCTGCAGATCCTGGCCAACCTGCTGAAGAAAACGAATCACCAGCCAGTTTCCATGGACATTGGGTATATCCATCATTTAGCTATTGCCGCAGGCCACTGCATAACATTTCAGTGGGTACCTGCTCACTGTGGCATTATGGCTAATGAAAAAGCAGATGAAGCGGCCCGTAAGGGCCATCAACATCAGAGATACATTCGAAGTTTTCTCACGAAATCTGATGCGTCCCAAATGGCTAAAACTTTTGCGTACGAAGAAACGTATCGGCTTTGGAGTTTGCCGAAACATCAGTACCAATTTCTTCACTCAATCGACCCACATCTTAGATCAAGACTCTCACCCAGAATTCCTCGACAACTCGAAACACTTTATCACCGACTTCGTCTGAATGCTGCATATACAAATGGCCTGCGATACCGTTTTGGACAAATGAACAGTCCGCATTGTGACAACTGTGCTTCGATAAAAACTGTGGAACATATCCTGCTTGAGTGCCCTGCGTATGCTAACGAGCGTGCGTACTATGAACATTGCATGCAGAAGCTCTGCCCAGTGCCCCTAACAATGGACAAAGTTTTAGGCCCCTTAGCCTGCTTCAGGCAACAGAGAATTGCAATGAACTTTCTTTTTACATATTTAAAAGACATTGGACATCTCGATAAGCTCTAAATTCACTTGCAGGTTACCTTCATGCATTCTTCTTGCAGTGAACTTCGTCAGCCCATTCGTCGGACTATGCACTCCATCATTCCATAGGTTACATCAATACTCGCCACTGCACCCTTAGTACCCATTTCATGGCTGCATTTTATCTTCGTTTTTTTTCCACCTCTTCCACGCTGCTCTCCTTCAGTCTTTATTTCCCAAATTCCCCTCCCTACGCAGAGTAGCATGCCAGCGATATTGAAACGCCGGCTAAATTCTCTGTTTCTTCATTAAAGAGTCTCTCTCTCTCTCTCTCTCTAGCGGCAGCAGTTCAATGCTCGCAGAGAAAATGTAACGCGCTACGGAAGGTCCTTTCAGTCGTGTTGGACGTGCGCAATATTTAGAGTCTTGACGTTGAGCGTATTATCCGTATGAAACCTCTTTAAAAATTACAACTCTCAGAACGCCCCGGTCCCTTTTACTTTATTAGCGCTCATAATTGTTGGCACGCAATATACTACGGGCCGAAAATACTCGAATATTGTGCCAGGTAGCTTCACAATCTACGAGCATGGCTGTGACACACACAGTTGACATCCAGGTAAGGACGTTAAAAATTTGAACTCACTCATGAGGTGCATGAAGACACACAGCTCGGCGAGTCAGCTTATCATACCAGAGGCAGAGAAAGTGGAAACACAGAAGCACTAACCGGAAACATACGCTGTCTTCTTTATTTTTATCTTGCACATAGGTTCACCACTTGCTTGTCAGTGGGATTTTTTCGTGTTGCGCCCCATTGTGCAGTGCTGTTCGGAGTTAAAGAAAGGAAACGAAGAAAGTGCGCTTACGCTAGCTGCTTGGCACACCATACATAGCCTGCGATTGTGCTAGCCTTTCATATTTAGTTATTTATCGCTATATATCAGTATCATGAGCCCTTATTTTTCACTTTGCGGACAATATCCTCATTTCTTCCTTTTGCTCTTGCTAGTAACACGTTCATGAGTCAGTCTTACGAATGCAACTATGTGGTAAGTTGATGAGGCCGGATAAAAATCGGAGGTAATGACGACTCATCTGGAAACTAAAAAACAAGTTAGGAGTCAGACTTTTGATATAATATGTAAGGAAACCCTCAGTGGCTAAATCTCCGCCTCTCTCTTTGCACGCTGCCAGCACTGCTCTAAATGGATACACCCCCTCTCAATGCTTGCCCTAGTAGTTCCAGTTCTTTCATGCATTCCTTTGTGCGTACCACAAAGAAAACCATGAAAAGAACACAAGAGCTGCTATCGTGTAATAGGATAAAAAACGTTAGTGGGAAATCAAATCTGAACATTTCGCCCAATACTACTGCATTGCGTTTATCGGTGAGAAAAGTCATTTGAGTGGCTGATCGCTAATGACATAACGAAACAGTGCGTGTCATTCCAAAAAGTCTCTGCTTTTTTATCGGAAAAATACATGAATACCCGACTTAGTAGTAACTCTAATGTGCCAAAAGGAATGCACGGACATGACTCTAAAAGTTACCGCTCATTTTTGTTAGGGATAAACTCCATAAAACAAGAGCCAATCTGACTTTACTGGACAACCACGTATCGTTCGTTACACCTACCAGGCATGCGTCACCAAAAATGACAAGAAGTCAGTTTTGAGTAAATCGCTTTTTACGTTAGCGCAAACAAAGCAGTAATATCGATAAGGTAATGCCTGAGGGGCCACAAGTCCCTGAGCCATACCAGACGCTGAAGCTGACTTTTACGGTGCTGCGTCATTGCCAGAGGCATGCGCATTTGCTTTTTCTACTTTCGCGCCTCCTAAAGATTTCTGAACAATATATGAAGCATTTTACGTTTTTGTGCAGCCTTTTGAAGCATAAGTTACGTAGAAGCCCAGTCGTTTTTGAGAACAAGAGCAGCCTATTTGTACACCAGCAACGGGCTGTGCCTCGTGGAAGGAACCAAATGTGTACCATTTTTTTTGTCAATACCAATCATCTGATACGGGAGCTATACGGTCCTGGCACAATGCACAATGCATCGAAACAAATTTGGCTCCACCGTTCTCGCAGTAGCATCCAGTTTGTGCTGTGTCATGTGTGGCACAAAAGCGCCCCTTGGCATTCGAAGATTTATATTCGCCCCTCGCGGAGCAACAGGCTAGAAACGCTGGCTGCTTTCAAAACCTTCCAATGTGTAAACCAGGAAGCAAATAGGAGCTACGTACCGATTCTATTGTAAAGCCACAGTATTTCAGAGCGGTTGCTTCAAAAAGTGACAGCCTGGTATTTGTGCTTCAGAACTGTAAACAGTCGAACAAGGATATTCACTATGAAAGCGAAAAATATAATGCGTCTAGGCTTAGATTAGTAGAAGCTGTTGCGAGTCGTGTGCGCTATACCGGGATCAGATTGGAGCTTTATGGTAATGTGTCGCACTAAGTCTCTATTTACAACAGGCTTATGAGTTCGGATATGGTATGCGAGAGCTGAAGAGCCTTGTGCTTTTCACTTACCTTTCCTCGACTACTTTTCCTAGGCAGCTTGAGTGCCTGACATTTGGTATTTTACGAGGGCCTAGATGTGGGAGCTATCTTCATTTCTTCAGGGCACGTAAACTTACATCATAAAATCAATTTTCTTAGCGTTTCGTGCACTTAGTTAAGTGCTAGACGTTTTAATCCGCCTGCTTCCGGCTTCTGAATTGCGTTTTGAGGTCCAGCTATCAACATAAGCCAAATTACACTCAGTGCAAGGCAAAGGGCTCCCCTAACTCTTTCCAATTTACCCTCTCCTGGGCCGACTGCGTTCATCTTACATCATCAGAGTTCCTAACCTCACCTTCCCACTTGACTTTCTGTCGCGCTACGCTTTCCATCTCTTGGAATTCAGTCCGTTAGCCTTAATGACCATTGTTTACCTTGCCTTCGCAGTACCTGTCCTGGCCTTGCCACTTTCTTCTTGATTTCAGCTAAGATGTTGTTATTAAGCGCTTTTTATTCGTCCCATTCTGCTCTTTCCTCTCCCCTAATGCTTTCCTCTCATTTTTCTTTCCGTGGCTCGCTGCGTTTTACAAAATTTAAGCCGAACGCTTTTTGTTAGCCGCAACTTTTCTGCCCCTTAGTACGTAGGTGTAAGATACAGCTATTATGTACTTTGCGTTCTCATCAAAAATAAGACAAGCTGCAACGCATGCGCTCGGTTTAACATTCAGACTACACATTTTGTGAAACCACCTAATTCACAACTCTTCATAGACTTCTCGCACAGACTTCTTGCTCGGTGGTAAACATTAAAGAAGGGGGGAGGGGGCGGAAAAGCAGGGAAGGGAAATGCGTCCTTCTTTCTTCTTTCCTCCTAAAGGCCTCCGCCAGGCCGTAGTTAAAGATTCTCGCCAGTGAAAGCGGATCACTCTCGGGCACATTAACCTTTTCATTTAACTTCCGCCTTTTCTAGAGGCGAAATACTCATAAAAATGTGAGCGCTATCCTATTTCCCACTCCTTGTTCTGAGCGCACGAACAGGGCGCAAGTCACAAAGAAGTTAATAATTAAAAAATCTGCCCCACTCAACACAGTGATAATAAAACAATGTCTGACTGTATGCCCACGCACAACAGCACGCTGATTTTCAAATACAAAGCTGGAAAAATCGATCCTTTCTCAGTTAAAATAAGGCACCAACAACACCCTTCATCGTGCTTTGTAAGGTTACAGTTCGGCTTCTTGCACGCAACATCTCCAAAGGCCAGCATATACTAAAATGGGTAGCTTGCACGAAGCAATCGCCTGTCTAAATGACTAACCTCCTTCAAGCGTTGTCTTCGACTATAGGCCTTTCAACGTCTTATAGAGCATGACTTTTCTGTAATTTTTAGAATCGTAATTATAGGCTAACAGTATGTGCTACCAGACATCTACCCACTTATGCTGAGGCCTGTCGAACCATTCATTTCACGCCATTTTAAAGAATAAAATATTATGATACTTATGATATCTTTGACAGGCTGCCTTGATCCTCAGCCTCAAAGAGCCTATATGGTATGCAATCTGAGAACCTGGCGTAGAGGAGGCGCCGCCAATGCGAATATGTTAGTATATTCATAATCTGTTTTCTATTTTCAGCTTAGAATCTTAAATACTTTCATCTGAACACATGCTCCGGCTGTAATGAGAATTGTATGCTGGCTACCTTCTCTGAAAAGTTTAAATTTTCTTCCGATGTAGTTATGCTAAAACAACCGTATCATCTGACAGTCGAATGCTATAACTACAATTAATTATAAACATAATTTTAGTAATCCGATTAAAAGATAAAATTATCTTTTTGTTGAATATTACCAAAACTTTCGAAGTAATTAACTTGAACCGTTCTTTGAGATTATTGACTAGAGCGAATGCTTGTCTTGATTACGCTCCTATATTCTTCGGTAGTTTAAAATCTGCGTCACGAATGCATATAAATATTCATCTTACATGAGGAAACAATGCTAGGATTTACGAATAAGAATAGTTACTGGTTAATGCTGTGGGGTGACATCGACTAAATGGCTTAATCCGACCACCTCTCAGCACTTTCTTCACGCAGTACTATGTTCGCATGATTTTAGAAACATGATGAAAATAACCGAATGAAGAGCAAGAAATCCTAGCACGCTAGAAGCTTTACTCGTGAAAAATTTACGTGACGAATAAAATTGACAGGACCACTCTTTTCAAACATCAGCGACCATTTTGGAGTATTTCTGTTGACTAAGACGACATCCAGGTGTACCCAGAGCGCATCTAACTCAAGCTGCAAAATTTAAAACTCCAGCAAGATGAGAGTAGCTGCCTCCCGTTCTAAAGTAATACAGACGAACTGTAGTCAGTTGTCTAGTTCCCCCCAGCCAGCTCGCGAACACTAGTGCATGAATTATTAGAGGCATACTGTCTCAGTACGTTCCATCACTATAAAAACCCTTCAGAAAACACGAAGACTACTGACTATCAAGAAATGCCTAAAATGATGAAAAAATAATAACCGGCTTTTGAACACGCGCGCACCAAACTTGGAAAAAAAAATTAGAAAAATAAAATAAGGGCAAACACCGAAATGCCAAGAAGTGAACGCCAATATTTTTTTTAATAAATAGGCAATAATGCAACCTTTATAATCCTTGAAACGTGCTCGTTGAAACGTGCTCATTATTAGAACTTTTTCTTATGAGAGCGCTCGTGAAGTGATTTCGAGGATCTGAGTCAATTGTGAGGCGCATTCACGGTAGATTGCGCTGCAGGGAACGAAACAAAAACAGGCGGAAACTGGAGGCAACGACGACATGCTGCACAAATTCTCAAGTGCTTATTATTTTCGAGGAAGATGGGCATATATGTACACATCCAGGAAGGAATGGAAAGCAAAGATAGGGGCAATGAACAAGAAATATTTTCTCTGAAGTCGCAGCATGTTTTGCCAATACTCCATCGATTTATTTCTTACAGTTACTGAGAGTGCACAAACGAACGTGCTGTCCTCAGTCAGGATGAATGCTGCAAGGATTTCCCAATAAATGTTTTCTTCTATGCGCTCTATCGCTTTCCATCCGTTAACAATGGCATTCAACGAAGGCTTGAGGAGCTTTGGCAGCGCGTTGTAAAGTTTTATGTGCTTCCGGAAACGTGTCTTTTGCACGGCCTGGCTTTCACAACTTGGGACATTTAGCAGCTCAAAGGGGTGTTGTAAAAGACACTGGACACGCAGATGGCAGCTTTCTTCTTTTGTTTTGAGCCGCAACCCTTCTCTCTTCCCTGTATGGTTTTTGATCTTCTTGCACAATGCCTTGACTTTGTTAGGCACAAGTAAAACGACATGCCAATCGAAATTATTTCCTACTTTCATCAGCGAGTGTGAAACGCTACGAGCACATGGAAAGGTCACCGTCCTCGATCAGCATACCCAGAATTTCCCGACCCCCGCAATTTTATTGAAAAAAAAAATTTAATAACTCAATTTGCTTCATATATCAGAATATTTCACTATAAAAATTAATGTATCCGGAAATCTCCCCTGGGCAGGCTTGCATTATTTTGCTATCAAAGTTATTGCTATCGTTAAAAACGTTCCCCATTGGTTTTCTGCAGCAGTCTTAAATGCTCCATTCGAGCGATAGACAAAATTTGAAATATAGATTACGCTACGCATTGGAAGAAAGCAGAATTATATTCAATATTTCCAAATTTGTACCATACATTCAAAATTGATACCCAAGCATGTTGGACTTGTGCTCAGACTTTTGCGCGCGATCTAGACGATTCTTCAAGATTTCTCTGAGTAATGACGCAGCTACATCTTTGAGTAGCCAGTCCGCGTACCCACTTGCTTGTATTTTTGGACCAGCAGATTTATGCTTTCTGAGTCAGACCGCAGCGGTGGCCAAGTGGTTGAGCATCCGCCTCGTATGCGGGAGGTGCGGGGTTCGATCCCCAGTGCCGCCGGGTACCCACCGGTGATACAATGGGTACAAGCTTTCCCCTGGTCTGGTGCTCGGCTTATTTAGGGTGAAATGCTTGGGAAATGGGTCTCTGACCCCACCTTGAGAAAAAGAAAAAATACCGTGTGACATGGCGCTCTTTGGCCATAGCTGCCCTTGCGCCATAAAAATCCATAATCATCATCATCAGCTTTCTGAGTCGTCTCGTGACAGGTTATCTGGTTATCATTCCTGAGGATAACAATTGCGACCGCCCTTCATACTATTCTTTATTGGCTGGAATCTAACCGCAGTAGCACCTGAGAACTTCAAGACTTCTATGGTCAGCAAGTGTGTTCGTTTCTGAACTTTAAGCTGAGGTCCAGGAACTGCAGTGTGTAGTACTAAGGTTTTTCGCAAATGTTTTTTTAAACTAATCGCAGGAGTGCTTTCCTCCATTCATGCAAAATCCAAGTGCTCTGCTAAACTGCCAGCACTTCATAAAGGAAAACATAGCAAGAAATCCTTAACATTTCTGAAGCAAGGTACAGCTCCTATGCCTTAAAGCTCAAGCGCGATGTTCAGATCGCCTTCTGCCATATCAAGCCTTGAATTTTCATACATCAGTACATTTTCTATAACAGGGCTATGCGTCTGTAATCTATCATGGCATGTGTGAGAGCAAACAACGCTTTAATTGTTAGAGGGCAGGAAAGGTTTTACGCATATATAGAAGTTGTTGGCGCATGACTCCTAGCTGTCCTTTCACAGCGAAGAAGCAATTATTTCCTTGCTCATAAATGATGACGTGTTCGAGATTATTAATTTTTTAACTAAAGCTTCTTCATGAGCACATCTTACACCAACAAGTGTTTGGTTCCATTTAATTTAGAATCCGACGAAGGAATCATTAGGCAGTGTATATGTTTCACGTTCCTCCTTTTCTTAGCATTTACACACATTTGCACAGAATACATTAGCTGTTCGAGTACCACTTCATATCGATATATTGAAAAACTAAGACTTCTTTCACTTCTAAGGTACAAAACAATCCATTGAGAGTACTCTTGACACAATACCTATAGCTTACTAACATAAAGGAACTATATTTCCTTATAATATATGTGAAGCTTTCCCTCTGTTATTTCCAGCTTTGTGTTACGTATGCAGCGGTACTTTCGGTACATATAAAATTTTGCGTCTCTTCGGAGAAAATAATGATCTATACTTTGAACATTCATTACATGCCTACTTGCCCTCTTTTTATTGCGGCGTTCTGATTCTGATTCAATGATTTAATAAGGTTTAACGTTCCAAAGCGACTCAGGCTGTGAAGGACGCTGTAGTGAAGGGCTCCGGAAATTTCGATCACCTGTTGTTCTTTAACGTGCACGAAGATCGCACAGCACAGCGTCCTCTAGAATTTCGCCTCCATCCAAATTCTACCGCCGCGGCCGTGATCGAATCCGTATCTTTCGGGTCAGCAGCCGAGTGCCATAACCACTGAGCCACCGCAGCGACGCGACGTTCTAGTATCAAAGGAGGTGCCTTTTCATGCTTGCATTTGTTTATGCGCGCTGTCGGTTTGTGCGCTGCATTTTGCAGTAAGAATATGTTTATAAGCTTAATGTTTTATGTTTTCGTCACCGTTGGGTTCTTGCATAATCTCAACTGAATGTTCCCGTGTGCAGTGTTTTTAGGTACCTTCATTTCATAACGCATACTTCTTTCCCGCTGCCACATTTTCATTCACATACTAAATTTAGTTCTTCATCGTTTACATCTTTGCTCTCCTGTCTTGTTGCGGTCTACTATACCGGAATGTTATTCGTCTGCACTTTACATAAAGGTTATCTAACTTCTCGGTAGTTATTCCTCAGCGTGCAAATTTTGTTCATTATGCGCACTTTAGCATAATACTAATCTTCCCTAAAATAATTCGTTCAGCAGGGCACGCATATCTCCACTCTCTGGTACGTCGGCCCGCAGCATCTCAAGAAGAAAGTCATTCGGGGGAGCAGGAAGAAGAAAGTCGTTTATTTATAACCGGCCAGCGCTTTTAAATTTCGGTCATTGGGGCGGGAGGGGGCGGGGGGGGAGCGCATGCGCTGTTCGAATTTGTGACCGCCCTGCGTGCCAAGCAACACAACCACCGCACATTGAACTTGCGAGGTACACACTATACAGCACTTCCTTCCCCCTTGAGCCCCAGCATGTCGGGAGGCTTCCGGGTGTGGCATGAACGTCTGGGTAGTATTAGTTCTATGTCTGCATCTATATTCTCTATTGGCTCTCCGCAGCCGCTAGCCACTTCCTCACTACCTGAGGGCTGACTAGCTGGAGCTGCTTGGTCGTTTCTTGACTGCGTTTCGCAGGGTGAGTGACGAGGGCCCTACCTCTGAGGCTTACTCGGCACTAAGCTGTGTTTTGCTGACTTCCTCCTTGGAAGAAGTCCGTGATTCACGTGTTCGCACTTGATTCACATGCTGCCTCTGCATCTCCGTTTGCGTAACAACCGTGACCAAACGTTGGCTCTTGACTTCCGCCACGGCCCGGGTAGCCATATTTCACCACGATTATTGTACTGCCCAGACAACACGTTCATCCCTGGCGCGAGAGCCTGCTCTTTGGAAACCGGTACTAAGCTAGTGGTAGTGCTTTCCTCTCCGGCGTTCTCGTGAAAGTAGGCGCTTAGGCAGGTTCGTGGCTAAACCTCCAGCAGTTTTTTTTGTAAGTGACCCCCTCCTGGGACTCCGTGGACCTCTAACGGTGCAAAAATTTTGCAAGTTGATCTTGCAAAGTTCCTTTCTGATTTTTCTTCAAGCCCTATTTCACGGTGCGCACTGCATGTTCTGCCAAGCCGTTGGACTGTGGAAAGTGTGCAGGCGTGGTCACATGACGGACGCGATTTTCCCTGAAGAATCGTGCTGACACTGCGTTCGTAAACTGGTGGCTGTTACCGCTTACGATAGTCCAGGGGATTCCAAAACGTGCGAAGATGTTCAGGAGAATATCTAGTATGGATTCCGCTGGAGCCTTTCACAGTGGCTCCACCTCGATCCAGTTAGCCTCAGCATCAACGAGGTCAAATATCATATGGCCTTCAATGGGGCCCACGAAGTCCATGTGCAGACGCCACTATTGTACGTTTGATTTTGACGCATGAACCACAGCCTGCACCTGAGGCATGAACAAGTGGTGCAGACATTGCGAGCAATCCTTGCAAGTATCTCGATATCCTCATCTAACCCAGGATACCAAAATAGAGTGCAGGGAGGTTCTTCATTAGTGTTATGCCGGGATGCCTATCCTGCAGCTCTTTCATGAAAAATTCCGGCTCTGCTTGAGGCAAAACAACGCAATGGTCAAAGTAGGTAGCTCCGTTGCTTAGAGCTAATTCTAGCATGCGCATGAGAAACGGCTGGTACCACTGTCCGTCCATGCTCAACTGTCTTGGACAGCCACGCAAGACACAAGTATTCTCTTGTTAGAACGTTTTATCTTTGCTGGTTTGGTGTGCCATTTTCTGCGTGCAAAGAGCCAAATCGTCAAATGCCTGCGCATGCAAGATATATACTGCCTGCTTACTTTTATCGTCCTCACGCTCCGGCAAGGGCAAGCGGCTTCGTGCATCGGCATTTGCATTTAGCTTTTCTCTTTCGGTATTCAAAGTCGCACTGATAGCTGCTGGAAACAGCGCCAGACGATGATTTCTTGAAGCTACCATGTCCGGGATTGGTTTCTCTGGAAGCAGCAGACCGGTCAGGGGCAAATAATCAGTTACGAGGGAAAATGTGTTGGTTGGAAGTATTTTCGCCCACACTCTGCAACTCGGCGCGGGCTACCAGCATCGTGACCAAGGTTGATGTGCGCTGCGATATGCTCTGCGCGGACGTCGAGCTTTCCAAATGGACCGATAAAACAATGACAGGAGAAAAAAAGCGAAAGAGTGAAGAGGCGGTCGCTCGGCTTGATGACTTTGCTATGATTCGTTTTTTCCCCTCTCGTTTCCCTTGTTTTGTGCTCCATTTCCCTTTTTCTAACTTGGCAAAGACGGCTCCTTTGATTTCCCTCGAAGATACTGGTCTTTAGGCTTTTAAGTGACGAAAAAGTTGCGAGAGAAAATAAGAAACTTGTTAAAATCTGAGAATATTAATAAAATACAAGCGCGCAAAAATTACTTTCAGACTGTTGGGTGCTATTTTAAAAAGTTATACTAGCGCTTCCTTCTCTAGTTGTAAATGAATACGCTCAACTTTCGTCAGCGGTCTTGAGCGAAATGCAATGAGATGGTCAATTCCTTTGCTGCGATGGGACAAAACTGCGCCTAGTCCTCCTGTTGATGCGTCGCACTCAAGTCTTAGAGGTTTCAGCGCATCGTAATGAACGAGGAAGTTGGCGTCGCACAAACCACACTTTGTTTCCTGATATACAATTTTCTGAGCCGAACCGCAATTCCACGAGACACCTTTAGACCGCAAGTGATGCAGTGGAGCGAATGTGGGGGACAAGAGCGGCGTAAATTCAGAGTAATAAGTAACCAGCCCTAAGAACTACTTCCGCTGGCTTACCTATGGAGGTATAGGCGCCGCCAAGACTGCTTCCGCATTGTCTTGACGACTATCGCATCAAATAGGTGCCCCAAGAATGACTCTTTCTCATGGAACTCTAACTTATCCTGATATAGCTTCAGGCCCTTGTCTTGTAGTCGCTTGAGCACCTTCGGCAGAAGTGAAATCACGTGCTCTTTTTCTGCAGTTATGATGTTGACCAGGCATACATGAACACCCTCTAGGCACTGCAGAACTCCTTTCATGAGACGTTGAAAAAGAGGGGGCCGAAGCAGTGCCGAATGCTGCGCGGCTGTAGCAGACAGACCTTAGTGAGTATTCAGCGCAGCTAACTTTTGGCTCCCTCGTCAAGGGGAAGCTGACTGTACGTGTTGCGCCTCTTGTCAAGGCTGCAAAAATGTCATCAATATTTGGGAGAGGGTACCACTCAAGTTGTGTCGCTTGATGGTGAGCATAAAATGTATGCACAGCCGGATGTCCAAGTACTCTTTTTGCAATAGGCGCTACCTGTGTTGCCCATTCTGCTACTCTGGCCTGTGACATCACTTCGTCTTCAATAATCAGGTTGATATCGGCAAATACTTGCGCCCGCATGGCGTACGGGGCTGTTCGAGCAATACAAAATCAGGGTTGAGCAACTTCTTCCAGGTATAGCTGCACGAGTGGTCCCTTGCCGCACCTCGAATTCTTCTCCACGGGTCTGAAAAATCGCCCAGAACGTTCTGTAACTTGGTGCCAGAGTATACATCTACGCATGCAGACTTTCTGTCCTCCAAAAGGGACACACCAGCTTTGCGAAACGCGTCTATCGTGTTTCGTTGGCAAAGGAGAGGCCCTTGACAATCCACAACAATCAGTGAGCTGCTCATCGCTACTGGCCCCAGCTGCACCTCCATATCAAGCTTGCCGAAAAGAGGCAGCGGCTCCAGGAAATATGAAAGGCTGAGAGAGGCTTTGCTGTAAAGCAGGCCACCCCTTACGATGCTTTTTAAAGATGGTCCTGGGAATCGCGGTGACCGGTGATCCCCTATCGACAATCATGCACATCTTCCGGCCCTCGCATGTCAACACGCGCTAACTCGGATGCACCGTGTCTTTGTTGCCGAACTGTGCGCTACGAGCACATGCAGCATTTCTTCGCTTTCGCATTCCATTTCGCATACGTTCCCGATAAGCGAGAGTGGCCCACCTTGCATGCGCTAGCCAGGTGCCCTCTTTTTGCCGCATTGGTGGCAGATGGTGTTGCGATGTCGGCGCGCAGCGGTTCCATGAGCCCCCTTACATCTTTCGCAGAGAACACTATAGGTGTTCGTGAACCGTATCTCCTTTTCCAGGGCCGCCCTTGCAACTGCTGATGCACGACGTTGACGCCACAGCTTCCACTCTTGTCTGCCAGTCTCCCACTTGCCGCGAGCGTTTCATTCGCATTCTGCAAAGCAAGCGCGAATCCTTCGACTCCTACTCGCGTCAACATTTTACGTGCCAGTAAGCATGGGCGAGCTTCTTGAAGCCGGATTCCGCAAACGGTGTGGTCCCGCAGCATAAGGTACACCGTCGCACCAAAGTTGAAGCTTGCGGCGAGGCGCCGGAGATCGGCGAAGTAGTCTCGGACACATTCTCCATCTGGAAAGAATGGGTTGCCACTATTTCGTTGATCTCTTGGTTGCATTGCTCCTGCATGCATCTCACGACATCCTCATACGTCTGGGAGTTCATGGAAGCTGATGGCAGGCGCCCATGCAAGATGCGGAAAACGCTGTCGCTCAACAACAAAACTAACAGAGCACGGCGCTTTCCCGCATCCGCTATCCGGTTACCTTCAAAATAGGCTTCTAGCCGGACCCGACACGTGCTCCAAATGCTCACTGTGTCATCGAAAACAGGGGGTTGAAGAGCCATCCTTCTTGTCTTCAGTTGCGGCCCGCGTGCGCCTGAAGTCACGTCCTCGTCGCCAGTGCTACGGCAGGCTGCAGCTATTCCCGCTTATGTGGAGCGTACGCTGTCAAGGAAATGGAATGCGAAAGCGAAGAAGAAATGCTGCGCGTGCTCGCAGCTGAGAGTTCGGCAAAAAAAGACACGGTGCAACCGATTGAGCGCATGTTGACCTGGGAGGGCCACAATCACTGCAGAATGGTCGATTCAGGGTCACCGGTCAGAGTTATTCCCAATACCATCTTGAAAAAGCATCGAAAAATGATGGCGACCTTTACAGAAAACCACTCTTCGTATTTCATGTTTTCTGGGGCCACCGCTGCTTGTTTTCGCTAAGCTGGATATAGAGGTGCAGCTGGGGCTAGCGCTGGTGAGCAGCTCACTGGTTGTTGTGGACTGTCAAGGGCCTCTCCTTTGCGCACTGAAGACAATAGAAGTGTTTCACATATCTGGTGTCTGCATATGTAAATGTTGTTTTCGCTGGCAACGAGTTTCTAGACGGCTTTTCAGAGCTGTTTGAGAACAAGCTGGGAGTTAAAATCGAGGCCTGAAAAGTTTAACATGGGCTTTGGAGTTAGCCTCAATTTTCTCGACTTGATCACTTTTGATCAGAGCAGTATAGTCTTCTTAGAAGAAGTGCACTATAGTTCATTTACGTTATTATTTGATGAATTACCAGACCAGCGCCTTACTTCGGTCCGCTATATGCGAAAGAGGTACAGTTTTATACCAGTAAAGTACAATACCGATGGCACCAGGGCCGCTGCATGCAGCCGCCTTTATTCAGCCAGAAACCCAGCACTGCTTCTGGATAGCGCATAGAAGTATCCTGTTCCTGCGTGCTCCACACAGGTCTGTAGGAATAGTTGGAAACACATAGCAGCAATTGACTGTAGAGCATCTGGAAACCACTCTACCCTCTTACCCGTTCACTGGGATGGGAACGTCAGCGGCACAACGGAGGGCCCCCTTAATTAATTTCATTGCAAAGCCACCTAAGCCTACTGCATGAGAGCACTCTGGATTTTCACTAGCTTGGGCACACACCAAAGCAACACAGTCCCTCTTGTCTTTCACACTTCGGATGACACTAAGGCAGAATTATTTAGCAAAGAGATGCCCGCGTCACCACGAGTCTTATTGCATTGTATAAGGCGTTGTAGCGGAGATAACAGAAACAAGTCTTCAGTTATTTAACTTTATATATCTGAACGACACCGATATCCCATTGTCAAAGTGTAACTTGAAAATTTGCTGCTAGTCTTTCCTATGTGTTTCGACACTACAATTTGCCGGAAAGAGCTGGACTAGGTCTTAAACCAGGAATGATGTTTTAAAAGCTAGTTGCCCGAATATTTTCATTTTTTTGTTCTTTGCCCCAAGGAAATAAAAACGCCGCTTTTCTGTCTCTCCCAGTACTTCCTTTGACGCAAAGATAAACTTTAGAATCTCAAAGACAGAGTGGAACACTTTTTATTAAACGGAAGACTCAATAAGTTGTTGAATGTCTTGGATAATTAACAAGGGTGTTCCCTATCGCTACGCTTCGTGTTTCTGTTTCTTTCCTCGCATACTGGTATTTTGCGTTGTTCATTAAGCTGACATTTTGCTCGATCTTCGAGAGACAGCAGTGCCTCCTAAATATTTTTCGTTAGGAAGATAATCTAGCCATTTCATATAAAATAACCGGACACCAGATTAAGACCACATATTTAATAGCATAATATCATTCAAATATTGTCTGTCGGACGCCGTTGCCTTTGCAAGCCACCTCAGCGGCTGGCTTCGAATCTAACAGAGGAGCGCTTTGAATAACCGTGGGCGAAACCACTTTTATGAAAGCCCCGCTCTAACTATCGCAGCTGATATCCTGCCCTTTTCTCTAAAATGTGTAGTGCGCTTTTGCCGCAAAAATTGCCACATTTGACGATTGACCACATCTTTATAGCTGATGGCGAAGTTTGCGAGGCAAATTTCGGAATAATGAGTGATGCTGCGGAAGGCTATTTTCGAATTCCTTGAAACCCCTCTGAAAAACCTTGGAGTGGAACTGTACAAGCCATAAAAATACTAACGCCGCTGCGCTTAAACTATGAATATACAAAGCCTTCATAAATCCCCCATCAGAATTAATGGCCTGAGGCTTGTGTGCCTGGCTATGTAATATAAAACTCACCACTGCAAGCACTTCTTAAGATCGTGGTCTGGCCGCCCGGAAAACTGGCTCGGCGTCGTCGCGCACTGACACGATACGCGCGTGCACGTTAGTGAATTCATTATGATCGCTCGTTTATAAAACAGCACTATGGCCGGCAAGCGCCCGGTCTACAACGCACCCGAAACAGATTGCTTTTTATTTGATTCCCTTGGGAAGGCAAAACTTTGAAACAATTCTACACACGCGTTGGCCAAATCACATATAACATCCTCAGTAATAGCAACAATTTCTCACAGCAAAAAACTCAATGCTTCCATTCCACACGCTGCGTAAGCTTGTGTGCTAGAGCATATGTTTCCTGTATTTCCTTACGCGCCTGTTGCTGGTTTTGAACCAGAGGTTCATAGATTCTGGAGAACCAGCGCAATGTTCTATTTTGCATTCTCACATGTTTTTTTTTCGCCTCCGAAGGCGACAACGAAGCAGACGACAGAGACAAATCAAAACACTTTCTCCTCGGCGATTTCCCAAGAGAGAGATATTGTGTAGAACTCCATTCGATCTGAATACGCAGCGTCTGAGTCTAACCTTAGTCTAGGAAAAGTAAGCGTCACTGGGCGCTTCTTTGCACGGCGATGCCGAGCAGTCGCCGCCAGTCGAAGTTGTCGGCAGCGTTTCAGCTTTTGTGATGTTTGTTCGCGGGTTCCGTTACTTAGATTTTTCTTTTTTTGGGCGGCGTTATTTGCTGCACGCTAACGAACTGTGTATCGCACTGCTTCTGCTTTCTCTGGCTGCAACTTCAGAGCGCTGACGATTTCTTTCTCTCAGGCGGTGTCGCTAGGAGGAAAATAATTGCGCTTGTCCCTAGACATGCTTGGCAAAGGTCTTCCTTTCTCGTCGCTACAGATCCATTGCCACAATTCTCCACGGAAACTGTTTAGGCAAGTGATGCGCTTTGTTCGCAAATCACGCTCCTACTGTTCGCGAAAAAATTCGGCGAAGTCAAGGGCCGGGAGGCCCTTGAACTTGTGCATTATTAGGGAACGAAGTCAACGTGCTTTCCTGTTTGCCTATGAAAAACGTTCTCAAGGGTTAGTCTCGTGTCAGCCTTTTATGTTCCCACGTTTATTATTTTATTGTGATGCGTTGTTTTTAACCAGCAATAAGGCGGCGTGCTATTTTTGTTCACGGCATCCCAGTGGTTTTGTGACTAGTGGAAAAGTAGTTTGAGCCGCAGCAATCAGACATGAATATATGTTCAAGCCGAGTGCTTTGCTAAAGGCTGTAATAATGCTGTGAGTATTACATGCTGCTAGACCTCTTGGTTCATACTTAAGGGAAAAGGTTTTAAAGTGAAATAAACACAGCGATTAAGAAGTTAGGATGCAGCTTTTTACAGCGAAATGCTGTTAAAGGAGCACAGCCGTGATGTGCTTCATTGACCCGTCAACCGCCGTCCAGCTACAACGCAGCACGAACGCTCCACACGCACCCGTGGTCGCCTCGTCTCCATTGCAACTCAGAGCGCCGGTCTCACTGGGGCTAGTCTGTTAATGGTTTGTTTGCCGGTGATCATTGGTGCTCACGCTTGCGTTAAAGGAAGGTCGCGTCACTAGGCCGAGCGCATCTCATGTGTCCGTTGCCGATTTACTTCTTTCCGGATCACAGCGAAGGTCGCATATAGCATGAAACTCATTCGCCATGGCAGACGTAGGACTTTCGGATCAGCCACAGTCAGCAGCTAAGATACGGCGTGTTTGCGAGTGTGAGAACTAGCATGAGCAGCGGCAAGTTCCAGCCGTACGTGAGTTACGCGAGGGGAAAGGCCTCGTGGTCAAGCCGAACATCGTCACCAGATGAATGCACGATATGTTCCAATTATCACATGCGTGGTAGGGAAGCATCCCGAATAGCCACTTGGCTGTGCCCGTACCGTCGACGGAGCTGCTGACTGCTGAACGTGTGCCATCGGATGAAGAGCGTGTTGGCAATTGCCAACTGCAGCGGGAACACCGCCGCGCCGAGAGTTTTTCGCTGCATGGTTGGATTGGAGCAGTTTGGACACTGAAACTATAGCTTTGGAAAAACCATAAAATTCTTCTGCAACACAGTTACAACTCAGCTCTTTTTACCATACAGTCATACATAAAGAATACAAGAAGGGTGCAACACAAAAGTTGATTGGCGAAATCCAAGCTCCAGAAAAGTTTTGTGTTCAATAACGAACACTACAAGGTCTGAAGTATAAAAACTTAAGGCAATTTTTTATTATATTCCAGACAGCATTATCAACTCTAATAGGAGTCATTATACATTGTAAAGAGTACTTGGCCACAGCCGTAATTGCATTTCACAATTTTTCTTCTTTTACAAAAAATTCTTTAAGACTTCGCATAAACAGGTGCTGTTATTTGAATATTTTACTCTCACAGCTGACATTTCAGTGTATGTAAAAATACCATGGCAGACATATTTCCCTTCGGGCAAAATGTCTAACGCTCCCGTCGCATTCATGCCTCGAGTGAGCACCGTAACTCTCACAAGGTGTCGCAAAGCCTCAGTGCGAGAGAACTGTAGAAGATAAAAGGCAGTAGAGGAGTGTTTTCTGATATAGCTGTCTATGTGAAACATGGAGCTTGCACAGTACTACTGCAGAATGATCTCGCTGGTATACTCTTCAAATGACACTTAAACCGATGTTTCAATGATTACCGGAATAGTTGTGGTTAGAACTCTGCAGTCGAGAGTTTCTCAACATCCGCGTTAAGTGCCACATGGAGAAGCCACCTGCAAACATGTAACCAAACAGCCACTCACTCAAATAATCATACAGAGCCATGATAAAAAGTTTCGATTTAAAAACTCGCTTTATTTCACCGTAATTGAGTAGCAGGCTTGAGTAGTGGATGTGAGCACCTGCTGACATGCTTGGGTGCATTTGTAGCCTAAACGTGAGAATGACAGACAGGAGGGGCAGCACATAGACACTACTACCATCACACTGTATTGGAGATCAGATCCCAAAGAGAGGAAGCTTTAAATGAAAACGTCGCTGACCCAACCAGGCGTTTTTGAATGTCTGACTTTAGTGTTCCTCTCATGGGGTCTTCTGCTCGGAGAAAAATCACCACATAAACGACCATTTAATAGAGCCCCGTTCCTACACCCCGACCTTTGATTTAGGAAGCCTGCCATAACGTATATTATTTTTATGGACCCGGTTTGCCTTAACCATTATTTATGCACTGGCTGGATTATACTGCATAATATTAACAACCGCGAAAACGTACCTGCTAAAATTTGATGGCGGTGAGCACAAAAGAGGCCTTTGTGTCTTGTTGACACCGCCTGGTTTATGCTCTCAGTTGCTGAATGGGCACAAGTTGTTTTAGGTCAGTCAGATTGGGGAGAACCAGAAATGAAGCCTTCATCGTTCACCGTCTGGTAATGCTTTTTGCATGACAAGACAGCTAGTGAATGGTTTTCGCTTACACATTTCTTTTCTGAACAGCAAACAGCGTCTGTCGACAAGCAAACTGCATATTTTATGCATGTCCTTTTCTGAACAGGCTTCCTGTTAAAAACCCTGTATTTTCAAAGGTAGTTAGCAACATAGTGAGAGATCGTCAGAACGGTCAATTAATACCACAACCCTGAACCAATCTAATGCCGTGGAGGTCCGTGAACAATAAAACAGTGAAATGAAAAACGCGAAAAACATATTACAATTTCAGCAAACGAGAAGCTAAATCTTGTTGAAAGGAAATAATATGCTTACATTTCGGTCTGCTGTGTTAAACGTTGTACAGGTGAAGACCTATGAAGTATTGACAACCAACGCCGGGTGCACTTGCGGAACGAGTAAATATGCATCAGAGGGACGAACATAAAAATAGAGCTTGTTGCTCTGACATATATTCGGTGAATGGGATGCATGAAACAAGACAAAGAAATAAATTATAAAAAAGCAAGCACTGGACATGCAGCCGTGTTTAATTTCAAGCGGCTACAGGCTGTCCGAGGTAAAAAGGATTCTTTTTACGCATGCACCTCTCGTGACTTACAACTCCCTTGTAATAAAACTATGTTGTACAATCACCTCTTTGGTTGTCTCGTCTTTCACCCTTTCGTCCTCTTTTTGGGCTGAATCCATCAAATATACACGTGGGTGCGGCCTAATTTTTGTTACCCGTGGAAGTAAGTATGGTCAATTTAGAAAGACGCTGTAAGCTTGGGAAACAGTAAGCTAAATGTGTGCATTATTTTAGGCTTCTGGCTGTGCCCCTTTGAAAACATTGTTAAACAACACAATACGAAGTAGTTACTTTCAGCACTGCTTTCCTCTCTTTGACAGTATAAGCATGGCACCGACCAATCATTTCTAATACAGCTAAGATACTAGAATATTTACCTCTGAATGATGTTTCCTGGTCAGATCAATTATCTGCCGATATATACACAGCAATATTACATATTATCTTAACCAGTTAACCGTAGAATTCAATACTCTGTTCTCGATGCCTATAGTCGACCTCTTATTGATGTGAAAAGACTGTGTACTGCACGTTGCATTAAGGAGCCATCCCTCTCATACTCATTGGCTCCACAAAGTGGCTTGTTCATAATATTCCCTCTTCGACTAGCAGCTCGAACAAAGTAGTTCCTCTCGTCTGGCATGTGACGTGCTGAATATCATCATCATCATCATCAGCCCTACTACACCCACTGCAGGGCAAAGGCCTCTCCCATGTCTCTCCAATTAACCCTATCCTTTGCCAGCTGCATCCACGCTTTGCCTGCAAACTTCTTATATCTCATCCGCCCATCTAACCTTCTGCCGCCCCCTGCTACGCTTACTTTCTCTTGGAACCCACTCCGTTACCCTTAAAGACCAGCGGTTATCTTGCCTTCGCATTACATGCCCTGCCCAAGCCCATTTCTTTCTCTTGATTTCGACTAGGATGTCATTAACCCGTGTTTGTTCCCTCACCCACTCTGCCCGCTTCCGATCTCTTAACGTTACACCTATCATTTTTCTTTCCATGGCTCGCTGCGTTGTCCTTAACTTAAGCTGAACTCTTTTCGTTAGCCTCCACGTTTCTGCCCCGTAGGTGAGTACCGGTAAGATTATGCTGTTGTACACTTTCCTCTTGAGGGAAATTGGTAAACTGCCACTCATGATCTGCGAGAATTTGCCATATGCGCTCCACCCCATTCTTATCCTTCTAGTTATCTCCGTCTCATGATCCGGATCAGCTGTCACTACCTGCCCTAAGTAGACGTATTCCGGCACCATTTCTAGGCTCTCGCTGCCAATTGTGAACTGTTGTTCCCTTGCTAGGCTGTTGAACATTACCTTGGTTTTCTGCATGTTAATTTTTAGACCCATCGATCTGCTCTGCCTGTCTAACTCGTTGATCATGATTTGCAGTTCACCTCCTGAGTGACTCAGCAAGGCAATGTCATCAGCAAATCTCAGATTATTTAGGTATTCTCCATTTATTCTTATTCCCAACTCTTCCCAATTCAGGCCTCGAAATACCTCCTGCAAACATGCGGTGAACAGCATTGGCGAGATCGTGTCTCCTTGCCTGACGCCCTTCCTTATTGGAATTTTATTGCTGACTTTATGGAGGACTATAGTAGCTGTGCAGTTGCTATATATATCTTCCAGTATTTTGACATAAGGCTCTTCTACCCCCTGATTACGCAATGCCTGTATGACTGCTGAGGTTTCCACTGAGTCGAATGCTTTCTCGTAATCAATGAAAGCTATATATAGAGGTTGGTTATATTCTGCGCATTTCTCTATCACCTGATTGATAGTGTGAATATGATCTATTGTAGAATATCCTTTACGAAAGCCTGCCTGATCATTTGGTTGATTAAAGTCTAACGTTGCCCTGACTCTATTAGCGATCACCTTAGTAAATACTTTGTAGGCAACGGATAGTAAGCTGATCGGCCTGTAATTTTTCAAGTCCTTGGCGTCTCCCTTCTTATGAATTAAGATAATGTTTGCATTCTTCCAAGCTTCTGGTACAGTCGAGGTCATAAGGCATTGCGTATACAGGGTGGCTAGTTTCTCTAGCACGATGTCCCCTCCATCCTTCAACAGATCTGCTGTTACCTGATCCTCCCCAGCTGCTTTTCCCCTTTTCATTGCTTCTAAGGCTTTCTTTACTTCATCTTTCGTAACTGGCGGGATGACGTATTGCTGTGCACTGCTGTCTTTCTCATTAGCGCTCTGATTACATTGGCTACTGTACAGGTCTGTGTAGAACTCTTCGGCTACGTTAACTATCTTATCCATATTGCTAATGACATTGCCCTGCTTGTCTCTTAATGCATACATCTGGTTTTTACCTATGCCTAGTTTCCTCTTCACTGTTTTTAGGCTACCTCTGTTCTTTATAGCATGCTCGATTCTCTCCATATTAAACTTCCTTATGTCGGCTACCTTGCGCTTATTTATTAACTTTGATAGCTCCGTTAGTTCTATTCTATCGGTAGTGTTAGATGCCTTCATGTTTTGGCGCTTCTTAATCAGATCTTTCGTCACCTGAGATAGCTTCCCGGTATCTTTTCGAACTGTCCTACCGCCTACTTCTACTGCGCACTCCGTAATTATTGATGTCAGGTTATCGTGCATTGAATGAACATCAAGATCATCTTCCTCAGTTAAAGCCGAGTATCTGTTTTGCAGCGCTATCCTAAACTCCTGTGCTTTCCCTCTTACGGCTAACTCGTTAATGGTCTTCTTCTTCGCTAGCTTCTTCCGTTCCCTCTTCAAGTCTAAGCTAATTCTAGACCTTACCATTCTATGGTCGCTGCAACGCACCCTTCCGACGACGGCCACATCCTTAATGATGCCAGGTTTAGTGCATAGTATGAAGTCGATTTCATTTTTAATCTCACCATTGGGGCTCTTCCAGGTCCAATATAGCTACAGCTTTTTTTCTTAGACAAATCAGTTCATGGACACTAATTCCCATTTACACGCTACCACTTGGATCAGCCATGTCTCCCGAACTGCTATAATTATTGCATTCTTGGCAGATTTCATTCTTCTTTTATGATGGGTACACATTACTGATATTTCGCTTTAAAATTCAATTACTCCCCTTATCATAGGGGATGACCGCCCTTTATTATTTTAACATTGCATTGAAACCTCAAACTGTTGGTACTTACCATGCTCTGCCTGGTGCTATCCATCACCGAACATTATAGTAACTGTTTGCAAATGATGTTATTCTTTATTATGTGGCACAGAAACAGGAGAAATGATATGGAATGTACCAAATACTGCTGTTTGAAGTCGCATTAAAATGTCCACTGCGACAAGTAACTAGCTGAAATGCATTTATCTGTTTTCAGAGCTGGAGCAGTGATTTCAACACGTTCATGTACGTTCCAAAACAGCCCAAAATAAGCATTCAGGTTACACAGATGATATTGCCATGTAGTGGTGACAGCAGTCGTAGCAGCGATGAAGACGGACGAAAGGGTCTTCTAAAAAAACTGTTGATCGGGCTGACTTGCACCCAAAATGGACTGTATCACTCGGCGGCAGCGAAGCGACAAGCGTGCTCAGCGGTCGTCGAACAGAATGCCCGCCGCTTTCGGCCCTGCTCAATTCAAAGCTGATAGCGAACATTCGAGATCAAGCGTTCAAAGTTACAAGAACATTCCGGAACAACGTAGAATCAGCTCCGCCTGGCTGCGATCAATCGAGATAAATATAATCGCGTCTCGCGTCGCAATCAAAGCGATAAAATGGTGTGGCGGCAGATTTGAAAAACGAACAAATACTTCAAATATTCGCGGCATTACTCCCCTCTCAAAAAAGCATCGACCCGATGCATTAAAACAAATAATGCGACTAGTAAGAGAAAAAAACGCATCGTGCGAAAATAGAGCATAGAAATGCAGCGGCCTTTAGCAAGCATAATATTGCTTCAGACGGACTACATGGACAACTTCTGGTCGTACGCGGCGTCGCTGGGATGCAGTCATTGCGTCAGGGATGACTGCATAATCCAGTTCACCTAACCGACGAAGAGACTTGTACGGGCCAAAATACACTCAGACTTGGTCACCTGGCTTGTATTCCGCGTTGTGACTTCGTAGGTTGTAGCGTCTGGCGTCGGACCGCTGCTGATCTTTGATCCATAGTCGGGCAAGCCTTCGAGCTTCCTCTGCGCGTTGAAGGTAGGCGGCAACGTCTCACGTTCTCTTCTTCTGTAACGTTGGGCAGCATGGTGTCCAGCGTGGTCGTGGCCTCCCTGCCATGGACGAGCCTAAAAGGTGTCATCTGGGAGGTCTCCTGCACTGCGGTGTTGTAGGCGAAGATGACGTAAGGCAGGATGACATCCCAGGTTTTGTGTTCGGCATCGACATACGTGACGAGCATATCGGCGATGGTTTTGTTCAGGCGCTCGGTCAGTCCGTTAGTTTGCGGATGGTATGCAGTTGTCCTCCGGTGGCTGGATTGGCTGTAACGCAGGATGGCTTGCGTTAGTTAAGCCGTGAATGATGTTCCTCTGTCCGTGATGAGCACATTGGGGGCGCCGTGACGAAGAATGCACTGCACGAAACATTTTGCGACTTCTGCTGCTGTTTCGTTCGGTAGGGCTTTCGTCTCGGCGTAGCGGGTCAGGTAGTCGGTCGCTATGATTTTTCATTCATTTCCAGATGATGACGTTAGAAAAGGGCCAAGCATGTCTATGCCGATCTGCTGAAAGGGCCTTGAGGGAGGTTTCATGGGGTTCAGAAATCCTACTGGTCGTGTGGAAGGGGCCTTTCGTCGCTGATAATCTTGGCAGGTTTTCACATAGTGTGGGACATCGGCAGACAGTCGGGGCCAGTAAAACTTGTCTTGAATGCGGCGGAGGGTGCGAATGAACCCGAGATGTCCAGCTGTCGGCTCGTCGTGTGAAGCCTGTAGAACTTCTTCGCGGAGAAAAAACAGGTACAAAAATGAGGCAGGCTATTTTGCTCGCTGTAAAGTTCTTCACAAGGACCTCATTCTACACACAGAAGAAAGACAGTCCTCGCTTGAATGAAGCGGGGGTGAAGAAATGTTGCCTTCCAAGTTCTCGATGAGGCCTTTTAGGTCGGGGTCCAAGCGGTGCTCCTGGGCAAAACAGCAGGGCCTGATGGGTCCCAGGAAGGCGTCCTGATCGTCGTCCGGCGGCGGTGTGTCTACAGGGGCTCGTGAGAGGCAATCGGCGTCAGAGTGCTTGAGTTCGGACTTGTAAACGACGGTGACGTGAAAATCCTTGAGACGCAGACTCCATCGAGCGAGTCGGCCAGAGGGGTCCTTCAAATTGGCAAGCCGCCACAGCGCGTGGTGGTCGCAGACCACCTTGAGCGGTCGTCCGTAGAGGTAGGGGCGGAATTTCGACGTAGCCCAGATTATGGCAAGGCACTCCTCAGTTCTCAAATAGTTAGCCTCGGCCTTGGAAAGGGAACGGCTAGCGTATGCGATCAACTTCTCCAGACCATCGCTCTTTTGAACGAGAACAGCCCCTAGGCCCACGCTGCTTGCGTCGGTATGAACTTCAGTGGCGTCGTTTTCATCAAAATGCGCGAGGATCGGTGGCGACTGTAAATGACGCTGAAGTTCCTTGAAGGCTTCTGCTTGTGGCGCTTTTCATTTAAACGGCACGTCTGTTTTCGTCACTTCGGTCAGGGGCTCGGCAATGCGCGAAAAGTTTTCACAAATCGTCGGTAATATGCGCACAGTCCGAGAAATCTGCGCACTGCTTTCTTATCAGCCGGTTGTGGAAACTTCAATAGCAGCTGTTTCCTGCAGCTCCGGGCGTACTGCCTCCTTGCTAACGATGTGGCTAAAAACAGTAGCTCTTCGTAGGCAAAGTGGCACTTCTGTGCTTTCAAGGTTAGACCAGACGACTTGATTGCGTCTATCACTGTTCGAAGTCTTTTGAGGTGCTCTTCAAAGTTTGAGGCGAAGACAACGACGTCATCTAAATATACCAGACACATTTGCCACTTCAGGCCTGCCAGCACTGTATCCATTACTCGCTGAAACGTGGCTGGTGTGGAATAGAGACCAAATGGCATCACCTTGAACTCAAACAGCCCATCCGGGGTGAAGAGTTCTGTGTTCTCACGATCTCCTTCGTCGACCTCAATTTGCCAGTAGCCGCTCTTGAGGTCCATCGATGCGAAATATTTGGCGTTGCATAGGCGGTGCAGTGTGTAGTCCATGCGGGGGAGGGGGTAGACGTCCTTCTTTGTTATGTTGCTCAAGCTGCGTTAATCCACGCATAATCGAAGTGCGCCGTCTTTCTTTCTCACTATAACAACCGGTGCCGCCCATGGGCTGTTTGAAGGCTTGATGACGTCGTCGCGAAGCATTTCTTCGACTTGGTCCCGGATTGCTTGTCGTTCTCGCGTTGACACACGGAAGGGGCTTTGAAGGAGAGGTCTGACGTGTTGGTTCGTTATAATGCGAAGCTTGGCAATTGGCGTTTGTCGTACCTTCGGCGATGTCGAAAAACACTCACTGTAGCTTTGAAGCAGATTCCGGATCTGGTGTTGTCTGTTCCGGTGCAGGGCAGGGTTGACCTCGAAAGTGGGCGAGGTCTCTTGGTCATGCGGATCTTCTGCGGAGGGGTCGGACAGGGCGAAGGAGTCTCGCACGTCGGATATTTCATCGAAGAAAGCAATTGTCCTTCCTCTTTTAATGTGCCGGTACTCTTCGCTGAAGTTAGTCAGCGGTACTTCGGCCTTAATAATTGGTTTTTGGGGAATGGAAATGGCGCAGTATCTGTCTCATATATCTTTGGACACCTGAACCGCGCCGTAAGGAAAGGGATAAAGGAGGGAGTGAAAGAAGAAAGGAAGAATAGGTGCCGTAGGGGAGGGCTCCGGAATAATCTCGACCACCTGGGGATCTTTAACGTGCACTGACATCGCACAGCACACGGGCGCCTTATCGTTTTTCCTCCATAAAAACGCAGCCGCCACGGTCGGGTTCGAACCCGGGAACTCCGGATCAGTAGTCGAGCGCCCTAACCACTGAGCCACCGCGGCGGGGCGACTTCGGCCTTGCCATTGCAGAAATGTGCGATGCCTCTTGCGGTGCTGATTCCTCGGTCTAGAAGCAACTGCATGTTCCCCTCGATGATGGCTTCAGCGTTAATGGCTTTCGTGGCGCCTACAGTCACAATAACGCTTGATCGGGGTGGGGCGCTCACTTCTTCCTCCAGGACACTCAGGGCAACGTGATTTTCCCGAGTTTTCATCCAAGCGATGGCTTCGTTCGTCGAAAGCGTGATCAGCTTGGATCGCAGATCGATGAACGCCTGATGCTCATTAAGGAAATCCATACCCAAAATCACTTCGCGGGAGCATTGCGGTAGCACAACAAAGGTGGCAGGATAGGTATGTCATTTGAGAGTAACTCGCGCTGTGCATGGTCCTGATGGCGTATTGAAGTGGCCCCTGCGGTGCGAATTTTTGGGCCGTCCCAAGCTGTTGTGACTTTTCTCAGCTGCGCAGTGAATGTTCCATTCATCACCGAGTAATCGGCTCCTGTGTCGACTAGAGCGGTAACTTTCCGGCCGTCAAAAGTCACTTCTAAGTCGGAGGTCCTGGCTCTTGCATTGCATGTCGCTCACGGCGTCGGGTCACGGCTTCGTCGCGTATGCGAGTCACGGGTGGGGAGTGTGGTCGAAGCTTTTCTGAGTGGCGTCGTCGTTTTGAAGGCAGTTTGCGTCGTGGTCGGGGTTGTCATTTTGTGCGGCATCGGTGCAGCGAGAGTAGGTTCTTCATGCGGCGTCGCGGGTGCAGCGTCTACATGGGGCGTGGTCGGTGAAGGATCTTCGGCGTTTCGCTCGTGAGCAACCTTACCTCCAGAGGTTGCTGCCTTTAGTTTCCCCTAGGGGGGCTGGGAGACCTTCCTCGTACCGCAGCTGCGTATCTGCGGCGTGGCGACGCAAAGCGCGAGGTTGACGGCGATGGTGAGCGAGAAAAGCGGTTCGGCGTGTATTCCTCCCGACGCAGGTACTCGTCGATTTCCTCCAGACATTGTCCGAAGAGTGGTCGTGGGGCGTTAACGGCCAATCCTCGAAGACCGATACGTCGGTACGGGCAGTGACGAAGAATATGGCCGGCCTCACCGCAATGGAAGCACAGCGGCAGGTTGTCGGAATTCCTCCAGGTGTCGCATTTCCTGGGGCTTGAGCGTCGGTCATAGACTGGGCGGTCGGGGGCTGGGAGGCGGCGTTGTGCAACAAGTGGCTCATCTCGGGGAGGACGTGGGGGTTGTCGTTGGGGCTGAGCAGTCCTTACTGCAGCGGCGTAGGTCATGGCCTGGGGTTATGTGGCCGTCGGGGTGCCAAGTGCCTGTTGCACTTCTTCCCGTACCACATCCATCAGAGTCCCTGTTTGTGGCTGTGGGGAGGATGACAGTAATCAGCGTAGCTCCTCTAGGACGATTTCGCGGATAACTTCCCGCAAGCTGTCACTGGTGGTGGCCGTCGTGTCCGAACGGATTGCACAGACAGAGGAAGGACGAATGTACTGCCGAGCTCGGACGTCGAGGGTATACTCAATCGTGCAGGCTTCTTGCATGAATTATTCGACTGTTTTTCGCGGCTGGCAGACGAGGCTGCCAAAGAGTTGTTCTTTTACGCCGCGCATTAAAAACTGAACTTTATTTTCTCGGTCATCTCGGGTTCGGCGCGGCGAAATAGGCGCTTCATCTCCTCAACGTAACCGCGAACGGGCTCATTGGGAATCTGGATCCTGGACTCGAGGAGTCGTTCGGCTCTTTCTTTCCTCACGACACTGGTGAATACCTTCAGTAGTTCTCTCTTGAACAGCTCCCATGTCGTAACGGACGACTCGTAGTTTTCGTACCACGTGCGTGCGGATCCCTCCAATGAGAAAAAAACGTGTCCAATTTTCGCCGCATCATCCCATTTGTTGAATGACGCCACGCGCTCAAATTGATCCAACCATTCTTCGGGGTCAATCCGTAGGGATCCATTGAAAGTTGGCGGCGCCCGCGGTTGCTTCAGTATGATCGGTGTCGACATCTTCGGCGAGGTTGCGGTGCTCGTAGAAGCGTCTTTTCGCTGTCTGGTGTGGTCTGGCAGGGTCCCGAACTCAGGCGGCTCTTTCTGGAGACGTCGGCTGGCTCGCTGAGCTGCTGGCTCGTTTTTGGGGGCGAAGCGCTGAGGGCTGGCTTCACGACTTGAAGGGGGCGTCCGGAACATTGAAGGCCACCCCGCACCTCCACCAGATGTCACGTAGTGGTGACGGAAGTCGAAGCAGCAATGAAGACGGACAAAAGGCTTCTAAAAGAAAACTGTTTATTGGGCTGACATGCACCCAAAATGGACTGAATCACTCGGCCCAGCGAAGCGACAAGCGTGCTCGGTGGTCGTCGAGCAGAATGCCCTCCGCTGTCAGCCATGCTCAATTTAAAGCTTATAGCGAACTTTCGAGATAAAGCGTGCGAAGTTACTAGAGCATTCCGGAACAACGTAGAATCAGCTCTGCCTGGCTGCGATCATTCGAGATAAAACTAGTCGCGTCTTGCGTCGTGAACAAAGCGATAAAGTGGTGTGGCGGTAGATTTGAAAAACGAACGAATACTGCAAATATTCGCGGCAATATGACTGTGTGCTGGATTTTTTTTATGGACACAAGAAAGCTTACCAGAGTAAATTTAGAATTAAAGGATAATAAATCATAAATGAAAGTGATCACGCCCTTTACCGATAGTGATGCTTTTGCTCAGAAGGTATTAACAAACCTAGTTAAAGCGCAGTACAAACAAAACCTAATATATTTGATTTTTCCTGATATACAGTAACTTAAAATCTGTTCATTGCTGTGATTTGATATAAGCAGACCGGTAGAGGCTTCATTCTCTGCTATATTGCAAAGACTTCAACAGTTCCAGCTCTGTGTTTCATCGGCTGGTACGAAGCATTGTATCGCCCAAAGCGAGACTGCATAAAATATCAGTTTTCTCTGGACTGCGAGCGAAATCTATCAAAGACACTTCAACTCACTACAATTTATTTTAAGCAGTGCAAGTACTTCTAATGTGTAATTTATGCGTATGTAGCGTAGTGTAACTGGGAAAATTGGTATTCCTTCACTGCGATGAACAACGAGAAGGAACGACGAAGACGAGGAACACGCACAGACACACCGCTGTTGGAACTGCAGTAATCGAAAGATCAGATCCGTATGTGTGTTTCCCATCTTCATCGTTCCATCCGGTTTTCGAGTAGTAAACACATCACTCGTGAAGTGAACTTTTCACGCTACACTGTTGTCAAATTGTCCTATAAATTACGATCACCGCTTCACTTTCACGTGGCTCTAAGCTGCTGTGCAGTGCACGCTGTTAAGCTACGTAATTAACAGGCAACGCTTTGGAACTCTTAAGATTTAAATGTGACGAGCCACAGTGATGCATACATAATGTTTTCATGCGTGGATCTCACTCTGATACATTATCAATACATTAAGATTCGCAACGTGGAGATTGCTTCGTTTCACAATTTCTAGGCGGCATAGTAAAAAGTTAGAGTGCGAGGCGACGTCTTCCAGAGTAGTGCGGTTGGCCCACGGAAGCGTGAGAAGGGGATACGAGTGGTAACGTTCGCCTGAAGCACGTAATGTCACACCACTGCGAAGAAGTTGTGAGACTAAATATGGATGGATTTACAGCACTTCACTAATACCCCCCACAGCATCGTAAAAGTCATTTTTAGCACTGTACTCACCGCCGTAGGCCGTGACGGCAGGCCGCTTCTTGCATACAAACCCGCCGCGATGGCGAAGTGGCTTGGGCGTTCCGCTGCTGATCCTAAGGTCGTTGGCCTATCCTGGCAGCAGCGGCCGTATTTCGGTGGTGGCTAAATACAAAAACGATCAAGTGCTGTGCAATGTCAGCACACGCTCAAAAACCTCAGGTGGTCTAAATTATTCCGGAGCTCTTTACTATGACATTTCTCATAGCGCATGTGTCTCTTCAGGACATTAAACCCTCAAAATTTAAATTACATTATCTTCTGTCACACAAGCCAAGCCGATGTCGGCGTTGGGCTGGATGCAGTGCAACGATCGAGCTCTCGAGGGTAACCTCAGACGCGTCACACCGTATTTCGAAGCGATGAAGTCATGGACAACTAATGCTGTATAGTCACAAAACCACAACACAAATGTGCACATGTACTCGACCAATGCTCGAAAGCAGCACCAGGCTAAACACAAACCCGCACCTCCGTGAGACAAATCAAGGTGCCGCTGCCGACTGGAGAGAATCAAATGCGGAGAATGTACCTGAAACACAATATTAAATAAAAATTTACAACTCAAACGAGTCAGGAATCAGTTCATTAACTCTCATGTGTTGGTGGTGGTAGCAGTTTAATAACAATTGCTGTCTAATATCTTAAGAACCGGAGTTGCGGTCGGCCCAAATAAAAGAGGCAGTGAGAGGACAGCGAGGTGAAGTAAACAGAGAGAAGTAATAGCGAGAAAGCAGGTGGAAGAGCTTTTTACACTGTTTATCAATATAGAAAAAGTAAACACGCTTACAGCGCACGTGCAAAGTTCGAATTAGTAAACCACGCAAGCGACCACTTAGGCATGTAGAATGAAACACTGTGTATGCACAGCCGTTAGCGTTTAATGTCCGGTCAAAATGAATCATGCGCGGCAAATTGCACAATCAATCGGAGTAGGTAGCCCGGTTGCATGTGCCCAAGTTTCACAATAGGTCGTGAAAGTAGGAAATACAATAAAAAACATTCTTCTGTCCACCTATTTCAGAGCGATCTGCATAAAATCTCTCATGTTCTACTAAAATACACAGTCCATTCAATTTATATGTAACATAAGTGGAAACAGATTAGGAGTGGGAACTTGCAGAACACCATCGCTGTTTAAATGCGGGCGAGGTCAGCCGCGGTTTTAACTGGAAGGTTCAACCGCAGAGAATGGTACGAGCGTGCGCGCCACCATGGTGGTTATACTAGATAAGGGTTCAACGGGTGTTAGTGGTTCTTCAGAGCAGGAAGACTGTCGGCGCGAATTGTAGTCCCGGCAATCGGTGCCAGCCGCCGAGATGGTCTTTAACGTATACCTGAGAGATTGGCGTCCTTCCTGTTCCTAAAATGATTGTACACCAGCCAGAAGCATCGGGGTGGGTGCGACGTCCGCAGCACCGTCGTTTGCATTGCGTTGAGGCTAGAGTACGGTCGCGGCTTATGTAGTGAGACAAGCCGTGAACTTCGTGGGTTGTAGCCCGCGCTCATAAGCGGCCGCCACAACCGGTACAGCCGCAACCTGATCGCTAATACTATGTCTCTTTGTGGTTAGCGCCGAGCTCGTTGGTGCAGCTGCCAGTTTTTTCTTGGCTTTGCTCACATCTTTTTCTTTGCTCAAGGCGTTTAGTGCCTAGCTTGGCGTTGCACTAATGGAAGCGCAGTAGTGCATTCCTGCACCGTCGCTCGTTTGTTCGAGCCGTTCGAATAACGTCTGCGTTGTCATTGGTTTCATTTGGCTCTCAATTTACCGGAGCTTTCACTGCTGCTTATGATGTATAAACGCGAGGCAACGAATAGTGAGCCCCATAAACTTGATGGCGTCGCTTTGATCTAGCTTACCTTTTTTGTACCTGAGTCGCGATAAGACCAACTTGAAAAGCAGCTCTGTAACGAGAAAAAATTCCGCACAATCTACAAATTGTTTTACTGTAGCTCTACAGCAAGGCTATTGCTTCGGAGACAAGTAGTTCCTTCGGTCATATGAAGGCATTGGCACCTAGATAAAGCTTACGTTTTGTTTCCTAAGACGTGTATATAAGCACAACGGTTTCCATGTGTGTCTGATTATACGCATCTTCGAATACGGAATAGTTGCTTGGAACTGACACAGCCTGTGTGATATTAGCAAACTAGAACCTGCGTAGAAAAAACCAAAGCATTTGTTTGTAGGGAATTCGTATACATTTTTCGCCATCTTCGTTTCTACGCCAGATAGTTATCACTATTCTTGATGCACGTCGTCTTCTTGAATGCCTCAGATTCATGCCCAGTTTAATGAATTCACTCCGATTATTATCGCTAGATAATTATCTGAGATTTTCTAAACCTTTTAATATAAGGAACCACCATGACCTAAACTTTTTGTTCATTAAGTAGAGCTTTCTTCCTGACATCACTGAGGTTCAAATTATTTAGCAAGAAACAACATTTATTAGCGTTGGAAGAATTTTGCAAGACGGCTCCTATATGGTTCTGTATTTTCGCTTTATGCTTTTTTGCATTGCATCCCACTCCTGAAATAGCCACGTCAGAGGGGCAGTATGTACAAATCAACCAATAAACAGAACTTAATATTTTACTGCACTGGTAAATACAAGTGAAAATACGTGTGGAAGTGAAATTTTGAAATTCCACTGCTGCGGAAGCTGAAACAACGTGAATGAATTAGGCGGAAAGTTAGAGGCATGCAGCTAGTCCTTGCCATCAACCTGATGGCACGTTCCCTTCTGGTTTCAAGTAAGTGACAAGTTGAGCTAACCCTCGAATTACTTCGTTAAACTAAATGCGACGTAGGTGCGCTAGCACAGCCACTTTGCTTAACTTTGTGTATCTTCGTTAATCTTCGGGATTGTGCTGCCAGTGTTAAATGAGGAGCTAAATTTATGGCGACCAATTTTATTGGTGCGGAGGAAACGCGAAAGCATGTGGCCTTTCGAATAAGCATAAGCAGTAATAAGGAGCCTATCATAGGCTTTCGTTATATCTCTGTCTTTCGTTAGATCCGTTTTTTTTGCTATATCTCTGTCTTTTGGCTCTAGGACCTGTCCACTAAGACGAAATGGAAGATTTTCGTTTCTCTACTTTGCCACCGGTAAACTGGGGCTGGACTTTTTCGCTACCAATGTACATAGTCCAAATGTTAATGATGATGGTGATGACCTCAGTCTTAATGACACATACCCATCTCTTGGCACTTGCCCCGATGGAGAAGTGGATCGGAATATATAGAAGAAGCCATAGTCGAGCGAGGGGGATCTCCCAGTAAATTCTGCGCAAAGAAGCGAACCGCCGGCAGAAGAGGAAAAAGTGATCTATGGCACTTCAAGTGATCATATACCTATTCATTTTGATATCATATGTCGTGTTACTCCGGCGTCTTCTCAGTTGCGGTCACATGTAAATTATGACAGATTTCAGACGGCGTTGCGCTCTGCCCTCGCTCCAGTGTCTAACATCGCCGAGGTCCACCAGTCAGCAAGAATAAGTCTGGCTATTGAGGAAAGCCGTAAAAAGTCGGAGTTCCTGGTGAGGCCAATAAAAGGGAATTCTTCTAACTGGTGGAATGCGGACTGTACAAGAGATTACAGGCGGAGGAAGGCAGCATGGAAAAAGCTTCTTCATAACCAATGTCCGAATAACTGGAGTGATTATAAATTTATTGCAGCCACCTTTAAACGCACAGTTTCTCGCGCAAAGGAAAAATATGACTCAGAACACTTCGATTATCTTTCAAAGGCGGGCAACCGACGTGCACTATTCGGTTTTCTACGGTCTAGGAAACAGCTCATGTCCTCTCATAATTTTCAGTCATTAGTTATGTCACCTGTAGAAGCTATCCAGACGGTTGAATTAATAGCCACAGGCCTGCAAAAGCGGTTGTCGTCTTTACTACCTATGCGACCATTGTTGTTTGCACCAGTCGTACCAAATGATAATGCCTCACAAGTAAATCTATCAGAGCTTTCACAAGTTGTCCAGAGATTGCCAGCTGCTCCTCCTGGCCCTGATGGTGTTACCACAAAGATGCTCAAGATTCTATTTGAAGAGTCTCCCAACTCCTTATTGCACCTAATAAACTACTCTCTCAAACACGCTTGGATACCTTCTGAGTGGAAGCTGTCCAAGGTGATCCCTTTACTTAAAAATCAGGGTGGAGGCTATGAATTGGATAATATTAGGCCAATTTCTTTAACATCAAACGTGGTAAAGTTGATAGAAAGGTTGTTACTAATTCGGGTGTCAGCCGTTGTGGACCGCAAAAGTATACTCAGCCCGTGCCAACTCGGTTTCCGGCCACGGTGTTCGATATGGAATGTACATGCTGATCTTGAGAGCAGAATTCTCCTTGCTCGTCGCCAACGCCTGGTCGCGGCTTTGGTTACGTTAGATGTCGCCAAAGCTTACGACAGTGTAGAACACTCCATCCTGATACATAGGCTACAGTCTCTTCAATTTCCGGGTTATATAGTTGCATGGATATCTGCATTTCTTCATAACAGGGAATTCTTTTGCGTCCATAATGGTGTTCATTCAGAGAGGTATAGAATAACGCGAGGTGTACCGCAAGGAGCTGTTCTTTCTCCTGTGCTCTTTAATATTCTGTTAAGCTCAATTCCTCTCCACCGCCATGTACGCACTTACGTCTATGCGGACGACATTGCGTTTTTTGCTGCTGCGCCGGATATACATTCTCTGTATGGTCTGTTGCAGTCATATTTGAATACACTTGAGCACTGGTTGAGCGCATTACACCTGAAGTTAAATGTTGGCAAGTGCGCTACTCTTGTTTTCCCTCTATTCACTCCTGTAGTGGTCTCTCTCACTTGCCAGTTAAAAATAATACCGCAGGTTCAATCCCTAAAATACCTAGGGGTCATTTATGACAACAAACTCACCTGGCGACCTCACATTGACCATGTCGCGGCGAAAGGGGCTCGTGCCGTGGGCATGTTCCGGAGATTATGTCATCACCGGTACGGCATGCGCAGAGATGCACTATTAATGATCTACATAATGTATGTCAGGCCAATTTTAGAAGTTGGATCAGTGTTGTTTTCAGGCTCGGCTACATATAAACTTCGCCCTCTCGCCCTTTTAGAGAGGGAAGCACTTCGCATGTGCCTCGGCCTTCCAAAATGTGTGGCTATCAATGTGCTGTACCTTGAAGCCCGCATTCCGTCTCTCTTATCACGACTTCAATTTTTAACTGTGCAAACTTACCTCAGGATCTATGAATCCCATTTCCACAGTTCCCAAAGCATTTTCTGTTCTCAGCCGACCTCCTTTTTTGGTGTCCCCTGGTCTCGTTTCAATTCCCCTCATGTAGTGTTTGTGCAAAGATTACTTCAGCCTTTAGATGTAAACATTTATGATATCCTTCCTGCGCTTCGGAATGGGCCCACTATCCACATTGTTTTCGACGACATATTCCCAAAAAATGCAAAACTTTTGCCACCGAGTATTCTAAATGGCCTTCTAGAAGATCATCTGAGGACCCTACCAACCGATATAGCAATACCCACTGATGCATCGCAATGCAATTAAAAAGCAGGTGTGGGAATATTTTGCTCCCATTTAGACTGGTCCTTTTCTCTGCGCCTTCCAGATTTCACCCCTATTTTTCAAGCAGAGTTTCTAGCAGTTGTACTTGCTCTACGCAAGCTAGACCCCTCTATTACAGCAGTTGCAGTAATTACTGATTCTTTATCTTTGTGTTCGTCCCTCGCTGCACAGGTTGACGGTCCCATTTTATCAACTTTTTTATCACTACTTCCTCCGCATTTGAGCCTTGTTCATTTAGTATGGGTTCCCGTCCACAGCAGTGTGACAGTAAATGAGATTGCTGATAATCTCGCAAAGGCTTCCCTCAGCGGCCCCGTGTTGCCAATCATCCCGGCTACAGCCTACATTACAGCATCTAGATTTCGGCGACGTGCGTTTTTAAGCACGCAAGACACATCACTTTTAACATCGGCGGATTATGAGCACCTTAAATATTATTGGAACAGGAAAATTTGTTGCTCTCGGCAGCTTGAAGTATCACTGACGAAGCTACGCTGCCGCATCCCCCCTCTAAATTTCTATATACACAAGTCGGGTTTGGCGCTCTCTCCCCTTTGTGCATTTTGCCGTGAGCCAGAATCCATTGAACATTTTTGGCTGTATTGTCGCCGATTCACCTCACTGAGAAAAAGGTTGCTGGAGGAGCCCTTGCAGCATCTTGGCCTTAGTTTGAGCAGCCCGCTCTTGCTATCATTTGGCGCCACCACATTTGGGTTAAGCCACAGATCTGTTTGCACCGCTGTTCAAAATTTCTTGATAGAATCTCACCGACTGCCTTGCTAAGTGTTTCAACCTTTTCTTTTCTATCAATTATTACATTTTGACTAAATCATTAATATTTAATCACTCTCTTTATTATTATTCTTCAAATTTTAAAATCAAAACACTCACCCCTTTTCTGTTCATGACGAAAAATTCACCGGTGTTATGCTCCCACGTGCTTTTCCTTTTTGTTAACTGAGTTCAGTTGAATAGCCACCCGATTCTTGGCCGATCCCCCAGTGTGGGTATGTGCCATCTTTTGATAGGTTAACAACAACAACAACGACTCAAAAAGGTTGGTCAAAAATAACCCCAATAGACGTAAATATTTAGCCGCGGTATTCTGCAGCGCAAGAGCGTCATGGACACCTCACATTACCTTAAACTGCACATCCGCACACTCCAAGGAAATGCGAGGTGTTGAAAATCTGCTGTAGTACGGGGAGGCTCGTGGCTCAAGTAGTGGAGACGCTGGAATTTTAGAAAGCGACCTATAGTCAAGTACACAGCATTTGGGACGAACGGGACAATACGTCCACCAAGTTCTTACTTCGCTAAAAATCAGCCGTCTTATTAGAAGCAATGCCGCAATGCCCAGGGACCCAGTGAATGCGTACTTCTGTGATAAGTAGTGGAATAGAAAATTGAAGGGGTCTCATAAGAGTATCCCTGATTTTTCGAGCTCCATCAAGACAGAAAGGCTGTCTGAAATTATAACAGCCTCATAGATACTGCAGGAAATCCTAATTAAGGCCTACTCAGTAGTCAGAAACCCTGTGGCAAAAATAGGGCTATAGTCGGGGTCCCGAAATGAATAACTCCAATCAATAGCCTTTGACTAAATGCCAGTGGCTGCCTTCTCATTTTGCTGGGAGGCGTCTATAAATGTGAAGTCGGTGGGAAAGCACTACCTTTTTCAATTCGGGTTGGTCTTTTGGATCCCCTGCGCACGGATGAAAGTTGATGAAGACGGCAACGTGCAAAACACACAGCGAGAGACATTCAGTGGTGGGAATATATACTGTGGGAATATATTGCCCGCTTCTAGATTAGTCTTTTTTCTGTGCGGCTTCCCGACTACACCCCAATTTTCCAAGTGGAGTTTATGGCGGTGGTGCTTGCTCTTCGCAAACTAGAGCCATGTTTCTCTTCAGTGGCTGCCATTACAGACTCTTTCTTTGTGTTCGTCCCTTGCTTCGGCTGTGGTATCGCCAATCTTGAACATCTTCCATTCATTACTCCCTCACCATTTGAGCCTTGTTCACATGATATGGGTGCCAGGTCATAGTGGTGTGAAAGCCAATGAAGTTGCGGACTGCCTGGCAAAGGCGTCCCTCAATGGCCCCGTGCTACCTATCGTCCCGGCTAAAGCGCACATCACAGCAGCGAGGTTTTCAAGACCGGTTTTGTTAATAATGACAACTGGGTCTCTTTTAAGATCTGATGATTATCTGCACCTGAGGTATTAGTGCAGCAGGAAATCATGCCATTCACGGCAGCTTGAGGTATCTCTGTCAAGGCTCCGCTGCCGGATTCCACCCATAAATTTTTATTTGCACATGTCTGGATTGGCGCTTTATCCCGTCTGCGTATTCTGTGTTGAGCACGAAACCATAGACCATTTTTTGTTTTGTCTCCGCTAGACCATGATGAGAAGACGATTTTTAGAGAAGCCATTACAACACCTTAGCCTTTGAGCAACCCAGTCATATTGTCGTTTAGAGCCACCATACTTCGGAGCACAGCCGCAAGTCTGTTTTTACGACCGTCCAAAATTTTTTGATGAAATCAAATCAGCTACATTGGTAACTTTCTTGTTTAATAATATTTTCTTACAACTATCATTATCATTTAACTACTCGGCTATAAACCTCACTGTCGAGTTCCTGCGCGTGTTATGCATTTCCCGTTTATTTTCGTTGTTCCTCTTTCTTTACCTCTTTCTTCCTCAGCATTCATTTTATTTTGGTCCAGGAAATATTTATCTAAAAACCTCTCTGTGCCCCCCAATTCTTGGCCAATACCCCTATATGGGCATGTGCCATTGTGTGAGGGTAACAACAACAACGACATTCAGTTTATCACACGGTATGTTCGACTGCGGCGATAGTCAAGAGGTAGCGCTCCCACTCGCATCGCGGCGATGGTACAATGGTCTAATAAAGTACCCAATAAAGGGATCTGTTTGGGCCGCCCTAGGTTCGAAGTCTACTCGCGGCTGTAAAGTGTTGTATTTTAGTGTAATTGTGCTCCAAAGCTGCATCCTGAGACGTTTTTTTTTCGTAAGCGATGAAATATCCTAGCGCACTTAAAAGGCGCTTCCTGACAAGAAGAGCAAGCTCTTCACACGGGCCTTGTCTTTCGTCATGTGAACCGCGAGTTCCTGGCCCCGCGTCGTCAGTGCCGTCTTTGCAGCCTCCGTAGGCGATACGGCAAATCCACCACAGCCATATGTGCCGTTATAGCTTCGTATGCGCAGCCACATAGATATGCCTACGTTGCTGTCGGTCACGGCACGGAATGTCATTCACGGCACTGGACAAGGCAACCGCAGCAGCCATCCCCATAGCCACACCATCAAAATGAGCTACACTGAGCACCACGTCTCCAGCATTTTTACAGATTCCCAAGTCACCTACAGAGCCTACACGAGTAGTTGTGTCCCGCGCACGGCTCTACGCGTTCTGGACCGTCATCTTAAACATGATCACGAAATCACCTGGGCCCCAGAACATGCAGGTTTTGATGGCAATGTTAGTGACGACACTCTAGCTCGAGAATATATCACTGAATATACAACGACTAAACCCTCTACCGACTCTCAAGCCATTTTCCCCCCCTAGAGAGCCTCCGCCTAACTCGGCGTATCTACCCCCCGCCAGATAAGGAACTTTCCCCAGCAGACTCCTACCACCTAATACACATGAAAACACTAAATTTCCCCAATCCCAATCACTTACACCGCATTAGCAGGTACATATGTGCCTGGTGCGGTGGCATCCCTACATTAAGGCACATTACATCGACACGCACTGCTCAACCCATCCACTTAAATCTGCCCAGCGCGGTGCCGGAGCAGTGGGAGGTGACACTGACCAGTGTAACCAAGAAAGACCAGGAGATGCTAGTCGCCATCGCCAAAGCATCGGTGGAAGCTACAGGAGTCCTGGACTTAGGACCGAACCCACAATCTGCTCTGGTCTCCTTTTATTCAATAAAAGTTCATTACCGCTCTCTCTCTCTCTCGACACCTGCCGCTGTATTTGGCGATGAAAGTAAGGTGTGGAGCATACCCGCCGCGTTACTTTGTTCAAGGTATCAACGATGATTGTGTTTGTTCCGTTCCTCGTAAGTCTCAATCGATCTTCCTAAGAATACCTGTTGCAGGTGTCCTTGCAATAAAGCTTTTCTTTCATAAACTTCCCTGCCTACTTCCATAAATCAATAGTTAAAAATACGCTTCGCATATTGCTACGGACGCTAGGAGGACGACGAAGTGTGGTGAACGACGACGACAACGCTGTGCGTCCTTGTATGTGCTAGTCTGCTGCTGTCCTAAGCCGTCGATGCTCTGCCTAGCGGTTTACCTCTGCTGCGTATAGCCATCACTTAACATTTGGTGACGGTTGTCAAATTCGATCCCGGACACCAAGCTGGATCTCCGCAGTGGCCACCACCTCATCACCATGTCTACAGAATCCGCACCACCTCCGTCCGCAACGCCTGCCATCGTTATGGCCCACCACCGCAAACGAAGCCCCTTCTGCGGGACATACAACGTCGATGTGGACGACTGGCTCGCCCGTTACGATTGCGTCCGCACGCATATCAGGTGCGATGCGCTGCTCATGCTCGCAAACGTGATATTTTAATTCATCGACAACGGGCGAGTGTACTTCGAAACACGCAAAGATGACTTGACCTCCTGGGATATTTGTAAGTACAAACGCCGCGACCTCTTCGGGAGTCCCATCGGCTGGCAACTCGTCGCAAAGAAGGTTCTCGCGTCGCGTGCCCAAACGTCTTCAGAGCCATACATCGCCTACATTCAGAACGTCCTGGCCTTTTACCTTAAAGATGAAAAAGACATGTCCGAGGCACATTGAATCGACCACATACTGAAAGGTATTGGCGACGATGCCTTTAACCTGCTGCTCTGCAAAGAGTGTTCTACGGTCGCTTGTGTTCTTGAGGTGTGCTGTCGCTTCGAGCAGGCCAAACACAGGCGCATTTCCCACCATTTTGACCAGCTGCCGGACACTGCTGCTAGTTCCTCATGTGATCTGCCTACACTGCGGCAGCCTTCCTTGCGGCTAACTTAACCCGCATCATGTGCCGTGAACTGGAGGCGATGACGCCCGCTGTTTCCACCTTTCAACTGCCGGACAACACTCTGGCACTCATCCAGGCCGTCGTTCGCCGTTCGCCCGGAGGTTGCGATCATGGCCGTCCCTTCTGCTCGCTTCGTGGACAAGGTTAACGCCAGCCTGGACCCTTCAGTGATAGCGGCTGCCACTTCTAGTTCCCGCTTCTCGCCTCGCTCCCGATACACCAATCCTACAAATGCCGTTGCCATGATCGGTCAATCTGTTTTACGTGTTCACGCGTCGGAAACACCTCCCGTCACTGCCATAGCCGTTGGTCCCCGCCACCTAGTCCCTTCTCCTTCGTCGACCGCCGCAGCGACTACGCCCCGCGGTGTTACCTCGTCCAGATCCACTCCGTGACGAGCCAGCTCCGCCAGCTCGTGGGTCCAGCCGCTCACCGTCCCCACAAGGCCGCCGCTTCCACTTCTCTCTCACACGTCGCAACTTTCTCCATCCAACTCCCTCCACTTGTCGGAAAACTAGCCGATGCAGCCCCCGGAGATAACGCTGTTCATTCATTGACCTGGCCTGAAAATCCTGTCTTGACCCCCGCTGCCCAGCGAAATTTCTTTATTGTTCTTGTGGATGGTCTCCCGGTCCGTGCCCTCATTGATACTGGCGCCCAAGTGTCTGTCATGGACTCTTCTTTGAGCCGCCGCCTGAAGAAAGTTTTAACGCCCGCCGCCCCGTCCACCGTTCTTGTCCCCAATGGCAGCAACGCTGCCGTGACTGGAATGTGCACTGAGCGAGTCAGCATTGCCGGTCACCATATTCAAGTTCTGTTCACCGTCCTGGCCAGGTGCCCTCAGGACGCGATCCTTGGCCTTGACTTTTTAACTGTCCACTCCTTGGCCTTGACTTTTTAACTGTCCACTCAGCTCTTATTGACTCTTCCTCTCGCCTTCTCCGATGGGATCTGCCCCTCTGCTATGACGATTCCACCAGCTCACCTCGCCTTCACTCCGCCGAGTTTCCTCACCACTTGCCACAAGCTGCCGTCTACATCCCTATGTCGTCTTTTCCTCTCGTGCCCGATGGAGACTACGTCGCTTGCTCTATCACCGCTGTGATTCGGCATCGACACGTCATCTTTCCCCATGCCGTTATCCATATCAGCAACAACTGCACCTACCTGCCTGTCCTCAACTTCAGCCTGTCTCCTTAAGTTCTTCCCGCCGGCATTTCACTTGCTGACCTGTCCTCATGACCGAATGTACAGTTTCTGCCCTAGCTCCTGACCCAACGATTGATGTCTCTAACGCGCCTGCATCGCAGCCCTCCCATGTGGATCCAATTTTCAGGATGATTGTGGACAATCTGTGCTCTGCTGAACTTGCAGCTCGTCACAACCTCGTGTCCTCCTACAGCGATATTTTTACTTTGATGACCTCCCCTGGGTCAAACTTCTGTTGTCGCCCACCGCACTGACACCGGTGATGTCCGCCATATTCAAAGACGGGACTATAGGGTCTTTCTGAGCGCCGTGTGATGTAGGCGGAGGTATACAAGATGTTGGACCACAACATTATCGAGCTTTCGAGTAGTGATTCGGCCTCCCCTCTCGTGCTTTTTAAAAAGAAAGATCAAACCTGGCGATTCTGTGTCGATTACCACCCCCTGAATACTGTCAAAAAGAAAGAGGTCTACCCTCTGCTTTCGGTTGACGACGCTCTCGGCTGTTTGCACGGCGCTAGCTACTTTTCCTCCATCGATCTTCTCTCAGGATACTGGCAGATCGCTGTCGACGAACGGGACCGTGAAAAACTACCTTTGTCACCCCGGACAGCCGCTATAAATTTAGTCGTGCCCTTCGGCCTCTGCATTGCCCCTGGGACCTTCTTGCGCATGAACTCCCTCCTGCTCAGCTTCAAATGGAGGCGTGACTCTGCTATTTGGATGACGTGATAGTTTTTTCGTCCTCATTCCACCTGCACCACCTCTCAGCCATCATTGCCGTCTTTCGCCATGCTTGTTTTCAGCTGAGCTAGAAGAAATGTACCTTCTGCCCCCGTCAGCTCAAGGTTCTTGGTCACTTTGTCGATGCTGCTGGGATCCACCAGATCCCGACTAAGTCCGCGCTGTGAGCTACTTTCCTACTCGCTGCTCCTCCGGTGATATGCGTAGCTTCCTCGCGATCTGCTCACATTTCCGCCGGAATTTTACGGAAATAGCCCGCCCTCTTACCAACCTCCTCAAGGAGGACATCCAGTTCTCTTTGGGCCCGACTAAGCGGCCGCCTTTAGAACCCTTATCAGTGCCTCACCACTCCACCTGTCTTGGCCCAATTTGATCCTTCAGCCCCTAGAGAACTTCGGACCGACGCGAGCGGCCATGCCATGGGTGCCCTACTTGCTCAGCGGCAACGCAATCAGATTCGTGTCATTGTGTACGCCAGCCGTCTCCGTTCAGTGTAAGAGCGCAACTATTATATCACCGAGCGAGAATGCCTCGCCCTCGTTGGGGCATTGCGACATTCCGTCCTTACTTGTTTGGCCACCCTTTTCTGTTATAACGGATCATCGCACCTTATGGTTGCTTCCTTCGCTCAAAGGCCCCGCTATCCGGCGGGGGGCTGGCCGCTTCGCCTTCAAAACTATACATTTTCTGTCGTCTGCAAGTCCGGCCGCTTCCAAGACACTGATTACTTGTCTCGCAGCCCTGTCAATCCGCCTTCCTGCAAAGAATGCAAGGCTGACGCTGGCGTTTTGTCAACATTGGACTTCCGCAACATTGATCAAGAACAGCGCTTGGATTCTTCCCTCCGCACCCTCATCGAGCGCCTCACCGCCAACCGCTCTGATACTTCGCTCGCCCCTTTCATGCTCCACGAGAACATCCTTTTCCGGCGCAATATGAGGCCTGACGGCACTGAGCCCTTCCTCACGGTCCTTCAACAGCTGCGCTGTAGCGTCCATCAACAGCTCCATTATGTACCAACGGCAAGTCATCTTGGCGTATCTCACATGTACGACAGCGTGCGCCGCCGCTTCTTTTGGCCAGGTCTTTACCGCTCTGTCCGGCGCTATGTGGCGGCTTGCGAGCTTTGCCACGCCCCAAGACACCCCTGGTTCTCCCTCCTGAACACCTTCAGCTGATTCCTATCCTGATGTACCAGTTTTTCCTTCTCGGCCTCCTCGCCCCTTTTCCGGCGTCTTCCATGGGGAACAAGTGGATCGCCGTCGCGATGGACTACTCGACGCGCTACGCTATTACACAAGCAATCCCAACCAGCTTCGCCACTGATGTCGCTGACTTCCTCCTGCACGACGTCATACTCCACCACGGTGTTCCCGGTCAGGTGCTCACCGATCGCGGCCGATGCTTTCTTTCGCAAGTGGTCGCTGAACTTCTCCGCTCTTGCTCCGTGCGTCAACAATTCGCCACAGCCTACTAACCACAGACGAACGGCCTGACCGAACCCCTGAACCGTACCCTCACGGACATGATTTCCATGTACGTCTCTAGAAATCACCGTGACTGGGATATCAGTCTCCCATTTGTGACATTCGCATACAATTCCACAAGTCACGACACAGCAGGTTTCTCTTCTTTTTATCTCCTGTTTGGCCGCGATCCTTTGCTGCCCTTCGACAGTGTTCTGCCCGCTACCGCCTCCGCTACTACTTATGCCCGGGACGCCATCACCCACGCTGACGCCGCCCGTCATGTCGCCCGCCAGCCGGTTTCGGCGTCCCAGTTAACTCAGAAACCCCGTCATGAATGCCTCCGTCGTGACGTCGCCTAGACTCCTGGCTGCCTTGTGTTGCTCTGGCTCCTGTCCCGCCGTGTGGCCCTGTGTGAAAAACTTCTGTGATATACAGGCTCTTACCGTGTCGCACGTCCCGCGACCGCGGTGACCTACGAGATCAACCCGCCGCATTCATCATCCCCGCCCGCTACACCCCGCATCGGCATCGTACATGTGTCACGCCTCAAGCCTTACACCTGAACTCTCCCTCGCCTGTGTAGTGCCCACCGGGCCTGTGCTTTTGCCGCGGAGGGTGGTGCTGCGGTCGCTGGGAGGACAACGAAGTATGGTGAACGACGATGACGCTGCGGCGCGCCCTTGTGTGTGCTGGTCGGCTGTCCCAAGCCGTCGATCCTCTGCCTAGCGGTTTACCTCTGCTGCCTATAGCCATCTCGTAACAATATTTTAACATGGCTCTTAGAGGTATTGTGGTAATTTTTGCTTCGTTGCTTGGAACCTTGCAGTGCAGTGCAGTGGTGAAAAACTGTGCAATTTTCGCGGCATTTCGGTAATTTTTTGCATCTGCTATCTTTAAATATATACCTGTAGTGGTCAGAAAGCTGCTCAGCACATTCACGGTTCTCTAGGTTGATAGTAGTAGTATGTATATTGTGCATGCGGCGCGGCCCGCCTCAGGAAGACTACGATATGCATACTATATGTTTTTCTCGCTTCGTTAGGTGTCACCTATCAGAAAATGTATGATCTCGGCTTGCAATTCTTCTTTATTAGCTAATTTATTAACTTAGAGTCTTGGAAGCCACATGAGGGAAGCTGCAGGAGCGCTGTTCGTTAATTCATTAGGGAAAGTAACGAACCCCTCTGTACTTTCATTTTTAATCTAACGAAGCGTATTCACGCATGAAAATGGACAAGATGGTGACTGGTCCGAAAATGTATTTTCTCTAGTGCTGATCTAACACACAGTAGTTAGAACATTGCCTCTTGCACTTCTTGAGCGAAGAAGAAAATGCATTTTAAGATGTGTTTTGGGTGTTTTGTTGATAAATTGGTTACTTGCTATCATCATCATCATCCTTACTACACCCACTGCAGGGCAAATGCCTCTCCCGTGTCTCTCCAATTAACCCTGTCCTTTGCCAGAGTCATCCACCCTTTGCCTGCAAACTTCTTAATCTCATCCGCCCACCTAACCTTCTGCCGCCCGCTGCTATGCTTACTTTCTCTTGGAATCCACTCCGTTACCCTTAAGGACCAGCGGCTATCTTGCCTTCGCATTACAAGCCCATTTCTTCCTCTTGATTTCAACTAGGATGTCATTAACCTGCCTTTGTTTTCTCACCCACTCTTACCGCTTCCGGTCTCCTAACGTTACACCTATCATTTTTCTTTCCATGGCTCGCTGCGTTGTCCATAACTTCAGCTGAGCTCCTTTCTTTAGCCTCCAGGTTTCTGCCCCGTAGGTTAGTACCGGTAAGATACAGCTTTTGTACACTTTTCTCTTGAGGGAAATCGGTAAACTGCCATCCATGATCTGAGAGAACTTGCCATATGCGCTCCTCGCCATTGTGATCCTCCTCGCCATTCTTATCCTCCATTCTTATCCTCCAGCTATCACTACCTGCCCTAAGTAGACGCATTCTTTTACCACTTCCAGGCGCTCACTGTCAATTGTGAACTGCTGTTCTCTTGCTAGACTGTTGAACATTACGTTAGTTTTCTGCATGTTAATTTTAAGACCCAGCATTCTGCTCTGCCTGTCCAACTCATTGATCGTGATTTGCAGTTCACCTTATGAGTGACTCATCAACGCAATGTCATCAGCGAACCGCAAATTATTTTAGTATTCTCCATTTACTCTTATTTCGAACTGGTCACAATTCAGGCCTCGGAATACCTCCTGTAAACAAGCGCTGAATAGCATTGGCGAGATCGTGTCTCCTTGTCTGACGCCCTTCTTTAGTGGAATTTTATTGCCTACTTTATGGAAGACTATGGTAGCTGTGCAGTTGATATATCTCTTCTAGTATTTTGACATAAGGCTCTTCTACACCCTGATTATGCAATGCCTGTATGACTGCTGAGGATTCCACTGAGTCGAATGCTTTCAAGTAATCAATGAAGGCTATATATTGGAGGTTGGTTATATTCTGCGCATTTCTCTATCACCTGATTGATAGTGTAAATATGAGCTACTGTGGAATATCGTTTACCAAAGCCTGCCTGTTCATATGGCTGATTAAAGTCTAAGGTTGTCCTGACTCTATTAGCGATTACCTTCCTGAATACCTTGCACGCAACAAATAGTAAGCTGATCGGTCTGTAATTTTTCGTCTTTGGCGTCTCCCTTCTTATGAATTAAGATAATATTTGCATTCTTCCAAGCTTCTGGTACGGTCGAGGTCATAAGGCATTGCGTATACAGGGTGGCTAGTTTTTCTAGCACGATCTCTTATCTCTTCTTCAACAGATCTGCTGTTATCTGATCCTCCCCAGCTGCTTTTCCCCGTTCTATTGCTCCTAAGGATTTCTTTGCTTCCTCTTTCGTTACTGGCGGGATGAGGAATTGCTCCGCGCTACTGTCTCTCTCATTAAATCTGATTGCATTGGCTACTGTACAGATTTGTGCAGAAATCTTCGGCTGCTTTAACTATCTTATCCATATTGCTAATGACATTGCCCTCCTTGTCTCTTAACGCATACATCTGGTTTTTACCGATACCTAGTTTCCTTTTCACCGCTTTTAGGCTACCTCCATTCTTTAAAGCATGCTCGATTCTCTTCATTTTAAACTTCCTTATGTCGGCTACCTTGCGCTTTTTTTTAAACTTCGATAGCTCTCTCAGTTCTATTCTGTCAGTAGCGTTAGACGCCCTCATGCTTTGACATTTCTTAATCAGATCTTTCGTCACCTGAGATAGCTTTCGAGTAACCTGTCGAACTGTCCTACCGCTTACTTTTACTGCGCACTCCGTAATGATGGCTGTCATATTATCGTTCATTGTATTAACATCAAGGTCGTCTTCGTCAGTTAAAGCCGAATATTTGTTTTCCAGCGATATCATGAATTCCTGTATTTTCCCGCTTACCGCTAACACGTTAATAGACTTCCTCTTCACTAGCCTCTTCCTTTCCCTTTTAAAGTCTAAGCTAATTCGAGACCTTACCATTCTGTGTTCGCTACAGCGCACCTTTCCGAGGACGGCCACACCCTGAACGATGCAAGGTTGAGCGAGTAGTAAAAAGTTGATTTCATTTTTAGTCTCACTATTGGGGCTCTTCCAGGCCCACTTCCTGTTCTCTCGTTTGCGGAAGAAGGTATTCATCATCCGTAAATTATTTCTATCAGCGAATTCTACTAATAACTCTCCCCTGCTTTTTCTAGAACCTATCCCATAGTCGCCTACCGCGTTGTCGCCAGGCTGCGTCTTGCCCACCTTCGCATCGAAGTCGCCCATCAGTACAATGTAGTGGGATTTTACTGTATTCATTGCCGATTCCACGTCTTCATAGACACTTTCAACCGTCTCGTCATCATGGCTAGATGTAGGCGCGTAGGCCTGCACCACTTTCAGCTTGTGCCTCCTATTGAGCCTAATTACAATAGCTGCTACCCTCTCGTTGATACTGTAGAACTCTTCTACATTGGCAGCTATATCCTGATTAATGAGGAATCCCACACCTAGTTCTTGTCTATCCGATAATCAGCAATAACACAGTATGTGTCCATCCATTAGTACTGTATACGCCTCACCTGCCTTCCTAACTTCACTGAGCCCTATGACATCCCCTTTAATTACCACTAGCTCCTCGAACAGCACTGCTAGGCTATCCTCACTAGATAATGTTCTAGCGTTAAACGTTGCCAGGTTTAGATTCCAATGGCGGCCTGTCCGGAGCCAGAAATTCTCAGCACCCTCCGCTGCGTCACAGGTCTGACCGCCGCCGTGGTCAGTTGCTCCGCAGCCACTGGGGACTGAGAGCCGAGGGTTAAATGGTTTCTTCATAGAAGGTTGTGGCCAAGTTCTACACCAGGGTTGCGAAATCCTGTTCTGGTGAGGGAGTGCGTTGTCGGTTCTGGTCACCGACATCAGGCCGCACCCCAGGCCTGGTTAAGCAATTCCATCGACACGCGGATTTTGTTTCAGACCCGGTGGAGAATTACGCGGCACCAGGATTCGAACTCCGGTCCTCTTGCATGCATGGTGCATGCTCTACCTCTACGCCATCGCTGCTCTAAGACATCAGATCGTAATCACAAAATTTTGTAATTGCTTTTTTGCCCACACAATGCACACAAAAAGAAGTAGTTTGGATCAGTCTCAGTTCTGTAATGCAAGGTAGTGTACTGGCAATTTATTTTCCTCCCTGCCATTTTTGCTCATTTTTCAGAAATCGATCTACATCGTCTTCGCAAGAAGTACACAGGAGTGGTGGCCCAACCGGAAAATGGAGGGTAGGATGCAATGGACAATTTTTACTTACCCTTTCACTTTCTGTTGCGTGTTCATAAATGTATCGTACGGAAAAAATTTAAAGGAAGCCAAAATACACATAACTAATCTGTATTTAGCGGAGAAAAAATACAAGTTGCTGTATTCTCGCAATGTTATTTTCGGAGAATATGGTGGGATAGCAGCCGGAACATCTCTACCACCTTCCTTCTATTTAGGAGAGGAAGTTATGCCACCTGCTGTTGTCAGATTGTGAATGAAGGCGAAGGTGTTGAAATGTATCGGATATTCTGGCTGCTGTAACGCTTCTTGCTGCAGGACTGTCTCCCTGACTTCCATGACAATATCGTAAACAACTTCACATAAGCGTTCAAATCCTGTAAAGTGCTATTATCTGGCAAAACGGTCTTTGACAGGCCTTGACGCAGGTACAGGTCGTTAGTTTCGAGAAAATAGAGGAAAGCGTAAAGCCCAGTGCATAATACTCATGGCGCTCCTACTCTCGTTGTTTCGGGAGCAGAACTAGAAAACCTAAAGAAACACATGTTGTTAAGGGCGCTACTAGAACTTTATCATGTTGCGGCGAAGGTCTCATCGTGCCGAAAGACGTTCTTGCTCTTTGAGCGTCGTTATTCATTTGATTTAAAAAAATTTTGGGCACCAAAAACTAGGACTATGACTCGCCATATTTCCTGCCGGTAAAGTAAGCGCATTTGCAGACTAGCTATATACCATCACGCATTCGGTGCCACTCCTCGTGCGGAAGTAATAAGAGAGCGCAAATATAACAGGATTACGCACCGTATTTTGTCATGGATATAAAGGCCACATTCGAACTTACATTCTTTGACATCGTCTTATTTAAGTGTGCTTCCTCGGCACATTCACATGAAGAAACAGTCAGCGTACTACGCACTGTTGGGCGAGACGCAGGAATGCATGCGCTTATAGCTTTTACTCTTTTCATAACCGCTTACCTTAGGAACGATATGTGTGACGTAACGAAGAGGTGAGGAGGGCTTCAGTGCGACTGTTACCGCGTCTTTCCTCGGCTAATAAACTTCTTTCCCTCGTAAAGCCAAGTGCTATCGAGATAGAGGGCTCTAGCTCTAGTGCGACCGTGCATTTGCCCTCCTTACAGCACTCCCAAAGCTAGTCTGCCTTTCCAGCCTTTTGAAGCTAATGTATCGTACCAAGGCTGCCAACGTTGGCATAATTTCCCATTCTAACCGAACTCCTCTCAGCACAGCAACTACAAAAACGTCGACAAGGTGGGCGTGCACACGCGAATACGCACGCAGCCCTAGCGCTCTCGCAGGGTGTGCGCACGTGTTTGTATAGGCCTGCTTCCTCCCTCCAGAGCACATTCTTGAAATATGTGCGCAACCTTCTATCGTCGAGACAACGTCCCGAAGAACGTGCTCCGCGGCCACGGAGGCGGAAGAATGACATTCTAATCTATCGGTGTTGTTACACTCTCGGACACGTTCTTGTCACGGGTGCGCATCACTTCGCTTGATTCATTGTTACCCCTGTTATCTCATTTTGAATAGTCTGCTTCCTGGCGGTCTTCTATGAGTCAAGATAAAAGGAATAACAGCGCTTGTTAAATATACGCCTTCCTATTGATTCTTGCTTGCTTCACTGCCTTTTTACTGTCTTTAATTTCAGTACTTATGCATCACGACATCGCATGAGCTCCTGCACACTGGACGCTTCATTGAATAATTTGTCTGTTAGCGAGATGTGAGAAATTAAATAGCAGCACTCTGTCCATTAAACTGAGAATTTTTCTTCTCTCTTCTTACAAAGTTTTCGCATCGCGATACTTTAGAATATCGCCCGTTGAAACGCCTCTTCGGTGCTTCGGCGACAGGTTCACTGGTTGGCGACAGCGACGAGAGGGAAAAAATGTCCACGTACAACGTTCACAGCCGCACAATAGGGATCGCACTCCCCCCCACACTGCGCCTGTGCCATCCGCCTTCTGACGTCGTGCTGATCAATGGCGGCTGTCAGAGAAGCTTCCCTGTCGCTGGCGTTACCCGCTTTCTCGTTCGTTGGCTGGATGCAGCGATGCATTCTCAGTAAATTACACCGGAAGCAACGTTCTCCAGAAAAGTTCCTTGTCAATATTAGATCCAAAAGCAGGAACTTTTTTCTTTCCACCGTATTTAATGAAGTTCCCGATGCCGATATTGTGACCTCTTATCGTTATTCTCTGAACCATCCGAATACAAGAAACGCAAATTGTTGAACATGAGAAGTCCAACTGTTATAAAATTGTAGCCGCTTCTGTGCTTTATATTTCCATTCTTATGCGATTTCTTCAAGGACCGAAAAAATACTCTTTCATTATCATTTCCCGCTAACCGTAAACAACAGGACGCACTGAACTGATTTTTAGAAATGTTTGAAAACCGAACTTTCATGACTGATGTATGTCATCACTAATGCATATGTAAGGGCATCAGCATTCTTCAGTGTCTAGCTTTTGTGGCGTTTTGTATACATGGTGTGCCATGCAGCTCAGAGATCATCTTTCTACAGGTACATCATGAGTGATAGTATCCACCCCACTCATTTATACTAATTGTAATCTCATAGCGATATCGCTGTATAATATCATTTCTGCGGTGTACACAGTGGCACAGTCTGCCAAAGATTAAGTTATGAAAAATACTAAGGCACAGACATAACGCCCAAGCATTATGTACAACATGGCCATAAAGACATGTGGCGGCCCGTATAATGCGCAGACTATGAACATCTGGCGCATATTACCCGGAAAGCTGGGCCTTCAGAAGTTACGGGGAGCGGAAACGTGCCCAGTCCATTTTTCGCAGTTAAAATTTGAATGTCTCGGGACTCTTTCTTCTGGGTCAGCAGCATATGAGTCCATCACACTCGGAACCCGGGCCACACTTTATGCATATGGTACTCTGAGTTTCACGAAAATCTCTTCTCTGGCGCCTTTTTCCCTCTCAATAAAGATACACTGCCACAAACCGGTATCTTTATGTGTGAGAATACACGTATTTGTTGCTAGTGCTTTTTCAGGTCAGACAAAATGACACCAAACATGTGATATGTATACCACTTTCTAACTTCCCGGTGCATAGGCCTTGCTTTTAACGCGATAGCGTTAAGAAGCTCGTGTCGTAGAAAAGCCGGTGTCGGCCTTTTAACACGAGAATCTCTAACACAGAATCGAACCCAGGTCTTTCAGGTAGCGAGGCGAGCTCGCGCAGAACATGCTACGAAAGCTCGTTGGTTCGAACTCAATAACAATTGGACCTAGTGAATGCCTTGTGGCCTCTGAGTTCATGAAGTGTCTTTGTGTACTGATGCGTACATGAGTAATTATGAGTATGCGATTTGTCCAACAGGGAAGGCGTCGCGCCTAAGGGGCGATGGAGTTCCGTAACATGATGATCTATAGCGCACACAATTGAGGGGACACAACACGAGCGCTAAAGCTCTTGTTGTGTCCCCTCAATTGTGTGCGCTGTGGATCCTCATGTTGACTACCCACTAGAGCGAACCCTCACCCTTCTAAGGCGTTCCGTAGACTCTTTGGCAGCGCTGCCACACGCTGGCGTGTTCCACTCTTAAAGGCGAAGCTTAAGCTTCCTTAAACTTTTTAATACTGTTCTTGGATTACTTTTACGCCAATTTTCCTGTATTCCTGTAAACTTAGTGACAAGGTAGTAAAGTTTACGATTTACTTCCTTATGGGCTTTAAGAAATGCTTCCTCAACGCTTTGCTTGCCAATGTTCACAGTGGATCTGATTCTTCAACGTGAGATAGAAAAAAACATTACCTGTTCTTTCCATAATGACTGCAGCCATTCAGTAAATGTGACTGATGGAAAACGGTGAAATACCACCGCCATGAATTTGACATGAAGAAATTGTATCCAAAGCAAATGTCTTTTCTTTCAACGAATATTTAGCACAGAGCAGGTTTCACCATAACGAGTGTTTCGTAAAATGCCAACGTACGAGAATGCACCATTTCGGCATGCTTGTTGTAATTCTCGTTCACAGAACTTTGGATACTTCAATTCAGAAGCGGCGCAGCGCCCTGATTTTACTAATAAACTTTGGGATATCATGTCTGCTGTAGTTTGGCTCGCAACGCAGGCTGCTTGTAGCCTGAGCTGTTGCCGAAAATATTGCCTTGCATGTTTGCCGCACTTTATTTCTCAGGAAGATCTCGAAGAAGGAGTGTTTGCAACGAGTACAGCGGCAGCGCTGGCACTAATGCGTCAACAGAAGGTGAAAGCTTTTTCCGCCCAACTGGCCTTTCTATAAAAATAAATGCTCGCAAAAACGACGACAAACCCAACCATTTAGTGAAGCTACGAATTGTGAATGCTAAAGTCGAGCAAAAATTACAGCGTTCTACGAAAATTCTACGTGCTCATTACTAATGAGGTGGTGTTTTAGCGCCCCGAAGGGAATGCCTCTTAGAACCGCTTGATTGCTTCCGGTTTACTTCGGTTCCTCAAGCTGGTTCCCTTGAAGCGTACTCATTTTGATTCAGAGAACTTTCTGTCCCGGTGTTCATTCAAGTTTCATTTAAATGTAGGAGCAATCCGGCCACGTTGGTTCCAGCGACCAGTTATGGAGCCTTATATGTTATTTCTACGTTAGTACGACTGTGTGCTACAGCCAGCTAATAATACAGTTGCGACAGACACAGGCCTCGCCGAAAAATTCAGAAGCTCGCGCACTCTGAGGCCTAATTTGAAAGTAGAATACACACGTTCGAATATCAGTACAGTTGACCACGCCGCAAGAGTTGAATGCTGTACCTCCTGTAGTAAATGTTTCGGGACAAACGCAGTTTTTTTTGTGCGATGCTCTAAACTTTGGCGCGACATTCAAACCACAAGATACTATTAAAGCACTTATTTTGCTTTTTTCGCTTAATTTGTGAGAACCATGGTTACCAGCGAACCGCAGGACGTTGCCACCTCGTGAAATGCAACGTAATAATATTGCTTTCGACAACGTCCTCACCACCCAAATTAAGTGCACTGGAGGGCAGAGGCCTCTGGCAGTGCTCTTCAGCTGCGCCTTCTTCTCATTAGTCGCCAAAGACTATATCAGCTAGTTTGCGCCGCTCTTCTCTCTCTCTCTCTTATACACTGTCGGCATCAATTGCATTTCCAGTTTGTTGGCATCAGTCAGGTAAGCTCACAGACCGCTTTTTAAGATTTTTTTTCAAAGAAAAAAAATAAAAGAGCAACCACACATGCAAGGCACTTTCACACAGTACGGCTCATTAAAAAATCAAACTGAACAAACAGAAGGAGAACATTTAGGACTATGAAACAGTGCACAAGAGCAAAGGAAAAATATGCAATTAAGTAAGAATAAATCCTCCTGCTTGCAAGCAAGCCAACTTCATGAAAAAACAGCACTAAGAAGGCATGGCTAATGTAATCGGCGCCACTCGCTTGTGTTGAAAGCCTCGAAAGTATCTCGACAAGTCTAAGCTTCGTGGCGGTGAAAAACACCTGTCATTAAAGCGCCGAACGGATCCACGCGGGCGGAAACGAAATGAAAAATGATAGTGGGTATAAGTTTTCAGATTATGATGGCGCTTGCGCAAGATTAAATTGGTATGTGGGGATATATGCCGACTCTGTCTTACGTCATTAAAGCAGTGCGCCATAGAAAGCACCGGTTCGGAGACAAACATGGTATCCAGATGCTTTTACGTGGCATGTTGCGTGAACATCACTGCTGCTTTTCTATTACTTTTATAAAAAGCTGGACAAAGAGCACTAAGCTTTACCGGTGCAGCGACAGTAACATCTTATCTCCTTGAAACGTTCTTGAATGCGAGGAAAGACGATGAATTCAAGGTACTGCCGAATACTTTTTTCTGTTTTGTGTACTTTCCTTTCCTTCTGATAGTTTATCTCTGGTTTCTTATACTATTCCTGCAATCTTTCACACATGCAGTACCGAGTGTGAGGTCGGCCGGTCTGCAGGTATCAACTTACTTGGGGAGTAAAAGCTTTCCTGGAACTTGTAACAGAAAGCCCGTTCAAGCTTATGTGAGCGCCATAACAATCTAAATAATGATATGCTTTCTCTACTTTCATCTCGTTACCTGGCGTAATCGCGGCTTCGTCGCTTTAATGATAGAGATGCTATGTACTCTTAAAGGGTGAGATCACTGGAGATGTGAAGGCTTTCCGTGAGGAAATTACTCTCTGATCAGAAGCTACCTTAGACGGTAGCTGAATGACTTTGGCATGCTTATTTTACTGCCTTTTTGTTCATTGTTCCTTAATATTTTCCGTGTGGTTCTATTTTTTTTTATTTTCAGCCCGCGGAAGTCTCATCATCATAAGCAGCACCAGCCTGACTACACCCACTGCAGGGCATAGGCCTCTCCCATGTCCCTCCAATTAGCCCTGTCCTGTGTCAGTTGCGCCCACCCTATGCCTGCAAACTTCTTAATCTAATCCGTCCACCTAAACTTCTGCCGTATAGTAGGGGCGGCAGAGAAAAATACCCGCAAAAGAAAAAATTTCCACACTAAGTTACGCAATGCTCGCTACAAGCGCTCGGTAAATAGCACTCAATAACCTCAATATTATCTAGCTTATCATCTGCGGTATAGATTAGGCGGAAAGGTCGTAGCGCAGCGGTTTCCCGGTTTAATGTATGCGTACGATATTTTACTGTTAGCAGATAGCCAGGAAATTTGCAGACTTTTCAATTCTTGTTCAGATGAAGGAGATTCTCTAGGCTTCACTTATTGGGCAACTTAAAACAGCTCTGTCTCTTTTCAACGTTTAAACCGATCAGGCGCTTACAATACAAGACCATGAATACAGAGACTGGCGCAATAAAAACATCTAGCGGTATGGGTAATCGAAAGGCAGATATACATAACAAAGCACAATCAGACTATTAGGAGAAAAGGGCGGGCAGATGCCGTGATAATAAAACAGCGCATTATGGTGTACAAGTACGAGGTGTTGAGAGGTAATTCGGAAGGAAGAATGGCGCCAGGGCTTACTTACGGCGACGCGGTTTTGTAACTAAAGGCCGATGTAAGGGCCGAGAAATAAATCAGAAGGCTGTTGGGTAATTAGAACTAGGTGCCGAAGGCAAAACCACAAACGAGGCAATACAAGGGGATATGGGAGGGACATTGTTAGATGCACGGGAAGCTCAGTAAAATAATATATGAAGAAGGCCTAAGGAAATTCGACGATGATAGGTAGGCAGCTAAGGGATTTAAATAGATATAAAGAGAGAGCGCTGACTTCACTGACAGAAAAAGACCAGGAAACTAACCAGTATGTATGTGATAATAAGGGAGGAGAAAAAAAAGAGCTTCAATCAAGAGACAAATAGGCAGAAGGTAAAAACTGCATTCATTTAATAGAAAACAAGCATACTATAGAACTATGTCGAAATTGGAAATAAGATCACGAAGGAATCATTCTATGATAACTCAAGAGGCAGTGCCCTCCTCTTTGAAGCTAGATCAGGGTTGTTTTAGAACGCGCAGGTACAAAACGGAATTTAACCAAGAAAATGACACATGTGCAGTTTGTAGTAAATTTGTAGAAGCAATTCGACATCCTGTACAAGAATATGGGGTATCCATCCACTTGCCGATAAAGACACAGTCACTCTTCCTGAGCCTCTAGGGTTTAGAGATAGTAGTGGTCATGTGAATGAATCTGCGGTAGAAGTTAACAAAAAAGCGATTGGATGATTGGTGGCTCAACAGCAGAGAGGTGAGATAAGGTTCGAAGCGCAGGAATACAGTTTGTTTTAAGAAAATGGCCAATTTAGAGAGCAATTTATTATGTCGTTAACAACGTTAAAGGCATAAAAAAAAACTTGGATGATGACATCTCCCACTGCCTCGTTAAAAGGGGACATTCCTACCTTCCATCCCTTCACCATCTATCAATAAAGGCGGGGCTTCGCACAGCCATTGTTTCTTTTTTAAATAAAGTTGGCGCCAATAGTGTGCCAGTACCATGTGGTTAAATCAAAATGTGTCCGGTACACCGGTCTATGTATCATGTAAACAATTTCGAGTGTATTTTCAACCGACACCGCCGTCACCCACTGTCGATGCTTACAGACGATTGACCAAACAGCACTTTTCAAGCCCTCTCTGATGGCATCAGTCCCACATACAGCCACGTTTTGCTCTCTCACATGACCATATTAAGCCACCGTGGGTGTTGGTTAAATCATTGCATATTCTCGATATACTAAAAGCATCGACGGTAGCAGTCGCTAGACTAAATCAACTTACTTTAGCGCACATCTGTTCAAAACATAGGAATAACGACCACATTTATACAGATGTATCTGGGTCGCAAAGCGTTTCGATCGGCTTTTCTTAGACTTCGCGGTATAGGTTTCGCCGATACATTTTACATCACAAAACAACATCAACCGCTGCTGGTCTTGGGGCACTGAGGGAAGTGATTAACCACACCTCTGAAGAGTCAGCCTAAGCCCAGTGCGTACTTTCGGACACAAAGCTTCACTCCAAATTGTGGAATGTTTTTTTTTTCGGAAAAGGTCATACCAGTATTAAGCATTAGACGCTGCTGAGCTACATTCCTCTACTCAAAAAATAAACCACCTTACTGTGTTTCAGTGGATCGCGGGTCACTTGGGCCTGCACAGAAACGAGAATGCCGACGTAGACGCAAAGGCCGTCCTCAGCAATAGCCTCCGAACAGTAGTGCCGTTTTTAAGGCTGGACGCTACCTGCCTTCTATCTGCTTTTATGACGAGTGCAACAGCGAGTAACTGCGCTCAACCAGACAGTCGACATGTACGTCTTAAAAGGCCGGATTCAACCATGACTTTTTTCTTTCTGCGCGGAATTCCACACTACAATGCAAGGCTCCTGTATAGACTGAGACTTGGCGGTACTTTCAAGCGTAGGTACCTGCATTTAAAAGGACTAGCGGATTTGTCAGACTGTACTTCTTGTGACGTCACGGAGACTGCGGACTGTCTACTTACACTATGCCCATATATGCGCTCGAAACAAAGGCGTTCGCTGCTTCCTTTGGATTTTTTAGAGCAGGCCACTCTCGGAGATCATTGTATTCGGCTTTTCACCAGCGCGTTTGAGAGCTGTGTAGGTAACGCAGGCTCTTCGTTTCTTGCGCAACACGGGTCTCAGCTCGCGGTTGTCTTTAGACGCTCTCCAGAAGTGGCTGTACATATTTCCATCTCACTTCTATTCCCGTCATCATCCATCATAAACCTATTTCTTCTCCTCTTCCCTTTCTTGAGTGCGGATTAGAAGGTCAAATGATGATTCTTCAAGCCGACGTCTCCCTTTCTTTCAAATAAACATCTCCCTATATTTTTGTAGTCCGCTCCAAACATCTTACTTGAACTACTACCAACTCCTCCCATTTGTTTCTCACTATACATTACACCAGTTAAGTGTTATTGAACTCTGCTATGCTGTTCGCTTATGTTCATTCTGATTCTGCTTTCTGGTTAAAACTGAATCTCTGGTGTTTTAATTTTACACCCGAGTATTCCTTAGAACTCCGCAGCGCTGTTCTTAGACCAATTTGTAACCTTTTTGTTTGCCTTCTCTCCTAGGGCCTCAGAGGCGTATACAGGCAGGATCCATCGGTTAATCAGCCGCCGCTGTGGCCCAGTGGTAATGGTGCACGGCTGCTGACCCGAAGGACTCGGGTGCGATCCCGGTCGCGGCGGTCGGATTTCGATGGAGGTGAAATTCTAGACGCAAGTGCGATGTCAGTGCACACTGAAGAGCCCCAGGGCCCGTATTCTATAAGCTCTTTGTTTTAAAATGGCCATTTCGCGTCTGTCTGGTCCTTTATAATTTGTCATTCAGATACACCAACTGTTTCCAAGCGTCTGCTGAAAGCCAACCATTGGGTGGTTGGCGACCGGACCTCGCCATTGTCTGGCATTTACTGCGATATGCAACCACTGTTGATGTGCATCGCAGCGCTCTGTCAACAGCAGGCGGCCGGACTTGCCCACCATCTGCCACTGGCAGCGATACGCAGCCAGTGGTGCGGTCCGGTCGCCTTCTACCAAATGGCCGGGTAGCTTGCCATAGACGCTTTTAAGCCGTGGGTATATCTGAGGGATCAATGACAAGGACTACACAGATGCAAAATGGCCATATCAAAGTATACATCTTATAGAATGGGCCATGCAAGTGGTCGATATTACCCGGAGCCCTCAACTACGGCGTCGCAATAGCCTGAGTCGTTTTGGTAAGCAAAACACTATAAAACCAAAATAGCCCAAACTAAATCAATCCCTGTGTTATCTGCTTTTTTTCCAGGAAATATAAAATATGGCATGTTTTTTTTTTAACCAAAAAGGACTGTTATCTTGTGAACTGAAACGAACCGTATTAAACCTTCTACCATTACTTACATTCAGGCTCAGTCTTGAGCGTGATGGAATGTAATATTACGTTATCTGAAATTAGATGTTGTGGATTCTACAGTAGGACTGGACTATGCCTCGGAAAAGTGCCATAACTTTCGTTCTGCTAAAATATCCGCGCATAAGTTGCGTCGTGGTTACTATCGCGAGAAAAAAAATAAAAGGTGAACGGTCTCCACAGGCACTTTTAAAACGAGGCATATATCCATTCTGGCTCCGCTTTCTCTTCTGCAAGCGCTTTACATGAGATTGATAACTGCACAAAATCGTCATAATTTACAGGTTCTAATGTATAGACAGTGACACGGATCCGCCAAAGTTTGTTTTTGCGCGTTATGCGCCATAAATGAATAGGAAATGGCATGCAAGCCAAAAAGGAAGCCGTAAACCCCGTTGTCACATGTTGCGGATGGTACACGCTTTTCCGTGCACTTTGGATATCATACCCCGGTTTAAACGCCGTGCAAACGGCGTCAGTTTGAATCACCTGTCGTCTATGTTGTAAGGCGTAGGGCTGTGGCTAGCGTTTTCATTAACATCTTTTACGTGCCAGTCGTCGTGCTTTGACCGCTTACAACGACTAGTTTATTGTTTACTGAATAAGACTGGCGCGCATATAAACCTTCAGTGATGTCAAGGAAAAACTGATGCTTATCTGGCTGCTCAAACCCTTACACGACTCTACGGGAGCGCACGCTCCTTCGAGTCCTCTTTCCACTCTCATTAACAAGAATGACGGCGCTGTTCAACGCGAAGAACAGACTTCCGCTTTTGTTCAGATTTATTCTAGAAGTTATTTTTGTTACTTCTGTCACATTCCTGTTTCGTGGTTGTTTTCACTTTTGTGCACGTTTCTTCGTTCGCAACTCGAAAATACCAAACAACCCAGAAAGTTGACGTGAACACGGGATACAGGACAAATACCTACCATTTGAGAGAAGTGCGCTTTGAAACAAAAACAGATTCGAAAAACTGATTTCAAGGATGCAAAGTTCTATGCACAAACGTTAGCGCAAAATAAGACACATTCACAAGAAAGGTAGACATGACAGCGCGTTGTCTTGTCCACCTTTCTTGTGAATGTGTGTTATTTTTCGCTAACGCTTGTACACAGAACTATGCACCAACTAGCCCCGCAACAAGTGTTACTCAAGGATGCAAAGGAGAGTTTTGAGTGCATCAGTCCGTTTAGTCGCTTCGAGTGGTAGACTCCCTCTGGAAAAGCGCGGGAAGGTGCTCTCAGTATATATATTAGCAGATAAAGTTAAGGAAATGAGGGGCTCGTTTTATAAACTTATGAAGGGAGCCAAGAGCCACCGAAGCCAAGGTGCATAGGGGAATGTTTTAATTTTTTTTTAATGTTTAGTACTGCTCAGTGGGATAATAATACTTCGATTAATTTATCGCTTAAAGAAAATTACTTATAAAGCAGCAGAAAAAACAACCATGCCGCCGGTGGGATCCGAACCCACGACCTCCGAATATCGCGTCCGGTGCTCTTACCAACTGAGCTACGGCGACGGCTGTCCAATCTGCTGCTGTCGTGGGTATTTATGTTTACTGGGTGTAAGCGAACCTTGAGAGTGTTCAAACACTCGCTAATTGATGTACCACATAATACCACTCGCTAACTGATGTAGCGTTGAGCTGCGTTGTGTTGTTTTTTATCCCGTGTAATCTGGTTTATTTCGCACATTGGTTGTTTCAAGCTTTTCTTTGCTATAGATTTACATGGCTTCGTTTGTATTGTAAAACTCAAGCATGTACTGTGTGGTTTTATTGTCCTTGCAGTGCTAAAATGAAGAAATCTCCTTTGCTCCTCCTCAAACGATCAGAATATACTTAGATTTGAAATCTATGAGATTCAATAATAGTTCTTAGGTATACTTTGTATGTTTGGACAGGACTGGCTATTGTCAGGTGGAAAACCACTATTTCCTTCCTTTTCCTTTGTTTACCTGCAAATGTAAATTAGAACGAACAGAATAAAAATTAACGGCTGCAATGCACCCCTTTATTCCCATATTGACATAATTTAATTATAACCACCTCCTCCCCTAGCGTGAGTCGTTAGAGTAGAATTAGTCTACTACCTAAACGTGTTGCCCCTGCTGTGTCTGTTTCACCAAACTACCGAAGTTTTCGTAGATAATAGACCATATGCGAAATGCGCAGCGCCATCTCGTTCACAAGTTAAGAGTTATGTCCGCCATCTTGGTAACGGCAAGGAAGCAGCATAACCGCCATTACTCTATGGGAAGCGGAGACTGTATGCGCAAGACCCGCGCGGATTCACAAGCCGCAGATCGACCCACATCGTATAGCGAAAATGGCGACGCACTGCTCTGTCCCCTGGAGTAAACAGCGAGGACCCAAGTATCCAGGCGGTAACAAGGTGCGTGGTATCTACCTTCACACCCGTGTAATCTGTGCCCGAGAGGTAGGGAAACATCGGACGTTCCCGGTACCCCTTATTAATAGTCGTCTCGGTGAAAAAAGATAACTAACCTCTAGTTAACTACAAATGACTATACCGGTTAGAGAAGTACCGTGTTGTACCTTAGCCGATGTTAGTGAAAGTTGTGAAAGGCTTCCTTTCCTTCTCGCGTCAACCCCGCTGTGTGCCGGTGTTATCTGCATGTACAGCAGCACTTTTTTTTACCCAGCAGCCGTGACAGCAGCCGAGTCGTTATATCAAAGTCAGATGCTGTGAATGTGCAAAGGCTGTAATTATTAGGAACATGGCTCTCGCTCTTGTAAGCTCGTGGTCACAAGGGCGCGCATTAATGCCGAGCTTTCCTCAGGTACAGGCTAACCTTTGCGCCGCGATTGAGATGCCGGATAGTGCGGATAAAGCGCTAAACGCACATTCTCGCGCCGGTGGCACAGGGGGACTTACGATCGCGATCAGTTATCCCTCTTAAGCGGTCCAACTAACCGAACCGCACCGAGATTGCCGAGCGCAAGCGCACAACACAATCGCCTACGATTGCGGCCGATCGCAATTTGTTTAATAATCCGCATCGCGAAAAATCGCGATTGAAAGTGCCCACTGGACAAATATGCATATTGACCACAACAGCCAGGTAACAAACACTTGCACCGTTGCGGTTCAGCTATGTTTATTATCAGGCGGAGTATTTTTAAATGTCGCGCGCTGGATAAAATATTCATGTGTAGCAAATATCCGTTACTGAAGAATTCTTTGTTGATACAGATGTTAACTACATGTACATCTCTTGAAACTTGCAGGTTTCTTATCATCGCTTCCCAAGAGATGACACATTATACAAAACGTGGATCATCGCCATCAAGCGCGACGAAGGGAAATACTTCAAGGTGGCAAAATGCACAAGAGTGTGTTCAAGGTATTTCCTGCCATCAGACTTTATTTCTCTTGTATCATGCGGCAACAACTTACTGCGACAAACAGCCTGCCCCTGTGTGTTCAGCTTTGGCAAAAAACAACAGCTTCGCAAAACACACAAGAAGCGAACATTGAGCGCCTGTCCACAAGCACGTCAGATATCAGAACAAGTTGTAGAAGACAACTGACTGTAGAACACAGTTCAGCAGAATTTTTGGTGACAAGTCTACTGATCGATCGTCTGCAACAGCTCTAGAGTCCGAAGAGCCTGAAACAGAGACACCACCAGCTGTCCGCCTGCTTATGGTACAACCCCTTTATTATGTAGCGGCAAGCCTATCAGTGAAGTGAAACGTCTCGAGGGGGTGGTTGCCGCACAGGAAAATGAAATAGACAGACATAAATATGAATGTTAAGTCCTCCAGGAGCAGCTGCTCCAGACGAAGCAAGAGTTGCACTTTTCACTCCAAGAAAATCATCGCCTCACTGTACGTCTTGAAGAAAAAGAAATTTGAACAAGCTTTGGCAATGACCGTTTTAAATATTCAAATGAGGACTTCCTTGATTACACAGGAATACCATCATACCAGCACTTCCTGGCATTGATGACTTACATCAACCCCGGAAAGAATGGGAGTAATGTTTTGAGGAATGCTGGCATCAAAGACAGCGGAGGCCGACGGCGGAAGCTGACGGCAGAAAATGAACTTTTCCTCGTACTTCTAAGGCTTCGTCTCGGTCTCTTCGAGCATGACCTGGCACACAGATTTGGCACTCAGTCAACAGCGTCACGTATATGTGTGTCATGGATTAACTTCATGTACATAAGACTCTGCAAACTACCACTCTGGGTATCAAGAGCTGTATTAGACGGAACAATGACTGCAGCATTCAGCACGTATCCAACAACAAGGGTTATTTTGGATGCAACAGAGATAAAGTGTGAGGTGCCCTCCTCACTGTCTCTCCAGTCGAGCTCCTACTTTACTTACAAGGCTTCAAATACCTTTAAACGCCTCATTGTTGTTTCACCAAACGGCTTAGTGACCTTTGTGTCAGAGCTCTACACAGGTTCTATATCAGACAGGGAGGCCGTACTGAAAAGTGGATTTCTGAACCTCAAGTTTGACAAAAATGATTCTGTCATGGCAGACAAGGGGTTCTTGATTCAGGACCTTTTGACAAGCAAAAATGTTAAGCTGAACATTCCACCATTTCTGCACAGGAATGCCCTCTCTGAACAGGCCAGTGAAACTAAGGAGATTGCTTCATTGAGGTTTCATATAGAAATGAGAATAAGTAGGGTCAAATCATTTTATATATTTGATTGGCCGATCCCACTCACACTGGTTCCCATATTCAATCAAATCTGGGCTGTGGCTGCTATTCTCACAAACTTTCAAAGCCCTTTGAGCAAATCTTCATAACCAAGCAGGCAACAGCTGGCACCTCCAACAGAGCTAATGAATGAATCACTTAAAGGATGAACTCTATTCACTGCCTCAAACCATGGAGCAAGATAACACAGGAGCAGAAACTTCCCTCACCCCCACAATCAGAGGGCACAAGGACTAGATTATTACGACTCAGATTCTGTGCAATCCTGTACGAAAAATAAGTGTAATAAAGGGAAACTAGAGTGATGCACTAAACTGTGCTATACTGATGGGTCACAATCATGAAAGGGACCACTTGGCACCTAGATGAATGACCAAAATTTTGCTCCTTAAAAAGGGCTGGTGCCATTATGGCGGTAGGAATTTCGGTTGATTTTGTTTGGGAAGTGGCCACAAAATGCAGGCTTGCAGACTATGCAGGATTGCCAGTTTTATTACGTTTGCATTGTACCATAAATGCTGTATATATATATATATATATATATATATATATATATATATATATATATATATATATATATATATATATATATATATATATATATATATATATATATATATATATGAAATGAAGTGAGGGGCTCGTTTTATATATATATAGCGTTGCCGGGTATTTGTCAGTTGCAATGATCTGTGTCATCCGTTTGTGAATTGCGATGACCAAATGTACCTGTTGCACTGTATGCCTTGTAAGAGAGCGCAGACCTCGTCAAGCCTTGTTTCGCTTTTTGTCTCAGTTTTTCTCAGTATCCGTAATACTGAAATAAATTTTATTGATTGGTTTTGATGAAATTTCAAGTAATCAATAAGTGAGCATCTCTCCCATTTCTTTCCTGCCCCCCTTCAGCACAATATGCTTCACAAACTAGCCAAAAATCAACAGTTTTATTCTATATCACAAAGCCTGCTTTCAACTAGAGCTAGTTTTTGAAGGTGTTATTTGCTGCTGATCTAGTTAAACTCAAAAATAGCTTTCATGTGTCTTTATTTAATTTATTCAGGAAATGCAGAAATATAGAATGCGTGATGAAAAGAAAAGGAATGGCCAGGAATACAAAGCAAGCCATTTTCTAGCACAGAATCCTTGTATATAAAAAAAATCACTAGCTGCAGTTAGTGTAGATCACTACCATGAAGAAAAACCAGTGTTCAAACCACAGATGAATGCAGTTTCAGAATTATACCAAAGCAGTGTTGTGAGCAGCAATGTAAGACACAGCAGTACTGAAAAAGAACTCATCCAACTGTGCCTTAACATTGTCCCACCTCCCTTGATCAAAATAAATGCGCTCCACAGCCATCCACTTTTCAGAAAAGAATACAAAGTCTGCCCATTTGCATTCTGCGACAGCCATCTGTCCTAAAACTTGGTAAAAATACTCAGCATCTCTCTTGAGATGAGGTGTACCATCAACAAATGCAAGGCAGAAGTTTTTGCTGGTTACAGTGCTAGCTTCACTGTGCTTCAAAGAGTAGGGGCATTTTATCCCCACAACACCATAGGCGCCTTCTTTAGGTTCAAAAACCAACCTATCCGGGCTTGCACCTAGCCATGGAAAGCCAGGGTGCACAGCAAGGCCACAATATTGCAAGGTCACGTTGTGTCCTGCAGCTCTCATTGTAGCGGCATACCGCTCTGCTGCAAGAGCCTCATTTTTTTCCCATACTGTACACCCCGTACCCGGGACAGATCCTTTGGGTACAAGAGATTCCATAAACCGTTCTCTGTCCATTCTTTCCGCCTCATGACCTTGCCAAAGGTAGATTCTGTGAGGCGGTGCCGTCGTGCCGAGTGCCACTTGTCGCTCAGGGCCTACTGCCTGGTATTTGCTTCTAGCTCCCGGGCTTCTTCATGACTAAGCTGAAGGTGCTAGGAAAGAAAAACGATATTATGTATTTCCCGCAAGTCTTCACTTTAATGCATTTCAGCAGTTCTCAATAATCCTGCTTGGTGCACATCCAGTCTTTTTCGACTTTTGCTAGTAAAAGTGCATCTGATGACGCTAATGTGAGCATGCAAAGTGTTGATCGATTCAATGTCCAAACTGAAATTTTCACAATTCACTGCCATCTTTCATGCCTTGTGTGAGCGGCCGCACAGCTGTTTGTGTTTTTATATCATGCTTCAAAGTTATTCAGATTTATGGCCTTTTCTATGAAATGTTAACAAGACACCGCCTTACACTAGGCCATCTACAAGGAGTGGAGCAGGAGAAATAAATCACCCTCTGTCGCAGGCATCATAATCACTGTGCAGCATTTGGCTGCGACAATGGCAACAGAAAGTTCGAATTGTTGGCTGTGCAAACATGAGACATCACCCGTGAAACTCATTGTATTATGCCATCATCAGCCTTCATTCACACTTTCCTTTTCCTGCTCTTCCCTTTCCCCTGTGTGGAGTAGCAGGCCAGGGCCCTGTTACCACCGGCCGACCTCTCCGCCTTTCTTTCATTAAAATTCTTTCTTCTCTCAAACACTTCATTCCAAGAGAAAACATGAGCCATGAACTGATGGTCACCTTGGCTGTAAATGGAAAGTACAAGACCACAACCAGAGAGAAGAAAAGTGCTGCTTTATTATGAAATTTAAGTTCACTTTCACCACTAACTGGTATTTTTTCTGAATTATTAAGCTACAGTGCCTTTAGCAAAGGGCTGATTGCATGGCTTAACATGGATATCGCGGTGGTTGGAAAATAAACATATTAAAATTCCGGTCACCACGCTGGTTCTTTACACTGTATGACTTCCCCTGGGACTCGTCAAAAGTAATATGGCAGCTAGGTGAGCTCTAACAGATGCTCATTATTTTCAATGCACATTATGTGAATGACAAATTGCACCAATAAAAACCGGAAACGCAACAGAGAAAGAGCAAGAACACGCAGCTGGCTGTGAATCAGTCAATAAACTGAGCAGTTTTAGCTGTGCACATATGAGGCGAGAACAGTAATCGTTCCGTAAGCCAGTTCATGAGATAAAGAGCACTTAAGGCCCAGCGATTAAGAGCAGCAGGTCTAAATATATAGTATAGTCAGACATGAATGCTCTGAACACTATCATAGCAGACGGCCATCGCCAGACTAAATGGCCTTGCAGCCTGGATGGTGCTATCACAGCCAGTGAACTTTGAGAGATTACACTTCAAACCTTTTAGCAAGATCAGCAGCAACACATCCCATGGCCGGGCATGTAGATGGTGTGTAAGTGCCAACAAGGTCTCGTCAATGGTTGTCAAATATTTACCAAACATGGTGCTGAATATGTGCTCTTGTTCACTCAGACCTGAATGTAAATAGCCAGTATGCACTAATAGCACTGTTAGGACAGCAGAAGCATTTCAACAAGCATGCTCACTGTCACTTCTGAAAAGAAGTCGCTATATGCTAGGCAAAACACTTTTGCTACCACAAACACATAGCAAACCTGCAAAAGCACCCGATAAATGCAGTGAACGAAAGCAACCACTAATGCTCTAACCATCAGAATTTGTTCATCAGCGGTGAAGCCAGCAGGAAATGTGTGCGGCACTGCACCAGTAAACAGCTCCAGTCGTGGGGCAGCACAATTGGTGCCTGCACCAGGGGATATGGTGGATGATATCCAGGTCTTAAAATCGTGTGGACTGTCTGGCTGCTGGTACGTCAGTGGAGAGCCTACTGGAGCAAGGCCTGCCTTTGTCTTTACCAGAGGAACCTGCACGTCCCGCAAAACAGCGGCAAAAGGAAGGTCACCCAGTGCCACCAGCTCAGCACCAAGTGACTGGATTGCGGCTACTTGGCTAGCTTCGTCCTGGTAGTCCAGGCTTGCACCTGAAAGGCGAGCAGTCACTGGCAACTGCGCACCGCCTTCTCGTGGGGCTCGCCAGTCCACGACGAGAACACTTGCAGGCTCTATGCCTTTCAGTCTTGGGCGTCTCCACTGCTGAGGCAGCTCCGTGCAGGCAAGCTCTGGTGGTGGCTCTGCAAATCCCTGCTCCTCCAATAGGGCTAGCAGGCGTACTGCTGCAAGGACGTGACTGCAGGCTCCACTCTTTCCTGCTGAGCATTCGCAGGCAGTGGTACGAGGCACGCCGGTGGTAATGTGAAAAGACATCTGCACATTGTAGCGACGGCCACTTTTTTTCTGACTGCGGAAACATGTGCAATGCACGTGGACGATACCAAGCCTGAAAAGAAAATCCGAAACAGTGCTGTGGTACTGATGAAGTTCAAAAGTTATTCTGTAACACTTGTATGTGCATTGATGGGAGAGTGCCCAAGAACCGAGACATCTCAGTGCACATTAGATACAACTCTTGAATAAAGACCTTACGACCATTGTTTGTTTCATGGTTAAAACTGCTATTAAAAATTGACTCTAGCAGTCAATAAACGCTGGTCTGGTAACAAATACTTGTTTCTGTATAAGTAACGTTACCACTCGAAAGACCACGAGATGAACCTAAAAATCAAATCCTGGGGTTTTGCGTATCGAACCCACCATATCATTACAAGACACGCTGTGCTCCGGATTAATTTAGACTTCCTGGGGTTGTTTAACGTGCCCTAGAACGCGAGTACAAGTACAGTAAAAGGGCGTTTTTCATTTCGCCTCTATCGAACCGAAGCCGCCGCGAACGAGACTCAATTCCCCAATCTCGCACTTAGCAGCAGAGCGCCTTAGCCGACTAAGCCACTGCGGTGGTTGACAGAAGACTGCAAGAACCGATTTGCAAGGCAATACGCACCGCTCTGGGCACGCGGCCGTTCGATTGCATCGCTAAGTCTGTTTCGAAAAATGTTTCTGCGACGATTCGGCGTCCGCCCCTTCAACATATAGAAACCGATCGCATCTTAACATAACGTTACTCGCGCTTGTTGCTTCCGCCCACAAACGCTCCTTGAAACGAAGAAAGAGAAGCTCCCACTATTCGGTTGCGACGAAAGTTCCATATTCAGTGAGCGAGTTACAACTTTGGGTATGCGCGTAATGGAAGAGTACAGAGCGCCAGGGCAACGCTGGCGTCGGACGCCGTTCGCAGAGTATGTCTACAGCAAAACGTTTGCTTACCCCGAGTCACATGTGTTCGTGCGCAGCGATGACGGCGAACAGTAAGCCTCGATGGCAAAGCTGTACGCCTTCTTGCGTTGACGGGCAGAGGGGCCTTTTTGGTCGCACAACCATTCCAATGTGCGCTCCGAAATATGCGGAACGACGGTCAAGTTGGTCGTCCAACCTGAGCTGCTCAGACTCGGAAAGCATAGCGACTGATACGTAACGAGAGGTCTTGCCATCGTATAAAACTTTCGCTCAAATGCAAATAGACCTCAATACGGCGAACATACTGGCACATGGGCTGGCAGCTGAACACTCGCTGCAACAAAGATGGCGACCAGACTTTCGGTGCCCAGTGTTGGCAGATGACCATGCAGTTTTGCATATGGTCTACTGGAGGCACTTCGGACCTTGAAAAAAATAGTAGGATCTGCTGTAAAAATGACCAGAATTATGGAAAAACAAATCATCTACAAAAATATGCGTGTAGTGCCCTATTTATCCTCACCTGCACGTGCCCCGTGTTGTATTTTCGGTGAAAGAAATGCGGGACCAGATAAAATAAAAAATTCACCACGCTAGTCATGAAGTTGTAGAAAAAAAAAATCACATTTTTAAGTTTATTTCAGCCGCTTTTATAACACGGAATAAAAATTCTCACGCAGGGAAGTGAGAAACGTTAAATGAGGTACCAAAGCACTCACTTCGCGTATGCACACATCGGGGGTAAAAAAAAAGGTCGGTCACGTACAGATCACACAGCTCGCTCTTTCGTGCTGGTTGCAATGCTCGTGCTGCCTACGTTGAGTGTTCAGATATCTAAACACTACAGCCCCACCTAAGCGTGCACCTGGCGCAAGCAGCACGTTTAACGCACTGTAGAAACTCTAAAATCAGAAGGTTCCTAGCTTGAGTGTTGCAACTCGGGTCAAGAAGCACGGGTTCGTAGCAAGCCTGATTGCATTAAATTTTCGTACCTGCTCCCGCAATTCCTACAGCTTTCTGCTGACATGCTGTAGAGTGGCATGTTTGGGAATGCACTCTCAGCTGGTTTCATTTATTTGATGTTTTCCAGAATTCCGAAAAGAATGCGATGTCTGCATTAAAGGCAAGAGCAGACTTCGACGTCGCAGACTTCCACCGTGACTTCTACAGGCAGAGCTGTAAACAGTGACATCAGCGGCAGTGACGATGCGCCTCCCTGGTCTCGTTCATGTGCAGCTTTTCTGGCTGGTTGCCTCCGAGTTCCTGCCACGCGATCATTGTACTTGCTCGGCACTGCTACTGCCCGTTGCTTTGTGTCGGAGGCGTCATTTTCCAAGAAACTCTCTTAGCTGCAGATTTCAACACTAAAACCGCCCCTCTGGGCTTAAGGTGACTGCAAATTCTGACACCCCGCTTTTTTACATCGTAGCCTTCTTACCGACCAATCTTAAGGGCTTCACAAGAACAGCAGCAACGGCGGTGAAACGACGCCCACCTTCTCCGTTTTCCATTTTGCAGGTAAGTAGAATCCTTTCGCCTTTTCACTTAACTCCGTATTGCTGCCACTGCCGCTCCTCCTGACTTGCTGTTTTCCACCGCATTTATATTTAGTGGCCAGATTGTGGCATTGCTCGAAAACCTTTTCCGACTTGCAAAGTGCGAGATGCGGTGATGAGTTTTTGTTGTGGAAAGCCAGCTTTCAACCAAAGAGCGCCATGGCACAGAGTATTTTAAGACTACAAAATACGTGGTCATGCACCCGTTATTCAAACATTTCGCCAAAGAGAAGCCCAGCCCCAGGATAGGAGAAATGTTTTACCCATTTTATCGCCGGCGAGTACCGGACGGCAGTGAGGATATAACTCCGGCCCTGCCGCGTGCGATTTTATTTCTTTGTTAAGAAACTGACTGAGTACACCCCACGTTTTTCTTGTATGTATCTTGCTACCTTCTATTGCATAAAAATTTAGCGTTCTTTTGCTTACTTTAACTTAGCTGTTACCTTTTTATGCATTATTCAGTATCCTTCTTTTAGGGTAGGGCTGTCCGGATGTTTGCGACAACGCTTCTATACAGTATCTTCTTCTTGACAAAGTTGCAATGTTTTCATATTTATCCATTTGTTGTTTGAATTCCTGTGCCTGAGTTTCCCTTTTTCAGCTGTAGAGTTAATAGTACCCAGTTCATCAAGTGATTTTTGATAGCCATCTACGTCATTATATACTATAGGAGCCTACTCCAGTCATGTTCTTCTAGGAGCTTGTCCACTTTAGCACTGTTTATTTCTGTTACTTTTCGCTCTTGGCAATGTCTTACCAATTCCTGACCCTATTCATTGCAAGCTAATACCACAAAATGGTGGTTGGGTAATTTTTGTTCTATCTCACCAGCCAAACACGGTATTACTCTGGGTATGTTATGATCAATGTGCGACCCTGTGAAGCAGCCCCCGCGCCATTCTTCACGACTGTAATCTTGTATTACATTTATGAAACCATAGCCTGCTAAAAAATCTAAACTACATACGCTTTAGTTTTGGAAAGATACGACGACGCTGTTAATGTCACCGGCTAATACAGGATTTTGCCTTTGAACATCCTTCAGCTTCATTTCCAGTTCGTCGGAAAATTCAACGACGCTGTTACTTGGAGACCGACACATAGCACACAAAATACAGCTATCCAAGCTTCCTACGGATTGCAACACACATTCAGCAGAATACAGTTCGTAACCAAGGACCTTTGACGTGTGTTTCTTTCTGATGAAAACCATGATGCCGCCACCTTTCCTATATATCATTCCTGAGCTTCAGTGATCACAATTATCTATACTATGAAAGTTACATTCTTGTGTTTGTACATTAGTTTCACAAGTAACCATTACATCTGCAGGATTACGTTTTCTTCGTATGGACGTCTCTAACTGATTCCAGTGTTTTCTTTTCTTATACTACGCGTGTTTTTCTCTATGATACCAAGTCCCTAAGTTCACTGCACGTTATAGCTCACAAAGTTTTCCGCATTCATCGCAGTCCAAAATGAAGGAAAGCTCGTAGACATTCTTGCATCTTCTCCACGTCGTCCTCGCACTCCACATTTATTACGGTCGCTAGTTCACACTTGCTGACAAAAACAGATCCATTTTGTGTCTAGACAAATTTTACCCCGTCTTTAGCTGCTTCCGTGGACAACCAAAAAACGATTTTACTCTTTTCGTGAGGTTCTCATTATTGTAAATATCGTCCGGACGCATTGTATAACGCTCTTCAAAAGCACCGAAGTTTGGCCAGTTGGTAATGATCCATCTTGAGAAAACGAAGCAGCACGAAAAAACGGGGACGAAAAAGACACGCATACGACAGGACGAATGCTGCATTCGTCCTGTCGTATGTGTCTCTTTTTCGTCCCCGTTTTTTCGTGCTGCTTCGTTTTCTCATGATGTAATGCTCTTCTACCTCCAGCTCTCTTGCTGCCCTACCAAAGAGCCTAACGAGGATTAGCGGTTCCTTATCTTTATTGCCCTTTATTCTCTGTTCTACTTCAATATCTTTGGTATCCGGCAGAGGCAATTTAATCCTTTGAGCTAGGTGTTGCACAACGGCTACAATGTCTTGCTTTTGTTCTTGTTCTATGCTGTTTTTTCTTAAGCATTGCTCCGCATTATCTAAAGAAAGTTGCAACTCTTTGATGCCTCTTTCTCTGTCACCAAGCACCGGCCCCCTACAAAAAAGCGATCTTTTTCTTTTTCTATTTCAAATTCCCAACTCAAGCAGCCCAAAATTTATCGAGCTACGCAGGACCCTGCAACGTCGTTTTGAGGCAGGCATGGGAATGAATTGACATTTCGATCCATCGAGGTTACATGTTCGAAATTGCTATGAAACGTACTGACGAGCTAAATAATTTGTGCATTCAAGTTAGTTGCTTCGTTCATCAGAGCGCAGAGGCCTTTTTTTAGAAGCAGATGGTGGCCCCCAATTTGTTTACCGGCTACGCTCTGAGAATTTGTACTCTGTCTAATAGATTATACCGGCGGTTGTACTCTCTCTAGCAGCAGTGTACTCCGCCCAAATTGCCTAAGGAGTGAGCAACCTATTTCGACAAAGAGTCCAACTGCCAGTGCACTCTCTTGACGGCCAGAAGGAGTTGGAAGATGTTTATTTTTTTCGCTTCTATAATGCAGCGGAGCTATGTATATACTCACCTGTGACCCGCACCCCACGACAACTAGATCCGTAGCTTATTCCACTGAGCGTAAATAACTAGCTCTACTTTTTAGTGGTCCGAAGCATGCAATATGCCAGAGCAAATGTTCTGAATAAGTACCATTCAGCGAAGGCAAGCACTTCCCTACACCAGTACGAGAAGATACTGTGTTCGGTACGCTGCACGGTGTGCATCCTTGCAATGCACTTGTTGGCCAAAGCACCAGGTTGGAAGACAGACACAGAAGAAAGGAAAGGAAGGGAGGTTAACCAGGCGATGCCTGGTTGGCTGCTCGCTGCCCATAAAGAGTTGTAGAAAGGACGCGATAAAGAGAAAGAATGAAAATTCATTGCAGATCGCGGTATGGAAAGCCGCCGCGTTTGCTCAGTGGCTATGGCTCTTGAAAGCTCACACGAAAGACGCGGGTTCCATCTCGGCCGCGGCGGTCGCATTTCGATGGAGTCGGAATGATACAGGCCCGCGTACTGTGAGAGGCTAGAGGCCCGTGTACTGTGTGTTGTCCGTAAAAGAGCGCTTGATAGCAGTAGGCGCAAAACAATTGTCTGCACCATGCATCGTGTATCAGCAGGGGGTCTTCCAAATTGTGTATTTAAGTCTACATGAGAAAATGCTGAACTCTCGTATATATTTTTGGGTCAGGTGTCTCGGGTGGACTCGGTATGCATTTTAGACATTCCCTTACGCATGGTAATCTGGGCAATATAAATTAGGTTCGTGTCGTTATTCGTGTATCTCTAGAGACGGGACATCAACTGGTGTACTTCTTGCGATCTCGCATTGAGTGGCATGTCATTCAAAATGTAATCTAATGCTCACTCTGCTCCACTTTTAAATACATATTTTCTAAATATTTAGATTTCTCGGGAATTCGTCTATTCTGACTGAAGCATTCCACGCTCAGCAGTCCTACCCAAATCAAAGGGCCCAAAACTATGAATAAAAAAGACCGCCACCGTCTCGACGACGTTGAAGTAACGAGCGTTAGCTGCTTGGTTTACTAGATGAAGAACGCAAAGAAGAACGCACCGCTCGTAGCGAGAAACGGAATGTAATACCCTTTGAAACGGGGAGGATTGCCACCATGCTTGGCTAGGCGTCCACGCACGCCGCCTAGCGGAATGATCGCCGCTTAGCGCCATCTATCAGAGAAATTACAATGCACGTCTACCCATTGTCAAGTTACGCCACCTGCAGATATGTTCCAATACAAAATTAACTTCAGTTGGGAAGTCAAGGTTAGCCTAGAGTTCAGCTTGCGGTGCGATATGGTAACGCTTCAATTAGTAATTGTATGTATACAATGCTTACCTGTTATGTAATTGTGGTTTTATTTCTATACCACAACCCAGTCTTTTATGTGCCTTCCAAATTCGTTATACAACTGTCCCCGGATGGGTGCCCGTTGTTATCAGAGTATATATAGCGGAACGAATATATTCCTAACCGTTATAGGATCGCTTCTCGGCCTTTTGGCGAATATCACAGCCGTTCGGCTGCCGGTCATCAGAGAGACAAACCCCGAACCTGGAGTGTAGCGGACCCCTGATCCCCGCCACCCCGTCCCCAGGAGGAGGCCCCGCCCCCCTGGAGGATCATCGCCTTCGCGGCGGGATTTCGGCCGGTCGCCCGGGAATTCCTGCTGTCCAGCCTACCCAGGAGCCTGGTGGAGGTGCTGCCCCCGGCCCCCTTCAAGCTGCCCACCTGCTGATCTCGGTCCCCGACCCGGCACCAGCATGGCGTCAGCTGGTCCCCCTGGAGGAGCAACGTTCCGCGCGCCTTCCCCGAAGGCGCACTGCTTCATCTTCACGTTGAAGACCGAAGCCTCGGCCGACGACTTGAGCCCCAACTCGATGAACACTTCCGAGGCGCACACGCGAAGCGCCTACGCGCGTAGCGGCGCGCCGCCTCGGACGTCAAAAGCGGTGCGAATCTCCAGAGGCCCGGTTGCTGGCGCGCGCTTGTTCTCACGTATCGCTCGCGCTGCCTTATTGTTGCTAGACTGCATAGGCTAAAATCGGCTGAAACTTTTCGAACGCCACTTTTAGCATTCAGCTTTTTAAAGCGGCAGGAGTAGTATATCAATTTACAAACTGGATTGTAGTTTGCAATATAGGTTGTTATGCAAACACGCACGCATCTCCTCGCAGTTTTCTTCGGTGTTTAGAGTAATCTGCAGCACCATCGACATAGCATCGCTTGGATCCCAGTTCAACTCGTCGGTATTGCGCTCCTCTCCAAGAATCATTATTTGCAATAATGCCAGCGGTGTGTGCACGAAGACGAGTTTTACTCCTGGTGATATGAACAGCACTTCTGCTCATTGTGAGGAGGAGGCAGGAGCGTCGCCAACGGAGACAGCACCGCTGGTGGGTTCGGCCCGTGTTCGTGGCGAGGAGGCCTATATCACACTGCGGTATCTTTGTTTCCTCTTTAAGTATAATATATAAAAGATCCGTGTAGAGTATTGAAAAGACATTTAGCGCAACAGTTCGGCGGCCTAGTCGTTAAAACATCCGACCCCTATGCCGTAGGCGCGCAGTTCGGTCGCCAGTGCCGCCGGGAACCCACTATGATACACTGGGTACAGAGGTATAGATATCCTTTCCCCCTGGTCTGGTGGTCGGCTTCTCTGCATTAGTCTGCTGGGTAAATGGGCCTTTGACTGCCCCTTGTGCAAAGAAGAATGCTTTGTCCCGTGGGGCTATTTCATCAATGGTTTGATTGCGTCTACACAGTGCAATCACTTATAGGTACCCTAACGACAGCGGACGTAATCTAAATAACAAATTAAAGCCACGCAACAGCAAATATTGCTAAATTTTGTGGTGATGTGCAGTGGTACGTGCGGAAGGAGTTTTAGCAGCAGGTACATTTCCGGCTGTGCACTGTGAAAAATAAAACTTCGCCACTGCTGTAGTTGAATCCAAAACGAACAGCAACTGCCACTCTGTGACAACGAACCCAAACTGAAACAAACATAACTGCTTGGATTGAGGTGTAATGGGTATGAAGAAAAGCCAGCTACCAACATGCCATCATACATGCTTTAATGATCTGTAGTGGTGTCCACACATACAGTTAACATAAGAAGTGACATTCAACAGCGGGAGTGGGCGGAAGGGGGTAGTTAGTGCAAAAAAGGAGGCTTTGGTACTGGTGGAGCTGCAGTGCCGGTAATTGCTGTGTTTGATGGGACTAAAATAGTGTCACGTAGTGGTGACGGCAGTCGAAGCTGCGATGAAGACGAACGAAAGGGTCTTCTAAAAGAAAACTGTTTATTGGGCTGACTTGCACCCAAAATGGACTGAATCACACGGCGGCGGCGAAGCGACCAGCGTGCTCGGCGGTCGTCGAACAGAATGCCTGCCGCTGTCGGCCGTGCTCAATTTAAAACTGATAGCGAACTTTCCAGATAAAGCGTGCAAAGATACTAGAACATTCCGGAACAACGTAGAATCAGCTCTGCCTGGCTGCGATCAATCGAGATAAACCTAGTCGCGTCTTGCGTTGCAAACAAAGCAATAAAGTGGTGTGGCGGCAGATTTGAAAAACGAACAAACACTGCAAATATTCGCGGCATTACTCCCCTCTCACAGAAGCATCGACCCGATGCATTAAAACAAATAATGCGACTAGTAAGAGAAAAACGTATTTTGCGAAAATAGAGCATGGAAATGCAGCGGCGTTTAGCGTGCATAATACGGCTTCAGACGGTCTACATGGACAACTTCTGGTCGTAAGCAGCGTCGCTGGAATGCAGTCATTGCGTAAGGGATGACTTCATAATCCAGTTCACCTAGCAGACGAATAACCTTGTACGGGCCGAAATAGCGGCGCAAAAGCTTTTCACTCAAACCACGGCGGCGAATGGGCGTCCACACACAGACTTGGCCTCCTGGCTTGTATTCCGCGTTACGTCTTCGTAGGTTGTAGCGTCTGGCGTCGCACCGCTGCTGATCTTTTATCCGTAATTGGGCAAGCCATCGAGCTTCTGCGCGTTGAAGGTAGGCGGCAACGTCTCATTTTCCCTTCTTCTGTAACGTTGGGTAGCATGGCGTCTAGCGTGGTCGTGGCCTCCCTGCCATGGACCAGTCTAAAAGGCGTCATCTGGGTGGTCTCCTGCACTGCGGTGTTGTAGGCGAAGACGATGTAAGGCAGGATGACATCGCAGGTTTTGTGTTCGGCATCGACATACATGGCGAGCATATCGGCGATGATTTTGTTCAGGCGCTCGGTCAGTCCGTTTGTCTGCGGATGGTATGCAGTTGTCCTCCGGTGGCTGGTTTGGCTGTAACGCAGGATGGCTTGCGTTAGTTCCGCCGTGAATGCTGTTCCTCTGTCCGAGATGAGCACATTGGGGGCGCCGTGTCGAAGCAGAATGCATTCCACGAAAATTTTGTCGACTTCTGCTGCTGTTCCGTTCGGTAGGGCTTTCGCCTCGGCGTAGCGGGTCAGGTAGTCGGTCGCTATAATGATCCACTTATTTCCAGATGATGATGGAAATGTTGAAAAAAGCCCAAGCAAGTCCATGCCGATCTGCTGAAAGGACCTTGAAGGAGGATCAATGGGGTTCAGAAATCCTGCTGGTCGTGTGGGAGGGGTCTTTCGTCGCTGCAAATCTCGGCAGGATTTCACATAGTGTGCGATATCGGCAGACAGTCGGGGCCAGTAATACTTGTCTTGAATGCGGCGGAGAGTGCGAGTAAACCCGAGAAGTCCAGCTGTCGGCTCGTCGAGTGATGCCTGTAGAACTTCTCCGCGGAGACCAGCAGGTACAACAAGGAGGTAGGCTGTTTTGCTCGCTGCAAAGTTCATCTTCATGAGGACCTCATTCTGCACACAGAAGGAATACACTCCTCGCTTGATTGAAGCGGGGGGTGAAGAAACATTGCCTTCCAGGTACTCGATGAGGCGTTTTAGGTCGTGGTCCGAGCGTTGCTGCTGAGCAGAAGAGTTGGCGCTGATGGGTGCAAGGAAGGCGTCCTCATCGTCGTCCGGCGACGGTGTATCTACAGGGGCTCGTTAGAGGCAATCGGCGTCAAAGTGCTTGCGTCCGGACTTGTAAACGACGGTGATGTCAAACTCCTGGAGACGCAGACTCCGTCGAGCGAGTCGGCCAGAGGGGTCCTTCAAATTGGCGAGCCAGCAAAGCGCGTGATGATCGCTGACCACCTTGAATGGTCGTCCGTACAGGTAGGGGCGGAATTTTGACGTGGCCCAGATGATGGCAAGGCACTCCTCAGTTCTCAAATAGTTAGCCTCGGCCTTGGAAAGGGAACGGCTAGTGTATGAGATGACCTTCTCCAGCCCATCGCTCTATTGAACGAGAACAGCACGTAGGCCCACGCTGCTTGCGTCGGTATGAACCTCAGTGTCGGCGTTTTCATCAAAATGCGCGAGGATCGGTGGGGACTGTAAACGACGCTGAAGTTCCTTGAAGGCTTCTGCTTGTGGCGCTTCCCATTTAAACGGCATGTCTGTTTTCTTTAGTTTGGTCAGGGCCTCGGCAATGCGCGAAAAGTTTTTCACAAATCGTCGGTAATATGCGCACAGTCCGAGAAATCTACGCACTGCTTTCTTATCGGCCGGCGGTGGAAACTGTTCAATAGCAGCTGTTTTCTCCGGGTCCGGGCGTACTCCCTCCTTGCTAACGATGTGGCCTAGAAACAGTAGCTCTTCGTAGACAAAGTGGCACTTCTCTGCCTTCAAGGGTAAGCAGACGATTTGATGGCGTCTAGTACTGTTCGAAGTCTTTTGAGGTGCTCTTCAAAGTTCGAGGCGAAGACAACGACGTCATCTAAAGATACCAGACAAATTTGCCACTTGAGGCATGCCAGCACTGTATCCATTACTCGCTGAAACGTCGCTGGTGCGGAAGAGAGACCAAATGGCATCACCTTGAATTTAAACAGCCCATCCGGAGTGATGAATGCTGTCTTCTCGCGATCTTTTTCGTCGACCTCAGTTTGCCAGTACCCGCTCTTGAGGTCCATCGATGAGAAATATTTGGCGTTGCAGAGGCGGTCCAGTGTGTCCTCGATGCGGGGGAGGGGGTAGACGTCCTTCTTTGTTATGTTGTTCAAGCGGCGGTAATCCACGCAGAATCGAAGTGCGCCGTCTTTCTTTCTCGCTAGAACAACCGGTGCCGCCCATGGTCTGTTTGAAGGCTGGATGACGTCGTCGCGAAGCATTTCTTCGACTTTGTCCCGGATTGCTTGTCGTTCTCGCGTTGACACACGGAAGGGGCTTTGAAGGAGAGGTCGGACGTGTTGGTCCGTTATAATGCGATGCTTGGGAATTGGCGTCTGTCGCACCTTCGGCGATGTCGAAGAACATTCACTGCAGCTTTGAAGCAGATTGTGGATCTAGTCTTGTCAGTGCCGGTGCAGGGCTGGGTTGATGTCGAAAGTGGGCAAGTTCTCTTGGTCAGGGGAATCTTCTTCGGAGGGGTCGGAGAGGGCACAGGAGTCTGGTACGTCGGATATTTCGTCGAAGAAAGCAATCGTCGTTCCTCTGTTAAAGGAACATTGGGGAGAACCCTATCAAATTTTTTTTGTTAGCAATATCTGATAGTTCGGCATTTCAAGGCTATGTTGACGCTTGTCCGGGAGCGAAAGATGCATTTATTTCGAAGAAATTTGGATTCGAAGTTGAAAAAATTTTTCGCGCCGCTCCGATTCAAACTAGAGAACTATTATGACGACACGGAGAACTCTTATGACGACACAGAACGGAGTTTCGTGAACGTGACGTAAACGGAGACTCCGTGATTTCTGGCGGCTAGCGGTGCGGTCTAGCAGCTGCATAAATGAAAGCTACCGCCGCCGCACGTTGAAGGTATCTATCGGGGGTCGCCACCGTCGCTTCGTTTACGTTTGCACCGGCGTCTTGCCAGCGATACGATGGATCCCGTTCCCGAACCCGACGACGTAGTTCTCGCAAAAACTATGGCCTGCATTTCAGCGACCTCAGCACCACAGAGCGTGCGATGCTTTTGAGGGATCACGGTTAGGTTAGGCGCCGGCGGGTGGTTTCCCCCTTCCTCAGAGAGCAGCCGTTGCAAACTAAATATCATAACACCAGTGCGGGGAGTCGCAAGGGGCCAGGACAAGGTCGGCGCCTTGCGCCCATCGGAGGCTGGCCGGGGCTTTGGGGCCAACGTATTGTGATTCCTTGAACGGCGCGGTTGCACGGCGCAGAAGGCGGCGTCGAGGTCTCCCACGGTTTCAAGGGCCAAGTTATTTATTTTTTGCCACAAAAAACAAATGGGTGCTCGAGGGCAGTCGCGTTTAAAGTCTGCGGCTTGAAACCGAAGCCGGCGCACGACGCTTCAACGGCTTCCGCTAGATCCAACTGGTCCACTGGATCTGGCTCTCTCGCCAACTTGCATGTACCTTCAGATATGTACTGTGAATGGATTAAAATAGCCGAGCTTGAAAAGAACAGCTCCGCCCAACTGCCGCAGCTATTGAATATAACGCGCACCTCGCCGCAGAGCCAAATCAGTCTGGCCGGGCCGGCAGCGGCTGGCGCACTCGGCGCGAAATAGATACTTGCTCCAATCTTCCCGCCAGTGCGGTCAGAATGCGCCGAAGCCGCGGAACGCGTCGGCGGTCAACCGCAATTGGAGTACAGAGGGTCTCGCTTTGACCGACGTGACTTCGCCGTGCAGCGCGCGCGCGCGCGCCTCGCCGCAGCATAAACGCGCCTTAACAGAGCCTGCGCAACCAACGTATTCAGCGGCGGCATCCATGGGAGCCACTGAAACCCCCCGCCCACTCACTGAATAAACGAAGTCCGGTGCCGAGGTTCGGAATCGAACCAGGGCCTTCGGCGTTTGAGGCGGAAACGCTGCCGCTCCGCCACGACAGCTCAAGTTGCAGCAGTCAATAAAGGCGCATCTAGTGAATGCACTCTTCTGATGCAGAAATCTCCGCGCTTTCACTAGGTATATCCTGGCCTAACAGAGCTAGGCCACCAGCAATTTTTCTGAACTGCCTTGTACCTTGTCTCCCGTCCCTAACAAACGATTTCCATTAAGTAGTTTGATGTTGACTGACACAGCTAGGAACGTTTCGTTGGGTGTGTGTGCGAAGACACAAGTGCTGCCTTGTACGATCACCGACCATCGTGCCATCATAGTTTTTCATCGACCGTGGCGATCATCTGACAAGCATTAACAGGCTCCTTCAAAGGTTAACTAGCACTTGAAGCGGCACTTGGAGTTCCTCTGCTGTTAGGCGCTTGTAAATGAAAGCGCGTCAAAAACAAAACCACGGGGCACGCAAAGCTCGTAGACATGAAGCGCCATAAAAAATCGAGACTCTCCTGGCCTCCTGTGGCGCCGCCAAGCATCCGTTTTATTTGCTTCCAACATTCAGGTTTTCTTTTGCCTGCCTTCCTTGTGTGATAAAAGTGCACTATTGGTTTTAAAACAAAACATACTTCAAAATTGATCTGCGCAACCTACCTTTGTCAGCCTCAGAGATCCGCGAAACCAAGTAGGATGGAAAATTCCTCCAAGGTGGCGTCTCTTGTCCTATTGCGTCACCACGCTTGTACTTGCGAGATTGGCCTGTGGTGGCGATACCTGTATTTTGGTTCTTGCTATTTTCTACCTTACGACAGCTTTGTTTTCAGTAAGAGCGTCGTTTTTGTGATCAGGAACTGGTATTCTATCGATACAAGCCAACTTAAATTTCTCCTCAGTGTCCCTTTAACATGTCGGTATTCTTCGCTGAAGTTAGTCGACAGTACTTAGGCCTGGCCATTGCGCAAATGTGCGATGCCTCTTGTGATGCTTATTCCTCGGTTTAGGAGCAACTGCATGTTGCCCTCGATGATGGCTTCAGCGTTAATGGCTTTCGTGGCGCCTACGGTCACAATTACGCTTGTTCGGGGTGGGACGCTCACTTCTTCCTCCAGGACACTCAGGGCAACGTGATTTTCCCGAGTTTTCATCGAAGCGATGGCTTCGTCCGTCGAAAGCGTGATCAGCTTGGATCGCAGGTCCATGATCGCCTGATGCTCATTAAGGAAATCCATACCCAAGATCACTTCGCGGGAGCATTGCGGGAGCACAACAAAAGTCGCAGGATAGGTATCTAATTTGATAGACACTCGCGCTGTGCATCTTCCTGATGGCGTAATGAGGTGGCCCTCTGCGGTGCGAATTGGTGGGCCATCCCAAGCCGTTGTGACTTTTCTCAGCTGCGCAGCGAATGTTCCATTCATCACCGAGTAATCGGCTCCTGTGTCGAATAGAGCGGCAACTTTCCGGCCGTCGACAGTCACTTCTAAGTCGGAGGTCCAAGCTCTTGCATTGCATGTCGCTCACGGCGTCGGGTCACGGCTTCGTCGCGTATGCGAGTCACGGGTGGGGAGTGTGGTCGAAGCTTTTCTAAGTGGCGTCGTCGTTTTGAAGGCAGTTTGCGTCGTGGTCGGGGTTGTCATTTTGTGCGGCGTCGGTGCAGCGAGTGTCGGTTCTTCATTCATCGTCGCGGCTGCAGCGTCTTCATGGTCATGGTCGGTTGAGGATCTTCAGCGTTTCGCTCGTGAGCAACCTCACCTCCAGAGGTTGCTGCCTTTAGTTTCCCCTATGGGGGCTGGGAGACCTTCCTCGTACCGCGGCAGCGTAGCTGCGGCGTGGCGACGCAAAGCGCGAGGTTGACGGCGATGGTGAGCGCGAAAAGTGGTTCGGCGTGTGCTCCTCTCGACGCAGGTACTCATCGATTTCCTGCGGACGTTGGCCGAAGCGTGGTCATGGGGCGTTAACGGCAAATCCTCGGAGACCGACACGTCGGTACGGGCAGTGACGAAGAATATGGCCGGCCTCACTGCAATGGAAGCACAACTGCCGGTTGTCGGAAGTCATCCAGGCGTCGCATTTCCTGGGGCTTGAGCGTCGGTCATAGGCTGGGCGGGCGGGAGCTGGGAGGCGGCGTATTGGAACAAGTGGCTCATCTCGGGGAGGACGTGGGGGTTGTCGCTGGGGCTGAGCAGTCCTTAATGCAGCGGCGTAGGTCATGGCCTGGGGTTCTGTGCCGCCGGGGTGCCAAGTGCCTGTTGCACTTCCCGTACCACATCCATCAGAGTTGATGATTGTGGCTGTGGGGAGGATGGCACTAATGGGCGTAGCTCCTCTCGAACGATTTCGCGGATAACTTCCCGCAAGCTACCGCTGGTGGTGGCCGGTGTGTCCGAACGGATTGCACAGGCAGAGGAAGGGCGATTGTACTGCCGAGCTCTTACGTCGAGGGTCTTCTCAATCATGAATTCATTCATGCATAAATTGCTCGACTGTTTTTGGCGGCTGGCGGACGAGGCTTGCAAAGAGTTATTCTGTTACGCCGCGCATTAAAAACTGAACTTTCTTTTCCTCGGTCATCTCGGAAGCGGCGCGGCGAAATAGGCGCTTCATCTCCTCGACGTAACCGCGGACAGGCTCATTCGGAAGCTGGATCCTGGACTCGAGGAGTCGTTCGGCTCTTTCTTTCCTCACGACACTGATGAATACCTTCAATAGTTCTCTCTTGAATAGCTCCCATGTTGTAAGGGACGACTCTTAGTTTTCGTACCACGTGCGTGAAGAGCCATCCAATGAGAAAAACACGTGTCCAATCTTTGCCGCATCATCCCATTTGTTGAATGACGCCACGCGCTCAAATTGGTCCAACCATTATTCAGGGTCTTCGCCTAGGTATCCATTGAAAGTTGACGGCACCCGCGGCTGCTGCAGTATGATCGGTGTCGACATCCTCGGCGAGGTTGCGGTGCTCGTAGCAGCGACTTTTCGCTGTCTGGTGCGGTCCGGCAGTTTCCCGAACTCAGGCTCCTTTCCCTGCAGAAGTCGGCTGGCTCGCTGAGCTGCTGCTTCGTCCTCGGGTGCGAAGCGCTTAGGGCTGGCTTCAAGACTTGAAGGGGGCGTCCGGAACATGGAAGGCCACCCCGCACCTCCACCAGATGTCACGAAGTGGTGACGGCAGTCGAAGCAGCGATGAAGACGGACGAAAGGGTCTTCTAAAAGAAAACTTTATTGGGCTGACTTGAACCCAAAATGGACTGAATCACTCGGCGGCGGCGAAGCGACAAGCGTTCTCGGCGGTCGTCGAACAGAATGCCCGCCGCTGTCGGCCGTGCTCAATTTAAAGCTGATAGCGAACTTTCGAGATAAAGCGTGCAAAGTTACTAGAACATTCCGGAGCAACGTAGAATCAGCTCTGCCTGGCTGCGATCAATCGAGATAAATCTAGTCGCGTCTTGCGTCGCAAACAAAACGATAAAGTGGTATGGCGGCAGATTTGAAAAACGAACAAACGCTGCAAATATTCGCGGCAATAGCAGTCGTGTTCCATCTGAACTGATTGCTAGGCACTTAGTGCATATATATATATATCCACCGTTGGAGATGTGAAGCAACTCGGACGAAGAAGTACGCTCCAAAGCTCGTTGCCAACAGAGATCGCATAAAAAAGAGAAAGGAGATTCACGTTAGTGTATTCGAACATTGGCAACTGACGAATAAGCGCGGTCTTCGAAAGTTGGGGCTTCTCTTGGTGGTCTCCGAGACACATCGCTATTGCAAAATCATGTCAAGAGAACCAAAGCATGAAAAATTGGCTACTTCTGTACTGCTCTTGCAGAAGTGTAGTGCCTGCATTGCAGAGATGCAACTTTTAAATAATAAAGTTAGTGAGGCAGAAGGGCAGCACATACATTGACAAGATGCAGCTTTGAAAACGACTTCAATACCTCAGCTGGCATAAATAATATGCACACCCCGTCAGGTCGTCAGGCCACAACTTTCACTTGTGCAATCAATCTACCTTGAATGCTTCTTGCATTGAAGCATTCAAGAAGTAAGCTTCTCTCTAATCAGAAGAAACCTAGCATTTCAGGGCCCTTTGGACTTTAATAGCATCGTGATATCTCCATTGTGTGGCTGAAACGAAAATCTTTGACCCTGAAGGCATTTCACAGACGCTGTACGCAACAAGACTGCTTCATTCAGTCACAGAAACCACCCACAATAGTTGTTCTGTAATAGCGCATCACAGTGTATTAGTCATGCTTCCTGGTTTTGGCTTGTTGGCATAACAAACCGCTTATTTCGCCTCTACAGATGCGTCGAATGCGTTAAGATGAGCATGAACTTTTCCGAAAGTTTTTCCGGATGACTCCAGTGCTGTTTGGCGAAGTGCTGAGATTTGTTTTGCTAGACCTCACACGGCAGCATGCTGTAAGAGAGCCTTTGGTCCCAAGCGAGCGACTGGCAATAGCATTGAGGTTTGTAAAGTTTGAGTTCTACATTCTGAGAAGCATTTCGGCACATAGTTGTGTGACAGTTTTGCGAAATGGACATGCTACCCTTTAAGCATTGTAATGGGCCTCTCAAAAAATTAAAAAAATGAAAGGGCGAGAGAGACCGGAGCAGCTGTTGCTTACAGAGCTGAAACCAATTGAGGCAAACGAAACAGAGCTAAATGCTCAAAATGATATTCTGAAAAATGCGAAGAAAAAAAAGAAGTCAGATAAAAGCAATAAGTCACAACTGGAGAAACCAGAACAAAAACAAAATGATTAAGACGTGGCCAAAAGAGTAGGGAAGCCCTAGCAATGCAGGTGTACGGAACAGGAAGGCCTGGTTAAAGCACCCGATGAATCAAAAAGAAAAGAAAGCCAGCAAATGCAGCCAAGGACAGTCCGAATGTGACGAAAGTGAACTTAAAAGGATCAAAATAAAGCTAGTGAAGAGCGCCACTACAGATAAGTGGTAAGGTAACAGAAGCAGTGCAATAGAACAAATGAGACACGGGCAAAATTTGAATGCATTAAGGTGCTAAACCAGTAATCTAGCATTGCTAGAATCTAGGAACTTCACATCATGAAATGACTTTCCCTGCCATACGTCTAAAAAAGCTGCATATAAAACTGAGACGCTGTCTGAATAATCGAAAATACATGAAAAACGGAGGTGCAAGACAAGGTTACGTCGTGTTGATCCTTTTGCTCTGTTTTCTAGCTATCTAGCTTCAGGGCAAGATATTTACAATGTTGCTCTTGCGTTCCGCGTGGTCATCGAGACAGCACGGCAGTGCATCCACGAAACAAGTCGAGCCATTTGGGAACGACTGAAAGATCATTTCATGTATGTGAGATAGGCCTTTGCAATATTCTTCCACTCTGCTATGAGAGTTGGCGTTGGTTGTCTCTAGGAGGTGTACCCTTTCATGTGGCAGATTTTTATGTGAGCTTATAGCGGCTTTTCAGCAGGCTTCATAATCCCCTCGGGATTTTTAGGATTCGTCTTGAAGTAGTGCTCTTGCACCGAAAGGAACTTAAGAGAGGAAATATTACAAAAAAATCGTATTCCACATGTCTGTCATTGGCTGTTGACTTTTGGTCATGTAATATTTTGCAAGGTTGCCTCTGTCTATCTCACTCAAAGTGCTGCTGACTGCTTCCAGACACCTACAAAGGCGCAGTGGAAAGGAATTGCCAGGGATTTTGCACTGCGATGGCAGCTTACGAACTGCTTGGGAGCGGTTGACGGCAAGCACGTGGCCATCGTCTGCCCTCCAAACTCCGGGAGCAAGTTCTGCAACTACAAGGTAAAATTGTCGATGTTCTGTACACTGCTTCCATTTAGATATGTTATGAAATGTCATGACTAAATGAACTGGCATTGACTACATGATTACTCTATACACATCTGGAGCAACACATAATTGGACAAGTCATACCTGAGCTCCTTATACTCCATTTCATACACAGTAGGCAACGCTGCCAAAGCTAGCGTGCCTGCTCGCACAGGCTGTTCGTGCCATAAAAGTAGTTCACATTCAGTGAACATTACAGTAATGCTAGAGAGCCCGAACACTTGAGTGCTCAACAGCATCTAATATGGTTTCGCGGTGGACGCACTATTTCCATAGGCTTCACAGCATTGCCTGCTATATGTGAAATGGCATACAGTAACCGGGTATCTCTTGTGTGCAAAGTTGTTAACATGGCAAACAGGGGAACCAACCAAACCATTCTCGCATGTCTCTTATAACAGTGTCTTTTATAATGAGATTTTACTGTGTCATGCTGTATAGCATGCAGTCATGCCTTGTCATTGACACACTGAACATTTCAGACTAGGTGTGCTGCCACCTGTGATAATTGTCTGTGCTCCGCTTTTCATTTCAAGCCACATACTCTGTTGTGCTCATGGCTGTCGTCGACAGTGAATGCAGTATATTCTTGTGGATGTCGGTGCTGAAGGCCGGCTTAGTGATGGTGGCACATTGAAAAAAAGTGACTTCGGGTGTGACCTTAGCGAGGGACGCCTGGACATTCCAAGAATTGGAAGACTGCCTGGAACGCAAGAGACTACGCCCTTCGCTTTCGTGGGCGACGAAGCATTCCAGCTTCGAGTTGACTTTATGCGCCCTTGTCCATCTAGGCAGCTAGACAATCAGAAGAGGATCTTCAACTACCGGTTAAGAAGAGCACGGTATGATGTGGAATTATTTAATCACGGTTGCCAAGTTGTTGGTGCAAGAAGGTGGTGGAAAACAGGCTTAATTCAAAACAGAGAATATGAAAATAACTGCAACAAATGTTGGAATTATACTGACTTTTAAATAATGCAAGCTTTCTCAATACACTTTATATTCACAACATGGAAATGTCAGTTTGAATAAATGGAAAGCTCAAAACAAGCAGGTCTGAACAAATTTAATTCCATTTGATCTGTATCCCCATGCATGTGTTCGTTAACAAATGCACTGGATATGCCACAACCTTTGTTCGTTGATTGTTATCGTTTTTTCCCCAGACGCTGTACTGAGAACGCCTTCGGAATTACAGCGGCCAGGTGGCGCATCCTACTGCGCAATATCCCTCTGCACCCGAGTAATCTGGACTACATTGTCAAGGCTGTCTGCATCCTCTACATCTTCCTGACTATCCGAAATCCACAGTCACAGACCTTGACAGACAGGGAAGACATGTCTGGGAGTGTTGTGGAAGGGTACTGGCGGCGAGGCAAGCAATGGGTGTTGGGGGAGAGCTGTGTGGAGTGTCAGTACTTCCCACTGCCTCTGACACCTGCAAGAAAACACCACACTGATGCTGCTGCGGCCAGGGAGCAGTTTGCTGCGTACTTCTGCAGCAAGGCTGGTGAAGTTCCCTGGCAGTGGCAGCCGCCAGGAATACCAAAGGAGGCAGTTGAGCAGGGTTAAAGACTAGCAGTGTCATCCTAGACAGCGAAGGTAAGGTACCCTAGTGTTTAAGAGAAATTCATAGGAACTTCTTACTACGTTAGCTTTATCCATGTATGAAGCTCTTTGCGGCCCTATATATTCAAGAACGAACACAAGACAGCACTGAACTGACCGGAAAGAAGTACAGTCAGGCCCACTTATAATGGCCACTGGTATAATGAACGCTCACGGCAAACAAGAGTGGGGCTACTGTCAGCATATGTATTTGGGCAATGGCGCGGTGTCTCAGATAAAACGCACAACCTTGGTAAGTGCTAGACTCACAGCGTCGAGAGTGAAATTTGTGCACACCGGTGGTTTTGTGAGGATTGCGTCACAGATTGACGCCTCTTTACGCATAATGTGCTTAGGCAATCAAAAGCTCTGCCTCTGTGGTGCCTGTTACAAATTCTTTCCTTGGGGTAAAGAAATTTGCTATACTCGTGAATCCCATATCCTGTGTCAGGCAGATTCTCAAGCAGATGTTCCTGACCAAAATCTCTCGCGCATCGCAATTTCACATTGTGGCGTAAATGTTACTATTTCGGTGTCACATTTTAAGCATATTCTTGAGCCAAAAGAAAGATGCCAAACAGTGCAACTTCAATCAAAAGTAAATTTATTAAAAAGTTGTAGCAGCTTGACGCGCAGGTCAATCTGTTGATTCTTGTTCACGCGCTTCATCATTTTGGCCATTGAAAGACAAAAGTGGTCGTACTCGTCCTGTCCGTCACAGGTCTGCAGTGCATCTGTTAGTTTTCCGACGTGTTCAGCCAGAGCATCATCACCACATTTTCTTCTCCTCTTTCGCTTGTTCTGTGTGTGCACTGATGACTGCAGCACTGATACCTCTTGTTCCAGCAAGCCAGCAGGTGCCTGGAGAGATGGCACCGACTGCCTCGACGCAGGTGACTCGTGGCGTGACGGCAGCGACTCGTGGCGTTATGGCAGTGGCTCGTCAGTCAACACCTCGTGCACGACTAACGCCTGCGATGCGCAGTCCAGGCGCCACTCCTCCAACTCAATGATGGCCTCTGATGGCTCTGGGGCACTGTTGTGCTGGTACGCCGGCGTACTGCTTGCCCCTGGCACGCCGTTTGGACCTGGCTCCCTGGATTGATGCCTGTAGTTTTCTGAGGTCCTGTATAAGAGAGTGTACATGTATATTCACCATGAAGTTGCGTGTTTCAAGTCACTGTTTGCAAGAATATTTCGATATAGGCTTAACGAGCCTTTTTACTTCCATTCATCGTTTTGAGGTCGTGCAATGATCTTTGCAGAACGGACTGACCCTATTTTGGCTGATGACAGCTGTACATACTGTGGCATCCTCATATGCGGTCCCCTCTTGTGTCTTACATACCATTTTTTGAGCATACTGCCTTGTATATTCTAGCTTTTTTGCATTATTGTCTTGTAAAGTCCTGTATACATTATTGTGAAATTTTTATACCGCTCTAAGCCATTTGCCTACTTATGTGCTCAAATTTTCTGTTTCGTGCACTGCACCGCTTCATCTTTTGGCTGATTTTGCTATGCATTACTACTATTCACCTCTTCATGAAGACCACCAAAATAGTAGTATAAAGGTAACACAATGTTTGTGGAACCCTCTGTGGTTTTGGTGTGCAGTTAATGCAACAAAAGTGCTCCTATTTTTCAACAGCTTGGTTGCAGGAAGACGTTCCTGCCAACTGGAAGTTATATGAAACAAAATCTGATACATGTGACTTACATATGCATAGTGGTGACCCAAAGAACTATATGTGTGGTGTTGGTGCACATTGTATGGGAAATAAAATATGCAGATTCACTGATGGCACTTAATAGTTGTCTAACACATTAAGCATATTTTGCAGCTCCTTGGTTTGTCTATACAGTATCTGTATAGTTGCAGGAAATCTGCACTTTAACATGGCGTTCGTGTCTGATTAAGCAGTGAACGTTTGAGTGAATAATGGTGAACCGCTGGTAACATAGCCTATGATCCTTAGCTTAGAAGTGTGAGGGTTCAGGATAGTGGGTAATTCATGTACCGTTCCATAGCGCGAAACAAGGAAGAAAAAAGCACTTGTGCCTTAACTCTTGTTTGGTGCCACGGAATCTCGCGTAGATCTTAGCTGTGACAGTGCACATGATAAAAAAACATTTTATCTGCAATGTACAAAGCACATTGCAAACAGCGGTGTTCCTTTTGTACACATAAATCGTCCATTTTCCTAGATGAATATGCATAAACATGGAACCTTTATGCGGCCTTTTGAATGCACACAGTATGTTGAGCATTTGTGTTGGAATCACATATTAGATGTGTTAAATGCTTCCAGTAATTGCAAAGCGGTGTTTTCTTTCTGTGCGAAATATATTTTGTATATTACAGTGCCATTTGCTGTGTTTCTTGGACTTAAATCATAAGCTACCTCTTCACTTTAACAGTATTTCACTGTGAGGACTTTGTATTTGAAGTGTTGAGGCAAGTAAGGCTGAAGTTGTTGATCTTATTTCTGGTCATGGGGCTTTGTGATATTTTGAACGTGATCTGAACTTACTGCCTAAGCAGCCAAGAGTCAAGCAGTGATCATTACATCATAAAAGTGTCGTTGCGGATTCCCAATTGTCACATTTTCTTTATTAATAATAGAGCTGATATGCCCTCAAACATATTTTCAGCACTTTTCTTTGCCTGAACGTATCCACACGGCCTGCCACATGCATTTCATGGCGAGGGAACTGTTTCAATACAATTGGTTGGCATGTTAGTTCCCACAACCACATAAAAAGCTACAAATAAAAAATGAAATCAGTGCATTTATTTCCGCGACCTGGCATTACTGATCATGAACTGGAATCTGGGCAACAGGGTATCCTTTTAAATAGAGTGAATGGCATGAGCTGCAGGCACACCTTTACAGGCATCTACAAGTGTGAGATAGGACTGCGGTGAAAATGTCCAAATGGGATTCTTTATTGCCCCAGTTCAAATGGTTTATTGGTCCATTCCCTGTAGCTGCTGGAACCAGTAACTTCTGATAGCGCGAACATTTACTTGGATAGACCATCTGTGTAATATGTCCCTACATTTCATCCCTTTCGGACAAGTTACAAAATGTTTTAAAGAGTTGCTTAATTACAATAAACACACTCCAAAAATTCAGGACAACAGAACCAACCTACAATAAAATGTGTTGCCCTGCAGGACCACGCAGATCTGCCTATAGTGAGAACATGCAGCTTTAATGGTAACAATTGAGTGCCAACAAGGCCAACAACAATGCACGGCAATACACAACTTATATGAGAAACATACACTCACATTGGTTGAAACTTACTATGTGCTCATGCTTATATACTCTCTCATTAAGGGCATCCCACAGGTTCTAACGGGGAACCACTACTTAATAAACATAGTTTTTTCATTAAATTTCAGCACTATTTTTGCAATGTATAGCAGAAAACCTCGAAGAGATTTTGATGAAAAATTTTGTGCGTTGAGGAACACCATTACAACATATACAACAGAAAGAGGTTATAACTCCGACAACAAAAAGTTTAGTAGGAGCCAGTAGATCCCACTTCAGAACCATAAGCTCCCAGCAGGGACCATTTCAACCAGCAGCAAACCAGAGGCTTCCTTTTGGGACCAGTAGATTAATGCCAAAAACTAGTTGGTGCCCTACAGTGGCCTTTTCAACCAGCAGCAAACCAGAAGGCTTCTTTCTGGGACCAGATGAAACCATTAGAAAACAAATTAACAGATTTTCACCTGGGGATGAAAATAATACCTCGTAAGTTATAAAAAAAACAACAAAAAGGAAGAAGTCACCCAATAACATTAGCAAAAATTCCACCTGTTATGTTGTAAACTGCGAACTCTTTCGTGGCTGAAATAAATGCAGAGATTTCTTTTTGAATACGTGGACGTCATTGGCATTCAAGTTGTATGAAAAACCCAGTAGTCAACACAAGATGTTTGTTTAAAACGCCTGTTTAAGAATACACATTACTGAGCAATTAAGACAGCATATGAAGTCTGCGTATTTTTAAAGTGCCTGACTTTCATACACCTATCGTTAGCTCCCGCCAGTGTCATGGCGGCTCGGCGTTCTGCTTGCCCAGCGGCGCAAGCAGCAGCATCAGGATGGTAGTGTCGGGCGTATTTGCACTACACTTGCGTTGGATTTATGACCTGGAGCAATTGCCAACAGCACGCTAAGCTGCAGCTTTGCCACAGAATATGCCGCATTTTCTTGCAACAAGTCCTACATCAAGAACACGTTCGCTTCGGATGTAATTGCATCACGTCCAATAGCGCTTGCTTCACGCATGCAGCGTTCCCACCACGGCAAACGACGGCACTGCTTGTGTTCCTTAAAGCGAACAGCTCGTTATGGGAATAAAAATATTGAACTTACGGCCTAGTGACCATCGTTTCACTTAGAAACAACAGCTGGTCGTTATGTGCCCACACGAAGTCCGTGGGCTCGATGTCGTCCGCGCCAGCGCCGCTCTTCCGCCCCAACTGACGTGCCTTGTACAGGCGGCGGAATTTGTCGTGAAGCGATTTCCAGCGCTTTTGTACAAGGTCCACGCTTTCTGCACAGTTGTAACGAGAAAAGGTTCAAGCACATTTCCACCATGAAGTGCTCATCATGAGCAAAGTATATGCCTACCTGGTGCTCCCGGTAGTACATCCTCCGCCACTTCTCTCCAAAGTGCTGCTTTCACGTTCTTATTTTTATGCAGCCTGTCGCTTGCCAGCCAAAGCGAGCGCCACCTCTCTACAGCAGCAATGAGTAGATCGTTATTTAAAACCTCAGACATCGCTGCAGCCATAGGTGAACCAAGCGAAACCAAATAAACGGCGCGAAAAAGTCCGCACCGGATGTTGGGAGAGCTGCGCTCTCATTGGTGCACGTCGGTCAGAAACCGGCGAGCCCCTTCCGGTGCGCGCCAGCGCGCAAATATCTGACATTTTCAGATATCTGCACCCTGATCGCGCCTCGCGCATGCGCAGACCGGTTTCCAGACGCTTGTGCGCGTATGCGCTTCGCGTGTACGCCTCGGAAGTGTCCATCGAGTTGGGGCTTTAGTCGGCGGCATCGAGGTTGTTGTCGGCCCCATGGGGCTGGAGTCGCTTCAGCACCAGGGCGGTTTCAAGTTTTGCGCCGCCGTAGTCTCGTCTGTGGCGGCTCAAAAGCTTCTCGTAGTGGGTGCCTTCCCAGGGAACGGCACCTCAGTCCCGGTCACCTGCGTGAGTCCTGCGGGCGTGAACCTCACGGTGTTCCGGCTGCCGCTCTTCGTAGGCGACGCCTTGCTCGCCTTAGCACTCATCCCTTATGGGAAAGTGCTCGAGGTGACCCACCCAACCTTGAAAAGCCGGCGGCATGTCGACAACGGACAGCGGCTGGTCCGGATGGAAATGCGGAAGCCCGTGCCCAATTTCTTCTCCGTCCTGAGGCACCGCGTCATGTGCGATTACCGCGGCGTCCCCAAAGTGTGCTCCCGCTGCGGGCAGGAGGGCCACGTCGGCGCAACGTGCCACACGCCCCAGTGTTCACGTTGCGAGGCCTTCGGCCACGGCACGGTAGGGTGCCAGGCGGCATGCAGGCGGTGCGGCGGCCCGCACGTAGCGGCGGATTGCCTGCGCCCGCTTTCGTATGCAGATGCAGCCGCCGCCAGGAAGCCCGAGGCGCCCCGACTCGAGCCAGCGAACGGAGCTGGAAACGAAAACCTGCAGTCCACGGTCGACACCCTCCGGGAGGACCTGACCATGAACCTCCCGGTCGACACGCCCCGGGAGGACCAGAACGAGAACCCTCCGGCTGCCACCCCCATCGTGGACCACGCCGAGAGCGCGGCTGTCGACGTGCTGCCGGAGAGCTCCTCGGAGATCTTCGCCTTTGGCTCCCCCACGTCCCCGGCCGTCTCCGACGCAATCGACGCCTTCTCACCGGAGCCGCTCGCACCATTCGGCTCGGCGGACGATGCGAGCAGGGACTCCGAGGCCACCTCGTCCCTGACAGAGGAGGGCGGGCCCACTGAGAGCAGCTAAGTGCTGCGCCTGACGGGGGATCTGACCTACGAGCAGCGCCAGGCCCTCACCACCTCGGAACACCAAAGCCTGCCACGTCGTGCGCCCCACCGCCAACACCCGGGTGAGGAGGACCAGCGGCAAGCCGGTGGTAGCTTTTTGGCAACGCCGGGCGCTACACAGGCGGCGGCGAGCGGAGCGGCGAGTCATCTCGAGCCGGAGAACCAGCCGCTCGATTTACGAGCGCAGGCCGCAGACGAAATGGACACTGGTCATCCGGGGACGCGGATAAGAGTTCCGATGGCCCTGCCCTGCCCCAGACAAAAACGTCTGCCCCAAGCTCCGCTCATAGCGGGGCTCCCTAATCGTGTAGTTTCAACGCCGACGCTCTGTATTATCATCATGGCGTTGGTGCACCTCCTCTCCCTGAATGTTCAGGGATTTAAGTCGCCGGACACGCAGAGAGAGGTGATGCACTTCGCCCGAGCACAGGGCATCGACATCCTGTTTTTAAGGGGAACTAACCTACGCTGCCCACGTGATGTCACCGATTTTAAGTCCAGGTTTTGTGTTGACACTTTTTTCTCGTTATACCTTCTTCTGTTTCGTTTCGTGTGGTGTTGGTGTTGTTTTTGTTAACAGCTCTATTCGCTCTGGCGTGTACTGCATTTACGGCATAGACGGCCGCACACTCGCGGTCGACATCTATTTGGGTGACAGGCGCGTCAGGGCGGTAGTAGTGTACGCACCAGCCCGGCGTTCCGATTCGTCTAGTTTCTTTGATTTTTAGATTCTTTTTTGTTAGACTGTTATCATTGTTTTCTTGTCGGAGATTTTAATTGTGTTTTAGATCCCGTACGTAATGTCCGCGGTCCGGGCCAGAGGCGACCCTACGCCGGGGAACGATCACTGCGGGATATTTGTGTCCAATTTTGTTTGACGGACGCATGGGTAAAATTGCACGGTGACAGTTTTGGTGGTACCTGGGAGCGGGGTAGGTCGGCTAGTTGCCTCGACACGTTCCTGTTTCCGCGCGCGTTGGAGTGTTGTGTGGTGTTATGTAGTGTGCTCGCGTTTCCCCCGGGCACCCCACGCATTAGCGATCATCGACCTCTGTCAGCAGTACAGGACATGGGCGGGTGCGCCCCACGTGAAGACGTGTGGCGTATGGATCCATGTCTGCCGACAGATTGGTCGAGCGTGACAGCCATAGAACGAGCGTTTCAAGGCCCGGGATGAGGCGTCGAAAGTGCCAGCACCTGGGACGAGCTTAAATCGGCAAAGCGGGCGCTTTTAGTTCACGAAGGGCGCCAGCGCAGACGGCGTATCTCCGAGGAGAAAACACCACCCTCGCCCGTACTGGCGCCGTGTAGCGCGGCGCGCGGCTTACTTTCGCCATGCGCGACTATCTCACCTTGCTAAAAGCACGCGACCACACGCCACTACGCCAGTCCTCGCGGGCAGCAAGTCAGGCGCTAGCACAGAATAGACCAGTGTCACACCCCACCGTATTGCGGCAGGTGCGAGCAGGCAGTCTCTACGAAGCGCGACAGGTCCGCGTGGAGGAGGTTGTTTGCCGAACGGTACCAGGAGCAGCAGCGCGGCTGCCACCTCTGACGCTTTTGAGCGTCACTTTTCACAGCTGTTTGTTTCAGGGGCCGGACGGCGGGACTCCGCCTCCTTTGCGGACGCTTTACGTAGCTTTTGCGGTCAATTGCCGCATGTGCCGAGCGATGTCGGCACGCAGCTTAGCGCCCCGGTCAGCTCAGACGAATTGTTCGCCACCGTTAAAGGCATGAACGCTGCCTGAGCTCTAGGCCCTGACGGCGTTCACACCAGATTTTATGCGAGGTTTTACACCGTCCTGGAGGAACACCTTCTCCGGATGGTGAAGGCCTTCGTCAGGGACGGCGAGAGGCCGGAGTCCTTTAGAGAGAGCCGTGTTGTGCTCATCCTTAAGCCTGGCGGGTGCCCATCTGACCCGTAGGAGTGGAGCCCGATGACTATAATTAACCGAGAATAAAAGATCGTTGCATCACTGCTGGCTAAAAGGTAGAGTAAGGTTTTAGCGGTGCTCGTAAGCACTGCACAGACCTGCAGCGTGCCCGGACGCTCGGTGTTCTCGTCTTTCGCAATAACGCGTGACTTGTTCACGTTCACCTCGAGAACGGGAATACCGGGTTGTTTCGTCTCACTCGAGCAGGCTAAAAGCCTTCGGCCGAGTTGAACACCGCTACCTTTTTGGCGTTCTCCGGGCTTTCGGCTCTCCGCCCGAGTTCGTGGCGTGGTTAGAGGGGTTGTATTCCGGCCTTACAGCTCGGTTGCTCTTTTAACTGCTCGTTGAGCGACCGCTTCGATATATATAGAGCGCGTCATCAGACAGGGCTGCCTCCTGTCACCAATGTTATTTGTGTTGTGCTTGGACCCGCTCCTTCGTCGCATAGCAGAGTGTTCTTCGGTGCGCGGGTTCCCTTTGCCTGGTCAAAGTCAGGTGAAGGTGTCCGAGTACGCTGACGACGTGTCCCTGGTTTTGCGGGACGAAGAGAGCTGCGTAGAGTTTTTGCGGCTCTTTGAGAGTTACAGCGAGCTGTCCGGCGCCCTGCTTAATAGGAGCAAAAACAAAGCTCTGCGCTTCCGCGCTTTTTCGTCAGACCTAGTGGGTGACGTAGAGTGGGACTCGGCGGTTAAGGTGCTCGGCGTCGTGTTCCTGTCATCAGGGGGTAGCCCGCGCATCGGGGTCGCAGTTAAGATCGACCGCAGAGCAACGTCTCGCAGTGGCACCGCGTTTTCGCTTGTCGTTGTCCGAGCGCGCTTTTATTACCAGATCGTCCGTGTGCGCGTCGCTCTACTACGTCGCTCGCGTCGCCTGTCCGCCGCGCTCATTCACGTGTCGTTTGGCCACACTTTATGGCGCTTTTTTCTGGGCGGGAAAGACGGAGACCGTCGCTCGCGCGCTGCTTCGCCTTCCCATGCGCATGGGCGGGATCAGCTTGCCCGATTTGCGCCTAATGTGCAGCATTCTAGCTGTGCGAGGCGTCCGTGACCTGGTCAACGCCACCGACTACTCAGGGAAGGGACTTCTCCCCTACCTTCTCGGGACGTCGCAGCGCCTCTTTTTTGGTCATGTCGTAGGTCCTTGAGCCGAACAGCAGCCGAGGCTCATTCGGTATGTCTATTGGACGGCCGAGTCTCTCACCTCTACCCTGCCCGAGGTAGACGACACTCAGACGCAGGCCTCCCGCGTTTTCGAGCTCCTTGTCATCCAGGAAGCTACACCAAAACCGTTAGAACGAAGCAGGCGGGTGCGGTGGCTGAGATTTGACGTGCCACACCATTCCACCAGACGTCCGCCACTTCGGCTGGCTGCGAGGCTGGAGGGTCTTGCCCACGGGAGTCCGCGTCGCAGCGTGGGGCATCGCCCCTTCTTCGCGGTATCCGCAGTGTGGCGACACTGAGACCCTCGTGCACGTCATGTTCGAGTGCGTCGTGGCGAGAACATTTTGGCGACTGATGTCGCGTATGTTTATTGTTTCTTTGAATTCGCGCACCAGGCAGCGCGATTCGTTTGTGCGGCTACTGTTGTGCGTGGGTGATTTTGTTTTGTGGCGTCAGAAAGGCGCCGCTTCCTTGCAGGGCCGACCCCACCGGGCCATGTTCCCATTGTTGCAGCGGGTGAGAGCGCGCCTCTTCGAACAGGCGTGCTTAGATTGTGTCACCCTCGAGGAAGCAGAATTCTTGCGCTGATGGAGCACCCGATTAATCAACACAGGCAGGGGCCGCGTGACCATGCGGCTCCTGCCATATTCAGTGCGCCGCGCGGGCTTTCTGCGCGGTGATTGTGCGCGAGTATTCCGCGTGGTTCCCCTGTGCGTTTTTGGACCCTTTTTTGAACTCTTTTGGAAATCCTCGGACTTTGTCACTGGCCACTCACCATCACCTCCAACTTACCCTGTCGCGCGGCAGCTTGGCCGCCCCGTACCCAAAAACTTCCCAATATCACTCGCCCAACTGACTATGTGCCACCTCAGCTACGTTGGCCCTCTTTTGGAGGTCATCTTTCCGTCGCATTACATGCTCAGCCCATTTAATTACAGCCCGGATATCGCTAACTTGCGTTCGTTCCTTGACCCAACGTTGCTTTCTTCCTGTCTCTCAAAGCTGTTCCATTCATTATCCTTTCCACAGCTTGCTGCTTTGGCCTCGCTTAAAGTTCAAGCATTTTTTTGTAAGCCTTGACGTTTTTGTAGCAATAATGAATGCTGTCAAGATATAATGATTGCACTCTTTCCCCTTGAGGGACTGTGGTAAGCTGATACTTATTACCTGATCGTGCCTGCCAAGTGCACTACATCCCTCCTTTTCTCGTACATTTCGCTCTGTCCTTGTCTGCGGGCACAACTTGTTCTGCGTACACGCCAACCCGTATACCTGTTTTATGAGGGCTCTCTTGCAACCCATACCTACAGAACTCCTGAGTAGTGGCCCCGCTGTGAATAGGACATGTTTAAGCTGGTCTCAAATTACTACAAATACATGCAAACGTCCCTTTTTAAAACGGGCTAAGTAAATATGGCAGCTTCTGTGCTGTTACCGCGGTGTTTTCGATAAGACACTCAATTTTTGAGCCTGTTAGCGCAAAAATTTTCATCAAACCGAATTGTTTGAAATCTGGGGAGGTTTTAATATTTAGAAAAATAAAGCAGTAATGGGAAATGAAAGGTCAATGCGATAAGTAAGTAGCAGCCATGGTTATCAAATGTACAGTCAAAAGCTCTATAAAAAGGAACCCGGCTGCGCTAGACAGATATCCTCGAACCCACATGTAGCGAAATGCGGCAGCCGCTCTCAAAAGCAAAGTGGAAGGAGAGGAGCGGTACGAACAGCCAAACCCTTTGCACCACGCCATGCAAAGCTGCCGCTGCGAGTCTCCACAAATAAGGTTCGGCGCTATCTGTCTCGCGCTCCCGCGTTCCCTTTCTAAAGCTTTTTACTGCATGCTGTTACGCTTTAATTATTAGCTTTACCTCAATGCTACAATCGCAGTCCCGCAAGCTGTGTTGAAAGGACTTAAACATAGTACCGAGACTTAACGGTTGCACCAAAAGGCTGTAACAATATTTCTGTGTTTCAGTCAATATTAATTCAATATTCTCCACTTGATTTTTTAGTGATTTTTATGTTGGGCGTAAGCGTATACAGTGTTTTTGTAACATAATTGAAACATCCACCTAAAATGAACAATATTATAATGTCTATAAAATATAATATTCCTAGACGATACTGACCAGTTAAAAGAATATGCAGAGGGATAGCAGCTTTAGTCAGCACTGCACGAAGCAAGCTACTGCAAGGTCAGGAATAGACCATAGCAACAGCGCCATCATAATGAACGCGACACTCATACACTAACTGAATAGGTATTAATAATTTAGGGTCTTACTTACTGGCCTTTTATAGTGATGTATTGTTAACAAATAATGTGATCTAAAACCTAGGGCACCATGTATGCCATCTGTGGCTAGGATGAGGTAAGAGACTTAGTTGGGAAGTTCTACGCACTCAATTTTATCATTACTGCAGAAGCGAGAGCAGACGCTTTGGTACAGTAGATGGCGGAACATGACTGATGAAGTAGATGACTGAAGTAAGCTTTTGTTGATGAGGGAGATTTTTTAGTATTTTAATATTTCATCACTGTTGTGCTATTACAGAGCAAAGATCGTGACGCTGCTGGCAAAGTCTTATGAGAGAACCGACGTTTCAGTTCCTGATGGAATTATTATAGGTCTTCACAGAGTGAACTTTGAACACAGAATCTTTAAGGTGAAACAAACGTTATTCGTTACATTCCCATGCCGCATCTATGCTTATTTCTAATGCTAATTTGGTGTTCATTCTGCAATATTAGATAAATTCCTCAAACAAGCTGCCTTGAATGTGACATTACAACGTTACAGGAATGTCCTTTATTGTTACCCTTGTACTATTTTTTTCTGACTCGTTTTGCGACGGCATTGAGCACATCAAATGCGCAATGAGCAAAGCTTTGTGATAGGTTAACTTTATCATCAAACAAACAATGCTTTATGAGAATTCGCATCAAAAACAAGTGTTACTATATAATGTTTTACGCCACCTCAGAAAGTTCACCTTGCTGAACTTCGCAAAATGCAATTCATGTTGAAATATTCACAGATCAATTTTTTTGCACGACGACACGCGGTAGCTATCGTATATCTGGACTCCGCTGCCCCTAGCGGCGATTGAGCCAGAGAGGCGCTTGATGTTTCTAGTCGGTGTTTCCGTAGGCAACGCAGCTGTAGCGTCCACTTGCGTTCTCCCAGCGGGCTAGCTGGCCCTGGAATAATTATCTAGATGCCCTGTGCGGCTTTAACGCAGCCCAGTTTCTGAATCAGGTAAAAAAAATACAGAGTTTCTGAAACGCCCTTAGGCTATCCTCGGTGGTTCGTTTGAATGCGTTACAAACAAAATGTCCGTTATATTCGAGGTTGAAATACTAATGTTCGTCATATCCGACGTCAACACACTCAGTTCGCTGCATCCGAGGTCCACACGCGAAAGTTTGTTAAATCCCAGGCGGCACACTTCGGTTCGTTATACCTGAGGTGGCTTTCTAAGGTTTCTTATATCCGGGATTAAATCATAAGTTCGTATAGGTAATAGGTTTTTCATTTCGTTTATTTTATTTATTGAACACTCAGGACATAAGGCATTAAAAGGCGAGTGGTTACAAACAAAAACGGCGCCGATGGGCCGTTCCCTCCCTCTACACCTTTTCCCGGAAGCGGTCATCTCCGTGGGAAGTAGAAGGAGTTTACTGAGAGGCGCGACGCCCGCGCGTAGGGTGCCTCGATGCCGGCTACCTGCGCTAATCCTTTCGGCACTGGCGCCGAGTCATCCCCTGCTGACCGGCCGTGCACAAGGGGTAGAACAGTGACAGTGCATCGCGCGTTTCGGACGCTGCTCAAAGGCCTGGGAAAATTGGGAGAAGAACCCCGAACGGCCTTGTCAGATTCGCAGGTGGCCGGCGACCTTTTCTCGCTGAAGAGATTCCTTTTGCTGTCAGCGGAGACAGCGAAGCCAACGCGTGGGCGCCTCTCTGGGGCCTCAATGGAATGCACATGCAGCGAGCTGCGTACTCGGAACCACGCGCCCTGCACGTTCCAGGAGGTGCGGGGTCCACTGGGCTCGGACCGGTGGGCCCTGAGCTCCGCCCACTTGTACATACGGTACACTGCTACTGGTTCAAATTGGGCGAGAGCTGGTTTACTAAAGATTCGACCAATTATCGAGGGGGTTAAAACTCGCTTGAAACAAAGACTGGAGGAGCGCGCCGAGTCTCAGTCTCGGCCGCTTTTGAACAGCCCTTTCTTTAAACTGCCTTATCATCACTGCCTTGTATTTCGGTCCCGTCTTTAATAAATAGGTTTTGTCTTAAGAAGTTGGATTTGCTGCCCTAACCAGCATCGTGTCGCCAAACGAGTGGACGAAGACCTGAAGGCTATTCTGCTACCCGCCGTGCATATTCGATCACCGGCCGGCGTGCCATCATCATTCACCGCTCCCGACGAGCAACCGACCAGCCCAATCCGACCAGGATCATCAGAGTAGTCTTAACTGGTGCTGTGACCAAGATTGATTGGAACTTTTTAACTTAAGTATTATCAACGTCTTGTTATACAATGTTAGCTAGTGCAGAACGGAAATGCTGGTTATCAATTATGTCGACGATATCTACGGAAAGGCGGTTCCATTCACGTAATGTACGAGGCAACAGTAACTGAAAGGCCGTTATAGTGTTACATGTTTCAATTTTCACTTTGTGATGATGATCAGTGCGGTTTGACACGTATCTGGGGGATGAAATGAGGGCATCGCGTAGCATGATGTGATAATATAGTTTATGAAAAAGGCCCAAACGAATTGTTTGCCGGCGGGATGCTAAAAGGGGTAAAGAAATATTAGATTTCATGTTTGTTACAGTTGCGGTACGGTTAAAGTTAGACAGGATAAAACGAGCAGCGTTATTTTGAACCAGCTCAAGCAAAGTTATCAGTTTTACAAGAAAGGGATTCCATATTACGGCGGCGTATTCCAGATTAGAGCGTATTAGGGTTTTATAAAGTAATAATTTAAAAGAAGATGGAGTTTCCGAAAATTTACGGTGCACGTCGCCCAACATGCGGTTAGCTTTGTTAGTAACGTACTCAATATGGCGCGTTGAATGGATTGTACATGAAGCTTTTGCCGCGTATGTATAGCTTATTGTAGCGAAGGCGAAATTTGGGTCATCCTGGATGGCCGATTCCAAATTCGGTGAGTTTCCGTCTCGCAATTCGAGTGGCGGGTGAAAAATATTCACTTAGTGAAATTTTGTGTTCGTTGAAATCATTAAATTTTTTATTTTGAAGTTGGTAAACTTGGCAATGATGGGTCTGCATTTATTAACGGAAAAGATCCTTAAATGATGAACACGCTGAAATGGGTTGTTTAGTAGCGAGTCAAGAACATTCTTTAGTGCATTGGTCAGTGTGCTTTCTGTTCGTTTCGAACTTTCAGATGAATCTGTCAGTCCATGAAAAATCAAATCGCGGCGTGACCTGTCCTCCATATCATCTAGGCTTTTTTGTAAAAAGTTATTTTGTGAAGTTAAGCTTTCAATAGATTCTTGCATGCCTGTAAGCTGATGGCTGAAGGTGTCAAAACTATCTCTTTCTCTTCTAGTTCATCCAAACGCTTCCTAACGTTAGTTATTTTTGTTTCGATGATTTCTGTCCAGTCTTAATGGATTTAATATCTGCGGTCAGCTCAGTTTGTGTCTTCGAACTTTGTAGTGAGCGGAAGTGAACATCTTTGAGCAGTTCAGAAATTACGGTCATCTGTTCTGCAGGGTCTTCAGGGAGCGATTCAATTTCTAATAGTAATTCATATCAAGTGGTGAGGCCGGGGTTCGCATCTATGTTGCCCTGAGCACAAGAGTAGGAAAGGCATAGGAAATAAATCACAGACAGTTTCACACAGAACCCCTGGGCACGGAAACAGCAGCAAGCAGATGTCATCGCTCTTTTTAGCGCACAAAGAAAACGTGCACACCTGCATCGAAGCAAAGTGGAAATCAGGAGGCATGCTTATTTGCAGTTTTCCGGTGCCCACTGAGTCCGAGGACGGAGAGGCCACGGATTAAATTCTTTGTGGACTATGATGCATTTGTCGATGGGGTTGATCGGCCGAAGGCGAACGGGTGCGCGGGGTTCCATCGGATGCGCAGGGATGAAAGATATGTTGAAGGGGCCACTGTCAGGCAGTGGCGGTGGTAGCATCTGAGCTGAAGGGCATGAGGGAGATAGCGATTTCGGTATCATCCAGGTGAAAAAGAGCGTCAGCGTTAAGCTCATGAATAGGACAAGTTGTCGGGCTAGTTCGTGGTGATCTATTCCTTAGTTCACAGCGCTTAAAAAACACGGACAGAAGACATAGAAGACGACGTCACAGGCGCTGATGACGCCTGTGACGTCGTCTTCTATGTCTTATGTCCGTGTTTTTTAAGCTGTTAACAAAAGTTAAGCTCATGCTAAACTCATGCCAGCCCAGTAGGAAGGTGGAAGGCATGGGGCTACCCCCCGCTGGATACCGAAAGACGGCGCTCGTCATTTCTGCTTGCGCAGACCCCGTCTAGTGCTAACACACTAATAACATCTAAATATATTGCACCTCCGCAAGTTCCATGAACTCGACTAGGTCCTAATGAGGCCGGGGTTCGAGATACTGATGTTGTATTTTGGGTCAAAACCATAAATAAAAACAATGAACAATTTTTTTCTAATTAGGCATGCAACCGCGACAGCTCTCTGCTTATTCGTGCTCGACGGGCTCCGCTTGCATCTAGTCAGGGAAAGATCGCCGTGACTATTATCCTTATGATTAATAAAGATATTATTATTTCAACACATCACCTTGTATATTTTTCCAGTTCCCACTAGAAGGCATGGCGCAATATGTGAATAAGGCGGGATCATTTCACTGACACGATTAAGGTGTCTGCAACTACGGCGGTCAAGTTACCTGATCATTTTCCGACCCCGGATTTGAAACTCAGGAACTTTTGCGCAGCGAGAAAAATGGCGGAGCGACAACTCATGCGGAAGAAGGACGACAGGGACTTTAAGAAGACCTTCAATAGGCTCAATTCTGCCATTCGACAGCACACGAACAAGCTCCACAGGTCTCAACGGGCATCATTCTTCGCTAGTTTAACTGTGTTCTCACCGATGACGAGAATATGGCTAGTTATTGACAGCCGTGCTGGAGAATCTCGCCATTGGAAGCCTTCTGAAGCTATTGCAATATGCAAGAAAAAACCTATTGCGTACTTGGCAGAGAAATTAGCAGGCGCTCTTTTACGTGCTAATTCTGGAATGGACATATATATATATATATATATATATATATATATATATATATATATATATATATATATATATATATATATATATATATATATATATATATATATATATATATATATATATATAAATATATATATATATATATATATATATATATATATATATATATATATATATATATATATATATATATATATATATATATATATATATATATATATATATATATACCAACTGCTTCCTAAAGGTCTATAATTGTCGTCCCGTTCACGCTTATGGAGCTTCAGACTGCGCTCAGTGGCCTGCGGCGCCAGTGTGCACCAGATCCCGACGGTATCAGCAACCAAATGCTGCATAATCTGCCCCTGGAACTCAGCTCCATCATGAATCAAGTTCATCAATCGAGTTTAGAAGACGGGTGCGATGCTCCTCCTGCATGGAAGGTGGCATATGTAGTTCCGGTACTGAAGCCTGGCAAAGAGATGACCGACCTTGCCTCGTATCGCCCTGTGTCATTGACCTCCTATGTAGCTAAGTTGACGGAGAATCTGGTAAATGAACGCTTATCGTAGTGCCTTGAGAACAGCAAGGTACTGCCAACATGTATGACAGGATTCCGCCGAGGTCTTAGTGCCCAAGATAGCGTCTTAGACTTGGTGAGTTATTGAACACAAGAGAGCTTTCGGCCTTTCCACCTTAGCCATTTTGCTTGACGTTGCAAACGCTTACGACAACGTGCTTCAGAGCTCAAGTCTGAACAGTTTGCAAGGCATGGCGTACAGAGCCATATGTTAAGATTCATTTGCACGTTTATCGGTGATCGTGCGGTTCATGTACGGTTAGGGAGGAGTACCTTAAGCACCAAAAGGGTTCTATCGCGAGGTGTGCCTCAAGGGGGTGTTCTTTCCCCACGCTCTTTAATGTGATAATGGCTACCTTCCCCATTCGTAGCAAAAAATTGCAGGCTTATGCCAATATATCCTGGCGACATTTGTATCTTTATTACTGGCTACCAACACAAGCGATTAGCACTGATCGCTCGACAGGCTCTACTCTCGGTACAAGCTTAACTTCATTCCAGGTGTAGGAAGACGTCAAGCGCGGTTGAAGATAGACCTTGGTCACTCTTGGATTCGCCAATTCAATCACACGCGTTTTCTTGGCGTCGTTATTGACTCCCGGCTACAATGGCGAAAGGCTGTCGACGCGATTGTCTCATCTCTATCTTCGCATCTTAATGTGATCCGTAAAATTGCAAGTGAGCAGTGGGGAAACCATTTTTCCTCAATGGCCAAACTTCATGAAGCGCTGGTGTTCAGTCGCATAATGTATCATTTACCTTTAATTTTTCTCTCGGCATTACAGCTTGAAGGTTTTGAAAATTTTCCATAAAAAGGGCCTGAGAAGAGCCACTGAAGTTCCTCAGGCAGATGCGAATAAGGCAGTAATTGTTGAGTCTCCATCTATGCCTCTTAGCCTTGTCGCTTCTCAGACACTACTAATGCATCTTGGTCACCTAGGAGAGACGGTAGCTGGGCAATCCCTTCTCCAGCGCCTCTGCGAGAGATTTGAGTCGAAGGCCTACTTGGCACCTAATACTCTCAGTTATTTAGGCCATAATGTTCGAAGGCAAAGAAAACGGTCGAAACGCCCTGATTTTTCTGACCCTCGATAGTAAGGTCACATTTCCCCATGTGAGCGCAATGCGCAGCTCTCCTTTGGCAGCAACGCGTTCGCTCGCACTTGAACATTTGGAAAAAGAGTATGTCCACCATCTTCAAATTTTCACGGATAGTTATGTGGACAAGGTCAAGCAATCTAGCGCAGCGGCTTTTTACATTCCTTCTTTGGATTGTAAGTGGTCTGTACGCTTTAGTGCCGTCGTATCTACCAAAACGGTCGAAAGTGTTGCTATAGAGGCGGCTTTACGGAAGTTACGGTCTTCTCCGGCTCAACCTGTTGTCATCCTAACTGGTTCAAAAATCGGTCCTTCACAGGTTAGAGCGCCGTTTCTGTACTGATGCCGTGTATATAAGCTCTCTACGCTTGGTGCATAATCTGCATAGTTGAGGGTTTACTCTATGTTTCTAATGGGCGCCCTCTCACATAAGAGTCAGAGGCAATGAATTGGCCGACAGTCTCACCCATAAAGCCCTGTCAAGAAATTCATGAATAAAAGTACCTCAAAATGAAAAAGATTCTTCTGAGAAACAGTGCTCAATCACATTAGTACCCTGTGGAGCGCGCCCCGCAAGCCATGAGTGACCAAGGGACTGAGAAGATTCCAGGCCACTCTACTACATCTAATTCGCACGGGCTCTGCTCGTACTCCTGCCTGGATGCATAAGACGGGCATGGCATCGTCGCCGCTATGTTCTTTATGTGGTGTGTGCGGGGACATGGAACATTGTATCATGTACTGCCCAGGGTACAACGCGGAAAGGTATGTGATGTTCGCTTTTTTCAAGAAGATAGGAGCCCTTCAGAGTGCATTTCAGGACAATGCATACGCGAGTGGAGACCAGACATGCAGAAGGGAGGCTGATCGCCTTCTTTTAAGATTTCTGCAGGACACGGATCTTGTTTCTAAATGGTGACAGTAGGAACGAACTATGGTCTACTGTTATTAAATGTGTGCGTAGATGGTGTCTTCAGGAGTGGACTATGTTATACTGTGAGTGAATGTGTACATCGATGGTGGCACTGTAATGGACTATGTTCTACTGTGACTGAATATGTGCGTAGATGGTGACTTCTGGAGTGGAATATGTTCTGCTGTGAGTGAATGTGTGCATAGACGGTGACACCGGGAGTGGAATATGTACTATTATAAGTTACTGCGCATAGCGGGACAGATTCGACAGGTTTTAGGTCAATATTAACATATAAGTGGCACTACGGTGGAGCAATTGCTGGCATAATAAGCAAGGTTAATCCCAGCTGTAGCATAGAACAACTCAACTCAACGATTAATGCGACAAATAAATGGTTTATGTATTAAGAGGTTTAAGATTTGAAAGCAACACAGGCTTTGATGGATATCGTAGAGAAGCGCTGTGATTAATTTCGCGCACTTGGGGTTTATTAACATGCGCTCACTTGGCAGAGTACACAGGCCTCTAGAACTTTGCCTCCATCGAAATGGGACCGTCGCGGCTAGGATCGAGCTTATTGTCTAAGGGTCAGCCGCCAACCAATAAAACCACTGAGTCAGCGCAGCGGCTCTTGGTGAATATTTAGTTTGATGTGCTCTAAATGCAAAATCCCTCTACTCCAAACGTGTGTTCGCCTATAGCATGACGAGGCATTGGGCACTCATTTGGCAAGGCGGATATATCTGACTAACAGGGTGCGCTTGATTCGCATTAAAATGACAACCCATCCACGCTGTAAATTTGCCCATGTACTCCGCCCTTTCATGGGAAAAGTATTACTATAGCTTTCACCGTTGAACCAGAGAAACTTTAGTGTTTCGCAATTTGACAAGTTTCCTGCATTCTTTCTCGTTTCACATCATATTGAAGTACGTCATATTGTCGTGCCCTTTTTACTGGCTTCACTAACGACCTGCGATGGTTTTAACTATCCCAGTAAACCAAAGTGGAGCGCCGTCGCCTCTGAAGAGAAGAATTCAATTATCCGAGCTAGTTCAGAGTCCAGAGAGTAATCACTGCGAATTTGCCGCATCCAGAGAGTGCACAACTAGCATTCACGCTAAAACAACGAAAGCACATCGAAATGAAGGGGAAGTGCGCGCTACGACACGACACGTGGAGAGAATGAAGGCAAATTACGAAGACATCTTTTCTCTGTAATTATCAGACAGAAGTAAAAGTTCGGCAACAAAGTTTTGCATGAATGGTGCAGGTACGAAAACTAGTTCGGCTTCTAGCATCTTCTTCGTTTCGCTTTTCTTCCCCACTTTGAATCGTGTTGCATTGTTTGATAGCAAATTGACTCGCCTAAGGCAGACAACTTTCTAAAATGGTGAATGTTAGAGGTACGGCCCAAATGCCAGCGACAAAAGAGCCCTTCACGAGCCTTAATAGCATGTTGCTGATGTGAGCGCGATGACATTAATCAGCACAACAAAAATATGTGGCTATTGTCACCCTATCAGCGCAGAGGAGGTGCAGTGTAGACTATAAATGTGAACTAATTACTGGCTGCCCAAGAAAAACAGAATTTTCAAACGAAATTCTCGTATTAGCATTATTTACCACTGATGTGCTCTAGGTTTTCAACATTGAGCGTGCACTGTGTTCTTTTTTCACTTAGATTGAGGACTGTTGTGAGTCACGTTTCGAGCACCTGCACGAAGCGATCCTTATCAATGGAGCCGGAGGGAACTGTCTGAACAGCGACACTGTAATTTATATGCAGTGAATATGCATTCGGTGGTGCCATGCAGACAGATGTTTACGCGTCAACGAAAAAACCAGAGCAGGACAATCGTCTGCGTTCCAGAGGAAATGGGTGAACTTCTAATGTCTTTAAATTCCTATTCCAGTACTCTCTCTGAAGAGGAGCAAACATTTGAGGCTCTCTTTCTTTCTTATAGTGCTGAATGAGAAAAATGGCATTCAGAACGAGAAATACGTCGACTAGCGCAGTTATCTTTACCCCGTAATGACAAGCCATTGAAGTTGCGCGAAAACAGCGCAGAATAAAAAAAATTCAAATAAACGTTATCTCCAGTAATAATACATTTCCAAGTGGATTTCGCCTACTTTTCAATTTCCTTTGTTAAACGTGTTGCTGTAGTCTTGTTATGTAATTCGAGATATGATTGTCGCTACTTTATGCTGATTTCCAAAGCTGGTGCGTTTTTAAATGATTGCTTTATTTTGAAGTGTTTTTCTTTCGGTGCTTGCTTACTACCTTTCTCGCGCTAGTTTTTTTTCTTCACCTTGTTCTTTTGCTCGCAAAGCGAATAGGTTTCTTTAGAGCCGTGTACAGTGCGTAATGTGCGTAACTGTTGCGAACTGGTAACGCGTCCCCGACTTTCTGGAGGGGAACGCTATCGCGTCCATGTTCGAACGAAACAACAAATACATCAGAAAAAACAAAACGAAGCCGTATTTATCATTTAAACGAAAAGAGCCGATACAAAACTAAAACAAGAAAAACACAAACTCAACGCGCGTACAACACTATAAATTATAGGAAAGACTTCACCAGGTACTGAACAGCCCAGGTGAAGCGAGGATGCCTTGCAGACAGGACAGAATGCGGGCTGATGAATTTCCACGTGGCCCGCCGCGGTGGCTCAGTGGTTAGGGCGCTCGACTACTGATCCGGAGTTCCCGGGTTCGAACCCGACCGCGGCGGCTGCGTTTTTATGGAGGAAAAACGCTAAGGCGCCCGTGTGCTGTGCGATGTCAGTGCACGTTAAAGATCCCCAGGTGGTCGAAATTATTCCGGAGCCCTCCACTACGGCACCTCTCTCTTCCTTTCTTCTTTCACTCCCTCCTTTACCCTTCCCTTACGGCGCGATTCAGGTGTCCAACGATATATGAGACAGATAGTGCGCCATTTCCTTTCCCTCCAAAACCAATTATTATTATTATTTCCACGTGTCGCTGGCGTTGCGTCGACGGAAGCGGCGAAAGAGAGCCAGGTGGTATTGGGAGCGGAGAGAACTGCAGGAAGACGCCGGTGGTCTGCAGACAACAGCACCGAATTACTTGGCCGAAGAACAGCATTCGCACGCGCACACGCGCAACGCTGGGCTGGCATGCGCAGCGCTTCACTATCGACGCACCGCTGTGGACGCACCGCGTTCGAAAATCCCCCGACGATTTCGTGTGCACATCACAGTGTTAAAATGTATGCTGGAATATTTTGCAAATTTCCCTCTGCAAAGATGCTCCACTATGTCCGCTTTGGGTGTTCTATAAATAAATAAATAAGTAAACAAACAAACAAATAAATAAATAAAACAGTTCCCCACCGATTTCCGTCCTTCTTAGGGCTCCGCTGTAGGAGGTTTCACCGCAAAAGCCAGAGAGATTGATTCGGATTGCAGCCGATGTATCGCACGATTACGCGCCATGCAGTACAGGAAATCAATTCTGACTGAAAAAAAAAACACAAGCAGCGCAAATATTAAGCGCTCCTTGCCTGGGTGTCACGGCGTCGTCTTCGTTGTTAATTGTAAGTAGGTGAGGAAAGGTCGAAAGAAGAGGGCTTTGGCGTCTACTTTAATAGGAAGTAAGGTAGACGTCAGAAAAAGGGGCCATAGATGTGAAGAGAGGTTTGTGGGGTGCAGCGGACCCGCCCTTTAATAGTTTATGCTTAAAAGTTTAACGAGCGCCTTAAACCTGGCAGCCTTGATGCCATAGGTAGCATAAGAGGGTTCTCGCACAGCTTCCGCCCTCACCGTTTTATCATGTTTGTATGTGACACTCGTGGTGATACAGGACGTACTACGTCCGCCGCTATAGACGAGGGTGGCGCTGATGAACACTCTCAAGGTTCGATTACACTACACGTAAATGCCGCCGAAAGCAGAAGATTGGGCAGCCGTCGCCGTAACTCAGCAATAAAGAAAAAAATGTCGCCATAGCTCATTTGGTAGAGCACCCGATGTGAAATTCAGAGGTCTTGTGTTCGCATTCCAACGACGGCATGTGGTTATTTTTTTCTCCTTTTGTTAATCTCCCATTGATGAAAAACTACAAATTAAAAAAAAATAATACCCTGTGCTCTTTGATTTCGGTGGCTGTTGGCTGCTATCTCCTGCATGCAAGAGAATTAACCCACTACGCTATCGCGTCATACACTTAAGGCGGAGCTTAAGTGTCCCTTCCAATTGCTTTTTGGCATTTACGTGTATTTTCTGCATTTTTTGCATACAGCATGCGTAATGATCTAACTTCTCGCTTAAGTACAATAAACCAGGGACACGAAACAAACACAAATTGTTAGGACGTCTCCTTGTTTATTTCAAAGCTCTTAGAGACAACTTTCTGAAGTGAAATGCGAACTATATTTTCTTGGACACTGAGCACTACACTATATAATCCCACAGTACTATGAAGTACGTGGGGAATGCTCTCGAGTTGCAAGAGCGCTCTGTCTGTGCCTTTTGCAAAGCGGTTCCGCTGAACAGTTATTCTGGGTTTTGAAGTTGTAAACCGTGTTCCGTGACAGTCTCGTGGTGAATGGCCTGAAGGAAGTGCACAGATGTGTGTTTTCGGTGCCTTGACGGGATACACCCTATGTTTGAGCATCTCCCTTTCTGCGAAACATCCATGTTGACGCCCTTTCTGTCAAGCGTTCGTAGACACGAGAAAACCTTCAGGTCTGCATCATGAGCTTCGTGTGCCTCGGTTTTCCACCTCCACGTGCAGACAGTGTGAGTGTGTGACAGCACAATGGTGCTGCTTGTGGATGAGCGCATGCTTCACAGTAAGCAGCATTCCTCTTTTTTTCTTTTGATCGCGCGAAAAAACGCTATAAGAAGGTAACTGACAAGCGATAAGCAACAAGAATAACTGACGGCAGACAAGAATAAAGAGCAGAAAGCCATAATGGGATAAAACACGTTTCAAAATCATTTCACGGTCGACGAGAGTAATGCACTTCTGGTACGTTGAGAGTGAAAACTGCCGGTTGTATATGTTGACTATGATGCAAATTACAGAATATTACACACTTTCAGAAAGATGCAAGTCACCGAATAGCAATAAAAAAATATAAGCAGTTACGACAATCGGTTATGTGTAATTGCAGAGCGATGGCGTTTCTGGGCTTTAAAATTTGCGTTCTAATGAGTTTCTACTATCTTGTGTTATAATAACATCTTTTGCTATGCTTTTAGCTAATTTAATTGGGTACTATCTTTTTTGCAGACTAGCAATATATTATTTCTTTTGGAAAGGTTTGAAATAAACAGTTTCATTCATGTTGTAATATCGTGTTACATCAACTTTAGGCCGCTATGCTGGAAGGCCCGAGTTTGGCAAAACGCGGGATTTTCTCGAGCTCTGGCCACACCTTCAGGTGAATGAACTAAAGGTAAGAAGCCACAAACTTCAGCCCTCGGCACGCCTCTAGTTTCATTGGGTTTTCTGGATATACTCCGGGGTTTTGGTCACATGGGCGTCACCTCGCAGGCTTCATTGGAAACTGTAAAATCAAAGTATCTCAGCTTCCTGCTGAAGACAGCAGAAATCACAAATGAATGAACGATCGACAAAAGAGTCAAGGTTTTGCTGGCACACTTCAGTGGTGACTTTTTTTTTAAATTTTTTAATTGGTTTTTTGGGGAAAGGAAATGGCGCAGTATCTGTCTCATATATCGTTGGACACCTGAACCGCGCCGTAAGGGAAGGGACAAGGGAGGGAGTGAAAGAAGAAGGGAAAAGTTTTCATTTTTTGCTGGCCTGAAATACTTATGCCCACGTTAAATCCTCAGCATTACGAGGCGCAAAGTGAGCTGTCATCAGATGTGACAGAGTAATCATGTACCTTTACCAAATTATTGACACATCCGATATGGCGTAAATTTTTTGTGCCCACCAGCGTCCTCAGTCGTGCATGCAAGGATGTGAGTACTCTCCAGATGGAACAGAGACAACAGACTGTCCAGCCCAATTGTCAAGTCAGTCGCTATAGTGACTGGACAGAGTTGTCTACGCACTGCTGAGGATCAATCTGAAGAAAAGCAATGTTGTAGATAAGTGCTTGTACTTAATTCTTTAATGAAGCTTACCATTTTCACAAATGTTTGGTCACAAATGGTGTTTTCATTCCTTTATTAGCATGTTTCATCAGTTATATTATCTCAGGTACCCGAAGGCAGGACGACAAGTGCAACTCAAACCCTGTGTTCTGCATGGCATCATCTAAAATGCGGATATGCTTAAAGTAGTCTTTAGACAGCTGCACAGTTCATTGCCTGAGCATTGATTACTTAATCATTCAGCACAGCGTCATGAGGCCATTTGCTTCCTCACTGTGAGTTGTTTGTTTAATGGTTGCTCCAGCTGCTCATAAAAAATACTTGCCAAGCAAGCAGACGCCGCCTTCAATCAGAGCCCCAGCTTTAAATGCCTCCTTGGAGCAGATTTTCTAAGATCTAGGCATTGTGGCAGGAGCCATAGAGCTAGGCGTTGATGTCCAAATGTGCAAGTCAGCATCATATACCAGCAGGAAAATCTGAAATCTTAGTCATTCCATATTAGAAACAATTACAAATCTTACATAAGCAATGCAATCTGCTAAACAAGTCACATGGAAGATACTGTTTAAAAACAGATTACAGTGTATGCAAAAAATTAATGTTCTAAAAAAATAAATACTCAGTAAGTGTTTAGAACATACTGTAAAGTGGAAAAAATAACCTGCATTGCGTGAGAAACTGCCTATTTACTGATAAAAAACAGTAGTTTGTGGGGTTTAATGCCCCAAAGCGACTTAGGCTATAAGGGAAGCCGTAGTGGAGGGCTCCATATATATTCGATTATGTGAGGTTCTTTAACATGTAACATCACCGCATATTGGATGGGCCCCTATAAATTATAATTGGGACAACATTCCATTAAACATGATATTCATGAACGCGAAAAGAGAGCATACTTGCAACCATTGTGTTCACGGCTTGGTGCGCCTTTCTCGTGACATAGCTGGCCTTCATCACGTCTAGGTTCGACTGCGAAGGGGTCCTTTCTCTAATGTATGCGCCGTCAACACATTTAAGACGTCTGTGATGCCGCAGCGCAGAAGGAAACGCTCCTTAACGTATGCACGCTCGGCCGCAGTCTTGTGAAAAGTTAGCCACCACTTCTGCACAGCCAAGTCGATAAGTGCGTCGGAGACGCCCCTTACACAGCGGCTCACAGTGATCTGGTGGCGTCTGATATACCGGTCTGCGCCGACGCTCCCCTAGAAACACCCGGTCGTGTAGAACAGGAGGTTGCGGAGAACTTTTTCTTCAACCGAGAGCGAATGAGGCCCGGTAGGCACTCTCCGCTAATATCATTTTTGACGGGAGAAAATGACTCAGGAATTCGCCGCAGTCCATGTCAGCAAAACGGTCTAGCTGGGCGCACTGACCTTTTTCGATGGTGATAGTGATAACCTAGGCTGATTCTGCCGCTGCCATGACAGTCATGAAGAGCAAAACCACAAAACAGGACGGGACTTAGGCAGGTGACAACACAGGGCAGGTGACAACCGCCCTGTGTTGTCGCCTGCCTTAGTCCCGTCCTGTTTTGCGGTTTTGCTCTTCATGATGTCATACCAACTGGCCTACACCAAAGTCCTTCTAAGCCATGACAGTCCCGAGTTGGATTTGGGGCCTCTCACCCTTCACGTGTTTAGCTCCGAGTTCACCTGTCAATGAAAGCAATTGGTCACACCCTGGGTGTGGCGTATATATGTAATGCTAGCACACGCTAGCGGTGTACTATGCCCAATGTACTTGCCGGCTCCTGCTAAGCTGCGTTGACAGACACCGACGATGTTCACAGTCGAATTATAACAGGTACAGCGTAGGACGTCATAGCTGCTGAATCGGAGCACCACTGCCAAGTACACACAAAATGGCGACTTCATTACTTTTTCAGGGGGTAACATTTCTGGTAATTTAGTTATTGTTTTCCTGTAATAGATTACTGTTCATCAATTACTTATCTGCAAAAAAGGCTGCCGGTGCGAGGCATCCGTTACAATGTGATTGCGACAAATAGATCTGCCGCGCACGAAGGTGCACATGGTTGCATGACGTGTTGCACTTTCCGTGATAGTCGTTTCTGCTGTAGCTGGCGCCATCTATGGATGCTCCTTCTAATGCGTGAAGCCTAGTTAATTTGTTTTAACAAAAAAAAACTGCTTCTTCCTTGAACTGTTAGCAACAGCGGAAAGATGGCGTGGACACTGAAAAGGAGTACTTACAAGAGGAGTGCTGACTACCAGCTGATTACGTTGGATTCAAAGGGACACATTTTTAGGTATAGTCACCGCCCGAGCAAAACATCGATCACTATCAATCGATAAACCTATATTTATCCGAGCGGATATTCCTTACAGCACACGCCAGTGTTCGACACAGCAAAAACAAAACAAGAATATTGACATAACACATGCTTATAACCTGGAATTAACAAGAAAAACCAATGTTTATCAACGCATAATAGTATATTTATTAGCCAGGCTGCGTCCAAACAGAGAAAGGAAAGGAGCGAAAACAAGGAATCAGTTTGGAAAGTTAAACCATTCGTTGCAATGAAGTGTCAAAAATGAAAAAAAGAACAATTTAAGTCAAAGAGTAATCAAGACATATGAAAATCGCAGAAAATACGGCAGGAATCACCTTACAACAAAAAAAAGAAAGCCTACACGTGTCTGTCCAAAAATCGCATCTCGCTATCAAGGAGTGAAACCGAGGGTATGCTGACACACTTCTCTCCCGCTTTAGAAATATAAGAAAGCTTGGATAATCACTCGCACTAGTTTGTCTTTGGGGTATGCAAAAACAAAAACAATAAATACTTCATTGGTGCAATGTCATGGTACATATACGGGCCTGCCCAAAGGGCTAGTGGGGCAGTGCCCGGCAGTATGGGTCAAGTCTGAGCATACGGCAGTTTTTGTTCACAACGGAAAACAAGTAGAGTGAAACTAAAAATAGGCAGGGAGAGAAAAACGAAGAGAGAAATGAAAGAGAAAGAGAAAGAAAAACACTGTATTTTTTTTTAAATCAAGCGTAAAAATCTAAGGTAGCAGACTTGACGTATGCAAGAAACTTTTTTTTTGTTGAGCGGCCGTTTACAGCCACAGCCGTTACGATAGTGTGCCATGAAACCAATGGATTTCTTTTCTACATTCAAGCTGTGCGCTTAGGCCCTATCTTTATAGCATCTTCCCGTTTGTTCATTGTAAACTTTATTGCAGGTAAGGGTACCTAATAGATAAGTTTGCTCCTACATTCAGTGTACCTGCTGACGTGCTTTTCGGAGCATGATTCGTGTTTTCGACCACCAAGCATTTCAGAGACCTTGCCAAGCTTGTACGGGGTACATAATACGTTATTGTCATATCTATTTGCCATCTTCGTAATATTGTGCAACAGCCGGTGGAAATACTTAATAACCTGGCTGTTCGCTTCGTGCATCGAGTATACAAGACTACGCTGCAGTAGCCGCTCGCCAAGGACGCGCTAGAATTGGCAGCGCCTGCTAGGCAGTTAAATGTTTCGCGTTCTTGCGTTATGCAAGCTAAAAGGTGACTCTATTTTGTAATACAACGCGATAAGTTTATTATTTACAGCATGTGCTGCATTTCGGCACTTTTTCCATCGTATTGTTCATCTCCACATTCAAGTACTTTTTCTTCTTTGCAATTTATGCCACTTTAATTCCTTCATACTATTGCGCCTAAATAGAAATACGAACGCAGTTATCCATTCATAGATATCGACTCGCGATATATATTCGATATAAAACTATTTCGCGTCTGAACCACACGGCTGTTCGCAATAAATTAGGTGCAGAGGTAGAACTGAGTCGTCATAATGCTTTATTAACACGTTTTCATGCAGTACTTGCCTGCTTTTCTTTTTTGCAGTAAAGCCGACATGGGCAAATAGGCTTGACTGTGAAAATATCAGGCGAGTGCTACACGAAGACGGGATAAAAATATTTATGACGACTGAATTCCACCTCTATGTGTATCTTCACTGCGGAAGAGCGCACGGTTTAGTCGAAAGTGTTTTCTTGATCGTACACACAATGTCGAAGAAGAGCCTCCGGCGGCATGTCAGGGTTGGTGATCCATCGTGTTTTCGGCACGTTCGGTTGCCCCTTTAGTCCTTCTGCAAGCCATTCTGTAAGCTGTAGCCTCGCTATCGTCATATGCGGCAGAAAGTGTGAAAAGTTTAGTAATTGCTTCAAGCTGCGCTCTTCTTCAAGCTTCGATCAACGTTCACTTTCTGCAGTGTAGCAAGCTCGGGAGCAACTTGCGCGAGCGCAGAACTCGGGCCTTTCTGCATAACGTCCTCACTCGGGCAACTATTCAATGTGTCTGAAAAATATCTTCATTTCATATTTATGAACCTCTCACATTCGAACACGACGTTATTGAGTTCAGTCTGCGTGATATGAAAAATAGAGAATACATATTAGGCACTCAATCTCTTGTCACATTACATGCTATATTTTGATTCAAAGAAGCGAACTTCGGTACTCTGAATTTCCTTCGACTTGTTTCGGTGCTGCACGGTAGAAAATAATTTCCTTTCTAAATGACTGATGCAACGTTTGCTGATGAAAATTACACGAAACATAAAGCACAGTCAGTACAAAGAGCTTGGAGCTATATCGATACCGCAACATTATAACGTACAGTCATGCTGTATCGTAAAAGAAGCACCGGTTTTTTGCGGCACAATAGTACTTTGCGCCACATCAGGAATATGTACCAATGATATGTCATCGTAAAAGTGAAGGCATTTGGGGAAGTGCAAAATGCAATCTATGAGCTAGATATGGTCATGAGAGACAGCAGCGTGTAGTCAAAAACAGGAACTCGTCCAGTCAAGGAATTAGGTTGAGAATTACAGCTATACAGCCATAACCCAGATGTCAAATTGCAAACTAGTGCCAGTTATTTGTTCGAGCTGCTAGCCCTAAAACAGCTTATATATGCATTGCAGGGCTACTGCAGCCGAAATGATTATTTTGTGCTACAGCGTGCAATAGCGGTTTTTTATATAACTAGCAGCTCTGATGAAGAAATAAAGAGGAAACTTTTGATTTCAAAAGACCACTAGTCATGTTGAACTTACATAAAATAGTGTCCCTCTCTAGTGACAGGTTCTTGCCTTTGTCATGTTAACAGCAGTCTTTAACCTTAACAGGGTAAAACGTTGGGCCGGTTGGTGTAGCGACATATTCAGGGAAACTTTGTGCAGATTAACACAGGACGGGATAGAGAAACACGCACGCACGAGCGCTCGTGTGTGTCTGCGTGTTTCTTCCTTCAGTCCTGTGTTAATCTGCGCAAAGTTTTCCTGAATAAGTCTTTACCCTCTTCAGGTCTGGTGATGTCAATTGACACAACACAAATATTCCGCTCTTGCCTTTTCAGCGGGCTAAAATACATTTAATTTTTAATAGAATAGCTTCTTCGGGATCCCTCTTCCTATCGAAATTGGTGATAAGAACGCAGAAGCTCAGTCGAAGGGCATGCCTCAAGGTTCGGCGCTCTCGCCGTTACTGAATAATATACTCGTACAAGATATTCTTGTCCACTCGGCTGCCAAGGTCTACGTGTACGCGGATGACACTGCATTCTTTGCTTCTGCGAAGGACGTCCACACTTTATATCAGATAATGCAATCGTACCTCAACGCTCTGGACGGCTGGCTGGAAAGCCTAAGATTAGTTTTAAATGTTAATAAGAGTGCTCTCCTTGTTTTCCCGCTGGCATCCCCTCTTTACATTTCCTTGCTGTAGCAATACCCCAATCCCACAAGTTTATACCATAAAATACCTGGGTATTACCTACGAGCCGCAGTGAAACTGTAGACTACAAATTAGAAGAAATCTGCTTAACGAGAGCCCGCCCACCACAAAAAAATTCGGCATGTGCTGTGACAATTAGCTCTTCATTTAAAAATCTTATGTAATAATAATAATTGGTTTTGAGGGAAAGAAAATGGCGCAGTATCTGTCTCATATATCGTTGGACACCTGAACCGCACCGTAAGGGAAGGGATAAAGGAGGGAGTGAAAGAAGAAAGGAAGAAAGAGGTGGTGTAGTGGAGGGCTCCGGAATAATTTCGACCACCTGGGGATCTTTAACGTGCACTGACATCGCACAGCACACGGGCGCCTTAGCGTTTTTCCTCCACTAAGGCCACTACTAGAATTTTTTAGTATTCTTCTTTGTGGTTGTCCAAGGTCCAAGCTTCAACCTTTGATTCTTTTGGAGGGGCATGCTCGGCGTCCTTGCCTTAAACTACCAAAAACTGTGGCGAAGGCTGTGCTTCTCTTGGAGGCGCCAATACCATGAGTGAAACTCACGGTTTCAGCTTTTCACTGTGCGAAGTTTCCTTAGAGCTATATAATAAGGGAGTAATTACTCATTGACATCCACCCGAGCGCAGCCATGCGGCTACAAAGGAAAGCTGTACAGCTCTCTCAGAAACCACGTAAAGAAAAAATTTGTCCTTGCACGGGGTTAGAACCCAGAACCAGAGCCCTATCATAAGCTTGCTGTCCCGGTTAGCTCAGTTGGTAGAGCGAGTGCTCCGGCAAAAGTGGTGGTCCCGGGTTCGAACTCCGGACCAGGACGAATTTTTCTTTAACTACGAGGTTTCTGAGAAAACTGTATATATTTCCTTTGAAGCCGTATGGCTGCGCTCCGCTGGATTTCTATGGGTAATTACTGCCTTATTGGAAATCGACTCCATCTTCGGAGATTCCCCTTAACATTTGTCCTGAGATCTTTAGAACATATTAAATGTTTGGCTAGCCCCATATTTCCGGCATTCATTTCTAGATCATGTTCTGCCAGTCTTTTTGCAGATGCACCTATACTAATGAGCTTGTTGGACAGCTAACATGAATGGCCCTCACGGTCGATAGACAAAACCGTTGACTTAGCTTTCTTATGAATTGAAAAATGAAAATTTTCGCTATCGTAGAAGGTGAATATTGTCATCGAGCCTTGAAACGACAATGCGGATGTCGGCGAACAGCAACGGGAGCAAAGCAGCAGTAAAAATAAGTTGACGCAATACCTTGCGCTTTTATTTCTGTTTCTGTGCCGCTCTCCCTCTCCTGTGAGCATCGGCATTGTGCTGCAAGAAACGGTAGCTATGCCATTTCTTCACAAACCACTCATTTTAAAACTCACATTGCAACTCGCGCAACGCCGCTCACGTGGCGCTGATATCCTGTTGTGTGACGCACCTTCGGCGCTGAGAGCAATCCAGCTTATTTGGCTGCTTTTTCTTGTGAACGCGTATTTGGCGCGCTCATAAACAGCTTCTACATTCTCCCCGGCCGAGTGATATCCACGACACAAAAGCGTGCAAATTAGACGAAATTTTTGTCGCGTCTGCAGCACAGCAATCTTTCTAGGGGAGGCACAACACATTATCTCCCAGTTTATTAAATATTCTATAGTAAACAGCTTGTTTCAAAAGAGGCGCAAGAAAAATGCATTATGCCTCGCGCAAGCGGAGAACTAAGATGTGCTGGGCTCCGCTGTGAGCTTTACTAAGCACTTCATGAAGCTCGACAGAAGAGGGCTTTACAGATCTGGGGAAAACCTCCATTTTGTCCGCAGTCGCCTTCCGGGAATGCTATGCAAGTTTTGGACACGGGTGTTGGCGCTGCCGACTACCAGCTGGAACACATTTCTGTCAGCGACAATAACGAATGAAAAGTATACAAACCTAAATTTATATCAGACAGAGCGGCGTCTTTTGTGACAGCTGTAAGATCCATCTATTCCTTAAAAACTAAAAGAGCTTCTTTAGAGCTCTCCGCACTGCGAAATGACTCATTTTTTCGTTCACTTCTTTCTTGTGAATTGCAGTAACTAAAGCGGTTCCTTTCGCGTTATACACCCACTGATCCCTCATGTCCTAATTTGACAACGCACCTGCAAATCTGCTAATACTTGTAGCACGAGTTTTTTCAATCTTTGCTACGTGGGTTTGGGGCCTTAAGTGTTCTAAAATCAATTAGCAAAAAAAAAAGCTGCGGCCAAAATAAAAAATGCAGGGCTGAAAGGGTTTGCAATATTATGAAACCTTGCGATATTTCAAATCTTTTAAAGCAACTGTAGAGAGATTTATTTATTTTTCTTGCACGTTGTTGCATTTCTGCTGCATCTCAAGCTGCGTTGTAGGCTGTTGGTCGGCTTTTTTTTCAGAGCTGTACAGCCACAGTGTTAGTTTTTGTGCGGGCTCAACCGATTGTTGCTTCTTACGGCATTACTGGGAAAGCATCTGGTTGCCAAATATCTGTGCCCTGAACCTATTTTTCTGGCCTACACTCTGTTATTTTGCCATTTCAGCCTACCAGTGGGCATTGGAGGTTACGTGGTGGTGCTGAGCTGCCAGTCACTGTACGTACAGCCCACACGGAATGACCGGGTAAATATTATGCCTTCGATCCACATCATTTCAACACGCTTCTCGTAATTGTAAGCTCATTTTTTTTAAAGAACAGGCTGGTACTTTTTAAATTTAATTAAATTCCTTACTGACATGAACAGCCAAGATTCCTAGCATGCCAAGCCTGTTTATCTTGGAAAAAAGTGCTGACATAAACAGGTCCCATCTCGTCAACGTTTTATTGCCTAACATACTTCCACAATTGGAGTCAATGTAACCAGCACTGTAATCTAAACCCTTAACCGCTCGAAACGGATCACTTTTTGCAGTACACTACCAGCCAGTGCGTGCGTTTGTCTCGTGGTTTAGGCCTTTGTCTTCTCTTAAGCACGGCATTCACCAAATATATGTCAAGCAAACTACGCCAGATCCCTGCTTTATACCCTCTCATGTACCTAAACTTTTCAGCAGTGCACCCTGAGTTGATATTGAATGCATTTGCAAAGTTTACCTGCATGCAAGTTAACATAAAAGAGTGAAGCATAAGCACAAAAAATTCATTGCGTTCATCTAAACCTTGTTTTTTATTGCCGCAAGTGTAACATGTCATAGTTTCCTTCTATTTCATTTTTTTTATAAACTCGGCTTGGAAGGCAAAACGCTTTTCCTTACTCTGTGATTTATATGCTCGTTCTGATAACCTCACAGATAGTTCGAAGCAGACTACCTTGAAAAATACAGTATCGCTCACGAAAAGTGTGCGCAGGAAAGCTTCCTCATAAAAAAAAAGTAGGCAATTATGGAAGAGCAGCTGTTGAGGAAAGTAACGTGACAGTGTAAACCAGCTTCACAAGCTCTCTTGCAATGAAACAAAGATAGACAAACGGTGGGCAGTAATGAATTTATTTCAGTTTCCCCATATTCACTGATATTCAAGTTGTCGATACTGGCACAGAAAACAGGCTAGGTAGTTACAACACAAAAGAGAAATGTCTCTTATTCTGTCCATTCAGGGCATTTATCAGGAACTGCATGTTTCTGGTCAATCAATTCAGCGCAGATTTCTAAAGGCCGCCCTTTCATAAAAGAGTTATAAGTATAAACAGGGTGCAGTGATATTTACAACTGGGGCGTGGGAAGGGGGGATCTCTTTATTAGGACGTTCAGTAGAGAGAAAAGAGGCGGCTTCATGCAAGGGATAATCAAGACCAAAATAGGCGAGGCTTGTTTTTTTAGTACACTGACTACATGAAAAAATTGCGTTATTCGATGTATGGCGCGTAGTCACATGGCACGAAATCAAGCACATAATTCTAGCATCGAAAAACACCACATCAGTTGGGCAAGATGGCGTTTAAGAGTCATTGCTGAAAAGTGCATTGTGTATCAATCAACCACTAAAATACGTTTTCAATGCCGCGTTCATGACATACATGTTCCATCACAGCTTAATATATCTGAAATTGCAACAATTTTTTGAAAAAAGGGTCAAGTTGAACGTCGGAGACCATCGCCCAATATTAGTATTATCACCTTTGATCAATGTTGCGGAAAAGGTGTCGCTCTCACGACTAAATAACTTTTTGCTGTGAAACAATTATACGCGTACGAAAAATATGGGTGTCTGAGGGAAAAATCAACTGGACTGGCACTACCTAACATAGCCGAGAGAAGAAAGGAAAATACAGAAAAAAGTTACCATGGGCCTACTCAGAGATTTGACCAAAGCATTTGACTTCCTTGATTACGACCTATTTATCAGTAAGCTAAATACGAACGGAATTTGAGGAACACCATTAAAACTAGTAAAAACTGCTTTCTGAACCGCGAGCAATACGCCAACGGGAACATAGAGTATTAAAAATTGTTAACAATCGAAGGTGTGCCGCAAGAATTCATAATGGGTCTTTTGCTCTTTTTGTGTAATATTAATCATCTGCCCACGCACTTATCAGCAGACAGCATCTGATACCCAGAACGCATTAGCATTTTCGTAATTGCCAACAATGAACAAGATCTCTACAGGAAAGCAAATGATGTTTTTCCTAAGCTTTCAATATGGTTCACATACAAGCATCTATTAGCCAACCAAAAAGAAAGTAATTATATTGCTTTTGCAGAAAATTATACACCATAAGATATTAATGCAAGCATTTGCATTGTTATTCAGAGGCTAGAAAGTGCTAACCACAGAAAGTTTTTATGACTGTAGTTACACACAAAACTTCAGTGGCACAAACATGTTGAAGAAGTAGCTTTAAAGATCTACGAAAAAATTCCACTTCTTGGAAAACTACGCTACCTGTTTCCCATCAAAACCCTTATTACCCACCATTAAATCTTCATTCACCCTCTTTTTGCATAAGGAATAATTGTTTGACATATCGTACCACCCTTGCCCCATAGAAGTCGTTCAAAGCACTGCTCCACGGATAATCTTACTCTTTAACAGGCAAGCATCAAATAATTCGCTTACACTTTAAGCAGTATACTACCTCCGAAGATCTGTATTAAGTACCATATATTGATAATACTTCATAATCGGATTCACAATTTCAGTGCTTGCCAACCAACACAAGGAGCCAACATCAGAAAGAACTAACTGTGAACAACATCTACCGCAATTTTGATTGTACATTCATGAATCAAGTTGCAAAATAGTATTAAATCATCATGTTGTCACTAATTTAAAATGACATTGCCAAAACAGGCTTTCATATTGCTGCAGAACCACAAAACCTCACCTGTCAGGGAATTACGTTATGCCTCTTTCGTGGGCTTCTTGTTCCTTGCCGACATGAAGGTAGGCTTAGGCGCAAAATTGGGGCAGTTACTGTAAGACATATGACTTTTCTTTGCACATTTTTGCAACAGCTTAGAAACTTTGTGAATTATATCAAAAGAGACTTTGTGCGTTATATCAAGAGAGGACATAGTTAACTAGCTTTTATATGAATACAAATTCTTCATAACAGTAGGTAATTATGTCTTGAAAATGTTGAATGAATCGCTGTAGGTGTTTGAAAAGTTAGTATTTATGGTGTCTCTTTTTTTAAGACACTGCATTAGTGGAGTTGTGTGGTCGCGAGTCAACTTTTGAGCTCCTACTCATTGCATTTCGAGATTTCGTAGGGACTGCTGCAACTCTTGTTCACAGCGCCATCTGTGGCAGCACCTACTCATAACGTTTCTAGATTTCATGAGCTCTTCTACTACCTGAAATCAAAACGCTATATATGGCTACAACTAAAAAACTGCCCATCTCACATTACGACTTGTAGCGCCATCTACAATAGCATTGTAGAAACAACCACCTGAGGCGTGCCAATGATGACGTAACGGTCCAATATGGTGGATAGAGGTGGAACTATGTGAGTATGACGTCAGGGGATGAAATGGTGGCAAAGTTTCGGTTTATCGAATCCAAGATTGCGGCCACTAGAATTGGTTGTGCCCTCTCATCTCTTTCCCCATCCCCTCACCAAAATATTTTAAAACGTGCAGGAAAACTGTCCTGTTACGGTACCGCTATACACTTCTGTGGTTGAAGGAAGGATGAAAAATTTAAAAACACGGGCTTGTCTACTGGAGGGCTAGCCTCCACGCCCACTGCCGGCGTGTCGTAAAAGGAGGAGGGGGAGAGGAAAAAGATTGAAAGGAGAGGGTAGGTGCGCAGCCGCAGTGATCATGTCAGATGACACGTGCTATCCCCTCAGGCCTATAGGGGGCCAGAGAGGCCGGTGGCCTCCAGAAAGGAGAGGAAGTGCCGGAAGGCCTTGGCAGGATGGTGGACGCCGAGTACAATCGTTCCACTATATATACTCCAAGAACAATGCTCACTCATCCGGGGACAGTTGTATACCGAATATGATAGTGAAATAAAACCCTATGGGTTGCGGTATAGCAATAAAACCACAATTAAACAATAAGTCAACATTGTATACATTAAATTACTAATTGAAGCGTTACCATATCGCACCGCAAGCCGAATTCTATGCCCACCTTGACCCTCAAACGAAGCAATTCTGTTTGGGACGCATTTTTAGGGGGTGTAACTCGACAATGGGTAGACGGGCATCGCAATTTCTCTGATAGATGGCGCTAGGCGGCGGTCGTTCCGCTAGGCGGTGTGCGTGCACGCGTAGCCGAACATGGTGGCAATCCACCCCGTTTCAAGAGATATTACAATCCGTTTCTCCACACGAGCGGCGCGTTCTTCTTCGCATTCTTCCTCTAGCAAACCAAACAAACGGCTGACGCTCGTTACTTCAACGTCTTCCAGATGGTGGCGGCCTTTTTTTGAACCACCGCCCGGTACTTGTCCTGTTAATATCGAAGTAAAATGGAACCAACAAATGGGTCACTCCATTTTAGGCGATCTTTCTTGAATTTTTGTCATTTTCTTTCAGTTTCTTTATGGGGAGGTGAAGATATTGGCTTACTTTAGACATTTTGGTTTACAGAAATTGCCGATTTCATATTGTTTGATATGCTAAACCATTTAGAGGGCAAAAAAACGAGAACTCTATATGTTCACTTAATCCAAACAGTTAATATTCAACTGCATTCATTCGTCGACTGAATGCTAAGAGTCACACTGGTTTGACAGAGACTTAAAGTTACAGAGCTGCAGAACTTCATTACAGAAATATTTCCCCCTGCAGTTCCTTACGTGTATTTTAATGTGTTGTTAACACTATTGCGGAGTTTCCTCGTTCACATAATGTTCACAATACGCCTGGAGCATGGCTTCAGCGACTGCGAGAGAAACTCCGGCTAGAAAGCAACGTAGCGGAGAAAGTTAATTGAAACGGCCTTCCATTCAAAAAGCACCGAACTGTCATTAATTAAAAACATATCCAAAAGGTATTTCCAGATAGTAATAAGTGGGACACTGCTCAACTCGACATCTTGAGAAATGCTGATCCACATTATTTAGTAATAAGTGGTACATTGCCCAAGTCAGCATTTTCGAAAGTGCTCTTCCACAAATTTTAAGAATATGTAGACCACAGTTACAGTTTTATAGATGGAACGTTTTGCTAAAATTTCCAACCGCCGACTGGAACCGCTGCTGGAAACTGTCTGATATGCGGTATTGAACACCTTTCTTGAGCATATCCTGCTTGCTACAAGGCAGCAACTCGCCGTTCAGGGACGCTGTGTGCACTTCCAATGCTATACCATTGTCCACAATGCCACTGCCAATCTTTAACCTATGGTAGAATTGTGTCATCAAGTCGTTCATTTGCCGATCTGACTGAGCATGCGGTGCGAAAACGTCAAGTCGCCGCTGCTGTTAATAGCAAAAAAAGTCTGGCCACGCTCATTTTTCAACGAAAATATGCTTATTAACGTCATTTTCCTCAGATTGTAAGATTCCACAACAATAAACAATAAATTCACACATCCGCCCGCTGGGCGCTTGTAGTTTCTGCTATCTGTTGTCCTACACACACCTCACTTGTCTTCTACAGCAGACTTCAACTACTGGGTGCGAGCACAGGACACACATTAAAAGAAATACGTTGCAACGTGTCAAAAAATTATACCATTCACTTTAGTATGTTTCAAGCAGTATCTTGAAATAATTCAAATTGCCTCACGATAAAGGGGATTTCCAAGGAAGCTGGACTTTGTCATGCTGGGTCGCTCCAAGAGCGTAGCCAGCGAGAGTATCTCATATAAATAGCCTGCAACATGAGGAGCTTCCTTGGACTGCATCATGGAAACCTTTGGCCTCGCTCATAGACATCTTGGTAAAAGAACCTTAATTGTCTCTCCTCCTCAATAGTTGGCCAGAACTGCCCAACAACAAACTTTTCCCCTCTTCTGTTCCCTTGTGTTTCTTCTTGATCCTCTGTTTATGATGCTCCGGAAGTCTTTGCATCCTCATTTGTTTTGTTCAGTTCTCTTCTTTCCTGTTCTTCCGTTGGATGCGGCGAACTTCTTTTAAGTAGGTTATGCATGAATTTGTTCAGTTTCTATTCTCAGCAGGTTCCCATAAATATCATCAATAAACCGCGTGGCATTGAGGCCGACCATAAACTTGAACGAGCTGCAGATATGGGCAACCTCAACTCGAAAGGAAGACCGAACATGAAGTTAAACTTACCCAACAACTTTCAAACTTTTCCATGGGAATCGTAGCCGAAACAAAAAAAATTTGGACTGCGATGACATGCCTGGTAACGCGGAAAATGTATTGTTAGCTGTCATGAGATAATGATTCCGCACAGAAAGGTTCAGCCTGATGTCGACAACGTCCTGTAAAGAAATTACTTGCTGATACCGAGTGCAGCATCTATAAGCCGCCGAAATATGTGCTACTCCCTTCCTGTAGCACATCCCCTGCTTGCTCACACTCTAGATCACGAACTGGAGTTACTTTTGCATTTCCCATCGACTTGTGGTACGTCCAATGTCTGACAATCTTGTACAAACATCTTGAGTAATGTAATATTCTACGGTACTGTTATGGAAATGTTGAAGGTAATGGCCCATTCTTGCGATGCCTAGACAAATTTTTTATTTCATGTTTTGTTATCGCTCGCATCGAGCAGTAAAGACTGCCGTAGAAAACCAATGAGGTACGTTTGTACGTTTTCGACGATAGCAAGAACGTTAATAGCAAAACAAATGGACGCCTGCCGACGGGAGGTCTGCCCCTATATTTAATGTTGTAGTTAAGTCTTTCAATATATGAAAAATTTGCGCCCATAAAAATGTTTTTGTCCAGCATTGCTGGGTACGCGTTCCTTTTGTTGTTCGAGCCGTGCTTGCCTGCAGCAGATTCGAGTGCCGCACAGTGCACAGCATATTAGTGTGCAGCGCCACCTATGCCCACATGATGTGTCATAGCTCTTGAACACCGCGTGCCAGTGCCGGCGTGTTTTCAATAGAGCCTGAAAACAGGCAAACAGTGTGAGGGTGTCTAGTTGCTGGGATGAATCCCGGAGTTGCTCACTAGCGTGATAAAAACGTTCGTGAACTTTTGGTCAAACACAATTTTATTGACCTGCACGACGGCGATACCGAGGATCAGCCGACAGTTGGTGCCAATGCAATATGATAAGTACTATAAGGGACAAAACTGGCTGAACCTGCTCCAAGTTCTGAAGCGTGCCACTCTGCATGCGGGCGCCACCTGACACTGCGCTGGTCTCGATACGAGTGCGCCAATATCTACACCAGGTGTGTGCTGGTTTCGACATCAGGAATGCGCCGGTCTCAACAACAGCAGCGCATGTTTTTGACATGAGGAGTGCAACGTCGGGGGGTGCCCGCATGCAGTGCGCCGGTCTCGAACCCAGGAGTGCATCGTCAGGAGGCGAACGCATGCAGTGCGGCACGGTTCGGAACTTTGAGGCAGCTTTACTTAGTTTTGTCCGCCGACAGAACAGTAATAAGATGTATGAGCGTGAACATGCGAATTCTGGCAGTATTGTCCACGCAGCGCATGCTTGCGTGCACTGCGAATGCCGTCACGTGAGGTATTCGCGTGGCTACGCCTGTTAAGTGAGATGATAAACTCTCAATAAGCACCCAAGCGTTCCTACTACGCTTGCTGTTGGCAACACAACACATGGCGGTAACTAATAACAAATCCGTGGACACTGAAGGGCTGCATGGCAACCTTGGCCTGCATGTCGAGAGTGAGAATCTGATGGCGACTCTGAGCAGCCTAGGAGCGCATCTTATATGACTAGTCTGCTGGGGCCTATGGCGGGTTTATTTGGTTACCGAAAGGAGCGATATATTTAATATCAATGTACATCGGCTTTCCAGGCGGGTTCTGCGTCTTAAAAAATACACTTGTCATACTTCCGCACAAATATCAAATTTTTGTTGCTGGACATCCGCGGCACGCAGCGGTCCTATTTGTGCGCCTTCCATTTTTACGGTTATTGCCGCGTGTAGTATACAGCGAGTGCCGCAGACGGCGCAATGAAATATTGCAACAATCGAGAAGATGGTAGCGGATACGCGCGCTAACGAAACCAAAGGCCGTAACCGCACGAGTTCAAAGCGTGATGCCACTTGCACTACCTACTACGCTGCGCTGTCTTCACTAAGCGACACGAGATCTCATTTTTACGCTCGTAAATCTCATTACTGTACAGCGATATTACCACGGTACAGTGATGAGGAGACCGAATTGGCCGAGCTTGGCTTAGCTTGGGCGTGCCTTGGCGGGAGCGTAAGTACGTGGAGTAGGTTGATGAAGTCGAGAGTGTGACGGAATCCCGTCTGGCCGGGGGGATACATTTCAAAACAAAGAGACGCCGACCAGTAAAACGAAAAAATTGTATTGACGTTTCGGCGCCCAGAACGGGGGCCTTGTTCACAATGGAAACACACCAAGAGGGTTCGTCTTTTTAAAAGCTATAGTAATCGCCGTAAAGATCGCGCGTAAATCGGGTTAAGATTGCCCTCGTTACGATTAAGCGTGTGAGCCGTTGTCTGTATCACCAGGGACTCGAGATGAAGCCGTGATGTTGTCAGTTTCTCTTTTTCGATGATTCTTGCTTTTTCCCAATCTATTCTGTGATTTGCCGTCACCGCGTGCTCTGCCAAGGCGTTATTGCGGGTATCTTCTTTCTGCACATCACGAGCATGTTGCTGTAGGCGCTTCTTGTAACTTCCGGTTTCGCCGATGTAAACACCGTTGCAATCTGCACAAGGGATGGCGTAGACAACTCCTGGGAACTTCTCTTTTGGCAACTGATCTTTGACGTTCATCAGTTGTTGTCGCATTTTCTTGACAGGGACATGGGCAACTTGCACGTCATACTCTCGTAATACACGGGCGAGGCACTCACTTGTTTTCGGCACATAAGGAATAGCCGCACGTTTTTTGGGCGGAAGAGGGGCGTCCGGATGACGAGGCCGTGAAAGCCGTCGTTCTGTGGACCTGATGAAATGGCTTGGGTAACCACAGCTAGTGAGATCTTTTCGTACCCTTGACGCGTCCGCAGCGGCGTCAGTGGTGTTTGGGCATATCTTCTTGGCCCGCTGCATTAAACTGCTCACAACGGCTCTTTTTTGGGCGGCAGGATGGACGGAACTGAAATGTAGGTAGCGGCCTGTATGTGTAGCCTTTCTATACACGCTAAACGACAACTTCTGGCCTTTCCTTGAGACGAGGACGTCCAGAAAAGGCAGACTGCCGTCCACCTCTTCTTCCAACGTAAACTGAATGGCGTCTTCCTGGCTGTTCAGGTGTGTCAGAAACTGGCTCACCGCGTCCTTGTGCAGAATGCAAAAGCAGTCGTCGATGTAACGGAAGAAGACCTTGGGGGCAGGGTGAAAGGGGGTTAACGCGCGTCGCTCCAATGACTCCATGGTGAGGTTAGCGGCCGTCACCGAAACAGAAGCACCCATGGGGGTCCCATGGACTTGCTTGTAGTAGTTTCCCCTAAAAACAAAGTAGGTATTGCTCAGGCAGAAAGCAAGCAGCCGGCGCAGGTCCCGTGCTTCTATTGGCGATCTTTCCGGTAGAGAGGCATCGCTATCGAGCGCAGCGGTGCATACGTCGACAGCAAGGTCAGTCGGTACACTCGTGAACAGGGACTTCACGTCGAAAGACACCATCAATTCACTGTCTTCGATCAGGGTGTTGCGGGTCTTCTCAACAAAGTCGTATGAGTTGCGAACGTGGCAAGTCCCATGACCAACAAGCGGGGAAAGAACACGGTGCAAGAATTTGGAGAGGCTGTGCAGAGGGGAGCGGGTAAAATCCACGATAGGTCGCATTGGAACTCCTGGTTTATGTATCTTTGGCAAGCCATAAAACGCTGGCGCGGAACCATTGTGGCATAGTAACTTGTAGTAGAGCGGTTTTTGGCTCGGCGGGACGAACTGAAATACGTCGGCGAGAAGCTTCTGTAGTTCCCTCTCCAACTTGAGTGTAGGGTCCTTCTTGAGGCGGACGTACGTGTCACCGTCTTCCAGGAGAGACAGTATCTTGCGGTCATAGTCAGACTTGTCCAAAAGGACTGTCGCGTTGCCTTTGTCTGCTGGCAAAATTACAATATCTTTGTTGTCACGGAGGCTCTTCATAGCGGATTGTTCCTCGCGAGACAAAGCAGAACGGGAAGGCCCGCGATGAATGGCGTTGAGAACGCCCACCACCCGTGTGCGGGCCTCTTCGCGGCGAGTGTTCTCAACTTGGCTGATCGCATTTTCCACAGCGCATACCAACTTCTTCCTATTCGGTGCAGCTCCTAGGCTGAAATTCAACCCCAAATTCAGAACAGCCTCTTCAGCTCGGTTGGGCTTATGCGATGAAAGGTTATGCACAGCGGGTTTTGAAATCATCGTCTGCCCTCTCTGGTGCTCGGATAGGAGCCTGCCTAACTTATTGTCATGAGCACGCTCACCTTTCTGGCGTTGACGTTCCATCTTCTGATTTGCGTGCAACTGAATGCTGGTGAACTCATTAGGAAAAATCCGCGCACTGGAGAACGAAGCGTTTTTTGCTCGTCGTCGTCTAGAACACCAATCTCCTAATGAGTTCACCAGCATTCAGTTGCACGCAAATCAGAAGATGGAACGTCAACGCCAGAAAGGTGAGCGTGCTCATGACAATAAGTTAGGCAGGCTCCTATCCGAGCACCAGAGAGGGCAGACGATGATTTCAAAACCCGCTGTGCATAACCTTTCATCGTATAAGCCCAACCGAGCTGAAGAGGCTGTTCTGAATTTGGGGTTGAATTTCAGCCTAGGAGCTGCACCGAATAGGAAGAAGTTGGTATGCGCTGTGGAAAATGCGATCAGCCAAGTTGAGAACACTCGCCGCGAAGAGGCCCGCACACGGGTGGTGGGCGTTCTCAACGCCATTCATCGCGGGCCTTCCCGTTCTGCTTTGTCTCGCGAGGAACAATCCGCTATGAAGAGCCTCCGTGACAACAAAGATATTGTAATTTTGCCAGCAGACAAAGGCAACGCGACAGTCCTTTTGGACAAGTCTGACTATGACCGCAAGATACTGTCTCTCCTGGAAGACGGTGACACGTACGTCCGCCTCAAGAAGGACCCTACACTCAAGTTGGAGAGGGAACTACAGAAGCTTCTCGCCGACGTATTTCAGTTCGTCCCGCCGAGCCAAAAACCGCTCTACTACAAGTTACTATGCCACAATGGTTCCGCGCCAGCGTTTTATGGCTTGCCAAAGATACATAAACCAGGAGTTCCAATGCGACCTATCGTGGATTTTACCCGCTCCCCTCTGCACAGCCTCTCCAAATTCTTGCACCGTGTTCTTTCCCCGCTTGTTGGTCATGGGACTTGCCACGTTCGCAACTCATACGACTTTGTTGAGAAGACCCGCAACACCCTGATCGAAGACAGTGAATTGATGGTGTCTTTCGACGTGAAGTCCCTGTTCACGAGTGTACCGACTGACCTTGCTGTCGACGTATGCACCGCTGCGCTCGATAGCGATGCCTCTCTACCGGAAAGATCGCCAATAGAAGCACGGGACCTGCGCCGGCTGCTTGCTTTCTGCCTGAGCAATACCTACTTTGTTTTTAGGGGAAACTACTACAAGCAAGTCCATGGGACCCCCATGGGTGCTTCTGTTTCGGTGACGGCCGCTAACCTCACCATGGAGTCATTGGAGCGACGCGCGTTAACCTCCTTTCACCCTGCCCCCAAGGTCTTCTTCCGTTACATCGACGACTGCTTTTGCATTCTGCACAAGGACGCGGTGAGCCAGTTTCTGACACACCTGAACAGCCAGGAAGACGCCATTCAGTTTACGTTGGAAGAAGAGGTGGACGGCAGTCTGCCTTTTCTGGACGTCCTCGTCTCAAGGAAAGGCCAGAAGTTGTCGTTTAGCGTGTATAGAAAGGCTACACATACAGGCCGCTACCTACATTTCAGTTCCGTCCATCCTGCCGCCCAAAAAAGAGCCGTTGTGAGCAGTTTAATGCAGCGGGCCAAGAAGATATGCACAAACACCACTGACGCCGCTGCGGACGCGTCAAGGGTACGAAAAGATCTCACTAGCTGTGGTTACCCAAGCCATTTCATCAGGTCCACAGAACGACGGCTTTCACGGCCTCGTCATCCGGACGCCCCTCTTCCGCCCAAAAAACGTGCGGCTATTCCTTATGTGCCGAAAACAAGTGAGTGCCTCGCCCGTGTATTACGAGAGTATGACGTGCAAGTTGCCCATGTCCCTGTCAAGAAAATGCGACAACAACTGATGAACGTCAAAGATCAGTCGCCAAAAGAGAAGTTCCCAGGAGTTGTCTACGCCATCCCTTGTGCAGATTGCAACGGTGTTTACATCGGCGAAACCGGAAGTTACAAGAAGCGCCTACAGCAACATGCTCGTGATGTGCAGAAAGAAGATACCCGCAATAACGCCTTGGCAGAGCACGCGGTGACGGCAAATCACAGAATAGATTGGGAAAAAGCAAGAATCATCGAAAAAGAGAAACTGACAACATCACGGCTTCATCTCGAGTCCCTGGTGATACAGACAACGGCTCACACGCTTAATCGTAACGAGGGCAATCTTAACCCGATTTACGCGCGATCTTTACGGCGATTACTATAGCTTTTAAAAAGACGAACCCTCTTGGTGTGTTTCCATTGTGAACAAGGCCCCCGTTCTGGGCGCCGAAACGTCAATACAATTTTTTCGTTTTACTGGTCGGCGTCTCTTTGTTTTGAAAAGTACGTGGAGTGCAAATGCCAAAAGTAAAAAGGAAGAAGCGAATGCGGTAAAAATTCTTTTACCACGCCTTCAAAAGATCGTCTCATTGCGGTAAGGGCGCTTGGGTGAAGTCGGCGCATATCTGAATAATTTTGAGCCTCACCTCATTAATGACCCGGGAAAAGCAGCGCTGCTTCCACCAATGTGTATCATCGGCGCTATTGACGGTTCATGCATGGGCGTGTCACTGGCATTCAGCTTGTCAAAATTGTTTTGTCCACTACATCCGTCGTGTGCTGGCACGTGCGATTTCGCTTCTTCAAAATTGTAATGACGAAGAAGCCCATTCTAGCATCCGCGGCATACTTCACTCTTGACTTGGCAGAGTTTTGTGGTGCTTCTGCTAGCGACAACTAGTAACAATGTTCCTTTGTCCGTACTGCCGATGAGGCAAACATTTCGACTAGAATTATAGTTCGCCTGATAGAGAGAGACCTCTGGATCAACTGCTCTAATCAGCCCGTAAGTTTCGTTCGGGGTACTTGTGGATGCAGGCTTTTAGGAATGAGATTTCCAGAATTTGCATCTATTTTAATTTTTTCTACTTTCAGATACAGCTCACGCTATGCTCTAGCCGTCGCGTTTAAGACAGGAAATGGCCACGAGACTTGCATACCTGCGGCCATCGCACCTTGTCCAAGACAAGTCAGTGAAGTCGCTCACAAGCGTTTTCTGCTATGGAATAATCCGAGTAAGTTAAAATGCTGCAAACAAACAGGCGTACCCAGTATAGCCAAGGGCTCACTAAAACGTTCGCTAAAGAAGGGGTAACGCAGAGACTAAAAAGGCAGGAGCATGTCAGGCGACATGATGATAAAGCACGTTGGACACAAAGGGCCAAGAGCAGAGTTAGCGTCGCGTGACTAAGGCCACATACGGGTACCCGCGCGCATGACTTGTTCAGGCTCGTCGGTTGCCACTCGACACACGTCCTTTCAACAGCGCAGAGAACAACTCGAATGAGGCAATAAAAACCTGCCCTTGTCCCAACCACGCTCAGTGCGGTTTCTAGGAAGCAATTTTCTGCACTCCACTGAAGCCCGTCAACAGTGACGCACAGTGACGTGCGCGTACCCTTCATCGAATCCTCACTCCTTCCTCCATTTGCCCCTCTCCTCTTATTGTGACTGAAAACGCTACATAAGCGCTGCACATAATTTCGGCAGTGTTATCAAAGTTAAGTTCCGAGCAAAGAGGAAAGTGACCGCAGCCAATTTGTCAATTTACAGAGGCAGGTGGCGCTGTAATCTGAAATGTTTGGAGTTTTTTTTTCGCTTAAATAGTTAGGAAACCGGCCCTCAGTTTGCACTAGAAGCAAACTGAAAGCTTTAAGTGTGTTGACGACAATGATCCAGCAACTTTGTGAGACAAGTCTACAATGACGAACTCGCCGAGTGTGCGTGCCTGGGTTTGTGTGACAGCGCGATGAGTGATCATCTTTGATCCAGAACCATCAGGCCCTGTAAATAAACACCCTGTTACAGTGCTGTACATAAAGATGTCATTTCGCCGTACGTCAAGCGACCATTTTGAAGCACGTTGTCTCCAAGGAAAGTATTTGTCCTGACCCTAACAAACTTCGTACTGTGGCTGCCTTTCCCAAATCGACCTGCATCAAAGCCCTGCGCAGCTTCCTACGTCCGTGCTCTTAATTTCACAGGTTTATTCGCAACTTTTCTTCCGTTGCTGCCCCTATGACGCAACTTCTGTCCAGCAGTTCTTATTTATTGGTGTAGTTTTCAGCGCGCGACAACGCAGACAACACCCAGAGCCGCTTTCTCACGGCACCGCCACTACAGCGCCATTCGACTTGATCGCTCCTACCGAGGTCCACACGGACGCAAGTGGTGCTGGCCTCGGCGCCGTCCTCGCCCAGCGAAAATCCGCCTTCGATTAATACGTTGTTGCCTATGCATACCGCGCCTTCACAAAGGCTGAATCTAATTCATCTGCAACTGAACGTCATTGTACTGAAACAACTGGCAGAACGTTTGCTTCCGGACGTGCACGTATAATTTATGTTACAAATATATTGCTGCAGGTTATATTTAGAAGGCTATTTACATAGGCGGGGCGACCAGAGCATGGTGCGTCAGCGCGAAGATGCCGAAGAAACCACAAAGGAACCACGTATGCGAGAAAAACGTTTTTGCTTCCCTGATCCCTTTCCGCCTAATAAACTTTCAGTTGTGAGTCAGCGCTTTTCCTCTTGAGTCTTCCTTGTCCCCGTCTTTTGCGCTGTTCACATCCGTTGACTCCGCTGAAGTAGACTCTAGCCGCCACAGCAGTAGGGGCTACGTTGACAAGCACAGCTCCTCCAACTACAGCTTCAAACTATACGTTGTTTCAGGTTCGTATCTGGCCTGCGCGACGAAAACCTCCAGCAGCGGCTCTTCGCGGAGCGTGAACTGATGTAACGCTTTACGCAACGGCTTGGATTTGGCGATTCGTGCCGAAAATACCGTACAGCTGAGGCAAAGGAGGAGGACATAGCATGCGGTCATAAATAAAGCATTGACCAACAAATTCAATGGACGTGACATCAAGAAATCGTGTATTCCGAAGCGGAAAGCAGCCACGAAGGGCTACTCGCGAAGTAACTACTTGGTGGCATCTCGAGGACCCCAGTTGACAGAGGTCACACAGCAGCAACATTAAACGCTTCGCGATCTTCACTGTATTATAAGTGAGCTTTACAGCCAGAAAATAACTTTCGCTTTCACTAGAAATAACAAACACAGGGCTTTCGAAAATGACTCACGTGCTTCTTGGACAATGAATTTTCTGGCACGTTTCGATCCCTTTGTTTCTCAGACAAGTAAACGTTGGCAAAGGACAACGTTTGCTTGCGCACCTAACATTGACAAGGATTTAATTACTGCGAAAAGCAACTTTTGTTATCTGGCACAAAAATCAGATGTCGAGTGGTTCACGACTCAGCTTGCAAGGGTGTAACTGTTGCCGTCTAGGCCAGCGCCACTCCCCAGACTTTGGCAACATATAAGTCTGACATTGCAAAACTCTTACAGCTGTTCCAGGCTCTTTTTCTCAGATCACAGGGTACGTCGGAGCATCAATCCATTTTGAGACCACTCAGGATGAAACGCCAATATTTCTCAAAGCCCCGCCTGTACTCTTTGCACTCCACTCAGCATTTGAAGCGGAGGACGATGGTCTCGAAATCCAAGGTATTTTGAAGCGAGCTCAGCATTCTGACAGAGCTACTCCACTGGTAGCGGTAGGGCAGAAAAATGAGAGCTTAGATATTTGTGGCGACTACCACAGTACATTGTACGCAGTGACAAAGATAGCATCTTGGTTACTGCCCACGGCGGCGGAAGTGTTCAACACCTTGCAGGATGGAACAGTGTTCGGCACGCTCTAATTGGCAGAAGCTTACCAGCAGATACGAGCTGTCAGGAATACCATGACGGACGGTGCACAACCTTTGAAGAATAGCTCTTCTGCGTGGTGAACAACATTCACCTCAGTTGAAGCTTTCTGTCAGTGTCAGTGTGCCAGTGTGTCGCCGGTGGTAGTCTTTTAGCAAAAACCTAAATTCGCCAAAACACAGACAAAGCGTCCGCTCTGGAGGTACGGCGATATCGACACTTTCTTCCGAAAGAACACCACACCGAAATATAACCCCAACACATTTTCACTCCCGATACAAACAGCACCTATTATTCAATGCTGATGACATCTGGGAGACCAAAGACATTTCACCCAAACTGTACTGGAAAATCCACATATATATGCTACCACGAAAAGCAAGTTCGCCAGCAGCCCGAGCTCAAGTATAGAACAAAAGACGCGTGTTCACAACCGTTGATCCCGTCGGCACTGTAAGCATTGCCCAGCCGTCTATATGGCTGTCCAGCTACCTCACACTTGAACAGCAGAATGATTGCCATCTAGCAGAAATACAGACTATTACCGTTTGCCGTGCAATGTTTTAGCCGAAGTATATGAGGAAAATCTCACGATGATGACCCATCAACGCGTATGTCTATTTCATTGACATCGAAGTCTACGCTGCATTCATGCACAAAGTGGTGCTCAATCTGGTTCATTCTACATAAAACTGTCTGCTCTTCTCAACGTTACGTCACACGCCTCAACTTCCCCACACTGTGAACTGTTGTTTCTGTAAGTGAAGGAAAAAGTGATTTTAAAGGAAGCAGATTACGCTTTCATTATAACCTGTGCCCGGCAGACCTTGCGGAGCTGGTCTACCCGCCAGTGACTCATAGAGAGGAGGTGAAAGGCAGGGGATGCAGTGGACAGGTATGAAGAGTGAACGAAGTCCTCCCGCACATCTCCATTTAGCTTCAAAAAGCACGAAACACACACACACACACACACACGCACGCACGCACACACACACACACACACACACACGCGTGCATGTCCCCGAATGCTCTTCGAAGAATTACAAGCGAAAAAACTTCAAGAGAGATTGAGTTGCAAAGAGATATCTCTTTTTAGCATTAATTATTATTCTCAGAAGGCCCAAACAACATTATCAAACGTGACGGAAGTAACAGATACTCATTTCCTTCAGGAGATTATGGGCAGCGCATTACGGTGAAAGGTGCTGAGTCTGCTCTCCTCCAAGCTTTTAGTCTCTTGTATTCTACTATCAGTTCTCTGAATTGTGGTTTCAATCAAGGTTGTGTCATCAGTTCAGCCCTTAACCTGTTCAGCTTTCCTTCATTCAACGGGGCTACCTCTTCTGTCCTGTACATTTTTGGAGTCGGACCTGATTTTGCCTTCCGGTGGAGCATCATTTTTATCATGACCCTTTCCTTATCCTCTGGTTTATGCACCGCGAGCTTCACTCACTTGACATCCTCCGCTACCGGCAGAGAGCTTCGGTCGACTTCTCAATCATTTTCCAGGAGCAAGTCGTAGTTTATGCACTAGGCCGATTTATCTCTTTACGTACGCCATGAACGGCAACAACTTGCTGTTGATTTTGAACGTCGATTTAGGCTACCAGCTTCTACTCCCCTCTGCTAGCAAAACTTTATTGCATCTGAACGAAACAGAACGGCTGTGGTCTTGCGTTAGCCGCGGCAGACAACATTGAACTAGGGTAGCAGTGATTAATGTGGCGCGTACTGTAAAGATCAATGGGACTGTGTAAGTAGGAGCCGAAGGTCGACAGATGAAAGGTGCAGGCAAAAAAAGTAAGCAGCGGCGAAATAGTCACTTGAAGCGCGAGGCCCAGTGTGCTTTGCAAGCACCATGGATCTCAGGGAAAAGCTTCAAGCCCGCTGGAGACAGCGATGACCAGACACTGAAAAGGTGGGGCTAGCAAACGGAGCACGCCGGGTAGTATTTTGTCCCTGTCAGTAGGACGCTTTGTCCAAAGCTACAGATTCCCCCACCAAACGAGAACCCTTGACCAGCGCCTTCTGGAAAGAGAGAAGGCCTCTGCACTCCTAGGACGTGAGCGCACTTTACTCCTTTAAGCATGCCATGGCATGAGTTTCGTTCACAAGGCTACAAGAATGAGAGCAACCAGGAGTGGACACAGCATTAGCGTTTTGTGAATTCGGCAACATCGAAAGAAATTATCCTATTCAGTGTTACGTCGAATACGCACGCCAGAAAAAAAATTTCGTTTCGGCTTTGCGAAATATATTTTTTCAAACACATATACACTAAATTCTTTTATTTACAGTTCTTATGGGTAACTTCAGATGAAAGCTGTCATTGTCACCTTGACAAGGCCCAAGGTTCATAGACAAAAAGAGAGCGTATCCTAGAAAATATTGAAAACAGAGAAGTGTATAAAAACAAATATGCATTGCAGAGGTGTGCACGTGTCGTATTTGGCTACAACGAGGACGTGGTATGCAGTTTTTAAATAATATTATATTAGTTAGGTTACTGCAACCCCGAATAAAAATTGGGTGAGCGGCGTATCTATGTGACGCAAGATAAGAAAATTTATATACTCCCTGTTAGTCTGACCTAGTTTCAGCGACGCTGAAGACGTATACCCTCCTGTAGGCCGTCTATTCATGTCTCTTGCAGTATATATTCATTATATAGTATGGTCCTGCGGGCCATCTGCGATGACGTCACAAGAGAAGTGCAGAGGCGTTCTTCCTTTCTAGAAGACGTTCTCCTGCCCCACCACGTAACCGTGATGAGACAAGTGGGGCTGTGAATGAGACACGACCTCGGTCACACTGCAATGCGGCTTTCATACAGCATTTTGCGGATACTTGCACTCAAGAAATTTTGAATTGATTAAAATTTTGATCAATTTGCAGCTTCGAATCGAATGTAATTTTTCGGGAATTTCAAATATTTTAATGATAATTCCCTGCATCGTTTCTCCTTTTTTGCTGAGCAGTGATAAAAGCCCATTGGCGTTAAGAAAACAAAAAAAATCATACTAGGAGTGTGATGTAGATGTGTGTGCATAATTTGTTATAAGCTGAAAGTTCACCAGCTTCATTCCCGCCCTCAGCTCTCTACCCAGGACGTGCTACTACACCTCAAGGAAAAGCTGCTTAACCACATCCTCCATCTTTAGGAAAACATCATGCTGGCTGTCAACTTCGACAACGTTGCCTATTAAACTATACTAACCGGCTTCAACACCCTGAAAAGCGGAAGACGCATTCAGGACTGCGCAGGGGCCTTCCTATCGAACAGAACGGCGACAATCGTAGTTGGATAGCTGCGAACAGGCAAACTCTCGATGTCCAATTAAGGCACCCCAAAAGGATCGATGATACCATCCCTTCTTTACAACGTCGCCATGGTTGGTTTCACACCTCGTCTGCACCATGCCAAGAATGCGTCACACGCTTTACGCCGACGACATCCAAATGTGGGTTAACTTAAGGTCGATACTAGACAAGAATGACATAATCCAGGAGGCTGCTAGCTGCATTGAGCAGCACATCAGGTTGTTGCGGTTAAACTGCTCCCCCAGAAACTTGAGTCTTGGGGTCCAACGCAGCAAGTGAGAGAAGCGAAGCCAATCGCTGAACATCAATATTAAGAGGCAAGACAAACAAAAAGTCTCGACCGTAAGAATCTTGGGCACGGGTATTCTATCAGACTGCAAAGCGGACTAGAGGCTCAAGCGCCTTGCCGAAACTACCGGCCAAATCGCAAGAGTGATCCCCAGAGTGACCAACGGGAGCACGCAACTCACAAAAAGAGACAGCCTACACTTGCTCAGAGCTCTTGTGGTTAGTCAGGAAGCATATTGCTTGCCCTATTTCTTCCTCACCCGGAGAGACATCGAGAAGAAGGATGTCCTGTTATGGAAAGCCTATAAGACCGCCCTCGGCCTACTCACACATACCTCCACTAAAAAACTACTCGAAATAGAAATTACCAGAAGGTGCGCCAAGTTTTTTCCGCAACGGGCGGTGCCCTGCTGGCCAGGATGTGCTACGCAGAAAGTATTCGAAAAATTCAGGAAATGGGCGTGACTGCAGATGATCTCAGTAAGAGAAGACTGCAGGACTGGTTTCTCCAACGGGTGTTACCCTTGGTGGGACTGTACGCAAATGCGAGGCCGCATGAAAAGGTAACAAAAATACGCTCAAATTTAAAAAGGGAGAAAAGGAATAGTATGAGACGTGCATAGAAAGCGAGGCAGGAACATGTGACGTGAAAAGGAAAAGTGTTCACTTAAGTGTTCGGCACGGACCCGTGGTGCGGCAGAAGAGGAGGTGTCGCGAGTGGTCGGCGGGCTGTCGTCCGAGCTCACGGGTAGGCTAGTTGGCCGAAGGACCAAGGGTGCCCTGAGCGAGAGTCACCAGCGCGCTCGCGGGGCTAGCCATTGTATCCGGGTCAGGCAGCCCGGGTAGGTGAAAGCGCCTCAAGGCGGGTTCTCGGGACTCCCGATTGTGCAATGGGGCTTGGAAACTCTGGGGACAGCGGAAGCGGCTGGGGCGAGCGAAAGCGGAGCCTGATCCTGCCACCATAGCTTAAATCGGCGGCCGGCCCAGTTTGGTATCCAGGCCAACTCTGGCGAGGCCCAGGTCTAGTAACCTGGGCAGATTGGCGAGGACCACGTCTCGATTTCCGAGAAGCCTGGAGAGGCCCCAGGTCTGGAACCCCGGGTAGCTTTTATTCACCACGAGTCGCCTGTCTCGCTTCCCTGGCTTTCTTCCTCTCGTGCATGAGTCATGTGTCTCGCTTCCCAATCTTTTTTCTTCGACTCTACTTCGTACGATCAAACCAGACCGCTGTGTGGCGCCGGTAACTTACAGACCCCCCCCCATTCCCCGCGAAGAGTTTCCTCCAGGGCAAAAAAACTTTATAAGAACGGCGGCACACTACTGACGGGGGATGAGTCGAAGGTTGCTGACGTGCTCAAGACATCTCACCACACAAGGCACATCAGAGCACCACACATATACAGCACGCACCAGCCACTGGCTCACACTAGAACAAATACTTGAGTGGCTGTCACATATATTAAGGAGCCTAAATTAAATTTTAAAGGAAAATGGCGTGAAGAAGACGACGTCAATTAACCGAAGAATAAAGAAGAGGAAGAAAAAGCATTCGGTGAGGTGGAGAAAGATGATTCGTGGAGAAGCATTCGACGAGGTGGAGAAAGATGATTGGTGGAGAAGAGAAGAAGACGACGACAAGGCTTACGTGGACTAACACCGAGGCTAGAAAAGGGCGAGTGAGAGCGAGGCACGGGGGGAACAGCAGAGAAGCGGAGGCTCCGGCAGGTCAGGGACACATCGGCTGGAAGAGAGCGACGCCGGCTACTGCTCCGGTGAGCTCGCGTTCTACGACATCGTATCGTGGACTTCCTGCCGTGCCTGAGCCCGTTCCGGGGAGTCAACGTAGGACGCCACCACCTGCTGCGGCCAGGGGTGTCTCCAGCGCTGTTGCCACCCATCCGGGTGGTCCCCCCCCCCCCACGCCAACAACACCGGCTTCACCTCCACGGGCGCTTGCACCTGGAGCTTGTACGATGCAGCCAGCGACGCCAGCCCAAGCGCGTCGAGCGCCGCCAGCGACGCCAGCTCAAGCAAGGCGAACGCCGCCTCGACGCCGCCTTCTGGATCCATACAACGCCGCAGCCCCACCGAACTAACCGTGAGCCCGAACGCCGACCGCTAATATTGGAACTTTAGTAGTAAATGCTAGTAGCAGTGTGCTCGGGTCGTGTGTATTTATAGTCTTTGTGCTTTGTGTTAGTTTTGTTAGTTTTGTAGTGTGTGTGCCTCGTAGGGTGTATTAAATGTGCGTTTGTGTGGGTACACCCGTCGCCTAGTCCATTCTTTCGGTCCGAGTGTTCTCCGGAGAGATCCGTGACAGTGGCTGATGGTCGGTTTGGATGATGAGGTTCGTCCATAGAGAGAAATGTGGAATTTGTTCACTGCCCATAGCAATGGGAGACACTCCCTCTCGACCTTCCACATTAGCACTCAGTGATGGCACTCATCATAAGACCTGACAAAACTTTCCATGCCAGCCTGGACCCCGGGCCAATAAAAATCATTGAGTACACTGGTGCACTTTTGCATATTCCCTGATGGCCAGAGAGTGCACTGTCATGTACGAGCATGAGGAGTGATTGGGCAAGCACTTCGGTACCAGTGCTTGCTCGATAGCTTGGCCGGGAAACACTTGCTATGATTAGATAAAAACGTCGTCCTCTAGGAGAAAAAAAAAGCGGTCTGTCCCTTACCAGGATATGTTAGCCCCAGCTTCCTCTCACAGACCTCTAGTGTAGGGTCCTCTTCCTGCTTAGACGAAAATCCGACGGTGGCACGTGGAGCGCGTAACGAGTGGGGCCTTTGCTGGCTCCGAAACGTTCTTCGCAACTGTAGGGGCGACATCGTCCGAGTCTATCGCAGTAGGAGAAGTCGCCTGGTTCGCAGGAAATGACAAATTGACTAAAAATGGAGCCTTTGAGCCAGGGACATTAGCAACTATGACGTCATATAGCGATGTATCCAAGCACCGCTCTATGACCTCTGCATAGAAGTCGGTTAAGTGATCGTCGCCTCCGCTTCCGAAACTTCGACGCTCGTTCCATCAGTCGAGAATAACGTGCCCTTTTCCGCTGTAAGTGCAGCTGCAGGTACAAGGACCTGACATACAACAATCATGTTGCTTCCATTATCACGTAAAACCGAGACCGGTTGGCCAAACACCTCACCCTGCATCACAGGCATGGCAGCAACCACAGGGGTTGAATAGTTGATTTTCTCCCGCAGCTAGCCTTCTTGGCTCATGACCTCTAGAAGAATGCTGGGATAAGAACACCGAGGAGCCATGCAACACAGAGATGCCTCACGGTCCCCGTCTCCTAACTCTACCGCCTGCATGATTGTGTATCATGTCCTACCTGCGGCAGAATGTTGGATACAAGTGCTATCGTTTCATACGGCAATCTGGGGCCTTCTGCCCAGTTTTCTTCCAAAGATGACACCCAAAGTGGGACTGTGGACATGAAACCCCGTTCTTGGGATTCACTATTTTCTGCTTCCCTTTATCTATAAGGACCAAAAGTTATTGTGCTGCCGCGCCTCGTGAAAATGATCAGCGGCCTCAGTCAGCTTGTTCAACGTCTTACAATGCCACTCATGTAAGAACAGAGCTTAACACGACTGACCTTTTTTCAAGAATTTCTCAGCCGCCACCATTTTGAGAAGCATCTCAAGGGTACGACCCTGTCCCCTCACATCGGCCCAACGGTCAAGGCCGCTGAACAGCCTAGTAGCATACTGTGTGGCCGTTTCGCCATCCTAAGGTTTGCAATGCGAAACTTTTTTCTATATCCTTCAGTATTAAACTTAAATCTCTGAAGTAAAACGAGCTTAGCTTTCTCATAATCGAAGGGATCTTCAGGCGATAGCTGACCGAATACCCGGAAGGCGGCCCCGTCAAGGCTCAACGCCGCATTCCACTTTTCTTTTGGCCAGCCCTGTCCTGTGGCCGCATGTTAAAAGGCTTCAAATAGGCATCCAAATCATGTCGACCTTCATTTAGTTGCGGAATAAGTATATGAGGGTAATGGGGCTCGAAAGTGCGACGTTGCGCTCACCGAGGCCGCTAGAAAGACTGGCGCCGCCTTCCATGATCTCTATTTACATCTGTAAATTGTGAGAAATTTGAGCCTCTAACACCATATGCTCCTTAGTAGCCTCACACTCGGCCTCCAAACACTGCTTTGAAGCTTCGCGCTCGGCGGCTCTCTCTTCGCGCGCCTTACGAAGCTCTTTTTCTACCAACACTCGCGACTCAGCATCATGCGAGCTCATGCGCTCGCCTAAAGCGACCAGATCTGACGCGACGCGCTCATACTGTCGAGAAAAGTTCACTAGACAAAAAAACAGCCTCGTCCTGTCGTCGTGGACGCCAAATTTGAAAGGGAAGACTACAGGACTGGTTTCTTTACCGGATGTGCCATCGGTGGCACGGTACGTAAAGCAGAGGCTGCATGAAAAGAAAAAAAACTAATTCAAAAAGGGGGAAATAAATAATATGAGACACACACAGAAAGCCGAGGGAGAAACGTCTGAGGGGAAAAAGAAAAGTGTTCACTCAAGTGTTCGGCATAGGCCCGTCGCACCGCGGAAGTGGTGTTGTCGCGAGTGATCGACGGGCTGTGGTCCGGGATCACGGAGAGACCTGTTCGCCAAAGTGCCAAGAGTGCCCAGGGTGAGAGTCACCAGCGCGGTCGGGGATCGCTGTCGTATGCGGGTCAGGAAGCCCGGAGATGTGGAAGCGCCTAAGGGCGGGTCGTCAGGACTCCCGATGGGGCGATGGGGCTTGGAAGCTCCTGGGACAACGGAAGCGTTTAGGGCGAGTGACAGCAGAGTCTGATGCGGACAACCTAGCTGTAGACGGCGGCCGGCCCAGGTCTGGTATCTCGGTCAACTCTGGCGAGGCCCAGGTGTGGTATCCCGGGCAGCTTGGTGAGGCCCACGTCGCGAATTCCGGGAAGTTTGGAGAGGCTCAAGGTCTGGATCCCCGGGTAGGTTCTCTTCTCCACGAGTCGCGTGTCTCGCTGCCCAGTCTTCTTTCTTCCTTTCGTGCACGAGTCGCGGGTCGTGCACGAGTCCCGGGTACTCCGCCTCGTACGGTCATACGAGACCGCTGTTTGGCGCCGGTATATTACATTAGGGCAATCTCGGTCCAGCCGATCCCCCGGAACGTGCATCCCGAAATACAGAAGGGGCACAGGAAAGCAAGAGCCATGGCGCTGGAGGAATTCCTAGTCGGAAGGACACACAGGGCCTGCATAGACGACTCCAGCTATCCATGAACCGGAGCGGCAGTAGCCTCGATGGTCGACCGCATTCATCGGGAGGTAACCAGCGTCACCGTCAATTACGACTGCCAAACGGAAGCGGAGGAAGTCACCATTGCCCTCGCGATAGTCGAAGGCTCCAGGAGGGCGACTCTTGATACAATACTAACAGATTCCGAGGTGGCCTGCCGGAGCTACCTTAGGGGTAGGATCACCAACACAGCCTTCCAAATATTACGGATGGTCCCCACGGCCGACATTGGCGAGCAATAAGTTATACTAAATGCAGCAGGGGACGCCGGCTTGGCCGGGAACTGCGCGACGGACTCTGTAGCTCAAGGATGCACTAACTGAGCTGTGAAGGACCCGCTAGAACTCAAACCAGTTATTTCGAAGTATAATGAATACTAGCATCGAATAACTTCGTGGTTGGAGAATTGCCCTATGTCTACCTCACAGCGAGCTCAAAAACGTAGAGACAACCACTTGCAGGCTGCTCCTGGCTTTTTCCTACCTTAATTTACGCATGCAAAGCAAAACTCTTCCAATAGCCTACAGGCCCTTCTGTCTGCTCTGCAGGGAGGTGGCCGCACTCAAACCTGAAGTCCACCTCAAACCTTGAAGATCAGCGGCGCCTGCTGTACCGGGCGAGAAGTGCTAGTCTCCGCAGTGGCCGTGAAGAAAAGGTTCCACACGGTTCCCAGAGAAGGCTTGATTCGGCTCAATGAACGTTTCTAATTCCTTGATTTTCTCATTTTTGGCATTTTCCCTCTTCCTTTCTTCAAGCAGGAACGTTGAATGGTATATATTCACTGATCGGCTCTCGGGACACTTATAGTTTGCTCTGTTTTATTGTTAAACACGCACCTGATTAGTTTTATATGGCTGACTTAAGTCGGTGTGAGCGCAGGACAAACATTAAAACCCATGTTTTCCTGTAAAGCTGTGCCGAAAATCATCTTTTTGCCTCAAAAAACTATTTTGAAATATTTGTGGCGGACTTCCCTGAAACACCTTGAATATCACACTGCAGCAGCTACAGTCCTTGCGTACCTGCACAAGGGCCAGGACCTCTGCGTACAGATGCAACTTTCAATTTATAGCAAGACTACGTAAGTCACTAATACACAGACTTAATTATAGCGGTGATAATCCAGAGCAATGTGGCAACCGACGTCGTATTAGCTAGCGGTTCGCTGCTAGTGTAATGAAGCCTATTAGTAGCCTGTCTTTAAAATATTCAAGGAACAGCGTTTCTTATGAGTAAAATGGTGTCAAACGATCAATAATGTGAAACTATTTCTGAAAATCACGCAGAGGCCTAAAAACTTTTTAGATTCACTATTCCTGTTCAGATAGCGAAGAAAATCCTATGAAAGAGTGATTGTATTCCTTCCGTCGCAAAACCATATTGGTTGCTGTATTGAAAGATATATTGCTCACAAAAAGAATATACGTGAAGAAGTTTCAAAAATTATCGTGATTTCTGACATACTGGCAATTGGCCTGCAATTTTTCCGAACAGTTTTTCTCAGTAGTTTCCTTTCAGTTTTCTAAACAGGTCTGGCCAAAGATATGTTCGGTGTTGTAAGAACCTTTCCTGTCATTAAAATATCTAAGATGCATTGGAGCACTGAATTTAAGTTACCAAGTTTGTTAATGCACCTGTCGTTCAAATTTCATTGCACATTGGTGGTCGAATTGAGAAAAATGTTTTAATTCAGACAACACTTCCTTTACTATTACTTCTTATAGGGTATCCCAGCTAACTTGAGACAAATTCTGATATTGAGGACAGCCATCTTGCGCATCAGAAGCAATTTTTGTATCGCAATTAAATAATAGTTCATATTTTAATTATTTAACTTAATAAATACAGAGTTTAGACAACAAACTGCATTTGAAGAGTTGTCGAACATCTTCAGAAACCCCCCTTCCATCATTTACGATAACGAAACCCTCAGGAGTGTCTTCTTTCCCAGCTCCAAACCAAGCCCGGGAAGAACAAAATAAACCACGTGACCAAAGCACATCCGCTCCAAGATCGTGCTGCTCTCAAGCGTGGTTTGAGCAAACGAAATTACCTGAAACCTTGACTCGACGGCCCCGCACCAGCGGCAGGCCGATATGTTGGCGGCGGCAACGCGCACCGTCATGTTTGCCACTGGTTGACGCAGACGAGAAACTACCACCAACATATCGCCGCAGCGCGAGAGGCTGCGGCGAAAGCCGAGATATAATTTTAGGAAAAAGAAGCGGTGATAGTGGAGTGGGATAGGAGAGCGGACAACGAAGCTAATCTTCGATGGAAAAGCGCAAGGGACGAGGACGTAGACAAAAGAGGACAGACACAGCGCTGTGTCTGCCCCCTTCTGCCCACGTCCTCGTCCCTTGCGCTGTTTCATCAAACGTGATCAACCAACTATCCCGCACCTAAACTCTTGGAAGTTGACCAGTTTGCGCCGCCATCACTTCAAATACAGCTCGGGATTTCTGATTTTTTGATGCTAAAGCATTAATTACGCCATCGGCAATGATACCAAGCGTCCGGCGTTGTCCAGCAGCACTGGCCTCAAAAACCCCAGATGACGTCACCGTGGACTCGCATGACGCCAGCAGTAGATACCATAATATAAAGTTGCGTCCAGAAACACGGTGGCGTGATCAGAAAATAAAAATTAAAATTTCTTTCGAAGATGCTCAGCATTGAACAAAGGGCTTTCAGATAGCGACGCAAGCACGTAACAGAATGACATGAAACTTCATTATTTTGGCATTTATTACAGTTGTACAATATTTATGTGCATGAACAATGGGCAAAAACTAGGAAAACAATCAAAAATCAACACGATGCATAACACGACAAACCTAAGCAACCAAGAACGACCAAAGAGGCAATGCAAAGCACGTCACTAATACGTCAAAATATGACACACCTAAGCAACAAAGCAGTAGTGCTGTGCTCTTCAAAGGCCCTCAAACCGCGATGCTTCTTTACGAATAAAACTGAACATAATGTATGCGTTCTGTTACGACTGTATGCTAATGAGTAGGTGTATCATTGCAAAGGAAGGAATCTTTATTGAACCTCGCAACAGAACTGACGATGAGACAATGCTTTCGCATTCAAAGCACGTAAGTAGTCATAAGTGCTTTCGGTAATTTTAGAGCGACAGCATTAAGGAGCTCGTGTCGCAGAAAAGCCGGTGTCGGCGTTGTTGGCGTTGGCGTTGTAACCCGAGAATCTCAAAAAAAAAATTCTGAACATACGCGGAATTGAACCTATGCATTTTAGACTGCGAAGAGAGAACGCGCAGAGCACGCAACGAACCCTCTCTTTTTTTGTGTCTTCTTTGCCAGTGCGAAGGCTCGCTGGTTCGAATTGAATAAAAAGTGGGCCTAGTGAATGCGATGTGGTCTTTCACTTCGTGAATTACCATTGTGTACTGATGCGTATATGAGTTATTATGAGTATGCGAATTTTGAAATAGGACCCGATAACAATTGCGTTCTACTCTATAAAGCATTTAAACTGCATTTAAGCATCTTACTCATCTCTCACTTCATAGTTTTTATGCCCCGAGGCAATAAACATCGCTTTAAAGAAAAAACTGCATGCCATAAGCTGCGACAAAGCAGCGCCATCTATGTTGCAGAGATGAAAGTAAATGCGAATATCTTGCGCTGAGGTACGAGAGGTTGCGTCATGACCGTGTTCGGTTTGAATTCAAGTTCATTGAGTTCTACGTTCCAAAGCGACTCAGGATATGAGGGACGCCGTAGTGGAAGGCTTCGGTAATTTCGACGACCTGGGCTCTTTAACGTGCACTGACATCGCACAGACGTTGTGGATTTGAATTTGGAGAACCGGGAGACGAAACCTTTGAAGACGTCCACTGGTCCGAAGGCGGAGCCCGGTGATAACCAGACGGTTTCGCTCCTGCGGGCGGTAGCTAGCGTGGATGCAACGCTTCGCGATCTATTCGGGCTCCAGACGGGCAAGCAGCGGTGACTGTGCCACCGGGTGCGGGTGTCAATCATTGCCATGTCATAGAATCCGTGCCGCCCGAGCACCTGTAATGTACGCGTCTGTTTGCTGTTGTGGTCGACGAATGCGACACGAACGGAGACTCAGACCTCAATTACGGCCTCTTTTTCTCTTTTGTCTTTCACTACAACCATCCTGCCTTCCCTCACAGCGTGGTTGAGGGTCCATCGATATGTGAGAAAGTTACTGAGCCATTCCTTTGCTCTAAAACCACAATCACAACGAAGACGTACCACAGCCAATCCTTGGAGCAGCGTGACTGCAGCCCTTTCGTGATCTCTTCAGGCGGCGGATGTGCTGTTTTGAGAGGCCTCGTAGAGACTTCGAGCGTTTTGTCCAGCGGGCAAGGCGTCGTGCCGAACGGGCGATGGAGTTCCGTGAACTCGCCGGAAGCGCTGCAAACGCTGTAGCGCTCCACTCTGAAAGGCGAAGCTGAAGCGTCCCCCATTTTTTTCTGCTTGATACTATTCGGGCCGAAAGTATCGGAATTATTCGGGTAAGTTCGCCCTAAATTTAGCCGTCAGCTTCTCCTTCATGCTTGGCCACAGGTTGGGACGATGTTAGCCTTAAGAATAGCGCCCAAAAATACTTCGGTCCTAAAATTATGCTGGTCATTAATACAGAGCCTAATATTTTTCCTTGTCGGCCTATCTAGTGTACAATGAAAGTCGATTGGTCGCCGTTTTCGAAACTTGCCATAATTATTGCGCTCAGTTAAATGGTAACGCCTTTTTTACGCCGACCAGGAACAATTAAGACACCCCACTACACTACCTCTTCTTCTTTCTTCTTGGCGTAAACTAATGAGTGAAAATTATAGAACTGATATTGGGTTACAGGGAAACTGGTTCCGAATTCAAAGTTTACTCAAATGTATATGCGAAACTTACAAGTAAAAAAAACAATGCTTAAAGAGGTCCCAGAGTTGCGCACTGTAGTGAAATCTTTTGAAATAATTTGTCAAGAAAGAATAAAATTAGGCAGCTTCCACATAAAAAAAGTGATCATTAGCATGATTGAGTACAAATTCAATCGAATTACTTAAAAAAATAAACACGCAAAATTGTAATCACAGAGGAAAGAACAAATAGATATAATGTGAACTAGAATTCATGATTAAACAAGACCGAAATCGAATGACTGAAGTTTACACTTAAATCAGGGCACGTATACCATCGTTTTCACACTGTAAGGCAACGAGTTTGATAATAGATTCGAGAGAACCAAAATCTCTGAATGCCATAGTTAGTTCGAACTTTTGTTAGTGCAAAGTTATTGTGCAATGCACATCTCGTGGAGTTATGGTTAGTCAGTTCTTCGATGTGTATGTAATGAAGGTTACAGTTATTTATCGCATGATCCGTAAATACACCAAGACTGAATTTTTGAGGCCTGAAATACGGAGGACGTTAAGTAGAGACTACAATGGAGCAATAGGTGTATCCTGATTAGATAAAGTGATTACACGAACCGCTTGGTTCTAAGTGAGCTGGAGTATGGAGAAATCAGAGTGGTATGTCTGACTCCACGAAGTGATATAATAATTCAAGCAACAATGAATGAGGGCATAATAGAGCGCAAGTAGGGTATGTAAAGTGCTGTCTTCTAGAAAAAATGTGACCCCATGGGATATTTTTGTCGATGTTGATTGCGCATACTGAATTTTAAGTACTGATCCAGTTCTACACCAAGCAATGTGCAATGATCCGAAATTTTAATGGAATCAGAGTTGATCAAAAGATGGTTTGGGGCGGTTATATGCCTGAAAATTAATACCGCGAACTTGGATTTACCAAGGTCGATGCGAAGACCATTATTATAGCACCAGACTGAATTGTTAATGAAATCTAAATTGAACTTTGTTCTTAACGTGTTGAAATATTTAACTGAGAGATAACTGTGTATCATCAGCTTAAAGAAAGAAATCGGTAGATGGAGAGAGGTAGCTAAGATCATTAATATAGATCAGAAATAGAAATGGACCTAAATTAGTCTTGTGGAACTCCTGTATTTATAATCTTTTTATTAGAACAGATACCCGAGATGCACAGTGTTTGTTCACGGTAAGATAAGAAACTGCGAAAAACTTTTAAAGGAATCCTATTAGTAACATCCGACGTTAGCTTAAAAATAAGGACATCATGCTTAACTCTGTTAAAAACGTAAGTAAAATAAATAACATTGAATCAGTGGTACCCGCTGCCACGGTGGCTCACTGGCTATGGTGCTTGGCTGCTGACCCGAAAGACGCGGTTGCGATCCCGGCCGCAGTGGTAGCATTTCTATGGAGGCAAAATGCTAGAGGCCCGTGCACTTTGTGATTTCAATGAACGTTAAAGAACCCCAATGCCTGAGTCGCCTCCACTACGGACCCCCATAGCCTGACTCGTTTTGGACGGTAAATCCCTTAAACTGAACTGAATCAAGAACCAAGGTACTTAGTTACCTTTGTCTATTTGTAATTTACATTTGTCACTGAAGTAATTCAGAACCAGGTTTGTAGAGAAACCATGTTGGAAACTAAATGGCTTCGCATACCGCACGCTATTTTTGGATAAATAGACAGTCGTAAAAAGATTAGTTTCTCAACGATACTCCTGAAGCAAGCGAGGACCGAGTTGGTCCTAAAATTATTGATGAGGCAGTTATCTCCTTCCTTGAATTTAGGCACAACTTTACTGTTATTGAGCTCTTGGGGAAATACCCCACATTCAAAAATTAAGTTAATTATATGTGTGGCAACATAAGTACTGGCATCTGCAAACTGTTTCATATTATATCCATTGATAATCGTGTTGATAATTCCACTTTTGACCTCGGTTGGTAACGTGGGGGCGAGGAAGAGTGAATGCTCAGAATCAGTCGTGCAGTCCGGGGCAGATCAAAGTAGGAGCTGCAGATAGAGAGGAAAGGAAATCGCCAAAAGAATTGGCAACCTCTAAAAGGTTACGAACAGGTATTCTGTCGTGAATGATAGTTGGTATGAATGTCTTTAAATTCCTTATGCCAAAATATTTAATGAGTCGCCATCGTTTGCTGGAAGTAGAGCCGGAGATGATTTGATTTACATAAATTTCTCCAGCATTTTAGCAGTACCGTCAAGGTACAGCAACGCGACTTATGATAATGTACATGAGTATAAAATGGTTGTCTTTTAGTCTTCCAGTATATATTTTCCTCCTTTCTTAGACCTCTGAGAAGGCCTTTAGTAAGCCAAGGGGTTTTACGAGATAAACAGTTCTTACGGCACAGAATCGCTTATGTACAAGAAGCCAAACAGCCAGCAATTATGTATGATAATGTGGTATACGCTAGCTGAGCATCAGTCAACGAAGTAGCAGTCTTCCAATCTGTAGAAGGTACCTACCGAAGGAAGTTTGTGCGATCAAGGGTATTCTAGGTAAAACTGTGTTTTGTGGCACGCAGACTATTTAAAAGTGAGGGCTGCAGGGTGATGATCGGTAACATAAATGAAAATGATGAAGGCCGATGGAGGATCGAGATGGTTTCTTAATGCATGCTCAGTGAGTGAGCCGGATTCGATTGAAATGCAACGAGTTGGAAGCTCGATTAATGATTCAAGGCTATAACCCTGAAAGCAACTAATATACTTGTCGCCCTATGTATTAATATTGTCACGGACGCCGGTAGGACGTTCAATACGTGGCAGAACAGTACCTGGCGAGCACACTGCGCAGAGCGTAGCCGGCAGGGCCTAGCACCGAGCAGAAGAGGACGAAGTCCGGCGCGCGACAAAGGTCGAAGACAGACCGCACGGGGGAGCCGGTAGCGTGATGGCTAAACTAAGTGCGGCATTGCCCCTCCCCTCTGGAAAGGCATCGACTCGATGCCTGACAGTGAGGGGGAGCCACGTGTTGGTGTTAACTGAATCCCAGGCACCGAACGTGGTGAGAGTTGTCCTAGCGGGCATGGTATGGATTGAGTCTTGCGACGTGCACAATTTCGGATGTCGGCGGGCGTCTGGAAGAACGAACACTCCCTTGCGGGCGCACTTCATACGTAACGTCGCTGAGTTGGCAGAGTACCTCGTAGGGGCCGAAGTAACGGCGCAAAAGCTTCTCGGAGCGACCGCGCAGACGGATGGGGCTCCAAACCCACACTTGATCGCCAGGCTGGAAAATGACTTCGCGGTGACGGAGGTTATAGCGGTGAGCATCGACTTCTTGCCGCACGCAGGTTCGTTGCCGAGCCAGCCGGCGGGCAGCCTCTGCATGGCGAACGAATGCATCAGCGTCGGCAACGGATGGGCGGGCAATATCGGGCAACAACATCGTGTCCAACATAGTCACTACTTCACGACCGTGTACCAAACGAAATGGCGTGAAGCCCGTCGTCTCTTGAAGGGCAGTATTGTAGGCAAACGTGACGTACGGAAGAATTTCGTCCCAGTTCTTATGGCCGTCGTCGACGTACATAGAAATCATATCAGCGATAGTCTTATTGAGGTGCTCGGTTAGGCCGTTGGTTTGAGGATGGTAAGCTGAGGTCTTACAATGACTTGTGCCACTGAGCCGCATAACTTCCTGAGTAAGCGTGGACGTGAACGCTGTGCCTCGGTCAGTTAAAACAACAGAAGGGGCGCCATGGCGGAGGACTATGCTGATGATGAAAAAGTCAGCAATTTCAGCAGCAGTGGCGCGGGGAAGGGCTTTCGTCTCACAATACCGGGTGAGGTAGTCGGTGGAAACCACAATATACCGGTTACCCAATGATGACGTAGGAAATGGGCCCAGTAAGTCCATGCCGACTTGATGGAAAGGAATTCTCGGCGGAGCAATGGGTTGGAGCAAGCCAGCCGGCTTGAAAGGTGGTTTCTTCCGACGTTGACACTCGCGGCAAGTACGTACATAACGCTTGACAGTCGCAGAAAGCCTGGGCCAGTAATAACTGTGACGAACTCGTGCCATCGTTCGAGAAAACCCGAGGTGGCCGGAAGGAAGCTCGTCGTGGCATGCCTGCAAAACGTCAGTGCGGAGCGCCGTTGGAACCACGAGCAGGTAACCAGAGTCCGTCGGGGCGTAATTTCGTTTGTAGAGAACGCCATCTCGCAAGCAAAACGACGACAAGCCACGCGCGAATAGACGAGGCGGTAACGAGGCGGTACCCTCAAGATAATCGATGAGTGGCTGCAATTCCGTGTCGTCCCTCTGGTGTTGAGCGAGGTCGGACGTGGTCAGAGCACCAATAAAGAGGGGGTCATCTTCGAGGTCATCAGAGCTGGACGGGATTTGAGCACGGGACAAGCAGTCTGCATCGCTGTGTTTGTTGCCCGACTTGTAGACAACTGTTACATCAAATTCTTGCAAGCGAAGGCTTCAACGAGCTAGCCGGCCCGAGGGGTCTTTAAGATTCGCGAGCCAGCACAGTGAGTGGTGGTCACTCACGACCCGAAACGGGCGACCATACAAGTAGGGCCGGAACTTCGTTATCGCCCACACAACAGCTAGGCACTCCTTTTCAGTGGTTGAGTAATTGGCCTCGGACCGAGACAGCGTGCGGCTGCCGTAAGCAATCACACGCTCAACACCATCTTGCCACTGGACGAGGACTGCACCGAGGCCAATGTTGCTGGCATCGGTGTGAAGTTCTGTATCCGCCTCCTCGTCAAAATGGGCAAGAATTGGCGTTGTTTGTAGGTCTTTGCGGAGCTTTTCGAAGGCGTCCTGCTGTTCCTGTGCCCAGACGAATAATAATAATAATAATTGGTTCTGGGGGAAAGGAAATGGCGAAGTATCTGTCTCATATATCGTTGGACACCTGAACCGCGCCGTAAGGGAAGGGTAAAGGAGGGAGTGAAAGAAGAAAGGAAGAGAGAGGGGCCGTAGTGGAGGGCTCCGGAATAATTTCGACCACCTGGGGATCTTTAACGTGCACTGAAATCGCACAGCACACGGGCGCCTTAGCGTTTTTCCTCCATAAAAACGCAGCCGCCGCGGTCGGGTTCGAACCCGGGAACTCCGGATCAGTAGTCGAGCGCCCTAACCACTGAGCCACCGCGGCGGGGCCCCAGACGAAAGGCTGATCGTCTTTTGTCAGCCGTGTGAGAGGCTCAGCCAGCGTGGAGAAGTCTTGCACGAAGCGTCGGTAATATGCGCAGAGGCCAAGAAACCGGCGCACCGCTCGCTTATCAGTGGGAGTCGGGAACGCAGCTACAGCAGCCGTCTTGTCGGGGTCGGGGCTGACACCCTCAGTTGTCACAACATGGCCCAAAAACTTAAGCCGTTGGTACGCGAAGTGGCATTTTTCGGGTTTTAGAGATAGACCGGCTGATCGGATGGCCGTCAATACTGCACTCAAGCGTTTGAGATGTTCTTCGTAGGTCGCAGCGAAAATAACCACATCATCAAGATAGACGAGACACGACTGCCATTTGAGGCCAACCAGGACATTGGCCATCATTCTTTGAAAGGTGGCAGGAGCGGTACACAGGCCAAAGGGGAGCACCTTGAACTCGTACGAACCGTCAGGCGTTATGAACGCGGTTTTTCACGGTCACGTTCATCGACTTCGATCTGCCAGTACCCACTGCCTAGATCAAGAGAGGAAAAGCATCGGGCATGACGCAGGCGATCGAACGAGTCATCAATTCGGGGCAACGGATAAACGTCCTTTTTAGTAATCTTGTTGAGGCGACGATAGTCGACGCAGAATCGGAGAGTGCCATCCTTCTTGGCGACCAGCACAACGGGCGAAGCCCACGGGCTTGTTGACGGCTGAATAACCTCGTCGCGGAGCATTTCCTCAACCTGCCTCCGAATCACCTCCCGCTCTTTCGCAGACACTCGATAGGGGTGGTGTTGTACAGGCCTCTCGCCTTCACCCACTACAATGCGGTGTTTAGCGACCGATGTTTGTCGAACTTTAGAAGTGGTCGCAAAGCAGTCACGAAAAGAGTCGAGGATCATGTGGAGGCGGTGTTTCTGATCGGCGGTTAGGTCGGGGTTCACGTCAGTCATAACGGGGGCGTCAGACGTCGATGCATGGGTATCGTTGAGGGAGCAGGCGCAGTGGGAGACTGAGTCACTAATTTCATCGAAATAGGCTATGGCGGTTGCTTGCGGCAAGTGGCGGTATTCGGCGCTAAAGTTCGTAACAAAAAGCTGCGTTCGCAGTCCGCGGAGGGAAGTAACACCCCGCGCAACGCAGACTTGTTGACTCAGCAGTAACGACAGGTTACCTTCCGCAACCCCGTGAGGAGTGCGTGGGTTGGAGCATTCCACTGTAATAAACAAACTGGAGCGTGGTGGTAGCGTGACATTGTCATCAAACACGCGAAAAACAGGCCTGTCGGGCTCGCTGCTTTCGGCTATGGCACAATGAGGTGAGAACGTCACGACAAGTTCGCGGAGGTTGATTATCGCACCGTGTTCCCGAAGAAAATCTAACCCGAGGATGAGGTCCTTCGAGCAATGAGCCAACACAGCGAAGCAGGCAGTGAAGGTGACACCACAAATCTCCATTCTAGCGGTGCAGACGCCAAGCGGTGTCATCAGATGGCCTCTAGCTGTCCGGATGTGTGTTCCAGGCCAAGGTGTCAGTACTTTCCTCAGGACAAGCGTCAGACCACGACTCATGACGGAGAAATCGGCGCCGGTATCTACGAGAGCAGTCACGCGGCGGCCATCAACGATGACCGAGATTTCAGCCGAAGCTTGGTCACCGTCAGAAAAACGCTGTGTGAGGGAGGTCGGACTAGGGGATCGTTCTCGCGGTGGGGTTGGGGCGTCAAGCGGAAGCGTCTCCGTTCGTCGAAAAGTCGTCGGACTTAAGGGTCGTTCAGATTGTCCAATTGAGGCGTCAAGCGAAGAAGGCGTCTCTGGGCGTCGAAAGGTCGTCGCGGCGTGGGGTCGGAGGTCGGGTCGCATGCTAACGTCGGTGAGCGGAGGATGTTCGTCATTATGTCCGGTGACGGCGGCCCTACCTCCGGGGGTCGCCGTCCTCAGTTTTCCCGGCGCGGGTTGGAGGACTGCCGGACGTAGGACTGGCGAACTGGTGAAGAAAACTGTCCAGGCGACGGTGACCTGGACTGACGTTGGGCAGTGGGTACAGGTGGAACGTTGGCCGCTAGGTACTGATCGATCTCGCGGGGTCGTTCACCATAGCGCGGCAGGGGTGCGTCGGGCGAAAAGCCGCGCAGGCCAATCCGGCGGTACGGGCAGTGACGACGGATGTGGCCTGCTTCGCCGCAATGGAAGCACAGGGGCCTGTTGTCCGGCGTTCGCCACATGTTTGCCTTCGTGACGGGTGGGCGGTCGTCTGGCAGCGCTGTCGTATGCGGGAATCGGTGGGACGGCGCGGTAGGGGCAGGAGAGTAGAACGCCGGCGGTGGTGGCGCAGGACTTCGCAATGTCTCGCTGTATGTCATCACATAGGGCGTTGGCGGTGGCGGCGGTGGAGTGGGCTGCACCGTGCGGCGTATCTCGTCACGGACAGCCTCCGAGATGGCGGTGACACTAGGAGGCTGCTCCACAGAGCGAAGCTTTTGCAGCTCTTCGCGGACGATGCTCCTGATGAGCTCTCGGAGGGAGGTGTTCCCATCCCCGGGCCTCGGCATGTGGCACTCCACGGCAGTGATGTTTGAGGAACGGCCGTAGTGCGCAAACCGCTGCTGCAGGGCGCGCTCCATGTCTGCCGCCTCCTTTGCAAAATCGGCGACTGTAGCCGGAGGATCGCGCACGAGCCCAGCGAACAATTGCTCCTTAACGCCCCGCATCAACTGGCGCACCTTCTTGGCTTCCGACATCGAAGGATCAGCGCGGTTGAAAAGCTGGGTCATGTCCTCCACGAACATCGCCACGCTCTCGTTTGGCTGCTGCGCTCTCAATTGCAGGGCCAATTCAGCACGCTCCCTCCGCTCGTTGCTGCTGAACGTATCCAGCAACTGGCGCCGGAAGTCTTGCCAGGTGTGGATGGCGGACTCGTGGTTTTCGAACCACGTCTTGGCGGCGTCCTGGAGGGCAAAGTAGACGTTCCGAAGCTTGCGGTCCTCGTCCCACAGATTAAATTCAGAGACCCTGTCATACCCGTCCAACCAGTCCTCCACATCTTCAAACTTGTCACCATGAAACGGCGCGGGCGTACGAGGCGAATGAAGAAGCAGCGGTGGCGAACTCACAGTTTGCTGGAAGGTCTGGCTGGCCACCGTAGAGGTCATCTTGCGGGATGGCGCGGCGAGGGGATTGTACTCGGGAGCTAAGCCTTTCAAGCGGCGGCTTGACTTGTGGACAGGTGTGTCCAGGGGGTGTGGCTGAGCGCTGGAGGTTCCTGGGACCTCTTCGTACATAGATCGTACCCAGCAGCTGCACCAAAAATGTCACGGACGCCGGTAGGACGTTCAATCCCTGGCAGAACAGTACCTGGCGAGCATACTGCGCAGAGCGTAGCCGGCAGGGCCTAGCACCGAGCAGAAGAGGACGAAGTCCGGCGCGCGACAAAGGTCGAAGACAGACCGCACGGGGGAGCCGGTAGCGTGATGGCTGAACTAAGTGCGGCAATATCAAGAAAATTTATATTTAAATCAACTATTATGAATACAAACTTATTCTTTTTAGACATAACATCAAGTACAGCGTCTAGCGCTGCACAGAACGCAGAAATATCAGAACTGAGTGATCTGTATATACAACCGAACACCACGCTTCTGTTATTCACAACAAATACAGACTGCTCCATCATAATCCAAACAGGCTCAGAGTCAGTCAAACTCAAGCACAGATCAGATCTCTGTTTCTATTTTATGCTCAGTGAAAGAGGCATCTAAATATCCTAAAGCATACTGTAATCAGTCAGACACTAATGTAGACCCAATACCGCTGTATACTTCTCATGTTTATATATATGATTAAGATCAAGGCTTGGCTTCTTTTTTTCTCAATGAAGGACTGAAGCTTTCAGCATAACCAATCAAGAACTATTTCAAAACAGTGGACCATGTCATTGATTTTAACCTCATACATTTCGGATTCAATCCTGATCTTTGCTGCAGCTTCTTCTTTACTTACAAAAACTTTACCATTGATTTCTTGTCCACGCTAATTTCTACGACTTGTATTTCGCATGCGTTTTCGTCATCCATCAGAGCTTCTTTTTCGCGCTTTATTGTCTCATTTATGTAAATTTTCTGCCCATTGAGAGCAGTTTTCTTGTTTCCACAAGTATTCGTAACCACGCTGGAATACCTAACGAAGACTGCGGGCACCGCACTCTCTTTTGCTTCCAATCGGTGAACTGCTTGCACCTGCTGTACTAATGGAACTGCCATATCTATCTTTTCCGAAAGGCAAAGCACCACATCTCTTGGATTTTAAGGCTTTTGATCTTAGCGAATTTAATTCTTGTAATGGAGCATTTTTACAGGCTAAGCACCACACCCCTGGAATGAACATGCTCCGCCTTCTGCTCTCTTGACATAGTCTGTATAAGCCGAAATTTTACTTTCTGGATCCTTGTTTTAGAGTTGATGTCGTTCCAGAAGCTTATCGACGTTGTCATACTACGCCGATATATGCTTATAAGATGGCACTAGACTTGCTATCTTTTTCTCTTGTTCTAATAGGGTACGTCATCATGCTTCTTTGACTGAATGGCAAACGTGTTGTCAAGGTCACAAGCCCGATCTAGCCCATCCGCGAGCATTTCTGTTATTTGCCCAAACTTGAGCATGACATCACTAATTGAAGAATCTTTCGCCAGATCCCTTTCATTACCGGTTGGCGACCTGTATTGCTGCCACCTAAAGGACAGAAGAGCTACTTGTGGTTCTAGTTGGTTTTTGAAAGCGCTAGCTGTATAGCAGAAAAGTACACTTATCGCTTCGTCGGCTCTGTATGTCCTTCTCTTGTATGCAGATAGCGCTTCCCATAACGTAAGCACCTGAAGGACTTGGTTTCTCCAGCTAAGCATGTTCAGCAGGACCATGACTCTCCGCTGTCCTCCTTATGTGCCTGCTTACTAATGCCCGAGCATTTAACTGTATGGTAGGTGCTCCGACATGACTGGCACCTAATTCTTTCTGCTGCAACAGCCTTCATGCATGTAAGACAAACTTGAAAGCCATTTATTTCCAGTGAGCAGTGTGCAGTCCAGCCAAGTCGATTAACAGAAACAAAAATTAGGAAACAGTGAGGCGTCCACTCATTTCTACAAACGGGTAGTATCAACCAGAGTGATTTTTGAATTCTTTCTGGCATAAGTTCTGACTTGTATATAAGTATAGGATGGGGATATTATCTCTCGTGTTGCGTATGTTTCTCCGCCGGCGGTTTTTTGTAACCAGTTACGTCTGGTTTGCTTTTTAGGCCTTTAGGTTATTTGATTCCTCTGCTCTGTTCTTCTTATATCAGCAAACAACGTCGTGCAATAGTCTCTTCTTGTTAGGTTTCTGCTGTTCGAGGATCCGTTAGCTAGGCGTACTGCAGCGACTTAGGTGGCTCCTTCAAATTTGTTTTTTTATTTGTTTCTCTTGATTTTTCGCGCCTATTAGAGCGTCGGCACGCTACAGAGTAGTGAACTGCGTTGTTTCTCTCCTGATAAATAACCGTGCGTCGCTAAGTGATGGTTGTCCAGCACAAAAAAAGAAAGATTGCCGCTAACATTTCTAAGATAAGTTATAAGTCTGTGCTTTCTGTGTGTCTCCTCCTGCCATTAGTTGTTTTTCTTCCGCGCAGTTTTGTAGACGAGAAAAAATGTTCATTGCACATCACCACGAGCAGGTTGAAGGACAAGTTCACCACTTTTTGAGTATTCCGCGCTATTCAAGGGTTCAAATGCATATAGGCTCCAGCTGAAGTGTTCAAAGTGTTTTTGCGCTAGCATTTAAAACAGTTATTTAATAGATAATTACAGTTTCGCGTTTCTGATAACATCAGTGAAGTGCGGATAAGTTCGCAGGGATGTCACGGAAGGTAAGATTTTAAATTTCCGCTGCCGCCAACCACAGCGTTCCGTGCCTAGTTGGATGCTGTCAAACAACGCTCACAGGCCTTTGCCTTCGGGGTCGTTGGCTTTTTTCCTTGAAAGCAAGCGTTTACGTGTTGGAAATGTAGTGATACCCTCGATGACGTCATGATGCGGCCTCCCACCTGGAGCTGTGAGCTGCGGAGAAGCCTGATGGCCATCTTGGTATTCTTACGTTTCGCCTACGACGCGCGGTATAGCCGGCGCGGATGCAACGGACGCCGGGGCTTCGTTCAAAGTGGCGGTCATTTTGGGCCCGTTCAGTGCTGCCGCAACGCCTCCCGCCAAGCGCGTCCAGGCAGGTTTCAATGCCACGTGTCTTCGTGTGTGCGTGTGTGTGTGTGTGTGCATGATGGTGCCCACGCTTGTCAAAGCGCAGCAGCCGGGGAGAGGAGCTCCCCAACTGGGAGGCGAGGAGGTCTGACCGGCGCCGGCCCGGCGGACGCGTCACGTCACGTCTCAACATGTCCCTGCGTCGCCGTCTCGTGCGCCCCATCTCGAGCCGTTCCTTCCTGCCCTCGACTCCGAGGGTATAAAGGCAGCTGCCCCGGACGCCAAAGAGAGACTTCGATTTCTTCCGTCGAGTAACGTGGTCGCCCTGACCGGCTGCTCTTTTGCGATGCAAGAATAAACAAGTTGTTCTGTTGGCTGTCGACTCATCCTTTGCCAGGACCTTCGGATGTTTCCAGCTGTGCCCCAGGCCGCCAGGCCAACGCTACCCTTGGGGCTTGCAACCCATTTGCAACAACTGGTTGCCAGCGGTGAGATCGCGACAACGGAGGCCAGCAGCGAAGATATGCGGTCAACTGTATGCTGAGCAGCACAACGACCATCCGGGAGCAGTGCAACGAGCCCTGCGTGATGACTGGTTGCCTGCAGCGGAACGACTGCGCTGAATTCTTGGCTGCGAGGTTTGGTGAGTGCGAGACTTTCTTCTTCTGAGTTTTGCCAGGCTTTTGTTAGTGTCAGAAACAGAGCTGGTAATTGTGTTGTCGTTGCTGCCGGGTTAGTTTGCGGCAAGACAATAGTAGGCAGTAGAGAAAGCAGCATTCGGAGCAGCCATGGATTTGAAGTCGTTGCGCAAACCGAAATTGCTGGAGCTTGCAAGAGAGTTGGGTCTGGATGTCTCAGACAAACTCAGAAAACCAGAACTGCTAAGGGCTATTCTTGAGTTGGAGGCTGAGGATGACGAGCTGTCGGAATGCCTTGAGACCATTGAGGAGAGGGAGCAAAAAGAGGAGCGCGAACGTAAAGAGCAAAAAGAGAAAGACGAGCGCGAACGTAAAGAGCAAAAAGAGAAAGAAGAGAGCGAACGTAAAGAGCAAAAAGAGAAAGACGAGCGCGAACGTAAAGAGCAAAAAGAGAAAGACGAGCGCGAACGTAAAGAACAAAAAGAGAAAGAAGAGAGCGACCGTCAACACGCTTTGGAAATGAAGCGTCTCGAGGTAGAGATGGAACGCGCTCGTAATGGAAGTCAGGCACACGGTGCAGGAGAACGAGTATCGTTCAAAATGACTGACCTGATGCGGCCGTTTAAGCTTGGAGAGGACATTGGTTTGTTCCTGGTTAACTTTGAGCGAACGTGCGAGAAGCAGGGGTTCTCTCGGGAAACGTGGCCACAGCGCTTGCTCACTTTGTTACCCGGCGAGGAGGCCGACGTAGTAGCTCGCTTGAAGAGAGAGGAGGCAGAGGATTTCGACCAAGTGAAATCGAGTCTGCTAAAAAAATACAGGCTGTCAGCGGAGGCGTTCCGTCGGAAGTTTCGGGAAAATGAAAAAGGCAGAAGTGAGTCATATACAGAGTTTGCCTACAGGCTTATGTCAAACATGCAGGAGTGGTTCAAAGAAAAGAAAGCGTTTGGTGACCACGAGAAAATTCTGCAGTGTTTCGGGCTGGAACAGTTTTATAGTCGGTTACCTGAGGACGTACGGTACTGGGTCTTGGATAGGCCAGACGTTAGTACAGTGGCTAAAGCCGCCGAGCTAGCCGAGTAGTTGGTGACGCGTCGGGCTCGCGGAGCTAAGGACGGTCAAAAGGGTGAATTTGGCTCCAAGTCTGAGAGGCCAAAGTTCACACCCATGAGAGCAAGGGGGGACACACGTAGTGCGGATGCGAGTGAAAGCAGTCCGACCGAACGTAAGGAGACGGCGGCAGCCGAAGCCGAACGCAGAAAGCGGTTCGAGACGAGGCAAGCGCGCGTGTGTTATACGTGCCAGAAGCCGGGTCACTTTTCGGCGCAGTGTCCAGAAACAAAAACAAAAGTCGTGTTTTTGTCATTATGCAGCACTGACGAGAACATGAAGCTTCTCGAGCCTTACATGCGAGGCTTCCTCGTGAACGGGAAAGAGTGCCGAGTGCTTCGTGATTCCGCAGCTACAATGGATGTAGTTCACCCCTCTTACGTAGAACCCGATATGTTCACGGGCGAGTGCGCATGGATCAAGCAAGCCGTGGAAGCTCACAGCGTGTGTCTGCCCGTAGCAAAACTGCTTATTGAAGGACCTTTCGGAGCAATTGAGACGGAGGCCGCAGTGTCATCTATGCTGCCCCCCCCCCAGTACCCGTACCTATTTTCGAACAGGTCCGATCACCTCCTGCGCGAGAAGGGGCTTTTGTTTGGTGAGGCTAGCGTTCAGGCCTTAACCAGATCGAGAGTTCGGGAGCTCGCTGCAAAGGAGGTAGTTGCGGGGCCGACGTTGTCGAACAATGTGAAAGGGTCGGAGGCGCAGCAAGCTGATATTCAGAGCACGTCCGAACTGAATAAAATTGAGCCTGTAGCGTTGAAGGCACCAGGTACTGGAGAGGAAATGCCCGACACGGGAAAGTTAAAAGAGCTATCTGCAGATTTGCTCATCGCGCCTACGTCAGATGGACTTAATAGGTTGCTAAAAGTCAGCCGGTCGGCTTTGATAGCCGAGCAAAAAAAGGATGGCAGCCTAGAAAACATGCGCTGCAATGTCAAGGAAGGTATCGCCAAGAAAAATGCTCGTTTTGTGGAAAGAGGTGGGGTCCTGTACCGGAAGTATCTAGACCGCAGGGGAGTGGAGTTCGATCAGCTGATCGTGCCTCAGTGCTACCGTCAGGATCTGTTGCGCTTGTCGCATGGTGGTTCGTGGTCCGGACACCTAGGAGTTAAGAAGACTAAGGACCGTCTCTTGCAAGAGTACTATTGGCCAGGGTGTTTTCGTGACGCAGAACACTTTGTGAGGACATGTGACACCTGTCAGCGGGTTGGCAAACCAGGAGACAAATCGAAGAGCGGTTGAAGTTGGTACCTATCATTACGGAGCCTTTTAGACGGCTCGTTATGGATACAGTGGGACCTCTGCCGGTAACAGCCACGGGGTACAGACATATTTTGACTGTGATCTGCCCAGCGACAAAGTTCCCTGAAGCAGTGCCGCTTAGAGAACTCAGCTCAGTTGAGATAGTCAATGCACTACTGTCCATATTTGCGCGAGTTGGTTTTCCTGCGGAAATCCAGTCAGATCAGGGCACAGTGTTTACTAGCGCATTGACGACAGCCTTTCTCGAAAGGTGTGGGGTAAAGCTATTACATAGCTCAGTGTACCACCCACAGTTGAATTCCGTTGAGAAGCTCCACTCCGTCATGAAGCGCGTGTTGAGAGCATTGTGTTTTGAACAACAAAGTGATTGGGAGCTGTGTCTGCCTGGGGTGATGTTTGCATTAAGGACCGCGCCGCATGCGGCTACGGGGTTTTCGCCAGCTGAGCTGGTCTACGGTCGCTCGCTGCGGTCTCCGCTTCGCATGCTTCGAGACTCGTGGGAAGGCAGGGGCGACGACCCAGTCGTGATCGAGTACGTGCTTAGGCTCCTCGAACGCTTAAGAAGGGCACAGGAGTTGTAAGGTGAAGCAATGGCAAAGGCCCAGCAGAGGGCCAAGGTTTATTATGATTGGACAGCCAGGGCCCGTCGTTTTGAGGTGGGCGATGAGGTAATGATATTGCGCACATCGCTAAAAAACAAACTCGACGTGCAGTGGAGGGCCCAGCACGGATTGTTCAAAAACTGTCGGACGTTAACTACGTGGTGAGTCTGCCAGGAAAACGGAAAGCACAGCAAGTTTACCACTGTAATCTGCTCAAACCCTATAGACAACGGGAAGAAGTGGTGTGTATGATGGTAAACGTTCCCGAAGAGCTTACAGTCGAGCTTCCGGGACTAGGCTCAGTGACGAACAGGGAAGACACTGATCAGGTCATTAGTGACTTAATCATTAAAGCACCGCTGTCGCCTGAGCAGAAAACCGAACTACACCAACTCTTACAAGAGTTTCAAGGTCAGTTCTCTGAGAGGCCTGGTAGGACTTCTGTCCTTACTCATGAAATAGAACTTACCTCCCCAGAGCCAGTACGATCCAAGGCGTACCGGGTGTCACCCCGCCAGCGCGATATTATGGAGGCTGAGGTAAAGAAAATGCTACAGCTCGGTGTTATTGAGGCGGGTGAGAGTGAGTATACCTCCCCTTTGATTTTAGTTGAGGTACCGGGCAAGGAACCTCGTCCTTGCGTCGACTACCGCAGGCTTAATTCCATCACTAAGGATCAAATTTATCCGATCCCTAACATCGAGGAGCGCCTTGAGAAAGTTAGTAGCGCTCAGTGTATTTCCACCCTAGATCTTGTCAGGGGTTATTGGCAGGTTCCACTTACAGAAGAGGCTAGTAGGTATGCGGCGTTCATTTCACCAATGGGAACATTCCGTCCTAAAGTTTTGAGTTTTAGTTTGAAGAACGCGCCATACTGCTTTTCAAGCCTCATGGACAAAGTGTTGCGGGGACAGGAAGAATTCGCTTTACCGTATTTAGACGACGTAGCGATATTCTCCGCATCCTGGTCTGAGCATATGGCACACTTGCGGGCAGTGCTAACCCGCCTGCGCGAAGCGGGCTTGACAGTCAAGGCTCCCAAGTGCCAATTAGCACAGGCCGAGGTTTTCTACCTCGGTCACGTGATTGGACAGGGTCGTCGCCGCCCCTCTGAAATAAAGGTGGCCGCTGTGCGAGACTTCCCGCAACCGCGCACGAAGACCGATATTCGGTCGTTCTTAGGTGTCGCCGGCTACTATCAGAGGTACATGCCCAGGTACTCCGATATCGCGGCTCCCCTGACAGATGCTCTAAGAAAAACAGAGCCCCAAACAGTCGTCTGGGCCGAGACAAAGGAAAGAGCTTTTAGCGCCCTAAAGAGCGCCTTAACAAGCCAGCCTGTGCTACGATCGCCAGACTACACAAAAGGGTTCGTTGTTCAGTTCGATGCTAGTGAGCGAGGCATGGGCGTTGTACTGTGCCAAGGGGAAAATGGAGAAGTGGAACACCCCGTCCTGTATGCTAGTCGTAAGCTGACCTGTCGTGAGCAGGTGTACAGCGCCACCGAGAAAGAGTGTGCGTGTCTCGTGTGGGCCGTTCAGAAATTGTCATGCTACCTTGCCGGCTCGAGGTTTATCATTGAGACGGATCACTGCCCTCTCCAATGGCTGCAGACCATCTCTCCCAAAAATGGCCGCCTCCTGCGCTGGAGCCTCGCTTTGCAACAATATTCCTTTGAGGTGCGTTACAAAAAGGGGAGTCTCAACGGTAACGCCGATGGCTTAAGTCGAGGCCCCTAACGTAGGAATCTGCCTCAAAGTTGTTTGTTACTGATGTTTTCTTCCTGAGGCAGGATTTTTAACATATTGCTTTGGTTTAGTGTTTCAAAGTGATGACGTGCTTTCTAGTGCAATTTTCCCATTTGTGGTCGAATAAATGGCAGCGGAAAGTAAACGAAGACATCGAAGAAACACACAGACGAGGACGATGCTGCACTGACAACTGAACGTTTATTGGAAAGGCCGCATATTTATACTTAGAGACCAGCCAGTGCTTCGAATGATATCTTATCAATTCCTGCTTGCATCCCGGCACAGATATCTCACTTCTTTTTTCGATAGGCCAACCGATGGCGTGCTGACGCATTGCTCTCCGGATTCACGGATGGCCCAGGCTTCCAGGATTTCTCTTGTCAGCTTGTCTTTGCTCTTTTTCACTACCTGCACGTGGTGAAGGTCAGCAGGGCTTGTTTGTTTTTTGCAAGTTTCGCAATCTCTGCAGTGTATCGCAAGGTTGGTGCCAGACCTGCCTGCTATGGCTGTTGCGTGCTCTCTTGCTCTGTCGTTGACGCATCTCCCGGTTTGGCCTATGTAATGCTTCCCGCAGAATAGAGGGATACGATAAACGATGCCCTGAAAGCACTGAGAATACCTCGTTCTGTGTCCGATTTGGCAATCGGATTTGTTTTTCTGCCCATTCACTCGCGCACACATGCTTTTCGCCTTGTTTGGCGCCGTGGGAATGATCTTGATGTTGTGCTTCTTCCCGATCTTTTTGAGATTGTGGGTCAGCCCATGAACGTAGGGAATAACGGAAAACTTCTTTCTTTGAGTCGATGCTTCAGGGGCACTTTCCTTTTCCCTGCCAAGCTTCTTCGGCAGCACGAGGTCTTCTGCTATGCTGCAGAGCAACGCCAAAGGATATCCGGCTTCCTGAAGCCTAGCAACTTGCCTCTGAAGGCCCTGGCTCATCTGGTGTGGACACGACTTCTTTAGAGCAGATTGCAATGCTGCCCTCACAATTCCTCTTTTGACCGTCTTAGAGTGGTTAGAGCTGAAAGGAAGAAACTGCTTCTTTGCTCGAGGCTGGTATGTCCAACATAGGTGCCCCGGCGAGAACTCAAGGCGTATGTCTAAGAAGCGTAGGACGCCGTGCTCAGGAAGCTCCCATGTGAACTTGAGCCCTGGACAGCTATTCTGAAAGGTGGTCAGTGTGTTGTCTTTTAGGGTGTCCGTGTCCTCTTTTTTCTGCTCGCATAGAACCAAGTAGTCGTCGACGTACCGGACGATCCTCACGATGCGTCTGTCCTTGGTTGCTTCCTGAATTCTTTTGTCGCAGGCCGCGAGGTATAGATCACTCAGGGCTGGAGCGACTCTGGACCCGATGCACACTCCACTCTTCTGAATGTACAGGGTGTCTTCATGGGAAGCGATGGTAGACGTAAGGTAGGCTCCCAACAGCTCCAGGAAGGAGTCCACTGAAACTCCTGCGGCGTTTTGAAACGACACAGCTCCCTGCTTTTCTATAGTGTCTCGTAGAACGCTCATCATCACATGATGAATTGATGAGCGTTCTACGAGACACTATAGAAAAGCAGGGAGCTGTGTCGTTTCAAAACGCCGCAGGAGTTTCAGTGGACTCCTTCCTGGAGCTGTTGGGAGCCTACCTTACGTCTACCATCGCTTCCCATGAAGACACCCTGTACATTCAGAAGAGTGGAGTGTGCATCGGGTCCAGAGTCGCTCCAGCCCTGAGTGATCTATACCTCGCGGCCTGCGACAAAAGAATTCAGGAAGCAACCAAGGACAGACGCATCGTGAGGATCGTCCGGTACGTCGACGACTACTTGGTTCTATGCGAGCAGAAAAAAGAGGACACGGACACCCTAAAAGACAACACACTGACCACCTTTCAGAATAGCTGTCCAGGGCTCAAGTTCACATGGGAGCTTCCTGAGCACGGCGTCCTACGCTTCTTAGACATACGCCTTGAGTTCTCGCCGGGGCACCTATGTTGGACATACCAGCCTCGAGCAAAGAAGCAGTTTCTTCCTTTCAGCTCTAACCACTCTAAGACGGTCAAAAGAGGAATTGTGAGGGCAGCATTGCAATCTGCTCTAAAGAAGTCGTGTCCACACCAGATGAGCCACGGCCTTCAGAGGCAAGTTGCTAGGCTTCAGGAAGCCGGATATCCTTTGGCGTTGCTCTGAAGCATAGCAGAAGACCTCGTGCTGCCGAAGAAGCTTGGCAGGGAAAAGGAAAGTGCCCCTGAAGCATCGACTCAAAGAAAGAAGTTTTCCGTTATTCCCTACGTTCATGGGCTGACCCACAATCTCAAAAAGATCGGGAAGAAGCACAACATCAAGATCATTCCCACGGCGCCAAACAAGGCGAAAAGCATGTGTGCGCGAGTGAATGGGCAGAAAAACAAATCCGATTGCCAAATCGGACACAGAACGAGGTATTCTCAGTGCTTTCAGGGCATCGTTTATCGTATCCCTCTATTCTGCGGGAAGCATTACATAGGCCAAACCGGGAGATGCGTCAACGACAGAGCAAGAGAGCACGCAACAGCCATAGCAGGCAGGTCTGGCACCAACCTTGCGATACACTGCAGAGATTGCGAAACTTGCAAAAAACAAACAAGCCCTGCTGACCTTCACCACGTGCAGGTAGTGAAAAGGAGCAAAGACAAGCTGACAAGAGAAATCCTGGAAGCCTGGGCCATCCGTGAATCCGGAGAGCAATGCGTCAGCACGCCATCGGTTGGCCTATCGAAAAAAGAAGTGAGATATCTGTGCCGGGATGCAAGCAGGAATTGATAAGATATCATTCGAAGCACTGGCTGGTCTCTAAGTATAAATATGCGGCCTTTCCAATAAACGTTCAGTTGTCAGTGCAGCATCGTCCTCGTCTGTGTGTTTCTTCGATGTCTTCGTTTACTTTCCGCTGCCATTTATTCGATCATGCACCAACTAGCTCAACAATCCACCTTATTAGCCTTAATTCCCATTTGTGGACGCGTTCTGAGTGCTGCTTGACTACTGTAAGGAACTAGGCAGTAGTATAAAAGGGGAAAGAGCCTGGCAGAGCTTGGTGAGGGTTGTCTCGTGCTTGCTGACTGAGCGGTTGCGTTTCGGCGTAGTTCTAACGCTTGCTGGGAACGAGAACAAAAATGGCAACTCTCCCGAAGTCACTTTGCAGTGTCCTGTGTGAACCTGAACCTGAGAACGAGGCCTTCTCTGTGCGCTGCGCTCAAGCAACGCCGAGGGACGACCGAATTCGATTACGTGCATCATCGAGCGACATCCCTCCGGACAGCGGATGCAGTCCCCTGACCATCGGGATCTCCTTCTCCCGGCGGGGCGGTCTGTTACGTTTCGCCTACGACGCGCGGTATAGCCGGCGCGGATGCAACGGACGCCGGGGCTTCGTTCAAAGTGGCGGTCATTTTGGGCCCGTTCAGTGCTGCCGCAACGCCTCCCGCCAAGCGCGTCCAGGCAGGTTTCAATGCCACGTGTCTTCGTGTGTGCGTGTGTGTGTGTGCATGTTGGTGCCCACGCTTGTCAAAGCGCAGCAGCCGGGGAGAGGAGCTCCCCAACTGGGAGGCGAGGAGGTCTGACCGGCGCCGGCCCGGCGGACGCGTCACGTCACGTCTCAACATGTCCGTGCGTCGCCGTCTCTTGCGCCTCATCCCGAGCCGTTCCTTCTTGCCCTCGACTCCGAGGGTATAAAGGCAGCTGCCCCGGACGCCAAAGAGAGACTTCGATTTCTTCCGTCGAGTAACGTGGTCGCCCTGACCGGCTGCTCTTTTGCGATTAAAGAATAAACAAGTTGTTCTGTTGGCAGTCGTCTCATCCTTTGCCAGGACCTTCGGATGTTTTCAGCTGTGCCCCAGGCCGCCAGGCCAACGCTACCCTTGGGACTTGCAACCATTTACAACAGTATCAAACGGCGATTACGTCATTATTTCAAATGCTAGCCAGGACTTTGAATGCTTTACCAGCAAGTTTCATACGTTCGACCCCTTTAAGCTCGTCGATTTCTAGAACCTATGCAGTTGCCCTTTAAACACTCAAGATGCTCTAGGCAGGTCGTTGTTAGCGCAGGTAGTGTGTGATGCAATAATGATGTTACGACCACAGGTGGGTACCACTGATTTGGCCTGTCACTTCTAAAACATACTTTCAGAATTAACTCCCAAACTAAGCTACACCGTTAATAACAGGCGCTGCAAGAGGTTAAAAATCGTCATTTAACTGAAAACACACCTCTGAAATAAGCACGGTATGGTCGCTAGTTATCGTGTGATGTTTTCAGTTTTGTGCACTAGAAATTTAAATTCTATAGAATGCGCATTTTTGGAAGTAAACGAGTTTAACCCATTGGGGGGTGTAAGAATGTTGTTCAGGCTGTAACAGTAAGTGAACTCGTCTTTACCCGAAGACCAGGGGCCGTACATGTAAACCACAAGGAACATAAGCACAAGCGTCCGGTATTCCTTTATTAATTTAAAATAAAAGACCCCCCGTTGCAACGTATACTTGTTTTTATATTCAGTCGCCGCGGTAGCTCAATGGTTATAGCGCTCGGCTGCTGACCCGAAAGGCGCGGGTTCTATTCCGGCCGGAGAAGTAGCGTTTCGATGAAGCCGAAATGCCCGAGGCCTGTGTACTGTGCGATGTCAGTGCACGTTAATGAAAGAACCCCAGGTTGTCGAAATTATCCAGAGCCTTCCAATACGGCGTACCGAATAGTCTGAGGCCCATTGAGTCGCTAAATGCCATAAACCTAAACCATTATTATTAGTTGAGCTCGTTTCAGTGCCCTCTGCTAGCTTTTTACCACTAGAAGCACCTGGTCTTATTGATATCTTGGGGTGCAGGAAGAACGTTTCGCCTGTTCAGGGTTGTCGACATCTTTCTCTTTGAAAAAGTAGGCGTACAGCATGCGTTATGTGTGTCACACTTTTGCACATCTCGTGGGGTTAGTCGTGAGAACGTTCAAGGCGTCAGCAAAGCGATGGCTGTGACGCAAGTTGAGTTCTGAAATTGTAACTGCCACTCTCTGCGTGCCTTCTCAGATGCTCACACCTCACACGATGTTGCGTCTGCGCCTTGTTTGCCCTCCCCGGAGGCGTGGCTACGGATGTTCGTTTCTTGTTTAGACAAGATAGTTATCGTTGAGCTGGTCCAGGCGGCGGTGCTCTGCCGGACGCTCCCACAACAGTATCTCGCTGCATCGTTTGGTAATCAACCGTCAAAGTGAGGTTGGGCGGTCTTGAGACGCGCGTCGCATTGGGTAAATTTGTCGTCCCAAGATTGTTCCTAAGCAATTGAAATTACTGGATTACTGTGTGAACAATGTATTTCCCTGTATAGGTAGCTGAAGCAATGAAGTCGCTCTGAATTTCCAGTGCTTAATGTCGTCATATTAAGGGGAGCCACCAGAGATAGAAATATGTTTACCATTTCCGCTGTCATGCTTTGGTGGTCTCTCTCACTCCCGTTGAAATCAATAGCACAGTAAAGCCCGGATAGTTAGATGGGGCACGGCAGCCCTCATCAAAGCAACATGTTTCGCCATGTCTGGATCGCTGTGCAGGTGTCCTTTTTGTGCAGTTCACCAGGTCTTCAAAGAAAACCTCGCTGTTAATGTCAGTTCAGTGGAACTTATTCATATGATCGGTAGGCCAGGAAAGAACAAGATAAGACCCGTAATCGTACGCCTGTACAATCACAATGAAATGGTTTTCCTGTTTAAGAACTGGTCGAAACTCAAGGGTACCGACATACTAATTTTTGATGACTATTCACAAGAAACTGTACAGATAAGAAAGCAACTATGGCAGTCTGGACTAGCTGACAGCCGTCCAAATGACAAAATAAAACTGGTTCATGACAAATTGTTTCTGAATGACAATGTCTATGTGTGGGACAACACCAAGAACTGCCAAGTCTTACTTCGTACGAGGAACACAACAGATAAATGACGCTCCTGCACTAAGCAAAAGCCTGCGCAGAAACTTCGTATCGTTTGTTTGAATGCGCAAAGTATGCGCAATAAACCAGAACAGCTTGAATGCAATTTGCTATCATATGATCCTCACACAGCCATCATCAAATAAACGTGGCTTCACGCTGATATCCCAGATAGTTGCATATTTCCACCTTCATATGTTTGTTATCGGAAAGATTGTGTGAAACTAAAGGTGGCGGTATTGCAATTCTTTTAAAGTGTGAACTTTTATCCTTTTACTGCCAGCAGTTCATAAAGGCCATGAAAGCGTTTTTCGCAAAGTTGAATTTAGTGGCAGTAGTGTAATTATCCCTGGAGTTTACAAGTCAGCTGGTTCCACGTCAGAATTCTTGTCAAAACTCTACGATCACTTAAAGAAGTACCGTGATCAAAATGTAATAGTTGTTGGAGATTTTAACCTCCCCAGTATTAAATGGCTGGAAGTGAAGTGTGGTCCTGTGGACGTTCATATTTCCGCAGTGTTGTGTGACATGTTTCTTGTATTTAACCTTAATCAAACAGTTTTTTTTTCAACACGCTTAATAGATTCTGCTCCCTCAATTTTAGACCTTTTGTTTTGTTCTAACCACATTCAGGAACGTGTAACGAAGGTTAACGATGGCATTTCCGATCATTAACTTATATACTTCACTTCTGTTTTTCCACGAAGGGCGAGTTCTTGGAAACCGAAGTCTATTGTTGTTAAAAACTATTCTGCTGCAGATGATGTTCAAGGTGCACATTATTTAGAGGATTGCCTTTTCTTTTTCACTGATGATGACGTTTACATATGATGAACTAAGTTCAAATCTTGATGTTACCACTGCATAGAAAACTTTATCTCAGAAAAGTTTAAAAAGGCTGGTCGAGGGAGCCCTTGGATATGCAGAGATCTGCTCCAGAAAAAACGTAGGTTGAAGCGCCGTAGGAAATTAAAGCGCGTTGACGACGAGGTTGTTACAGAACTAAAAACTTTACTCACAATTAAGTTGCGGGAGTCTCGGGAACGTTATTACACTGACACTTTCGGCCGTTTTTCTTCAGAAAGCCCAAGAAAATTCTGCCAGTTACTAGGGAACAAAAACCTTCGACGGAACGAGCAAATAGTGGCAGGCAACAATGTCGTTACATACTGCAGGCAAATAGCAGAAATTTTTATCTCCCACTTTCAAAGCGTGTTTTCAAAGCCGGACAATAATTATGATGTCACACCAGCAACGGATGGATCAGACACCCTGTCCATATCTTTAGAGGGTGTAGTGGAGTTGCTGTTATGAGTAGACGCAAAAATATTGACAGGTCCTGATAAAATTCCAGCCATTTTTCTTAAAAGATACGCACAGCTGATAGGTAAATATCTTCAAATAAGGTAAATTTCTTCTAATAATATTTGATCACTCTTTAAATCTGGTAAAGTACCGAAAGATTGGCTCCTGGCTCGTGTTCCGGTTTTCAAGAATGGTAGACCGGCAGAAATTAGTAATTACCGACCTATTTCACTTACATGTATTTCTTGTTAAGTGCTCTATCATATTCTTGTGAAATATCTCAATACCTTCTTAGATACAAACAAAATCATAAATAAAGCGCAACATGGGTTCAGGCACGGCTTTTCTACCAACACGAAATTAATAGCAACCATCAACGAAATCAATAAAGTTCTAGATATGAATGGCCAGGTAGACATAATATTTTTGGACTTCTCCAGAGCATTTGATAGGGTGCCTCATAATAAATTAATCCTGAAGATGAAAGCAATTGGTATACCTTTCAAAATAATCAATTTGGTTATATCGTACATGGCTAAGAGAAAACAATATGTACACATAGACTGCTCTTGTTCTGAAAATTTAGATGTCTACTCGGGAGTGCCCCAAGGATCGTTAATAGGACCAGTCTTGTTTAATATTTATATCAATGATTTGGTCGACTCTGTCAAGCAAACTGTATAGGTTAAACTGTTTTCCGACGACTTTGTCATTTTTAAAGGCTTTAATTCTGTTACGGATCAAATCGAGCTGAACGCAAATCTAAAATTACTAGCAGAAAGGTGTGAAAAATGGGATATAATGATTAACCTTGAAAAGACTCTGCATATGTGTGTTAATAATAAAAGAAAAAATTGGCTGTGGTTTAGGTCTGTTTAAACATGGTTGGATTGCATAAGCTTGCTTAGCTTTCGCCTTAGACTTTCACTGTTCCCAAGCACTAGAGCAACTAGATTGAGATATAGACTCTTCGTCGGTAACTTCCATGGCGAGACTGATCAACCAACGCGTAGCGCACCGCTATATATCCCAGTGAAGCCGCCACGGAGCGAGCGCAAGGCGATGAGGTCGTCATATCAACGGAGAGACTACCTGTTAGGCGCTGCGCCGAGCGGCTTCCTTCTAGCTGCGGCGGGGAGCAAGCTTAGAATTTAACTGTTCCGAAGCAGTTGAGCAACTAGATTCAGATATAGACTCTTCGTCGGTAACTTCCATAGCGAGACTGATCAACCAACGCGTAGCGCACCGCTATATATCCCAGTGAAGCCGCCACGGAGCGAGCGCAAGGCGATGAGGTCGTCATATCAACGGAGAGACTACCTGTTAGGCGCGGCGCCGGCTCGGGGGCCATGGCACACGCGCCGAGCGGCTTCCTTCTAGCTTCGGCGGGGAGCAAGCTGAGAATTTAACTGTTCCGAAGCAGTTGAGCAACTAGATTCAGATATAGACTCTTCGTCGGTAACTTCCATAGCGAGACTGATCAACCGACGCGTGGCGCACCGCTATATATCCCAGTGAAGCCGCCACGGAGCGAGCGCAAGGCGATGAGGTCGTCATATCAACGGAGAGACTACCTGTTAGGCGCGGCGCCGGCTCGGGGGCCATGGCACACGCGCCGAGCGGCTTCCTTCTAGCTTCGGCGGGGAGCAAGCTGAGAATTTAACTGTTCCGAAGCAGTTGAGCAACTAGATTCAGATATAGACTCTTCGTCGGTAACTTCCATAGCGAGACTGATCAACCGACGCGTGGCGCACCGCTATATATCCCAGTGAAGCCGCCACGGAGCGAGCGCAAGGCGATGAGGTCGTCATATCAACGGAGAGATTACCTGTCAGGCGCGGCGCCGGCTCAGGGGCCATGGCACACGCGCCGATCGGCTCCCTTCTAGCTGCGGCGGGGAGCAAGCTTAGAATTTAACTGTTCCGAAGCAGTTGAGCAACTAGATTCAGATATAGACTCTTCGTCGGTAACTTCCATAGTGAGACTGATCAACCGACGCGTGGCGCACCGCTATATATCCCAGTGAAGCCGCCACGGAGCGAGCGCGAGGCGATGAGGTCGTCATATCAACGGAGAGATTACCTGTTAGGCGCTGCGCCGGCTCAGGGGCCATGGCACACGCGCCGAGCGGCTTCCTTCTAGCTGCGGCGGAGAGCTAGTTGACGACACGCGTCGTCATAGCAACGGAGAGAGCTGACGTCACACCACCTGCCAAGCGCAGCGCCGGCTCTGGGGGGAGCACGGCATACGCGACGGGCGGTTTGACCTGGCGTAGTATTGCTTTCGCAATAAAAAAACTGGAATTTTCATATAACATGGGCGACAATATGATTAAACAAATAGTGGAATATAAGTATTTAGGCGTCACAATTAAAAACAGTCTTAAATCGACGGCGCATATCCATAACATATGCTCTTCAGCTCGTAAAAATTAGGCTTCTTAAAACCAAAATGAGGAAGATCGTCAAGTGAACTGAGAAGCTAGGCGTACAAATCGCTAGTAAGACCTTCGTTGGAGTACGCTAGTATTGTTTGGGACCCTCACACAGCGGTAGATATAGAAAAAATTGAAAAAATTCAGAGGCCATCGCGCGTCTTATATACACCTGCTACAAACACCGGGACTCTCCATCTGCTATGTTGCATGAAGCAAAGCTTGAATGCTTATGAGAACGAAGAAAAAAGGCTCGAATTAAAATTCTTGGTTGTTTGTATTTTCCAAAACTAGGCATAGACCTCCAGGATTACATAACTAAACAGTAATCTAAGAAATCTCGTCTTATGCATAAACAATACATTGAACCCATTTTTGCCCGCACGAATGCCTTTAAGTATTCATTTTTTCCCAATACGATTACGAATTGGAACTCACTGCCTCTTGATTTTCCTTTGCTTGCCTGCCCTGAGTAATTTCAACCGTCGGTTGGCGCTGCCTGTGACGCGCTGTGCTGTTGACACTGCGTATTGCTTCTTTCATCCTGTGCCTATTAGTATTGTATAAGTGTTGGTCGTCATTTTTCAGTATTGTTTTGTCGTCATGTATGTTTTTTTTTCTTTCAAGGTCTAAGTTTTGTGCTCTATTGTTTTTGTACTGTGCCTCTCCTGCATGGACCATATTTGGTCCACAGTATATAATAAAACAAATGTGCAGGAAGGGGCTTAATATTATCTTAGCACAGATAGGCTTACTGTTGCATTTTTCCAAACACAAATTTTCCTTAAACTGTCGGCGTCTTCGCTTACAGTTGCTTGCTTAATCAACGTCAAATAAAATTCGAACAATCAGTTCAATTGCGCGTAGCACGAGATCTTAGCCGAAGAAAACTCAATGCAAGCGCAATTCATTCCCACTTCTAGATCCCGGCAGTAGCTCTTGGCATGTGAACACTCACCTAAATAGCATTTCCTATCCTACCGCCGAGGTAGCTAAGCGGTTGTGATAACCGGCTTTCATCCGAAAGATCGGCGTTCGATGCCTGCCCCCACGGATGCATTTCGATGAAGGCGAAACGCTAGAGGGCCGTGTACTGCGCGATGTTTGTGGACGTTAGAGAACCAGAGGTGATAGGACTTATTCTGAACGTTCCACTACGCCGTTCCTCATAGTCTGAGTTGTTTTGGGACATTAACCCCAAAAACCATAAAACGAAAAACTAATTTACTATACAGCAGCTCATACATTTGCATTTTTGAGCTCACGTTGCAGTTATCCTGTTGGCGTTTCGTTTAACGCTGATGGTAGCGGTCTTATTTGCAAGTGTCATTATCCTTTATCAATTTCACTTTTAACGGACTTTCGTTTCCAAACTATTTGTCCCAGTAGTTTTAGTATCACCAAGCCCAACATATACAGGAACGTTTCAAGTTCAGTGGAAGGTTATCTGAACTTTGCTTGGCATTTTTTGCTTATCTATAATTATTCGCTCTTGCTGCCCAATGTTTTATGCCGCGACAAACCTAAGTGCGTCAATGCAAGTTGCTAAAACAACGCTTTCTCTCAACTCAACTTTCATACCTGTCACTCCTCTCTGTCTTTACATGTGTCACTCGAGCAGTGTACTTAACTTTTTTCTGAGTGTTGCATTCGCTTTAAAACTCCTCTCATTTAAGAAGGCTCCTGGCGACACTAGCCACGACCTGCGTTTATATGGCGCACGACGAAAGACAAGGCAAACTACGACACAGGCAGAACGATGCCCGGAAAAGGCGGCTAACAACTGAACCAGTTCAACACTCTTACCGATAAGGTTTATTTATTTATTTATTTATTTATTTATTTATTTATTTATTTATTTATTTATTTATTTATTTATTTATTTATTTGCGTACCCTCAGGACCTGACAGCATTACAGAGAGTGGGAATAGATGAAAAATGCCTTATAGACAGCAACAAAAACAGAGAGCAAGCGAAAAGTACAAATGGGCCGGCTCAAACACACGGAAGACAACGACTTTTACAAATACAGTGGCGATACATTAAACACAGTGTACAAACAGCAAAGGGCAAAACTTATTCATTAACAAGCACGTTCTTAGAGAAAAGCAATAATAGTTTTGCGAAATTCCATATTCTTCGGAATATAAGGGATGTCAATTCAGGAGAGCAATCTGCCGGGCTAGTTGGTGATGCATGTATATCAATGGAAAAGGCTAAATCCATCCGATCGTTCGTCGGATGGATTTAGCCTTTTCCATTGATATACAAGACTTGTTTTATTCTGTTCCACATGCTGAGCTGATAGCTTCGGTCAGAGAAAGCATTGAAGGCTCGGGGGCTGTGGCGTTCCAGAACTCAGCTGGAATTTCTGTAGATAATTTTTTAAGATTACTAGAATACTACTTGCAGGTAACTTTTATCTCTCGTGACCACCAGTTTTTTCTGCAGCGTAAAGGTATCTGTATTGGCTCATGTGTAGCTCCGATTTTATGAGACATATTTTTATCTTCAATTGACCGCCTTCTTGCACAGACTTTTCAAGGGGGGCCAGTTTTTAAAGTTTTTAGATATGTTGATGACTTTTTAATTATTTTAAGACCAGGGAACTCTACATCTCTTGACCATTATGTTTCACTTGTTTTAAATACTTTTAATCGACTCGGGAAAGGTTTAGTTTTTACCCATGAACTCCCAGAGAGTCAGGCGTTGCGTTTTTTAGACCTCAAGCTTATGTTCTGCCGAGACCATATTTGCTGGATGTACTCCCCCCGAGCCAACAAAGAGCTCCTCAGCTACGACTCGGCTCATTCCAAGGTGGTAAAACGAGGTATTGCGTCGCTTTGCCTGGAGTCTGCGCTTCAAAAATCTTGCCCTCATAAAATGCAGCAGAGTGTCAATGATCAGGTTGAGCGACTTTTATCAGCAGGCTTCCCTGGCCCGGTCATTTCAGCTGTCGCTGAAACCCTCCTGCAGAAGCACAAAGGCGCCCAAAAAAGATCTGAGCCCGAGCCCCCTTTTTCGAAGCCGGTGGTGGTCCCTTATGTACACCAACTCACGCACAACTTAAAAAACGTGGCTGGCAGGCACCGTGTGCCTTTGGTGTTCTCAGCACCCAACAAGCTATCTAAGCTATGCCCTCGCATCACGGGTTGTGCCGGCAGGGGCTGCAACAAAAAGCATGGAATCGCCTACACCAAATGTGCAATAGGAGTGGTGTACTGCATTCCCCTCTCCTGTGGGGCTTCATACGGTGGCCAAACTGGCCGCAATATTAATGAACGGCTACGGGAGCATGCCAAAAACATAGAAAACAAAGACACTAGTGCTAATATCGTGCGTCACATTGCTTCTTGCACCTGTAGGGCAAGGTTGGAGAAGACCACGGTTCTAGGCAAGAGCGGCAATGATAAGGCTAGGCTCGTTCTAGAGGCTTATTATATCTGAAAGCTGTCCGATCGTTGTGTCAGTGACACGTCTGTACACGTTTATTCATCGGAATGTGCCTTTTTAGATCCTTTTTTTTATAAACTTGTGCGCATGTCTGATGTGCGGTTTCTGTACCTTTTCCACGCGCATGCTCAACATTCTGTTCCTATATAACCCCTGCACCACAGCATGAATAAACAGTTGGTAGTAGCGCTCGTGAACCTGTTTATTGTGTCCCTTACTCTGTCCGTCGTCCGGTATTTTGCGCTTCCTAGTTTACAACAAGCGATGTCAAGGGGGACAGGATTCCAGCTTACCCAACTCTGGCAATGAATGAGCCATGAAAACATTTCGTGCTACAGGATGAGATCCCTACTTCATGGTGATGACCAATGCGTGCTGATATGTAAGATGGCCTGGTTAGGAACTTCATTTTTAGAGGGGAGTTCTGGTAATTTTTTGAAAAAGGCAAAATAAACCTACAGACCGTCATTGAGAAAGAAGCGGTAGGGACAGACTTGATTTCATGGCGTTTATAACTGTTGTATGATAGTTGGAAGACATAAATCGACAAGCACGGTTCTGGGCACTTTCCAAAATTGGAAGTGATTGAATGCCAGGGCTCGAGACAGATGCAGTATATTCTAATTTCGAGCTTACGAAAGTTTCATATAGTACAAAATTTATGACTCTGACGGACGAGGGAGACTTCTGCTAAGATACGCAATCATGAGTTAGCGTTATTTATTAAATAACATAATCAACTTGAGTTTTTCAGGACAGGATGGAAGAAGTGTAAACACCCAGGAACCTGTGAGGTGACATAGTTGACTTAACTTGGCACTAAAAATGCATGTCATGTTAAGTCGACTTGAAATTAACGGCATCAGATATCCACCGACTTAGCAGAGCACAGTTTTTTCTACGTCACTGTTAGTTTTTTGTCGTGCGTCATGTGAGTGCACGCCGTTTCTAGCGTTGATATGCTATGTAAAACAAAAATCAAATCCACGTCAAAACTTGCAGGTGGCGCAACGGCATCTGTGCGCTGTCTCTTTTTGTGTGGGTGTGTGGGGAGGGCACAGGTGCCCTGTGGAAGTTGCAGTGCCAGCTTATATACTTTGATGGCCGCAGCTTATTCTGACGACCATTCAGTGAACTTACCGGTACACAACTTCGGAGCTGTTTTCTGACATCCAATAAACAGCTCGTGTTCAGTACCAGCCCTAAAGTCTGTTGTCTACGAACGAGCTTGCCGTCGCAGCAAAGTAGCAATATATTACTGGCTGCAGTTTGCAGCCGCTGCCTCAGAGAAGAAAAAAAAAACACAAGGAACTTTGAGCCTGTGTTTCCAAGGACTATGTGGCAATATCTGAGCGTTGAAGAAGAAAGAAGTCTGACTAAAGAAGCAGTACCTTTCAGGCAGAATAAAATTTTTAACAGCGACTGCGGAAGCGAACGGCATGACGCAATTTAAAGCAGACAGTATCGAATTCCATTGCACTAATATATTTTCATGAAACATATTATGTATAGAATTTCAGGGCAAAGAAGAACTGAATCCGATATAACAAGAGATGATGAAGGGATAAAATATAATTCGGATCAAAATCTTTGCTTTAGAGCCAAAATTGAGTTGTCTTATTGATTTTTCAAAGTGCGCATATCCAGCCGCATCCTTAGCAACGCATGCTTGGCTAATGTAGAGCGCCATTTTTATTTTTTTGGCTCCTTCATTTCAGCCGTTAACCCGTGACGGGCTCTAACTGAGAAGAAGTAATGAATTTACACATATATATTTCCAGGAGCATACAGCCATGTCTCGTCCTCCGAACATATTGCGCGAAAATGAACACCACGCAGTACGTTGTTCAATGTACACAGACGCAAAAGTTGTGTGCACTACAACAAATACATGCACTTCATTCGCTCCTGGTGAAATGAATTATTACCTGAATGTTCGGGTAAGGACAGCACAGTAAAGCCCCTGAAAAGGTTAAGAAGCACTAGAAATAAAAATTAAAGGATTAAGTTAGAGAACCAATCTGTCTTTATTCAAGGGAAAAAGCCGGCTGCAAGTGCAAAGTGCACATTAGTTAGTAGCGCTCATTGGGTAAACTAACCATGAACCTTATATTTTTATTTGCCACATTTAACTGGTAGCAAAAATTTTAATTCCTTACACTTCATGAGTAGTTTCAATGAGGAAAGGGTGGAAAGTTTCTCTCGTATTTATGCGTCAATCCGCAGCAGAATAAACACGTGGTAATCGTGTCGAGAAATTCTGGACAAACGAATTTTTAGACGGGAAGGTCTCAATGAACGCAGTTTTTTTCTTATAATGCGATTCCAGTATAACAGTCAAGACATCCGAATATCTACCCTCAGCAGACTTACATTTTTTCGTTAGTGACGTTTTTCCTGCCGTCAAAAACATTTCCCATTGGTTTTCTATGGCAGTCTTAACTATGGGATACCAGCGATGGAGAAACTTTAGAAGATAGTTCTTGCTGCGAATCTGATGAATGGACCATTAACTTCAATATTCTTATACCAGTACCTTACCATATTCTACTCTCGCCTCACATTGAAAATTAATGTCCAGGAATCCTGGATTTGCGTTTATTAAATGCAAATATATAGTAGAAACTAAACGCTAAACTTTTCCTGCCCTGCGCCGATTTCTAGCGTATACCAAAGGAATACAATCTGACCGTATTCCATAGTAGTAATTGTCAGTAACTTTTCCCAAAAAATTTTTACTTCCGACTCCAAGCTGTGGACAAGGCGCGTCAGGCAGTCGTGTTTTAATTGCACTCCTGCACACTTTCCTTGTGCTAGCCATCCTATGGGAACTTCCCTTGTCCGGTTGTCCATTCCTTCGCTCTCGCCGTGGCAGGTGACGTTTGGCTACCCTACTACCAGCCACGGTTGTCAGGTGACGTGTTACGCCGGCTACGCCGACGCGGAACGCATGAACGGGTGCATAAAATTTGCGGTATAAAACACCAAGAAGCTAGATATAAAATATTTTATACAGGCATACTGCTCAAGAAAGTCTAAGTAGGAAGCAAACCAATTGGTCATTGTTGCATTCCTAAAGATTGCGTGATCATTTAGTAAGGACTTCGAATGACAGCCATTCTCGAAAGCTTTAGCAAAATTTTAGAGATAAGGAAACCTGTCCGAGTTAGCTTTACAGAAGAAAAGCTGTCATGTGGAAAACATCCGCGAGGACCCTCAGCGTGCATTTCCCCGCAGCTTATGGGCAGCGCGCCGAAATAGGGTCGGCGCTGCGGTTAGCACAACGTCCCTGTCATCTCGGTCGCTGAGTGCCACCAGTGCCATGGGAGATGCCCAGCAGTAGCACAAGTAGTTGGACAAGCTCGATGATAGCTGCACTCAATAAAGAGCAAGAAAAAAGGCCGCTACCCAAACAGCACAGGTAATCGGCCCAATAATGCAGCAGGATGGTTCCATTATGATACTTTGTAGGGCCGGCCTTTGCCAATACGGTTTCGTCGCATGCCACAGAAATCGGGGGGTGCACGCTGTAATATGGCGCAAGCATTAGTGCTCTGTATTTCACAGCGATCGAGTTGTCGGCGAAGCACAATTCAAACGCCTTGCCCTTGCCGACTGGGACCGTTTGGGGACAGTGAATCGAGAGGCCATGCGAGACATGACACCCATTAACAACCAGCAAGTGGAAGCTAAGACTAACACTACCGATTAGCTCGTGCAGAAACGTTGTAGAGCGCGCAGGCTGCCGCTTCGAGCTAGCCCTCCAACAGCTGCACTGGCGGATTACTTTGATCCAGCATGCCCGCTGCTTCCTGCGCCACCTTCAAAGCCCTGTAATTGACAGCGACCCTAGGTTAGACAAGCGACCACTTACACACCTGCGTAATGCTTGCTCTTCATCTCGTAGCCGAAAAATGTCAAAAAGTGCTGGCGCGTGTTTCGCGGTTTCCACTAGAATGCACCAAAATAAATTCCAAGTGGTGACTAATGGCCGATACATAAAAGCATGAAACAAAAATACTGAAGCTCTTTGAGCAGCTAAAAAATATTATCCCTATTGGATTTTCATGAAAAAGAAAAATAATACGAAGTATTAGGTGAAAATTGAGTTTTTATGCTTATCCTTTTGAAATATTCGACGCTGCCTATAGAAAGCACGCATAAATGAGGAATATACGCTTAACCGTTAAGGGTCACATTGCTGCAGGCTTTCGGTAAGGTTGACATCAAGGAAAATGTCAACAAGAGGCACCTGCCTTTGCTGAATGTGGAAACTGGATCTTCTCACACGTCAGAATAGCGAACAAGAGAGATATTGCATAACCGCATTAAGAGCAGTGGTCTCCACAATCGGTTATTATTACCAAAGGAACCACGCGGCCAATCCGTCAAGTCCTCAGCCCCGGAACGGAGTGAAGCAATTGCTGTGGAGTCCGCGCATAGTCGCTGGTAAGTGCGCCGGTATTATAAAGGCAGAAGTAGAAAAAAGCCTGCCGGTTGGTTTATTATGAGACACTTTTTTTCTGTATTCGGAGCGGGAAAGGCATCCCTCATAGTCTGAATCGCTTTTGGACGTTAAATCTCATAAACCATAATTAAAATCAGCACGCAGGAAGTAGTACCACGCAGGTTAAAGGTAGCGCACACTAGACAAAAGAGTCCACAAGAAAAGTCAAACATGCTTGCGGTGCCATAAGCAATGCTCTTCTGGGTTCGCTTTCTCTTGCTTTGCTGAGGTAGCCGACAGTGTAAAATTGACTTCCTTCGTGCAACGCGCCTACAACTTATTACACAATCCTAAAAATGTGATTCTCAAATAGATTCGGTTATATTGTTTCTGGAAACCATCTACCGGAAGTGTACCTACCGCATTGGCACAATGTATGGCCATTAACTGCTGAGCACGTTGTAGGGAACACAAGCTCAAGTTTGGAGGAGTGACGCCCGCACCGCAGTGGCGAACCGTGGAAAGTCTGGGCGCCGCCGGAGCAGACGCTCTGCCTGGCTCTGCTCGCGACCCTTCCCTCCATGTCGCGGCCAGACCGGCCAGGCTTGACGAGCTGCCGGGTGGCGGCGCGCGAGCGCCACCACTCGTGTCCGGCCGTGGCTACTGGTGGCTAGCTTTGTGGGCACGTGCGACGGACGAGTTGCGCGAGGCGCATTCTTCGCGATGACAAAAGCTGTCCCGTTGAAGCAAAACGGAGATACCAAGTATTGTTGTGTCGTGATGCTGTGATGCTTATGTTTTGCCTGTGGTGCGGCACCACTCACACCGAGCATCACATCCGTGCCACAGGTATTACGAGCGTAAAGCTGATATTCTAACAGAAATTAAGTACAAATGCTCCTGCAAATGAATTGCAGGAGCACTACGCTTATATTTCATCTGCCTCGCGACTTAGCGAGCGGGTTATGTACTAGCGCGTGGAGCATGTCCCATAATTGCTTTCCAGTCAACTAGCATGCTTGACCTTGTAGAAACACATTTTTAAGTGGTAAGCTTTACTTGTTTCATTGAGCGAAAATCCTTGTCTCTCCATTTCTGTGTGCGTGTGTGTGCGTTTCAGGAGTGGTATGAGGACTCGCAGGGATCTATGAATGTTAACTAGAAAAAGTTCAATTCTGTATATATGGGTAGCAATTAACCCATTAGCTAACGCAGCGCGGCCCGCAGTACAGCGGCGTCGCAGCGGCGGCTACGTAGAGCCATGCAGAGGTAGAATTGCCAGCTGCGTGGCGTCGGGTGACATCACACCCCAGGGCCTGCGAATGCGTTCACCAACTCAGCGGGCGGGCTTACGTCTTCTCACACGTGTCTCTGCCTACTTATTTGTTCTCCGCTACGTATACTTTCTTCCCCGGATGTACAAAATTTGTTTTAGTAAAGCAGTAATATAAAAACCAAACCTTATGTACAGAATAATTCTCTCTTACCGGGAACACGCGAGTATATGCGGCTGCGCTCTTCGGAGTGCTAGCGCATCTGTCCCGGCCGCGCATGAAAGTGAAGTGGCAGACGATGCGTACACCACCTCATGATCCTCCTGCACGTACCCCACTTTGCTTCGATGTATGGCTGTATGGAACGCGCATGGGCGCTGCGAAGAGCTCGGTCGCGCAATCGTGTGTTCACCCTAAAAGTGGATCACCCTGAATGAACAACCAACCACCAACGAGTGTGTCGCATCATTTCACAAGGCTGATTGTAGTTTGCATATTTCGAGCACATAATTAAACAGTGGGCTCACCTAATGGTACACGTCGTACACGATGTTATGACTGACTTAAGAAACGCATTTTGCAGTAAAATGGGCCCCCTCGTCCTCGATCGTCTCCTCCACAGAGTAGATGTGACTAATCAGCCTCTCAACTTTAATTAGGTTTGCCTTGCGGAAGTGCGCGTCAACATAAACCATCTTAAAGCCTCGATGCAGCCGATGCATCGCGCAAGCGCGAGCGAGTGCAGATGCTAGATACCGCGCATGAAAAAAATCGTGTCGAAAGCAGTGCGCGCAGCACTCAACGCCCCAGTTTTTACTTTTCCTCCATCGATGGCGCTGGACATCAGGTGCAGCAGCCCCACTCGGCGATGCTTTGGAAGCCTATTGAGAGTTAAAAGCCGGCAGTGGCGTGTACATTGCACGCACAAACAGAAAGACGGTCGCATGCTGAAATTTTCATACACTAAACATCACTGAGTGAGCAAAATGATCCGGGAATCTCCGCTGCCGCATCCATCATTGCCCATAAGGTGGATTTGGCTCGTTCGGACATTATTGCATTACATAGAACACTGCTGTGACAAAACGAGAAAACAATCGGGTAACCTGCAGCTATGAAAAGAAAAGTTCTATAAATTCGGCACAAAGTTAGGAGTAGTGCTTCAATAAGAACTTCTTTTTCACAAGTCAAAACACAATATTGCCTCGGATGGAATTCTTGAGTATATTTTGTAGGGTTGTTCGCAACTGGTGCATTAGGCACAGCAATGGACCAAGTAGCTCCGCTTTCCACTCTGCCGAAGAAAATAAACTGCATGATTAGGTCGTGTTGGTGTGTCAGTGTAAAAATATCTTAGTAGCTGCAAATATTGGAACATAACCGTCCATGAGAAACCCCATAGCGCAGGGCGCAGAATCAGTAGTGACCTTCTGTCGTCGATTGACTTGGAGGGGAATTTCCGCATATCGTATAAGTTTCTCTTTTGCGCGGATTAAAATGTTTCTCTTTGATGGACAAAGAATGACCAGAAGGAAGTTACTCAGAAACAGAGTTTCTCTGGCGACGCGCAACTATGCGGGTTTTTCATGGGACACGGCCACATTATAACATGTCATCTTAGGAATAACTCGGATGAAGACGATGAAGTGGCTCTAGACCAGAGCGCCGTCACTTCGCCTCTTCAGTTTTTTTCATGATTTACGACATTATAATGAAACCACTGTTTCTTTTTTGGTGACCGTTATGGAAGTGGACGCTCTTGGACTTCAGTCCGGTGGATCACCCACTGCCGCCCAGAGAAAACGTATTGGCCTCCCGAATGACGCATGCAGCCAGGCCACCGTGGTGTACTCGGCCACCAGTGATGACTCTTCGGCTGACGACGGCTTCATCAGAGTCGTAAGCAAGAAGGCCAAACGGAGACTGGGCAAAGGTGAGGACTCGTCGTCGTGGAGTACGTCCACGATCACAACGGAGCAAGGATCATCCGGACACTGTCCTATTTGCGCCAGAGACTCCCACCGACAATCTCAACCACATCAATAGGCAAGCCATGTCTGCGTTCCTGGAGTCTCACGTCCCGGGAACAATTAAAGATGTGAGTGTGATTCGTTTCAGGAATGTCGTCGCCATTGATGTCATGGAACGGAACGCGCTTGAAAGTTTGAGCAACATCAGAACGCTGGGCGGCATCAGCGTTCGCTCCCATGATCTTCAAGACAGTGCCACTACAGCAGGCGTCATTTACGACGTCGACGTAGCCATCCGCGACTCTGATCTGCCCATTTTGATTCAATTAGCTATCGACGATGCAGCCATACTGCAAGCTCAGCGTCTTGGGAGGACAAAGTGCATCAAGTTGACCTTCCAAGAGGACTGCATTCCAACGTACTTGAAGGTCGGGCACTTTCGGCATGCAGTTCGGCCTTTTGTGCCGAAGCCTCTCCAGTGCCGGAAATGCATGAAGATAGGACACGTGGGTAGCGGGTAGCGTGTGCAATTTCCCCATCGTGTGCCCACGGTGTACTTAGCCACACAGCGGCGATTCTTGCCGGGCAGCAGTCCTTACGAGTGTCAATTGCCGCGGCCCTCATGACGCTGCCTCAAAAGATTGTCCTCGCCTGAAAAGGGAAAGGGCGATACTCAAACCCATGACAAGAGCGAATTCCACACACAGAGAAGCTGCCGCTAAGGTGCGACGAAGTCGTCGCCTTCGTCACAGACCTTCTAAAAGTGTAGCGAGCACTGGAAAGGATCGTCCAAGAATTTCTGCCACTTGTCCTCCCCCTCCGCATACTAGTTTAAGGATTGGGAGCCATACGACTGGCGAGGCACAGGCGGATGTCGCAGACGGCCCTTGGCCATACCTGCTTAGCTACAAGCTACACACACCCGCAGTGACCAAGCAGGTATTGCGTACTCAGAGTCCCGAGCCTATTGCTAATCAAGCACAAGTCACAACTCCGGTCCAAGACCGGGACCAGCAAGTGACTTGGCCATCGCTCCCGAAGCATGGCACACCCTCAATGATAGAACAGCCACCCCGCACCCAGTGTGCTGAGCCTACTACTGGTCGGGTAGTAGGTCAGAAACCGGACCAGGTCGCGGATGAGCAAGTGATTGCAATGCTGAAGCCAATCGTGAATGCCATGCGTGTGCTGCTTTACAGCTGCAAAGAATGCACTGCAGATGCTGGATTTGTTGAATCCAGTGCTTGCAGCTGTCCAATAGCTGGCACAACGCATCCTCCAGCCTCATCCTTCCGAGAAGAAGTCCGATGCTTACGTTGTCATCAACGTCAGCCGAAACGGGAAGCAGCCTTTCTTGACACTGAAACGTCTGCGCTGCCTTGTGATGGAAGGCCCTCGATCTCTACTACCCAGGTCGCTATTCCGAGCTGTGACTTACAGTGCTTGTGTCATTGCTTGTCGTGCTTGCTACGAACCGCATTCCTCTACTTCCTATTCTTTTACGCCCTCCTCATTCCTCTCCTCCAGTGCAGAGTAGCCAACCAGAAAATTTTACTGGTTAACCTCCCTTCCTTTCTTCTACTACTCTGTCTCTCTCCCTCTTAGGAATAACTCAGTGTAGTGAAAAATTCGTCCTTTTCATACACAAAGAAAGAAGTCTGAAGCCGGATATTCTCAGCCTTAGGCACTTCCAGATAATTCAGGATAGGTGGAAGTGTTTTTTTTTTCTTTACAGTCAAAGCTATTAACTAGGGAGCCCAACTGAGGAGACGGCCCACGTGACTAGTTTTCATAGCAGTTCGCGTGCTGATCACGAGATGCATTACGCTTTCCTAGCAGTTTTGTCTGTTGCGGCTCAGACCAGGGGTCGTTTAAGGCTAAGCAGTTAATCGCTCTTTTGCCGGATGAGCGTCGGTATTGGCGGCGACCTTGAAACAAGGTCACACACTCAGGGCCGCTTCATTTTCTTTTCGGCTCTGAGCGCAGATCGTACGGAGCACACGTCATGTTGTGTATAGGAAAAACTTGCAAGCTTACTCTGAATGCGGGAGTTGCCGATGGCTTACATGAGAGTGCTGTGTATACGCGTTTTTATATTGAGCACACAAGGGTAGGGAAAAAAAGGCTTGTTATGTTTTCTCTTTTATATAATTTGCGGGCTTAGTCTATGGCATACTAATAGTGTAATGACATTAAATTCCTCGATGAGAAGACAGCACTCAAATTAGTGTTGGCATGTTTTCGGGAACATATGATGTAAAGAACATGCTTATTAGAATGTAGACCCTGAAAGCAGCTAGAATCAACGCTGTACTTACTTTTAAAGATATCAGCACTGCCAGAGCGGACATTTCCATGTCATTCGGTGTTTCACCAGAATTCTACATGGCGCAGTGGTTCTTTGGAGAACCAACGATGACTTCACTTTGAGCCAAAAGCTACAAAGCTGATCACAAGAGATGCCCGAAAATGAAGGGAGCGAAGAACCAAGCAAAATAATTTTTCTGGAGATGACTACTTAGCTGATAGCTAGTGAAATTTTGTGTAAGTGTTTTTTCGTTAAGCATAATTTTGTAATCAAGCTTTCATTTTGCCTTCAAAGCGAATTATCTCAAATTAAATTTTTGCCACAATTGAGCCATGTTCGCAGGAAAAAAAGCGCTAAAAATTATATTTGCCCAGTACTTAAACAAGACAAAGAAGAGTCTACAGAACTACAATAATGAAAATAATGCCGAAATTTCTCTTCCAAGGTTTCTTTATTTCCCATCTCGCCTTGACATTAAGCACGGCAGAGTGAAAATTTTAACAATAACAAACCTCGACTAAACAATAAATCTGGCTCAGCAAACAAAGCACTGAGAGCTTTTATAATGAGATAAATGTGAAAACTTTACACCTAGCATGTCCTGAGAAAATGAGCCTCAAATACCAGCTAAAATACATGGGATGAATAAGGCGTACATTGCGCCCTTAAGGAAATTGTATCAGGAAAGAGCAAAAAAAAAGCAATGACAAACAGCAACACAGTTCTAGCATTCGCTCAGTTTAGCATGCTATGCAGAAGATCGTGACCACTTGTCAGTTTTTTTTTTATTTTCAGCTCTGGAGTGCTGCAAAACCCCAAAAATTTCCAGCAGACCCCACGTGTTTTCACGTTGTGCTTGGCCTTTCGCTTTCTAACGTCAAGCCGCCACGATCGCTCACGGGTTACGGTACTTGGCTGCTGACCCGAAAGACTCCATTATACGATCCAGGCCACGGCGGTCGCATAACGATGCAGGCTAAATGCTAGAAGCCCCTTTTGTCCTTTCAGGTTGCGTTTGTCCTTTCGCTCTCTCACGTCAAGCCGCCACGATGGCTGAGTGGTTATGGAACTTGGCTGCTGACCCGAAAGACTCCAGTACGATCCAGGCCGCAGCGGTCGCATATCGATACAGGCTAAACGCTAGAGGCCTCTGTTGTCATTGCTGGTTGCGTTAGTCCTTTCGCTTTCTAACGTCAAGCCGCCATGATGGCTCAGGGGTTAAAGTATTTGGCTGCTGACCGGAAAGACTCCAGTACGATCCAGGCCGAGGCGGCCGCATATCTCTGCAGGCTAAACGTTAGAGGCCTCTGTTGTCCTTTCAGGTTGCGTTTGTCCTTTCGCTTTCTAACGTCGAGCCACCACGATGGCTAACGGGTTACGGTATTTGGCTGCTGACCCGAAAGACTCCAGTACGACCCATGGCACAGGGGTCGCATATCGCTGCAGGCTAAACGTTACAGGCCGCTGTTGTCATTCCAGGTTGCGTTTGTCCTTTCGCTTTCTAACGTCAAGCCCCCACGATGGCTGAGGGGTTATGATATTGGCTGCTGACCCGAAAGACTCCAGCACGATCCAGGCCGAAGCGTTCGCATATCGATGCAGGCTAAATGCTAAGGGCACATGTACTGTGCGATTTCCGTGCATGTCAAAAAATATCCTAGTTCATCGAAATTATCCGCAGACCTCCACTTTAGCGTTCCCCATAGCCTGAGATTCTTTTGGAAGTTTAACCACATGAACCGTAAACCGCTTTCTAGCTCCAGGAAAACGCAGCAAGCAGCTTTACTTTTCCGTGGAAAACCTTAGTAAGATTTTATGGAATTCCCTATAATCTGATCGGAGTTATTACATTTGAGCTACGTTATACTACAGTGTTATTCATATTTTCAGGTAAACAAGAGGTGCCTGTCTATGTTCGAGCTTACTCGGCATAAATATCATCACAGATAATTTTCATAACGCCTGGTTTAGCAGCCGATATCTGGTGTTAGCCTTCGCCACAAACACAAAACGCTTCCCATGAAAGGAAACATTGCAAGTTCATGGCTTCCCATTGACAGACCAGACTGTATTTGTGCTAGAGGTTCCAGCAGGTGTGTGTTTGACCACGTTCCGAGGAAACGGCGAAGTTTACCGGCGACGTTCGATTGAACTTCGAGATGCATTTTGGCGGTTTTCACCGAACACAGTAAGAGCTGTGAATGCACATACTTAAGCTGCGTATAACTAATCTCATTTTAGAGTAACTGTCGCAGAACATTGAACTTCAAAACCGGCCACTGAGGACCTTGTGCAACTCTTTTAGTGTTAATTCTTGCAAATGCAATAGCGGTTGTGTTGTAACCACGACTGTAATATCTGGTTTCACCCTTGCATAAAATGTCAAGATTTCTCAGTCCGCATTCGCTGTTTGACCTAATGTAGCTTTTAAAAACGGTGTCAAAATGTTTCACGAGCATTGTTTCTGGCCTCAACGATCTGCGTTCATAAAATGTTTGCAGGAATTTAGGATATGTGCTAGATTTCGCAGCTAAGCCTTGTGGCAGGTGACGCTTGAACAAGAGAAGTCAAGTTTTTTGGTGTAACTGATCGTATAGATAGCTTGCTCTCCTTTTCCCCCGAAATTAGATTCTTGGTAGCTTCCTGCACACATCATAGGCAGCGGCGTCTCGATGCGTTGCCTAACGTTTGATCCGGTACCATCCAAATTTCAAATAGTGGGCATATGTGGAAACGACGAGAGCTTAGAGTCTTTATTGGGTGGCAAAAAGCATGATTTGTAAGATTGTACAGATGCAACACCTTTTTTTTCTCTTGCTTCAAGCAGAAAATGCGCTGAGATTTTTATTATTGAATGCGGCGATTTCCCGAAGAAATTGTAAAACTCAAAAACTTTCAATTTCAAAACGCCATTGCCCTCTCTCACGCTCAAGAGATGTAAACCACTGCATGAATCGCATAGATAAAGAGGCTCTGAGATATATAACCAACATTACCGCCTTGTGTTTTGTTAAGGAAAAAATACAGACGTCATTTTCTCGTCATGTGTCTCGTGGTGGCAAAACAAGTGAAATATACCCTGTCCCGAATACCAGGTAAAGGTTGCTCATAGCGTATGCCGCGCCGTTTACTCTTTGTATTCATCAGTGCGCCTTTTGTTCCGTCCACTGACCGAATCCGCTCACACGCCGGCATGGCTGCAAAATACAAATTGAGCTGTCTCCCCTCTGTGAGCTTTACTGCCGTGGGTGACCTACGACACCTTGTCCGTGTTTTTACATTATGCGCTTGTTTTTATAATGTGTGCAAGAAATTGCTGTGCACCTTGATGGGGTGCAATGTGCCATTGGACAGCGTCGCTCGCGTGCTGCTCTCCGATGGGCTCCGAACTAAGAGGCAGGCGTAAGCAAGATTACTTTTGAAGTTCTGAAATAACACCGGCCTTTCGGAGCACTGGTCTCCAACAGTGCCCGACAGAGGCGGCGCAATTCCCGCCTTGTTCATTGTCAAGCTAATCACGCTATCCCGTTAAAGCCACTACGACCTTAAGTTGTACAGCATTGAACGGTATGCATTTCATGAGAAGGCATAAATTTTCGAAGTGAAGTTTTTTCGCACATTCGAGAGGAATCGTGATTGCATAGTTTCTTATATTTGAATCTCACGTCGTTTTCTGCCACTTTTAACCATGACTGGCCGTAATCAACGACCGGAATGAACGACGTTATCAATGACCGGAAAAGGACATACATTCATTTCACACTGGCTTCTCTTCTATAGGCTCTTTGCTTCTGGAAACCATCTCAGACGAGGAGAGTGTATGTCATCTTCCTCGGGTCGATGCGCTCTGCTTCCTGTACGCGATATACGATGAATGCTTCTACAACCGCACATAGGAGTCGCAACAACCAGGTCACTAAAGATGCAAGGCTCTCTTCCACTGCCTACTCGAGAATAATAAATAGTGATTTAGTTCAAATTTAAACTCGTTCTTTCAAACCCATCCTACAGCGGGTGGTCGATCTCGGCGCTGTCGGTGCTATGAGCACCTGAAGCGAGTGGCAGCTTCTGATATAACGCACAGAGAAAGAGGTGAGATAAAAGTCTGTGAAACAGTTGTAATATCCTTTGAATGGCCAGAAAATCGCAAAAAATACCGGAACCGCGGTACCAACATTTTTGTAGTATTTTATGCTCCTGAGCTTTAACACAATTTTAAAATCAGTACATTCCTAAGGTAACAGCAGGGCTTTGCATTTCAATTGTAGCGCCTGCATGGTCACACCGTTAGAGGACTAAAATTCATGCTGGCAGCAGCATTCCACGTTTCGTTCAATTTAATTTCCTCTTGCCTTCGCAGCAGAACCCCAGGTACCGTGTCTTCAACGTATAGGCCGCAAGCGGGTAATGTGGTGAATTGAAGCCGAGCAAAAAAAACATGGCAAAATAGAAGCGCGGTTCTTCTTTTTAAAGCAGTTCAGCCTGAAGATTAAATATTTCTCGTTGCAGTGCGAAAGCGTAGGAAAACGGACATTGAGGTTCATGTTGACACTCTTCTCCGGCACTCACCGCTAAACCTTTCGTTACGTAAATGGCCCAGAATAGAAGTGTCTCATTAGCAGAGAGAGTTTTGTTCGCTACATGACTGCTAGAGAACTTTCCTGCTGGCTCATCGACTACCATTAAATGCCTCTTTTTGCGGCGTTCCTTATCTATAATCAGCGCCGAAAATTGTGCGGCAGTCCAGAATCCTTACGAGTCGCTCAAAGCGCCACTTTGTACCCAATTCAGTTCTTCTCTGTCGTCATGTCGTAACCCGAATGCGTGATCAGTACCTAGCTGATTTTGCTGGCTTTCATTTTCTATTCTATTCACTACACTTATACAAGATAAGGTCGTGCAGTGCCGTTTAATGTCTCTTTCGCGGCTCCTTCCTTTAAATAGTGTGCGAAAGCAATTACGGCCCGGATGGAACGACCGTCAACGGAGTCGCCGATGGCAGTGTCTGTGGACTCCTGCGGTTTTCACTGCACTTGGGTTAAGTTGCAGAAGCGCACTGAAAATTTGCGAGCAGTTTTTTCTTCTTTTTCTTCTTTTTTGCACTGTGTCATTATTGTTCTCGCTCTGAGCGAGACGCACTGACAGCTTAGCAGTCAACGATGCAGAAAAGGGACCCTAATCGGCCGGTCGCTTTCAGCCTCTTCCGGCAGACACGCACTGCGAATATTTTGGCTCACGTAATAGGGGAGGGGGAGGGGGCTTTAGGTATAACGGTGCTGCAATATTTCGTAGGCGTGTGTCTGCCGGCATCAACGTAGAAATAAATGTACGGTTAAGCGCTTGTACAGTGCAGTTGCGCCACAACACTGATATATTTGCATTGGAAACACTAGAATTAATTTATAGTATATATTCGGTTTCGTCCGGTCAACAGTGATTTTGTAATTTTCTATAAATCATTACCAAACTGCAGCAAAGGCCCCTGTTTAACTGAAGGCTGATACTTATTTTTCATGTAGGGCACACTAGCGATTGAAAGTGCGCCCTCCAATTAATGCGCGCTTGAAAGCAGCCGTATTCCTTCAAAAATACAAGTTTATCCTTACATGGCCATTCTAATTAATTTCACTGATTCTGTTGATGAATTTCTCGGCAACGCATGGCTACTTTTTATAGACTTTGGGAAGATTTCAGGTGGTAAATATGCTGCCCTATAGGGAAGCAGTGGCGTCAGGTTTTAGCCGCGAATCAGCAGGAAGACTGCTAGCTTGAAGAGTTGTGAAAAAGTTACGCTGCACTCGTTATAGCCAGAGCAAGGCATGGCTGTAGCTGATATTTCTGCTAGCATTAGATGAGGTTTGAAGGTTTCCCCCGAGCTAAGTAAGCACGTGAGATTGCAGCTCCTCTTGAGGAAAGCTCCTTGAAGTGTTCCCAAACCGTCAGGCTTCCATTCGCTGTTTTTCCTCTATCCATTTGTTTGAATTTAGCACCTGAAAGGGCACGGGCAGTGTGTGTCCACGCCATCACAAAGAACAAATATGCCTCGAAACGAAAGCAGATGGCAGACGTATCACGGCAGTAGAAAAAATGAAAATTGGGTTTCAGGAAAGAAAATTGCGCAGTAACTGTCTCACTTATCTTGGTGGACACCCGAACAGCGCCGTAAAGAAGGGATAAAGGAGGAAGTGTAAAAAGAAAGGAAGAAAGAGCGCTGGGTAATGGAGGGTTCCAGAATAATTTCGACCACCTGGGAATCTTTAACGTGCAGTGACATCGCACAGCACAGGGGCGGCTTTCTGCAGGCCAATATACATTTTTCTCTGAGCAATGCACCTAACTATACTGCTCGAACTGTTTTTTTTTTTATGGAAAATGATAGAACTTTACTAGAAAAAGAAAACTGAATAAATTTGAGAGCCGCCTTGGTTTACAAGCCGCCGCGGTGGCTCAGTGGTTATGGCGCTCAGCTGTTGACCCGAAAGACGGGGGTTCGATCCAGTCCGCGGCGGTCGCATTTTGATGGAGGCGAAATGATAGAATCCCATTTGTTGTGCGATGTCAGTGCACGTTAAAGAACCCCAGGTGGTTGAAATTATCCAGAGCCCTCCACTACAGCGTCCGTCGCGTTCTGAGTTGATTTGGGACGTTAAACACCCTAAACCATACCATAACCATCTTGATTTAAGGTTATCCTCGTTGAGATGAAAAGAGCGAATTTAAGCCTGGACGGACGTCCAATGCGGAGAAAAGATGACCGATTTTCAGTCAGGGTAGCAGAATAAGTTAACAGGGCTGGAGAATGTTGTAACAGCGGGCGGCAGAGACCTAGAGGGGTACAGTTACAAAATTTGAAACGCAAACAAGTGGTATGATTTTTTTTCTTGGGCATAAGGATACGCCTTCTAACAAGGTCCAGTCGCAGCAGTAGAACATAATTAAAAAAAAATTAATTTTTGTCCGAGAAGCAGCTAGGCGCTTCCACGCGCATCCAGTGACGTCAGACTACACTTGCTCAAAATAATGTGACGTCACCGAATCCATCTGTGAATGACCAGTGCTCGTCAGTGACGCCGGCGTCATCAGCAATGGTTCAAGCGCCTTTTCCGTCTTCGTTCTTCGTTCTTCTTGTCCACTCTTGCGCCTTCTATCATCGAGTCATGCACCAACTCGCCCAACAGTCGATTCTTCTAAATCTGGTCTAGGTTCGCCGATTGACTGTGACGTCAATGCGCCTTTCAGCGCTGATGCTGATCAAGACAGAGACTGCCGGTACAACATCATTTGTAAGAATGCAATTATTCATCCTGCGGGCAGTGATTTTGAGCTACCGCCTTATATCTGAATCCGGAAGTGAATATTCTTATCCTTGGTTATATATAAGTAACAGTTTTTTATGTTTTGCTTGCCGACCACACGCTGCAAGAAACAACTTCCGAGTCGTGGTCCATGAGAGCTTTCTGAGGTTTCAGTTTTAGGAGTGAGCGTAAAATGACTAAGTTCAAAGTCCGTTTATTATGCTTCAAGGTTCAAGGTTTCTATTTCAGGCATATATATCATATGGCTGAGAAGGGGGAAAAAAGCCGCTGCGTTGCGGCTTGACACTGCGCCCTTCCCCTGAGCTACATAGGCGGCAGAGATAATAAGGAGCTGTTTAACTTCATTACTTCGAAAGGGAAGTAACCAGACCTTAACGACACAAGCATAGTCTTAGCATAAAGCCAGTATTTGCCTGCACGAACTTCTACAAATATTCATTTTTCCCGAAAACAATATCCGATTGGAATTTCCTGCCCGATGATTCATCTCTCCTTTATTCAACCTTTAGAGAGTCTATACATCTGACTTTATGGTTACAAATGATGATTATTTATTAACAGTGCAGAGTATGCTTCTTTGTCTGTGTGCCTGTGTTTAGGGCATGTATTCTCACACTGTACTCGCATTGTAACCTTAATTTTTTATTACATTTTCTTGTTGTAAATTGTAACTTCACCATTGTTGCTGATCCTAAGGCATAGTGCATACTAACAAATGTATGTACCCTCTCCTGCTTGGACCGATTCGGTCTTCAGTATTCTGTAAATAAATGAATAAATAAATAAATAAAGGCTTTTCCGTAATTCACCGTTAGAGCAAAAAAAGATTAATAATATCTAGCCGCCGCGGCGGCTTAGTAGTTATGGCGCTCGGCTGCTGGCTCGAAAGACGCGGGTTCGATCCCGGCCGGGGCGGTCGAATTTCGATGGAGGCAAAATTCTAGAGGCCTGTGTACTGTGCAATGTCAGCGCACGTTAAAGAACCCCAGGTGGTCAAAATTTCCGGAGCCCTTCACTGCGGCATCTCTCATACCCTGAGTTGCTTTGGGACGTTAAACCCCCTTAATCTAAACTAAACTAACCAGATTAATAATATTTTATACACAGCTATGTGTAACTAAAAAAATTGGTCTGTATGTCATTATATGGCCAGAGCCAAAAAAAAAAAACAACCACAACATCTGAAAGGCAAGGGCAGCAGAAGACCGGTATACAGGGTGTTTCAGAGAAGACTACGTAATTTTCAAAAATAGGCTTTTTGGGGTAAAAATATGTATTTTTCGTCATAGTACTACCAGTGTTTGCGGACACCGCAAAACCGGCGAATTGTCTTAAGTAGCAAGCTGGTTCACTAATTTCTGATAAGTTTTTAACTATCCCAGATAGAAAACCGGCTGCAATTGCAGATTTGTAGCCGGTCGTTAGTAGTAACCATATCATTTCTTAGAATTTGGAAAGCGCGATTATCCTCGGCGCTGTGGCTGGACAAAATATGGTTGTATCGTGCCGAAATACATGCGCTTTCGAACGCATGCCGGCAAAACAACCCCTCCAATGGACCTAACTAGTCAAAAAGGGCAAATTTTGTCGAGCCACAGCGCCGAGCGTAATCACGTTTTCGAAATTTTAAAAACTGATATGGCTATTACTAACGACCGGCTACAAACCTGTATTTGCAACTATATTCCTAACTCTAATATGTAAAATGTTCATTATTAAAAATTAGTGAAACAGCTTACTACTTAGAGCGATTCAACGGTTTTCTGATTTCCATTAACACTGGTAATACTGCGGTGAAAAAGCCATATTTTTACCTCAATAAAACCCATTCTTGAGGATTACCTAAAGTCTTCCCAGAAAAAAACATGGATACGAAAACACTACATACACCGTCATAAAATCATGCGGATTACATACAATGTCGTACATTATCATTCAAACATTGCATGCACTGTCATAGCCACTAACAAAAATAAAGCGTTTTTTTGTTTGTGTGAGGGCAAACGATCGGAAGAACTCGGTATGCCACATCGGTTCACATCAAAATTTAATGTTAGAAGTCCGTAGCTGGTGTAAGGACATGGTACATACCATAGTTAATGATGACGAGTACGGTGGCAATGTGTGCTTTTGCGCAAGTCAAAGATTTCTTCTAGGAATTGCACTCGAAGTGCACAAAAAGCGAAGTTCAGATACCCATCATTGCTCTGAAATTTGCTTGATACTCAAGTTTAAGGCGCTCAGATCATTTCAGCCGGCCATACCGATCAGTTCCTATAAAATAGGGAGACAGTTCTTGGGCTCGGGAAGTGAATAGATTTTTCTTCATCGACTTCGCCCTTCATTTTGGTTTTCTCTTGTTTTCAATAGGCGGTGCATGTACGAAAACCTTTCGAAGCAGAGCCCCTCAAAGATGTAAGAGAAACTTACCGTGAAATGCCAATCAGGAAGTGCCTCTAACCATTTTCAAACGCAGCTCACATGCACAAAGGCTGTGTGCGTATGGTACAACAATTTTCTAGACGTACCTGGCACCAATCTAATCCCATAAACTGGTTTGGTTCGTGAATGGCCTTCGATTATAACTCTCTGCGTCACTAAAGCTAATATTATGCCAAAAGATATGTGAGAGCTATGGCTATGATACGCAAGCTACGGATATAAACGATAAAAGATCTCGAACCAGCCACTTCATGTTACAGAATTTATTGTTATCTTGTTGGATTTTATTGCGAAGTAGAATGAAAGCGACCAAATTGCAAACAACACAAAAATTAAAAGCGGTGAAATGAAGAAGCATCATTTTATTTTTGTCAATAAAATGGAGCTAACTAAAACGCTTAAATTGATATTCTAAGAACCGCCGACTATTCTACATTGCACTGGGAAACTCATGCTGGTTGCTTGTTAAGTAATGACTAAATAGTTTTTTAAATATTGGAAATAAAAGATTTTTAGGCTCGAAAACCTTGCGGAACAGGCGCTTAAAGCATAACTAATATACGTGTCATAAGTACTATGTAGTATTTTTAAAAAAGAAACTAAAGTGGAAAATGAATGAAAAGAAATATTAATCCGTACAATTCACACTGCTGATGTTAAAGGAAAATGAATGACTGGGCCTAGCAGTCGAGTTGGACGGCTGAGAGCTGTGGAACTGCACCGCAATAATTAACATTTTCATGTTTTCAGATCTGAAACTGTTTTTCTTCTCTGCACACATAGTCTAATGGTTAGCCGCCGCTGTGGCTAAAGGATTATGGCGCTCGGCTGCTGATCCAAAAAACTCGGATTCCATTCCGGCCGCGGCGGTCGCATTTCGATGCAGGTGAAATGCTAGAGACCCGTGTGCTGTGCGATGCCAGTGCATGCACTTTAAAGAACCCCATGTGGTGGAAAATTTCCGCACCACAGCGTCCCTCGTAGCGAGTCGCTACGGGGCATTAAGCTCCATAAAACCAAAATAGTCTCAAGCTTTGAAAACTTCTTTACTCCTCGCGCAAGCTAGTGGCGCGCAGGGGCATGTGTGGGAGGAGCGGGTAGGCTTGGTTTCTGTTGTGGTTGCACATTTCGCATGTTGACTCGTAAAACTAGTTTTGTCTTGAAGTTGTCGCTTGCCATCAAATCATTTTCTCGCTCAGCAGCGCTTCTCGCTGGGGAAATCGTTGTCTCATAATTTTTTAAGGCGCGGCGTACCTCCGTCTCTCAGGTAGGTTCGCTGACACATATTTCCCTCAAAATCTGCGCAAAAAATCCCTACATTGTTAAAAGGAATAGAGGCGTTTTCATAAGGCCGCATTTGGACCGCTGTTGTGGCTGAATGGTTATGCTGCTCGGCTGTGACTCGACAGACGCGGGTTGGATCCTGGCCGCGGAGGTCGCATTTCGATGGAGGCGAAATGCGAGAAGCCCGTGTACTGTGCGATGTAAGTGGACGTTAAAGAACCCCTGGTGGTTGAAATTAACTGGAGCCCTCCAGTAAAGTGCCCCTCATAGCCTCAGTCTTTTTAGGAAGCTAAACCCCATGAAACCAAAAGGCCACTTTGGGATATAGTGCACGTTTTCAGCCAAATGCTTTAATTTTCAAGCAGTACTCAACATCAGGAAGCTTGAATGACTTATCTCAACTCATGATATTTATACAGGGGTCTGGTTTCATTCGACCAGGACCTAACATGGACCACAAAATAAATCTGTGTGGCGCTCTCAGCGAATTTTGCTAGCGTTTAATGAGGATTCCTAGGCGCACGTGTGATCCATGCGATGTAGAGTGAAGTTATGAATTGCTTTAGCGACTTGGCTAAGCAGATAATTTTTATTTTATTTTTTTGGGGGGGAAGGGCAGATTCTATCAAATCCATCAATGGCATGCAAAGGCAAAACAGAATGTTTTGCATATATGCATTTTTACCGTGCAGATTTAAAGAGCGCTTTAAAATTTCCTTTAAAAAGTTGGTTGATATGCCTTCAGGCACGCATTAAGTTCGACTGTCAAGAAAATTCTGAAAACTGGTGTGTATAAATTGAACCACTTATTTCACATAAACATCACGAATCGTTCAAAAACTTAGGAAATTCACATATGTCCCGCACTTCAATGCTCGCAGTTTTCAGTCGTATTACGAAGAAAAAAAAACAGTTGATGACGAATTAATTACTCTTGCTATAATTCGAAGCTCTTTTCGCACCAAAAGAAAAGGCTGCCTCCTTTAGTAAAATATTCCACTGCGTGAAAAAAAAAATATGCAGCCGCAGAGAGCAATTACAGGGCGCACAGTAAGGCTTGCAACGTCAATCTTTATTAATATATTGTTACGTGGCGGCCAGCCGAAGTATGAGACGAGATGACTGATGGCGATGAGATAGTTTTTTAATGGCGGCTGGCCTAGCGCGCGCGCCACTGCCAGGGTCGTCGTCTTCGTGACACTACCCGGGGCATCCGAGCGATCCGAGCGTGACAATCCGAGCGTGGCGGGCGGACGGACGGACGGACGAATGGATGGTTGAATACGGCTGAACCCTTTAAATCGGGCGGTGGTTCAAGTCACGTAGCCATGACTTCTAAGACTCAAGCAGCGCCATCTCCCTCATAAATTTTGCACTACTGTTGCAATTTACAGCCACCTTCGCTATATACGGTATATTTCCTTGTTGTATTAGTTCATTAGTTTTATAAACGTGTGCATCACAACGCGACGAATCGTTTTACACCATGCGGAACCCTTGCGACTAAAGGTTCGGCCGTAATGGCGGTGTGTACATACCGAGTAATTGTGGACAAAAGTGTTTTTTAGCGGGAAATCATTTATGAACGCAATTTTTCTCATATAATGTAAGATTTCGTTATAACAATCAATATATCCGCAGATCACCAGACGGCAGTCTTGTATTTTTTTTTTCTATTCACCTTTTTGCTATCGTCAAAAGCGATCCCGATTGCTTTTCCTTGGAAGTGTTGACTGTTTGATGCGATTGATGGAAGCACTTTAAAAGAAAGATTTTGCTACATATCAGAATAATTTACTAACACCTTCAGTGTTTTCATAAAGGTGTCTTACAATTTTTAAATTATCACAATTTTCTCCCGAGAATGCTGGACATAGGTCCTCGGAATACACGGTTTTAGGGGCCGGAATGGTCGTCGTTGCTCATCCCACACATATTTAGGGCTTCATCTCAATTTGCAGTTTTGTCGTCAGGAACATGCCAATTCATTTGGCACCACTTTGAACATAGTGCGTCAAACATATGGCCCCCAAGTTTATTGTAAATTGTGGTCCCGTGGGGGGTTCTACTTCGATGGCCGCTATATACCGGGTGTTACAAGGTAGACATCAAATTATTTTCAGAAATGGGATTTTTTAGGCAAAAAATGGCTTTTGCTGCATGGTATTGCTAAGATTGACGGACGTAAGGTGAATTGTCTTTACTAGTAAGAAGGCTAACTAATAATAATTGGTAATAATAATATTTTCCAGTAATTAACTTTTTAACTAGTGTAGTTAGGCGTCTAGTTGCAAGTAGGTATTTGTAGCCGGCCGTTAGTAACCGCCATATACGTTTTTGTAGTTCCGAAAACGCGATTATTCTCAGCGCTGTGCCTCGACAAAATTTGGCTTCTTGGACTAGTTACGTGCACTGGAGAAGTTGCTTTGCCTGGATGCTTTCGAAAGCGCATGTATTTTTGCACGATGCAGCCAAATTTGTCGAGCCACAACAGTGAGGGTATTTGCGATTCCGAAATTACAAAGACTTATATGGCGATTATTAACAGCCGGCTACAAATCTCTAATTGCAAACAGGCGCCAAGCTCTAATAGTTAAATAGTTAATTATTGAAAATAAGTTACCCATCTTACTAGTTAAGATGATTCGCCGGTTTTATGGTGCCCGCCAACTCTGGCAACACAGTGCCATAAAAGCCATATTTTTGTTCAAAGATCTTATTTTAGAAAATTAGTTTCTTTGTAACACCCGGTATAATGGATCGAAAGAGTAGGCATCAGTTGAGATGCTTCGCGCCAACTGTTGCTATGTGATATAGTGTGGTTACGTGGTTATTGTTTTCTTGAATTTGTCCTTCATTTCAGACAGACACGTTCTTGACTAATGCTAACGTTCTTAAAATGCTTTCAGGCACAACCTGTCATCGTGGCGAGTGCAGCTTTTTGGTTTGGTTGGTGTCATTTAACTTCTCAATGACACTCAAGCCATGAGGGACGCAGTAGTGGAAGGTCCCTATAATTTCAACCACATGCTTTACCGTGCATTTACATCGCGAAGTGCCCCGGCCGGGAACGAACCCGCGTCTTTCGGATCAGCAACCGAGCACCATAACCGCTGAGCCACCGCGTAGGCGCGGTCACAACTTTTCAATCATAATAATTACATAGTTAAGTGATCAAAGCTATCTGCCTTTAAATTGCTCAACGGCTTCGGCATTAGGCCGCTGATCTCAAGGTTGCGGAGGCGATCCCGACCGCTACGACAATATTTCGATGGAGGTGAAATATAAAAACGCCTTTGCGCTGTCAGCAGACGCTAAAATACCCCAAGTGCTCTAAGTAAATCGGGAGCACTCCATTACGTCATCCCTCATAGCCCCACGCATCGCTTTTATATGTTAAACGTTACAATATACCATTATTAAAAGCTCACAGATTAACCTTTTAATTACCCCTGTCTAGTGGTTAGTGAAAATTTATTTATCTACTTATTTATTTTACCTAAAAGATCCCGGGTATGGGGCATTACATGAGGGATGGGCATGACAGACTACAAGATGATGGCCTTGAGCTTTTTCTTTAATTCGGTGGGGCTGTTAGGTGTCCGACTTCTGGCGGCAGATCGTTCCGGTCCCGAGCTGATTTCGCAAAAAAAAATCGGAAATGACATGTAGTTCTTTCAGTGGGAGGATACACGGTCCTGTTGTGGTCAATGCGGCTGGAATGACGATGTGCTGCTAATATGATTGATGCGCCTAAAGATAAAAGGTAAAAATTATAGATCAGACATAATCTAGATATTTTTCTTCTCGTTTCAATTTCAGACAAGGAGGCTCTGGGTTTTAGAGAAGACACACTAGTACAATATGAGTAATCACAATAAATGAATCGGATAGTGCGATTTTATATATTTCAGGCGTTAGTGAGAGGTTTCACAGATGAGGGTCCTACACAGCTTAAGCAAATTCTAATTTAGGTCGGACAAAAGTGTGGTGAGCTAATAATTTGATGGAAAGGGTACCAAAGCGATGATTGTGACGTCGAAAGCCAGGGTGCGGTTAGCCTCATTAGCGATATTCGTGCTTTGTGAAGATCATGTTAAGGTATGAGTTCAAGTAATGCTCAAATACTTGCAGGTAAGAACAGAAGACAGTTCGGAAGTAAAAAGAACATATTCTGAGGATATGTGAGACTGCATGCTATGGAAAGAAATCCTACATGTTTTAGCAATATTAAACAAAATTAACTAACGTTTGCACCAAATTTCTATTCGGGTTAGATCTTGTTGTAGTGTCGGCGTCAGTGCTTGTAGAAATCGGCCGGTAAATTACGCAATCAACGGCGAATAACCGGATGTTGGAGGTAACGTTAGAAGGAAGATCGGTAATGTAAATGAGAACACGCAAGGGTCCGAGTAATTTGCCTTGAGGAACACCTGAAGTAACCAGTGTTGTGCTCGCGCTGCTTTCCTGCTGTTGAGTTCGGCGATTTAGAACATGGGGTGGATTCCCTGAAAACCACCGCGAAGGTGAATGAGGCCTCTGGAAGAAACGTGGCTTCAGAAATGTCGGAAGCAGCGACGATAATAACGTACCCACGTGTTCGAACAGGTCATCGGGTGCAGGGACGATAATAGCGTCCCCACGTGTTCGAACAGGTCATCAGGCGACGAAGTACAAGATCAGTGTTGTCCCCTTCAGTCACGCTGGGGTTGAACAATTGCCCGAGAGCTGCGCCTTCGACAGAGGTTCCGCGTTCCGGCACCAGTACAAGATCGTTCAACCCCTGCTGGGAGACAGCCTGCATTCCTGTGTCATGCAGGCGCCTTCAGGGTCAACATAGGCGCGGTCTGTACACGCGTGCGCGCCCACCTGGAGGCCGCGTGTACGACAACGTGACCGGGTCCTGTTTCCTTTCCCTCGACCGAGCTTCGAGAGAACGTCAGGACAGCCCTACCGTGGGTGGTACCATCAGTGCCATCCTGCGATTGGACATCATTCTTTGAACTGCATTTCCCAGCTAGGGATCTGAGGAATACGAAAAGTATTTAACGAGCGGCTGGTTTGGTACCAGAAGAGAGCCCCCCTCTTGAGAGATACCCTCTGCTGGGAGAGACTCCCGACTGCTAAGAAGCTCTCTTTACTGAGAAGAACTCTCAGTTGCCCTTACTTGTACATTATGTAAATGTAAATAATCTTTGTATAAAGTTTTCGAAGTTTTCTTCCTCCGATCATCCTCGTCTCTTCTCTGGCCCGGTCACGCTACCAGAATCCCAACACCAGAAAACGAGGGGACGACGATTTGTTAGCGTAGACGAATTGCTCTATGTTGGTAAAAAATTTGAAGCCTCTTCATTACCAAATGTTTAATGTTTAGAAGCGAGAGCTTTAGTAGTAATCTTCATGCGGCACATTACCGAAGGGTTTTTCAAAGTGAAGGAAGAGCGAGTCAACAGGAATATTGAAGTTAAGGTGCAAACTAAGGTGGTTGCTGAAAAGGGCTAGTTGGGAATCGCAGGAAAATCCTTTTAAAAAATTATGTTGGCTAGAGTGAAAAAGTTTGTAGAGACTAGAAATTTGATGACGTGAGAATAAATAACATGTTCTATTTGTTTTGAATGGATGCTTGTGAGAGAAATCGAACAGTATTTATTACATAAAAAAGATTATCCTTTCTGGAGGACTGGACTGATCTTACCGATTTTCCAGTCGTTTCGGAGCACACATGATGATAAGACTGTTGAAGAAGGTAGCACAAGATGACACTAACAATGTGCTTAGCATTTTTTAGGACTTTCTAGTTTAAGCCATCAATACCTTATGAAGATGACACTTGCTATGATTCGATTAGTTTCATAATTCCACTCGGATCGAACAAAATGTCAGGCATACCTGGGTGATCAAAGACAGGGAAGTATGGTAATTCGCCGTCGGGTACGTTGTTAAAATCTGAGCCTAAAAAGGAATTAAATTCACTGCAGACGTCATGTCCCGGAATGAGACTGTTGCCATCGTTGTGTAAAGATAGAGGCTTATGGCGTGTAGGGTTAATAGTTTTCTAAAACTTGTTAGGGTTGATGCGTAGTAGCATAGGCGGTAATACTGATAAAAAAGGAACGTTTTTTTGTACTTGCTTGAGATTGCAATGTTGTTTGGCAGACTCATATTTTTTTTCCACGCGCAAGCATTATTCAGGCGTTTGGCGGTGCGAAAAAGCATTTTATTTTTGTTGTTGATGCGCTTCAGTTCGTTGTTAAACCACAGCGACGATGATATTTCAGTGATGGTGAGAATAGGGATGTGCATATTTAAGTCAGTTGATGGTGAATTCGCAGCTATGGGCAGGACTGACTTGTCATTTTTTGAAAGAAAACAAAGGTCATTCTCAAATTTTCTACAACTGCAAGCAACGCGCAGCTTCTTCTTGCGCCAAAGCAGAAGTTAGTGAATGAGAACTGAAATTTCCGTGCAAGCCCAGCGTCCTCTACTGGCGTCTTGCAATTCCTACAGGCATCGTACGCTTCTGTTTCAGTCGTACATGTGGCGCCGTTTGAGAGACGCCGCGGCAAAAAAAAAAAAACGGTTGTGGCCAAGTACTAAACCAGGGTGGCCAAAGCCTGCTCTGGCGAGGGAGCGCGTTCTCGCCCGTTATCTAGGCTTTATCGTTTTTTGCATGCTCCAGGGAGCTGTGCCCGCCCTGCAGCGCAGATCTGCTGGCGCTTGCATCCATCACCTCGCTCGAGGCGCTGGAGGCCCGCGAGAAATTTGCAGGTGTGCGGAATTGAAGCCACTGGTTGGAGAGCTCTGGTTGTCCGCCGCCTCAAGGGATTCAGGAACCTTTTTTGGAAATGACAGCGCACGTTTCGCTCTCCCCTTCTCTGGCGTGGATGGCCCTGCCACAGGTTTTCTCTGTGCAGTCGCCGAAGCCCGGTGTGGTGCACCGCCTTTACGCACCACATCGGCGAAGTTCATTTTCTCTCTGAATAAGAAAGTGTTCTTTGTCATCACTATTTGTCTTCGTGTCTCTTCAAACGATACGCCTTTTTTTTATTTTCGGAGCTATGATTTTTTTCGCTGTTTTCCACGTTGGGCAAGACCTTGAATATGCATGGTGTTCAACTCCGCAGTTAGGACAGTGCATTTGAGCTTCACAGTTCTCAGGGCGAACCCCTGGCTGTTAAACCATCGTCGAGGGTTAGGTATTTAGCATCTTACATTGATTTTCAGGTAACCCACTTGAATTCAGTCTTTGAGAGTGCTAAGCGCAAATATCGCAACGGCGTGTTTTGTCGAGATTTCTTTGCCATCTTTTCTTGTTTTCGAAATAAAATTCAATTCAATCAATGACGTTTTGCTCAGCGAACCCTTCTATGATATTTTGTTCAGTGAGGTAGAGGAAATCATTTTCTGAATCACACCACGGACTGTGTTGAGGGATTGGTGGGCAGTAATGCAGACAGGTATGTCCATTATCGACACAGTGTTGGAGAGTTTTGAGTGCTGCACATTACCTCGGAGTTCGAGCAAGAAGTCTCCACTGGTCACTTTTGTAACTTTGTAGGCTAAGCACAAGCCAACCCGTCAGACATTTTGCGACAGTGAATGGGGAGATTATTGTAGCAGATTTCTCTGTTTCTTCGCTATGTATCACATGGAACTTTGTTAAATTAGCTTGTTTTTCTGCAGGAACTGTTGAGTTACATCGGTCCGCTCCCATTTCAGAGCGCGATCATTTGATAAAAGAGGGAGAGACATAGAACGTGTATGTTTTTCCGCTAAGGTGCCAGCCGCCCACCATGGAGCACAACAAGGGAGCGGGACAGGAACGTGCAAACAAGTCTTGCCGGCGCCAGCTGTACACCCTACACCCAAACTGTAACCCAATATTGCATAACAAAGGGTAGTTAAGCACACAAGCTTAACCCTAGCCGCTTGGTAAAAAAAAACATGAAGAGTGTAGGAGACGGAAGACCTTTGAGATAGAAGATAGGAAAGTGAGAGATGGAGGGGAGGACAAGAAAAGGCGACAGGAAAAGGCCGGAGCTGCCGTTTGCAGAAGCTGGGGTCAAAGCCATGTGTTTCCTCAGCGGAGAGGCCCTAAAGAGGAGAACAGGAAGACGAAGACGTTGTTCGATCGCCTGTCGCCTCAGCTCTGTTTTGTTTACCTAATTTTCCCTAATTTACCTAGTCTTATTTGAATATTCGAGGACGGCAGCATCTTCAAGGCGGTACTGTCTCTACGGGAAGAGTACGGCTGCTCCGGCGCCGGCAAGCATAAAGGGATCACGCCATTCAAAGGAGGCTGGCTCGGAAGAGGCGGCCATGGCTTCCCAGGCTGTGGAGCGACAAGAACATGGAGACGACCACCCGACAATGAGACCTCATCGCTTAGTGGGGCTGAGTAAACGATCGTGGACGGCGACGAGTCAGTGGCCGATATGGCTGACATGGACAACGAGGGCTTCAAGTTGGTGAGTCATCGCAAGCAATGAACGGTAGGGATTCCGGTAGTGGTTGAGCCCACAGAAAAGGGGGTTGATTTAAGAGAGAAGAATCCCATCTTACTTTTCGCCACCATTCAATCACTGCGGGGATCAGCTCCGATTCGAAGTCGGTTCACCATGCACGGGGCTCTTCAGCTGGATGTCTCTACGGAAGAGCAGGTTGACAAGCTCCTGCAGAGCTCTCAGATTTTTGGCATCAAAGTTACCGTGCGGTTGCCCCATTCCTACATGAAGAACACCTGTGTTATTAAGGGTGTACCAACGTGGTATTATTCAGAACACGACCTACTTGATTATCTGAAACCACAAGGTGTACTGCATGTGAAACGAGTTGTGCGTCATGTGAAGTCTCCAGGAAAAGAATGGGCTGCGAAACCTACCAACTTTATCGTGTTCACGTTCGCTCCCAACTCAGAGCGCCCCGAAAAAAAATGATCTGTGATTCACAAAACACGCCGTTGCAGATTTCACTGAAGCTCCTCCACAGTGTTTTAGATGCCAACGGTTTGGGCACGCGGCCAAAGTTTGCACAAAGGATCGACGCTGCAAGCGGTGCGGAGGCGACCACGGCTTTAAAACCTGGAAGGCCAATTTTGTTTGCGTCAATTGCGGTGCTGATCATCCAGCCAGGTTCGGAGGCTGCCCCTTCTGTGAGTGCGCTCTGCACCGTTGAATATCCTTTATTACTGGTCCAAAAACCCCACCGACTAAAACGCCTGTCCCAGGATTAGAGGAGTTCCCAGTGTTGGAGTCTGATGTAGCGTTGCCCAACAATGTCCCTAAGAGACCTGAGTCCAGCAAGACGTCAAGGCCCAGTGCGCGCGAGTCGGCTGTTCGACCTCCAGCAAAAAGTGTCTATGTTCCTGAGCGGCCGGATCACAGCCAGACTCCACGGCAAGGGGGACCCTCATATGCACAAGTGACAAAAAAACCAGCTACTGCGGACAAGAGTGTGTCCCAGTCGGCATCTTTTGTCGATGTTGTAAGTAAGTGCTTTGCGCAAAATAAGCAGCTCAAAATCAAGGTATGTCTGACCTTCTTCATGTTTTGTTTGGGGCCCTGCGTTCACATGTTCCAGCGATGGCGCCTGGTAATCTGAAGAACTTCCTACAGCTGGTGCTTTCTTTTGAGTCCCTAATTACCACCTTCGCAGCAAAATTTCTTGCGAACAAAAATGGATGGGGTTAAACCTCGTGGATCTCATATGCACCGAAAAGTGCCGTTTATATTGCAGTGGAACTGCGCTGGGATATTAAGTCGGTTAGCTGAACTAAAACTATTCTTGAAAAAGACTTGTGTTCAAGTATTGGCCCTGACGAAAGCTGGCCTGCCAAGCGGGAGATGTTTGACTGGATATGTCGCCAATAAAAACTGCAGCATAAAGTCATTTCCTGCAGGAAGTGCTGCGCTTTACATAAGAAGGGAAATTACACATGTTTCTCTAAGCGTTGCCGATCTTTGCACGGATGACATTGAGGTAACGGCTGTGAGAATACAGCTCGGCTTTCGAACCCTTCCTTTTGCATCCGTGTACGTGTCCCCGCGGAAGAAGGTAGCATTCGATTTGTTTCTATAGCAGCTCTGCGACCGATGTCCAGCTCCTCGAATCATCTGCGGTGATTTTAACGCCCATCATGCCGTGTGGGGTGAGAGGAACACGGATTCTCGTGGACGCAAATTCGTAGACGTTATTAAGAGTTTGAACCTGTGTGTTGCCAATGACGGAAGCCCCACTTTCTTCCGGCCTCCAGCCTAAGCGACAGCTATAGACCTGACACTGCATTCACCTGACGTTCGCGTGAGGTGGTCAACAGCGCCTGACCGCATGGGAAGTGATCACTATTCGATTTTTGTTTTTGCTGCCGACTTTCGTATGCATTATGCTAAAATTAGCAATGTGGTAAACTGGGACAAGTACAGAGAGCCCCTAGAACGTTTTTGGTGATGTTATTGACAAAATGATTTCTAGTAAGCTAGCAGCAACTACGGCGGTCAAGTTACCTGATCATTTTCCGGCCCTGGATTTAAAACTCAGGAACCTTTGCGCAGCGAGAAGGGCGGAGCGCCAACTCGTGCGGAAGAAGGACGACAGGCAACTGGAGACGACCTTCAATAAGCTGAATTCTGCTATTAGGCGGCACACGAACAAGCTGTACTGGTCGCAATGGGCCTCATTCTGTGCTAGTTTGACTGCTTTGTCACCGATGACGAGAATATGGCGAGTTATTGGCAGTTTTGCTGGAGAATTTCGCCCTTCGAAGCCTTTTGAAGCTCTTGCAATACGCAAGTAAAAAACCTATTGCGTGCTTGGCAGAGGAATTTGCAGACGCACTCGTACGCGCTGATTCTGAAATAGACATATATACACCACCTTCTTCCTCCAGGTCAATCATGGACGTCCCGTTCACGCTTCGTGAGCTTCAGACTGCGCTCAGTGGCCTTCGGCGCCAGTGTGCACCGGGTCCCGACGGCATCACCAATAAAATGCTGAATAATCTGCCCTTGCAACTCAGAAAGGAGCTCCTCAACTTCGTCAATCTAGTTTGGGAGACTGGCGATGTTCCTCCGTCATGGAAGGTGGCACATGTAGTTCCAGTACTGAAGCCTGGTAAAGACATGACAGACCTTGCCTCGTATCGCCCTGTGTCATTGACCTCCTGTGTAGCTAAGTTGATGGAGAAGCTGGTAACTGAACGCTTATCGTGGTGGCTTGAGGACATCAAGGCATTGTCAACATGTATGTCAGGATTCCGCCGAGGTCTCAGTGCCCAAGATTGCGTCTTAGACTTGGTCAGTCACATTGAACACCAGAGAGCTTTCGGCCTTTCCACCTTAGCCAGTTTTCTTGACGTTGCGAAAGCTTACGACAGCGTGCTTCAGAGTTAAATTCTAAACAGTTTGCAAGGCATAGGTATACAGGGCCATATGTTAAGATTCATTTACAACTTTATAAGTGATCGCGCAGTTCGTGTACGGTTAGGACGTACGTTAAGCACTGAAAGGGTTCTATCACGAGGTGTGCCTCAAGGAAGTGTTCTTTCCCCACGCTCTTTAACGCCGTAATGGCTGGCCTTCCCGATTCGTTGAAAAAAGTTGCAGGCAAGTGCGTATGTCACTTTATGCTGACGTTGTCTGTATTTGGATTACTGGCTGCCAACACAAGCGATTAGCCCTGATAGCTCTACTTTCGGCATAAGCTTACCTTCAAGGTGTGGGGTTGTCTCTTTCAGTGAAAAAATCCGGCTTTGTTCTGTTTCCAGGTGTAGGAAGACGTCAAGCGCGGTTGAAGATAGACCTTGGTCACTCTTGCATCTGCCAATTCAACCACACACGTTTCCTGGGCGTCATTATTGACTCCCGTCTACAGTGGCGAAAAGCTGTAGACGCGACTGTTTCAGCTATATCTTCTCGGCTCAATGTGATGCGTAGAATTGCACGTGAGCAATGGGAAAACCATCCGTCTTCAATGGTAAAACTTCAGGAAGCGCTGGTGGTCAGTCGCATAATGTATCAATTACCTTTAATTTCCCACTCGGCATCACAACTTGAACGTCTCGAAGTTGTCCACAGAAAGGGCCTAAGAAGAGCCATTGGAGCTCCCCAGGCGGCTGCGAATAATGCAGTACTTCATGAGTCCCTATCGAAACCTCTTAGACTTATCGCTTCTCAGAGACTACTAATGCATCTTGACCGCCTAGGAGAGACGGTAGCTGGGCGATCTCTCCTCCAGCGGCTCTGCAAGAGATATGAGTCGAAGGCTTACTTGGCACTCAATACTTTTAGTTCTTTAGGCATTAATGTCCGAAGGCAAAGTAAATGGTTGAAACCCCCCTGGTCTTTTCCAACCCTCGATTGTAAGGTCACAATTCCTCATGCGACTGCAAAGCGCAGCTCAACTTTGGCAGCAACGCGTTCGCTTGTACTGGGACACTTGAAAACAGAGTATGCCCGCCATCTTCAAATTTTCACGGATGGTTCTGTGGACAATGTCAAACAAGCTATCCCAGCGGCTTTAAGTGGTCTGTAAGTGGTCCGTACGATGTACTGCTGTCGTATCCTCCACAACGGCTGAAAGTGTTGCTATTGAGGCGGCTTTACGGAAGTTAGGGTCTTGTCGGGCTCAACCTGTTGTCATCCTAACTGATTCAAAATCTGCCCTTCAGAGGTTAGAGCGCGGATTCCCTAATGACGCCTTGTTTATAAGCTTTTTGCGCTTGGTGCAGAATCTGCACAGCAGAGGCTTTACTCTACATTTCCAATGGGTGCCCTCTCACATAGGAGTCAACGGTAATGAGGTGGCAGACAGTCTCACCCATAAAGCTCTCTCAAGGATTCCATCAAAAAAGTACCTCAAGATGGAAAAAGTATCTGCATAAAGACGGTGCTCGATCACTTCAGTACCCTGTGGAGTGCGTCCCACAAGCCATGTGTGACCAAGGGACTGAGAAGATCTCAGGCGACCCTTCTACATCGAATTCGCACGGCCTCTGCTCGCACTCCAGCATGGATGCATAAGACCGGCATAGCATCGTCTCCGCTCTGCTCTTTATGTGGTGTGTGCGGGGATATCGAACATTATATTATGTGCTGCCCAGAGTACAACGCGGAAAGGTATGTGTTGTTCGCTGCCTTCAAGAAGACAGGAACCCGTCACAGTACAGTTCAGGGCATTGTCTACCCGAGTGGAAACCAGTCATGCAGAAGGGAGGCTTCACGCCTTCTTTTCACATTTCTGCAGGACACGGATCTTGTTTCTAAATGGTGACAGCAGGAACGGACTATGACCTACTGTGATTGAATGTGTGTATGGATTGTGGCACTACAATGGCCTATGTTCTACTGTGACTGAATATGTATATAGATGGTGACTTCTGGAGTGGACTGTGATGTGGATTGTGTGGATTGATTGTGTGCATAGGTATTGACTGCGGGAAAGAATGTGCGCTATTATAAGAGACTGTGCGCATAGCGGTGTGGGTGCGACATTGGCAATATAGAAGGGACGCTGCGGTGAGAGAGAGCAATTGCCGGCAGATAAAGCAAGGCTAACCCCACCTGTAGCATTCAACACCTCACCTCAACTCAACTCAACTCACTCAGGCCCTAAAGTCCAAACACTCGTCATCAGCTCAACCACTAGCATCCCCTTTTCGTCGGACACGATTAAGCCACGCATGGCTAACCGTGAATGCTCAGGTCCGTGGTGATGCTCTGCACACCAACATCCCCCTGCGGGATGTCCCTGCGGACGCTCGGTTAAGCGTGGTGTCGCAACTCACCATCACTTGCATTTTGCGGATTCCCCTTGGGGTACTGCGCCATCCGTCTGTTTCGAGCTGGTGTTGATATTCTTTGATGTGTTGATACGTGTTATTAAGACGTGTGAGAACCCAGCGGTGCTTTACTTTGTGTCTGTATTGCTGCGTGAGCCAGTGCACCATTCGCCCCAGATTTTCAAGATTCCTGTCCATATGTGTGGTTGTGTCGCCACACGAACCGTATCTCTGGCCTCCGGTCGTGCTTCTGCGACCATAGCTCTGAATTGCGCGAAGTCCATGAAGAAGCCTCGAGTGGCAGTTCGAAATTCCACCCGGTCGATCACTACAGCTTCCCACTTTTATCGTATATTTTTACGGTTACGGGTAATCAAAATCGGTAGATGGTCGGTGCCCCATGTAGTCAATTCGACGTCTCATTGGTTCGTGAAACCTTTTGTGGATCAGGTTAGATCGGGAGCCGTGTTATGATGTCGGGGGTGTAGCCCAATGCACGTTGAAGTTTCTGAGGTGTTGTAGATTTATAGACCAGATATATCTATTGCGTCGTGCAGGATACGCCCCTTGGCTTTGGCGCAACCCCAGTTCGGGTGGTTAGCATTAAAGTTTCCCCCCACCAGGATGAGAAGGTTTCCAGCCTGCGCCTGTACTTTGCCGATCCACTGGTATGAGTCGTCAAACTACTGCCAATGAGGGGTCTGGCCGCTACCATGGGTCGCTACCCAGACAGACATATCTTAACTGCGACGACTTCTCTGAAATTGTTGCTTAGATCAGAACTACTAAAACTTAATCGTACAGAAGTGAAGAATACGTAGCTAATAATGAATCCATCTCATTTCGACAATCAAGAAATGGCGGAGTTTCACACCAAGCTCCGCCTAAAACGGGCTGTAGCAGTAGTAGTAAGTGGTTTTATTAAAATAATAATAAAAAGGAAGGTAAAGATTTTTGCTAGCCCCGGTATCTGCCATCCATACCGAAGCACCTGAGCCGGGGCAGCGGAAGGGCTATAGGGCCATTTTAATTTTTAGCATACATTAATGATCGTCCATCCTACATATCGGCGGACGGCGTTCTGTATGCAGATGACACTTATGTAACGGTAGACAATGAAACAGAATTGTATCCTACGGCATACAGAGCTTCAAAAACTCTCCGAATGGTTACGTAACAAATTTCCCGCGAGTATTAATAATACAAACTATACAATATTTGCCTCAAAGAACGCACGATTAACAAACAAATATAATTTTTTGTTTAAGGACAAAATTAATAAGTGTTTAAAAAAAATTTATCGGCGTTTACTTTGACTCTCGACCGTCATTGCAAGCGCACAATCACGACGTAACAACATGCAAAATTCCCCTTGTTCGCAAGCTTCGGTGCTTGTTGCGATTTAAAACGCTTGTAATGTTTTACCATGCCTTCATACACTCGCGCATTGCCTATGCATTCAGAGTATAGGGTCTACCTTATGCCACTACGCATCCATCGAGCTCAAATAGCTTATACCACAGCAATGCGGGCACTTCTTTTTTTCTTGAAAATAAATGATTCATTCGCATTTTCATATCCGCTCTTAAATATTCAGGCTCTAACTTCGTGAATTAAAATGTGCTAGTCTCAACATACAAACTCATTGATGACCTTCCATGTCACTCATTAATCACACAGGAACACATTAACACAATACGCTAGCTGCACCACTCATTTGGAACACCTTACGAATCATTATGATTTTCGGTTTTTGCTACAAAGGTGTGGAATACGTTTTCACGAACTGTTACGTCATACATGTCGATTCGATCATACAAAAAACAATCAGAACACTTTATTTATACATTTATTTATTTATTCAGCATACCCCTAAAAGCCCTCCTACGAGTGTATTACATGGGTGGGGGTCAGTGTTAAAATATGTACAAGGAGCATCCATAACAACTAAAGGAACAATAAACAGCCTAGGTGTAACGTGGAAAAAATAATTAAGCACCAGAGAGTAAATAAATCACCGGGCTATAAAAAACATATAATACAATTATAGGTTTAAAGAAAAAGATTAGGCATAACGAAAATGAAAAATACTACAGTGCACGTACTAGTTACGAAAAGAACAGAAGTAATCCCAAAAGTACAGCAAGCGGACAAAAAGAAAACATTAAGAAATTTCGAACATTTCGAACATCTCAAATGCCAATGTCGCTGCGGATGAGAGCAAGAAATGTGGAGGGGTTATATTCAATGACTATGCGCGCTGGTAAATTGTTCCATTCTATGATAGTGCATGGTATGACTGACTTCGCATATGCAGATGAACGACATGCAACGCGTTCACCTTTGCGCGGATGGTCGAGCCGCGGAAAGAAGGCTGATGCTGATTGGAAAAAATCGTAGTGAAGCGAAGGATGCTGATACAGTTTATAGAAAAGTGCTAGTCGTGACAGTTCACAGCAGGAACACAAGTCTTCTAATTCGGCGCGATTTTTTAAGGCAGTGACGCTGGTAGCATGTGAGTAGTCTGAAAAAATAAAACGCGCAGCACGGTCTTGCAAGGACTCAATGTTAGCTATTAGATAGGCCTGATCAGGATCCCAGATGGCTGATGCATATTCAATCTTCGTACGAATGAGTGTGATGAACACGAGCTCTTTCAGGTGTGGGGGAGCCCGTCTGAGCTTATGCTTTAGTTGGCCCAGGGAGCGGTTGGCGGATGCTAAAGCTAAATTAATGTGGTTAAGCCATGTTAAGTCTGATTGCAGGTGACCTCCGAGGTACTTGTAAGTAGTAACCCTCATTAGCAACCCTCATTACCGAGACTTTGAGAAAGTGCCCAGCCAATGCCGCTAAACCAAGTGGCCTATTACGTTCTGTTCTGAAGCTACACGATCATTAATTTCTTTCTATCGTCACGGATGATGTAAGCACTCTTTTTGAATGTGCAAAGTCATGCGCCACGTGGTGGCAGCCAAGAAGGGCTAGAAGCGCTTCTCCCGAATTCCTCGTACTAACAAAATCTACAAATTTTCCGCAATTTTCTGTCCTTTTCATTTTCAGATTCTGTATACTCCTTTCTGTACTCGTTTTGTATATTTAAAGATTGCCTCTGATGTACAAACTTTGAGTAATTTAAGAAGCCCTCGCACAACTCTTGTGGTAAGTAAAAAAATGTAAAACCAAGAATCATCATCAAAGCACTTCTAATTCTAAAAAGAACATTACTGGTTCTCATTCGGTCGGGAGAATAAACGGCATGTTCCATTTGTTTTCAGCACAGGCTGGTGAGAACAATAGGCTGGTGGTTTTTGCAAAAGGTTACGAACCTTTTTCGATGCCTGGAATGATCTTTTCAACTTCCCAAACATGTGCCAGCACACCTGATGACAAGAGCTGTTGATGTGACACAAGATTATGCTTACAGTGTTTTACATCTCTAGTATTTTCGGAGTTACCCTATCAGCACCTGATGAAGATGCAACTTTGAATGACTGTATTAGTTTCATACTACTGTATATATCTTGCATTATGGCTCGGAAAGTTGGTAAATAGAGAGGTAAAAATTCGCGATTCGCTGCCCGGTTCGTTAATAAATACTTTGCATAAAAGTTGCGAACATGACTAATGTCATGTTTGGGATTAAGGTTATCATCTTGTTCATGCAATGTTAAAGATCAGAATCAAGTTTAATAGATTTCGAAAATTCTTGACAGCTTGTGCACAACAGAGACTAAAACGGATGCAAAGAAAGAATTTTTTTTCAGCTGCTATTGAAAGAAACAATTTTTCTGCGGAGTAATACTTATTCCATTCCCATATGTATTTCATGCGCCTGAAAAAATTATATAAAGCATCTTCTTTTGTTCTCGAGACCGTTCAGCTCCTTATTAAACCATGGTGATGATGATTTATCGGTTATAATTGTAGTACGAATGCGCTTTACTCTCAGTACATCATTTTTTTCCTGAAGACAGACAGGTTAGTTTCAAATGAAGGCAAGAAAAAATCCATAAGACAGCATGAGCAGAAAGGAGCAACTTTCTAATTAATAACCGCCTTGTAAACTTTATCGCTAAATGGTACTGTTTTCTTTTTTTTTTCTTGGTTTAGGCGCGGGTTGAGGTTGTGGTCACTTAGTCCTGGTAAATTAAGCATCGGTGAGACGTTCTCGGGGGGAGCAGTGAGAACGAGACCAAGGATGTTGGAAGAGTGATTAGATTCTCTTGTTCGATTCGACCCGATCTGCGACAGTTCAAACGTTACACATGGGATGACAAAATTGCTTTACAATCTCTATTTAAACGTCGTAAACGTGAGGTCAGCCAAGTTATTGAGGGAATTTGTAAGTCACCCAGAAGAAGAATAGGAGTGTGCTGGTCTGAAGTTGTTATAAAATACAGTGCTTCGTTAAAGTAAGCTAATAATAATAATTGGTTTTTTGGGGAAAGGAAATGGCGCAGTATCTGTCTCATATCTCGTTGGACACCTGAACCGCGCCTTAAGGGAAGGGATAAGAGAGGGAGTGAAAGAAGAAAGGAAGAATTAGGTACCGTAGTGGAGGGCTCCGGAATAATTTCGACCACCTGGGGATCTTTAACGTGCACTGACATCGCACAGCACACGGGCGCCTTAGCGTTTTTCCTCCATAAAAACGCAGCCGCCGCGGTCGGGTTCGAACCCGGGAACTCCGGATCAGTAGTCGAGCGCCCTAACCACTGAGCCACCGCGGCGGGTTGAAAGTAAGCTAGGAATTAGTTATGGTCGTGAAGCAATTAAGAAACTCCAATCACAACAAAAATGGCGGGAGGCGTGACACGCTATTAACAGAATTTGCAGAGGGTATCAAAATTTAGAAGCAACGGAAACTTACTAGCGCCATCAGACCACCCTCACTTCGTTTTTTTTTTCCACCGCGTTAAGATATAGAAATTAAGATATGAGGAAATAATTTCACAGCAGTCGATGGAAGCATTTAGTCAGGCCTGAGTATGATTAGGGTACATTCAGTGCCACCCACAAGGTTATAAATTGCGTCGAACTTGAGTAGCAGCCTCCGTGTGTTAATCTTGAATAGTAGCAAGCAGTTGGGCTTTAGCTTGATAAAAGGTATATCCAGGAACTATGAATTGCGATAAACCATCTTTGAGACATGTTGGAAAGTGTAAGTGATGCTCTCATTGAAAAACTCCTCATGCCGGAGTCTGAATATTTTTGTTTGTGTTTCCAAAGTAAATTAACTTGCTGTTCCCTGAAAAAAAAAGCTGTTTCAGAGCAATCTGCGGAGATTCTGTAGTTAATTGTTTCTAGACCCTTAGCGAAGTATGCATTCTTTATCTTCTCTTAAAATATTCAATGGGATGGACTGGTAAACTACTCCAATTTTGAGGGACGCGGTGTGGTTCTCAGCTTTTAGCTGCTTGCTTTCTGCTGCCAAGTTAGCATTTTGACTGCGAAGGTCTTCGACGAGTGCATTGATATGCTCAGCACTCAGCAATCAAACTCTCTCAGTTTTTCTTACGTAGTCCTCAAAAGTCTCCATCTTAAGCAAGAATTTATCGAAAACAGCATCACATACACGTTCAGTCATCCCATTTATTCTGGCTTCTAAGTCCTCAATATGTGCCGCGGCGTTAACTCAGTGGTTATGGCGCTCGGCTGCTGACCAGAAAGACGCGGGTTTGATCCCGGCCGCGGCGGTCTAATTTCGATGGAGGCGAAATTCTAGAGGCCCGTGTGCTGTGCGATGTCAGTGCACGTTAAAGAACCCCAGGTGGTCGAAATTTCCGGAGCCCTTCACTACGGCGTCCCTCATAGCCTCAGTCGTTTTGGGATGTTGAACTCCCATAAACCACAAACCATAAAGTGCTCAATATTTTAATGAGTTCTGCAATTCTCAGCATGGTGCTACAATTCAGCACAAGCACCAACATAAAAAGGAGTCATCATAAGAAAAATCAGGTTCATACGGCTTATACACGTTAGATTTAGTTTTCTAAAAGTTTCATCGGTGTATTAGCGTGGCCGCCACGCCCTTCGCTACCGATCTCGTCCTCTCCCTGACCTGGCCTCCGCGTCCTCTCTTCACGCTCCTGATGGGGTTTCAGGCGATGAACGCCAACGGGAATTTTTTTCTGAACTGGGGGTTCTAATACTAACGCGTTAAAATTCGACGCGGGTGGCAGTAACGGTGTTAAACGAACGCACTGAACAAGAGAGCAAAATTTTACAAGCGTGGAATGTATGAATACGTCGGTTGTGCTGGCGCAGCTCCAAGTGAATCCACATGTTTACAATCAATGGCTTTAGAGGGAAGCCCAGCGATGGAAGGGATGCCCAGCGGTGGAAATCGCTGATAAATGTCGAGAGAAAGATAGCCACACGGCCAAGGAATTGCCTCTTGCTGATGACATCCGGCGCGAGGTAGCCCAGCAGGACGCAAGCTAGCGCCATGAAAACAGCGAGGCTTGATGAATCAGCGTGAACAGGCGACAGGGTACAGATGTGCCGGTCCTGTAACCACTGCTACAAGAATTCGCACCGTTTTCTATGTAGTAAATAAATCACTGTTTTGTTCTGTCTCGTGGCCCCCCGCAGCATTAGTTATGAATAAACGCTTTCATCCCCCGCACTTCTCATGTTGCAAGGTAGATAACCTGGTATCGAAAGCAGCGAGACGACAGAGCGAGGCGCGAGTTTATTGGCACCACCTCGAGGCAGTACCAAATTGACTAACAAACTAAAAAGCATGACGCCATAATCACGTGTATAAGGGCCGGATTTTGAATGCTTCCTTTCCCGTATGACAAAGGACAAGGCCGACGACACGAAGAAGGACCGGTGCGTGGCCAAGTCGGCAAATAATTAACACCCTAAATCTGTAGCCGATTCAACATGACAGGAATTTTTACTTTCATGCTATGTCTACTTATAAGTGACGGTGTTTAATTGGGTTAATTCTGAGCTGACTTATCCAAGCATCGTTCCGCGTCCCTAGTTATTACCTTTGTCTTTCGTTACCGTTTATGCTAAAACATGTAAACGGAATGGACCATGTTATCTTTCCTACGAAATGCGTGAGAAAATTTCAAGTGCCGGAGCGTGCTCCGCAATATTTTCGGCGCAGCTGAACCTACATCGGCCTTTAATGTTGCATGTAGTACTGTAAATGTTGCCGGTGATCAAAAATACATAGCAGTAATAAATAACCCCGAGCGACATCGTATGATTCTGGACTGCACTGAAGTGGCAGACGCGCTTCCATGAATAAACCGTCTCCTTAGAGGCGCATTTTGCTTTTTTTTTTCTGTGGCGTACACTTTCTGCGGGCGTGTAGCGAATTGGTCATCAGGCACAAACCGCTTGCCTTCGGGCTGGGAAAACAGACGACTCGCCAGTCCAGAGCGTTAATGGGACACGCGTTAGAGAGACAGCTTTCGCCGTCTTGCAGCATGAAATGGACGGTGAGGAAGCATGGTAAGCTATATTTTTTTACTACGTATTCTGTACGCGCTACCCAGTTGGACACAGTCGAGCAGACCTCAGCTTTCTCGCTAAAGTTGGTCACCGACTTAATTACACGATCGAACGAGAAAGTCGTTCCTGCCAAAGATGGCGTCGATACGCCTCGTTTGGCCCTAATTATGTGGCTTGTTCTTCGAGCAGTGGTGTCTGGTGGGCGATAGACGCAATTCAGCGCACCTCTTGGTTTTATGTTTTGCTTTGAAGAACCACGAAAAAATCTTGAGTTAAGTAATTTCGCGTTACAGTTCATTCCGTGAAGGCGGAAGTTTTCATTCGTATACAAAGAGCACGAGTTTGGCGGTTTCCTATTACTCCTCCTAACACGTATCTGCAGCTGCAGTTTAACTGGCATTTTCATAAAGTAAGAACCCAGTTCCAATAGCGCAGCCTGCTTAAAAAACTATGTAATGATGGCGGCGTAGACTTAATTTTTTCTTTATTTTTGATTTGTTCTGTTCATAAAAGTTGCGGAATTTCAGCTCGCTTTGAAAACTCTACAAGATTTCTTTTTCCTAAATGGTAATAAATTGAGAACTGAAAAAAACGCACTTCAATAATAAGTTTTTGAACATAGTGATAATGCAAACAAACGTTTTTGCCCCTCGTGCAGTGTTTCCACTTCTGTACTGAAAAAAAAACAGCACAACAGCACAAACGTAAGAGAGAGCCAAAACCACTATTGCACTGCATCGCTGCTGTTAATGCGCCATTTCCCCAGATAACGGCGCCGTCATGCCTAACCGTGCCTTTAGCGGCTCGCACTAGTCACAGCTCAAAGTACCCAACGCGACGCCCATCGGCTACACTGAAACTGGCGTCGGTGCTCGCAGCACGCATAGCGCAATAAGACTGTTCTAAACTACCAACCGCTGCAATCGCCTCCGTCGTGTTTTTCGTCTGTAACATCCTCGCTGTTCATGAGCGCCACCAGTTCTACCGCTTGGAGGTGTCAATATCGACATGAAATCGACTACCTTCATAACAGGCTGAAACAGTCACTAACCGCGCGTGTTACTGCGCCCAAAGGATCGGTGTCCACTTCACGACAAAGGTACTTACACTTGGTGTTTCATAAGCCTAAGATAGGAGATGACATTCATTTGATAAGGCGCCAATGCACAGACCACAAGGCCTTCTTATGGTAGTAAATCACTACATTACGGAGAAAACCACACCTAATCAAACATTTGTCAACACTGCATCTAAAGTAGTAAAACAAGACTTCCTTCACCACCTCACGTATAATTCCGTTCTAAGCTATCCTGGCTGATGCTGAAAAATTGTATACTGCAGGTACAGTGCGCGTCTACAATACTTCTGCTCTTGGCGCTTAATACTCAATAAGTAAGCCGTATTTTTGATAAGCATTCAAATCTACTTCCAATGCGAAGGCAAGAACGATTCTTTACGGCAATTATAAATCAAATGGATCTGCAATAGGAAAAAACTGATTGCAATGATGTGCGTCTTGGTTAGGCCTGAAAAAAGTGAGTACCAGCAAAATCCTCTGCAGCTTTCTGACTGAGGCAAGCGTTAGGCTACCCGGTTCGCATATTCGCAGTAAAGTTTGGTATATAGCACGCGCCGTCGACGCGGGAGTCGGGGTCAAAGTTGGGACGCCTCTAATAACGTCGCGTGCGCGGTGCGCATCGTAAGCGGCCTTCATTTCAAACGGCTCAATTTCTACGCGGACAAGAGTCGAAGCGTCCACTTCATTAATCGAGATATTTTTTATGTAGTAGCAAAGGTCCAATTTTTACTCCTTTTAAGCAGCGCGCTCGTTCAGCGACATCACGTTTGAGCGGCCTATCGGCGAAATTTTCAAAAAAGAATAAACTATTTACGTACATCTGCGAGACCTACCGCTGGCAGTATCACAGTTTGCGGACACGATGCGCACATACACTCACCAATACACTATATCACGGACAACAAACATGTATATTTAGTAAGACGAGCTTTTGGGCAGGTTGGGACAAACGCTGCTCTGTTTCAAACGGACAAACGAAGCAGCGTTTGTCCGTGTTGTGAGTGTTTTCCCTCTATTGTGTTCGTCTTTTTTAGCGCTGCAGTTTTGCAAATCAAACATAATATTGCACAGAAATCAGAATCGAACCCGGGACAACATGGTGAGAAGTGACCACACTTACCACTACGCGAGGAATCGCCACGCTGAAGAAGGACGTTATTGGTATTGAATCTGTACTCTGCGGACGAACAATAACAGGAATGTGCGAAATTCAAAACCATGAGCCCCATTCATGCGCTATGGCACGCATCTCGTCCCATCAGGCCAATGGCGTTGTGTAGCGTGCTTCAGGCTCCATCCATCGGAAAAATAGAATGAATAAACATGGTGGCTGGCGCGTATCGCTTGCTTTTCGACAGAGTACTGTGCAAATTCTCCTATTGCGTTGAAATATATTACACTGCTGATTTCGGCGATGCATGTCGCAGTATAAAGAAGAAAACTCGAGTCATACCGAATGCGTATTTCTCAAGCGAGTTGCCATAAAAACGAGGATTACAATTTTTTATCGCAATCGCACCGACCGCATTATGCTCCACTAGTGGCCGACACTATCTACATCTTGTATTTATTTATCAGCGCGCTGCGGCAGTAAATAGAATTTTAGTATGCTCACTTTCATACAACTGCTGCTACAAACACAATAGCGATGGAATAAAATGCAACATTAATAACATATGTATCGTGTGGCGCCATGGGGAGCGCCAATTGTTTTCCCATATAATTAGCAGACCACTGCCCGTATTCACTCGGTGATTAAAGCGCACTAACGCCACGGTTAACTTACGTTTAGTGCGTAAGCACAAATCCCATGAGTACCATCTCCCAGCAAAATGGTCCGTTGTCTGTTGCCTTGTATCTTCGTAGCTGGCCTAGGGCGATTGCTCCGTCCCGAGGCACTGCCTGCTCCTCGTCGTCTTCTAAGTAGGAGAAACCCGTGCTTTCGCTTCAGTTTGAATGTAGTAAACATAAGCTGTAGTTTTTGTGAAGATAACTCAAGTGGGAATTTTTGAACCTTCTCTAAAACGCTTAAATTGAGAGTTTTCTGCTGCCAATGAAAAGAAAGTTGTTTTAATTATTATTCTTGAATAAAAATAAGCGCTTGTAAAAAACATGAGTTCTGGTCAATACAACCGTTTTAGTGCAATCGCCGTAGAGTTCAGTAGTTTTTACACCTCTGCGTGTCTTCCACTCCACTCAGGTTGAAAGGTTCCATGATGGCGCAGGACAACATTATTATATTCGTGTTTATGCGACGAGGTGGAATGACTTCGTGAGAGCAGTGTCGGGAGCTGCAGGTCATGCAGCAAGTACGGTTTGTTTGGTTTGGTGTATAGGGGTTTAAAGTCCCAAAGCGCCTGAGGCTATGAGGAACGCCGTAGTGAAGGGCCCCGGAAATGTCGACCGCCTAGTGTTCTTTAACGATGACTTACATCGCACGGTAAACGGGCCTCTAGCAATTCGCCTGTATCGAAATGCAACCAACGCGGCCGGTATCGAACCCGCGCCTTTAGGGTCAACAGCCCAGCGCCATAACCACTGAGGCACCAAGGCGGCACAAGTACAGTTTGTCGTAATCAGGCACCGCCAGCCTGTGCTTCTGCTTACTTACATTTTCCACCTAGGTTTCGTCTTTCAGCGTCATTGCCGTATCGCTACATTGGTTTTATCTTGCTCCGGCAAAAAGCGAGATTTCAAGCGTAGCGGCAAGTAACAGAAGGACAGAAAGAAGTGAAAATTAGATGGCAGATAAGGCAGGGCCGCATGTTGAATGTGAACGCCGAGATAGGTTTTCCACTTTCCAAGCCCACACACCAATGTGTTTTTCACGTGGCCTACAAAGGTAAAAGAGGGAACTTTTAAATCGCGGCTTACCCACATATGATATTTCTTTTGCAGCTTTTGAAAACAGGTAATATCGCCAACAGCAGAAGTTTCAAAATCCGGTTCGCTTCTTGTACCTCAGTGTGACGCATCAGAAGGGAAACTCCTCACACTGGGTCCTTACTGGGTCAGATAAGCTCCAGCAAATTTAACACATTCCTTCATTTGCGAGTATGCGGAAGCGGCTCATTGTCGATTGAAAGTATTATTTTTGGTAAATGGTTTCTGAAATCATTGATAAGGCATTCTTAAAGTGCACAAATTTTTAACGCCGGTTTGATCCTATCTGTTTATTCTTTGATTATTTTAAGTTGATAACAAAAAAGAAGATGATTTCCGGACTGCTTAGCACAGCTTTTGGTCTTTTGGCTTCGGAAGCTACCCCTCCTTCTGTAGTAATCGATTCCGCTCCACAGGGCCAAAAACAATGTGAGCAACAAAAGACCTCTCAGGCCTCTCCTTCGAATAGCGTTATGGACGCATCCTCTATGGATTGTATGGATATGGAGTCTGATATCCGCGCCCAGAAACGAAGTGGGTCTCCTCTGAATATTGCAGGTCCATCTTGCCCCCAGTCAAAGACAAAGAAAAGTAACGCAAGTCAAAACGCTAAGACCAGGATTCTAGAAAAGGCAGTCGCGGCTGCGGCACTCCCGCCAAGATAGGGTTCTTAAGTGTACTCCAGTGGAATTGTCGATCTATATTCTCAGCTTCAACAGATTTAAATTGCCTATGCAATCAGCTTCTACCAGATTTAGTTGCTTTACAGGAAACATGGCTAACTTCAAATTTCAATTATAATCTCAAGAATTACCGTCCTTTCCGGCTTGACCGGTCATCACGAGGGGGAGGGTTGTTAGTGCTCATCTCTACAAAGTTTTGCCACAGGGCATGCATTTCTTTTCAATATGCGGACAATGAATGTGAAATCCTTGCGGTTGACCTCAGTGTCCCAGGTCAACATCCCTTTACTGTAGCTAATGCATACTTCCCGTCTGGTGTGCGTGACACACGGCCCCTTGACTCATGCATGTCTAGTAGCCGATCTCAGGTTCTATTACTTGGAGACTTCAATTCGCACCATGTGACGTGGGGGTTTAAAACAGACAGCTTTGGTTCTAGACTATTTGATTGGGCTTCTGGCAACAACTTGATCTGCAACAATTCCGGATTGCCTACGTTTGTTCGGAGTCAATGCCGCTCTGCCTTGGATTTAACTTTTTCCTCCCCAGGAGTCTCTCTTATGTCTTGGGCGCCTGTTGACTGTGCAACAAACAGTGATCATCTACCGATTAGTTTCAAGTTTGCGTGTAAATTAACTCTTCCTGAGCGACATCAGCGCAAGTTAATAAATTACAGTTGCTTTAAAGACACGCTAAAATCAGCCCTCCAAATCACTTCAGACACTTGCGCTCAGAGAAGTGCCGAAAGCAAGGCTGCACATCTGTGTTCAGTACCGGACCATGCAAGGCAAAAGTCTGAATTTTTGGTTAAGAGAACCAAGGGTGCAATCACGATCAATTGGTGGGATGCTGAGTGCACGCGTGCATATAGACGACGGAAGGCAGCTTGGAAGAAACTTCTCATCAATCAATGCCGAAAAAATTGGCTGGATTATAAGTATGTTGCAGCAACATTTAAGCGCACTGTCGCCCGTGCAAAGGAGGAGTATAATACAAATCATTAGGATTTACATTCCCAATGAGGAAAAAACGAGCTTTGTTTAATTTCATGACGCGCAACAAGGTGATTCCTCCGGCTGCCAACATTGAATCCCTCATTCAGTACCCTGCTGACATCGCAAAGGCCTTAGAGGATATTGCGTGTGGCCTAGAGCTTCGCTTTACATCTGCTTTACCTTCTCCTTCAATATTCACATGCACCTCAAGTGATTTCACTGAGGTCTCTATGCCTGAGCTGTCGCAAATTGTTCCGCGCTTATCCCCAGTGGCTCCTGGCCCCAATAAGGCCACTTCATCTATGATCAAATTTTTTGTTCAATGAATCTCCTGCAGACCTGTTGGCTCTAATTAACCATTCTATTAAAGGTCCTTGGATACCGCATGAGTAGCGTCTTGCTGAAATAGTTACATTCCTTAAAAAGCAAGGGGAGGGCTTAACTTTAGACAATATACGCCCTATTTCGTTAACATCAAATCTAGTGAAATTGATGGAAAGGGTCCTTCTCAGCCGTGTCATGTCATTCATTTAAAAAAATGCTCTATTGAATCCATGTCAAATTGGTTACAGGCCGGGTTGTTCAATTTGGTGTGCTCATACTGACCTTGAGAGTCGTATTAAATTAGCTCGCAATAGAAAACAGTTTGCTGCGCTTGTCACCTTGGATGTCAGTAAAGCATACGGCAGCGTTGAGCACTCGACTCTATTACTAAGATTACAGGAACTCAACCTCCCAATATATTTTGTAGCCTGGATTTCTTTTTTTTTTGGAAAATAGAGAATTTTACTGCTGCCAAAATGGTGTTTTCTCAAGGAGATTTCCACAGACAAGAGGTGTTCCGCAAGGATCCTTTCTCTCACCTATTTATTTGAACATTTTTCTAAGCTCAATTCCATGCATTCAAAATGTGAAAACTTATGTGGACGCCGACGATATTGCATTTTTTGCATCAGCAGGTGACATTCACAATCTTTATCGAACCCTGCAAAATTACCTCAATGTTCTTGACAACTGGCTAGGAAGAATTCATCTGTCCCTTAACGTGAAGAAATGCGCATTTTTAGTATTTCCAGTCTCTGTTCCTGTAAATATCTGCCTGGTCTATAGAAATAACATAATACCTCAAGTTCAGACGGTGAAGTATCTCGGAGTAATATACGACTCTACTCTATCCCGGCGGCCACACATTGAGCAAGTTTCTGCAAAAGGAGTTCGGGCCATTGGCATCCTGCGCAGGCTTTGTAGTGCTATGTCAGGCATGAGAAGGCATACGCTTCTGATGATTTATAAAATGTACGTCCGCCCAATTTTGGAGTTCGGGTGTGTTTTATTCTCAGGAGCTCCTGCCTATAAACTTCGCCCTCTTGTGCTTTTGGAGCGTGAGGCGTTGTGCCTTTGTCTAGGGCTTCCAAAATATGTCGGCAATGCTGTTCTTCACCTTGAGCCGCGAATGCCATCGTTATCAGTTAGGTTTCGCCTTTTAACAGTTCAAACATTTTTAAACTTTTGCGACTCCCCTCTTCACGCTTCCAGTATATTTCTTAGTCAACCTTCCGCCATTTTTAGTGCTGTCTGGTCTCGTTTTCATACCCCGCAGATATGTTACGTGCAGTCTCTCCTTGATCGCTATAAATATTCATTTCACAGATGTCCGTCAAATGTATAACAACTCCTCATCTGTCCAGATTGAATTTGATGACATTTTCCCATCGAATGCAAAGCTGCAGCCCTTCCCGCTTCTTCAGGGTCTATTGCAGGACTACCTAAGGTCCTTTCCCCCTCATGTTCTTATTGCTACCGATGCCTCGCAGGATCGCGAAAAGGCAGGTGTGGGAATTTTTTCACCTTCACTGGATTGGTATTTTTCTCTCCGTCTTCCTCACTTCACTCCAATTTTTCTGGCTGAATTATTAGTAGTAATCTTAGCCTTACGAAACTACCGTTTCCCAGGTCGTGGTTAGGACAGACTGTCTGTCCATTTGCTCTTCCTTATCCTCACCCACTGAGTCTCGGGCATTACGCCTCTTTAAGTTCCTGATTCCGCTCCATCTAAATTTGGTAAGGTTGCTTTGGGTACCAGGTCACATGGGCTTTCACTTAAATGAGGCTGCAGATTCCTTAGCAAGAGCCTCTCTCAGCGGCCCAATTGTTGCTGTCCTGCCAACGTGTGCATATACAACCGCGGTCAGGTTTCGCGGCTACACAATATTTCAGGAATTTGCTGCCTCGGCTCTTACATCATCTCCCGAATATCAGAATATTCTGCATCCTTGGAGTAGCAAAGACTGGCGCTCACGCAGACTAGAGGTCTCTTTCACGCGCTTGCGTTTCCGGGTTCCCCTTCTAAATTTCTACCTTCACAGATCTGGCCTGGCAGCTTCCCCACTGTGCCCTTTTTGTGCCGAACCTGAGACAATAGATCACTTCCTGCTGTTCTGCCGCCGCTTGTCTCATTTGAGGAAGCGCCTTTTGCAAATTCTATTTCATCAACTAGGCATGCCTGTGTCTTCCGCGGTTGTTCTTTCCATTGGCGCTTCTTTGCTTGGACAGAGCGACAGGAGTGTGCGTTTTGCTGTGCAAAATTTTCTTCAAGAAACACAGCGACTCCCATTCTAATTTCTTTTTCCCGCTCTCAGTCAGTACGACATTGAAACATTACACGCATTGTATACTATTATGCACATTAAGCCATTGTCCCGTGTCCGATCTCCAAGTAAACAGGACCCCTGCCTTTCCCTTTTCCAATCTATCAGACTACATACAATTACCACTCCTTTTCCCGTCAAAACTTTCCTGTATCCAGTAATTAACCGCCTGTGCCTTGGCCACTCTCCCGTAGTGGGTATGTGCCAGCAACGTCTGAGGCCCTCCTTCCTTCCTTCTTTTTGGTTGGTACCTCCGCGGTGAGAGGTCTCGTTTTCGTCGGCAAAAATAATGAAACGACATCAGGCGTGTAGCACCGATGGGAACTGTTCCTCCTAACTTTCCCTTTCGAGTTGAGGTCTAACGTAAGAGGAGAAGACGGGCATTGCAAGTAAATATGCGGCTTTGGTTCACGTTTTCACTTGGGTTCTTGCTTTGGTTTGGCACCGTGGTTGTTGTGGCTGCGCAGGACTAGATATACGATGCATAAGGATGTACAAATGTGAGGGCGATATACTGCCAGATCTTCATGGTTCTGTACCTATCCATATTTAGATATCCGTATAATAAACAGGACCGTCTTTTCTCTTCAAATAGCTGCTTTCGAAGCACGTTATTTATAGTGCGAATTGTCCAAGTGCACTGAAAAGCATGAAATCGTAAGAGGGTACTGAAGTGCTGGCGTAAACTTTAAGCTCTATAGCCAACCCCTATATATAGCCTACATAGATTACAAGGAAGTATTTGAGTCAGTCGGAACCTCAGCAGTCACGATGGCACTACGAAATCAGTGTGTAGATGAGCCTTATCAAAAAATACCGGTTTTATCTGTAACAGCTGCACAGTCACCATAGTCCTCCATTAGGTCAGCAATAATCAAGAAGAAATGGGCTTGGGCAGGGGTTGTAATGCTAAGGCAATATAACCCATGGTCATTAAGAGTAACGGACTGGATACCAAAAGAATGCGTGTAGCAGGGGACGGCAGAAAGTTAGTGGGCGAATGAAGAGTTTTGCAGGGATAAGGTGGCCCCAGCCGGCCAAGGACAGGGCTGATTACATATGAGAGAGGCCTTTCTCCTGAAGTGGGCGTATTCAGGCTGCTGATGATGTAACATTTAAGCTTTAACACCTGCCTCACTACTCCGTATACGAGCGCTGGAAAGACGACACAAGCTTGTCCTAAATGGAAGCATGCACATAAAATTCAGCTCAAATGAAATCAAATCAAATTTATTTCAACACCACAACGTACGTTGCAACGCTGCGGGTGCAGACAAAAGCCTTCTGGAGGCTTGACGAGACCTACACCGTAGTAACAAACACTCAGAAAGAAATGAGTCAGAATGAAAAGCGTGACATATTTCACATGCATATGAAGACATTAGTTTAAGAAAGTCTTGTTTAAATGAAAGTAGGAGGGAGAAACAATTGCTCAGCAACGGGCAGATTTCTCAAATTGTTCGAAGAAGTGCGAAAAAAATAAAAGCTAGCAAGGAAGGAGCTACTTATATTCCAACCGGGGATATTCCAGATTCCATGGTACCGTGAACTAATCCCGGCATCGGCGGTCGTATTTTTTGTAGGCGAAACACAAAAACGCCAGAGTGCTGAGCGATGTCAGCGCACGTTAAAGAACCCGAGGAGGTCTAAATTAATTAGGAGCCCTCCACTATGCCATCCCTCAAGGCCATGTGTCACTTCGGGACCCTAAACCCACCAATTTAGAATTCTAGGCAAAACTAAAGTACTATTGTGGGTTTGAGTTCAGTGCTTTTTCTTCGCTTTTTCATTAATGACCCATTGCATTTTCATGAATTCATAATTTTGCTTTTCAACGGCTTGAGAGAGAGCCATCACACATGCTACCCTACCCAAACTGTCTTGAGCAGGCTGTTTCAAACGAGCACAAAAATCAATTAACATGAAATACATCAGATTATGCGAAGGTAACAAATAATTTGAAATAAAAGTAGAAAATATACTTCTAGTACAGTCAGAAAAAACAAAATGACACATTTAAAGCTAAATCGCATTTTTCGGACGTGAAATAAATTAAAATTATATTTCAAGTTGCCTAACAAATCTCATTGCGGAACGGTGCCTTAACTCTTTGTTTACGTTCCTATAGAAGGAACCACAAGTAAAATATGTAGTAAATGTAATGAGAACACTTTGCGACCACAAATTTTTCATGCACAGCCCGTGGGGTTGGCGGGGACTTGAGTACGCAACCCTTCGTCACTTCCCCTGCCTTATCAAGAGTGCAGCTTGAGTCACCCTAGACAATTCAGGTGTCTACAACCAGAAAAAGGTAAGGTTTTTGGTTTCATATAATTACACAAAATACCACTGTTTGCTTACCGAAAATATGAAATGAAAATGAAAATTGGTTTTAGGGGTAAGGAAATGGCGCAGTATCTGTCACATATCGGCGGCCACCTGAACCGCGCCGTAAGAGAATTCGGATAAAGGAGGTAGTGAAAGAAGAAAGAGTGGCCCGTTTTGCTCCCGGCATTTTTAGCCTATGAACCCAGAAGTTTCTGACAGCGTCGTCAAACAACAAGTTGGCGTATAGCACAGTGTACTTTTGAATTTTGTAATGCACAAGGTTCATGGTGTGGCTAAAGTCTCTATATAAAATTACCTGACACAGTGGCCAGCCGCGGGATACGGCGCCTGTGCTTAGCATTACAGCCTAACCGATTTATTTTTATTGATAAGAACAGAAAGATGTCACATATATGTTTTTCCGTACTTTCCAGTGCATCAAACATTTTTAGCGCTGAGAAAAAATTAGGGAATTTTTGCTTAAATTCTATAAACGTACGAAAACAGAATTGCATGAACGAGAACTACGACGATGAGGACAGAGAATTCCCTGTGTCTTCGCGCTGCAGATGGAAGTTGATCAAGACGAGTATGTCAATGCACAGCGCGAGTGTGTTGCAGTTAAATCCCCCACCGTGTGTATGTGCCATCACTTCTGAGGAAACAGCAACAACAACACGAGAACTTGCACAGAGTCAAGCACTGAGGGCAGTGCTGAAGAAGAACCGAGAACCGGGACCAACGCTGTTCCTGTCTTTATCTTGTTGCCGCCTCAGGACTCCCTCTTCTTCCATCTACAGGGAGGCCATTCCACGTGTTGGGTTTTTGGCCAGGTGTTTTTTTTTATTGCTGTACCGATAGCTAGGTTCAATGTCCCTTTAGGCCTCGTGCAATGATGATGATGATTATGGATTTTTATGGCGCAAGGGCAGCTATGGCCAAAGAGCGCCATGTCACAAGGTATTTTTTCTTTTTTTTTTTCTCAAGGTGGGGTCAGAGACCCATTTCCCAAGCATTTCACCCTAAATAAGCCGAGCACCAGACCAGGGGAAAGCTTGTACCCATTGTATCACCGGTGGGTACCCGGCGGCACTGGGGATCGAACCCCGCACCTCCCGCATGCGAGGCGGATGCTCAACCACTTGGCCACCACTGCGGTCCTCGTGCAATGTATTTAGCTTCCTCTGGTTGGGGTCCGGCTCCCTGGTTCGCCAGTCTGCCGGCCCAATGTTTGCCCTTGGATTCTTTTGGTCGGAATGGCGTCAATGACATCCCAGTAGCCCTTGTACCCTTTAGAGACGGGGCCCTAAAATTGAAAAATTCTAAAATGATCCAGGAGCAGCTGAAGGCTATTACCAGCCGCCACCTGCAAATCTCTGAAGTGCGCCCTTTCGGCAGTAGGGGCATTTGTGCCGATTTTCGGATGTGCAGCGCGTGTCGGATTTGCCCCGTTCCACATAATTCGCATCTTTTTCCAGTTAAGCCTATCATACCTGAGCAACTCGCTTGTTCGAAAGGCATCATCCGCGGCTTAAACCCATCAGCCACTCATCAGGAAATGCTTGAGGACTTGCAGGACGCCGGTGTTGGCGTGATATCAGTATTCCGCTGTACGAGAGCTGCTGATGGCTATCATGTGCCTTTAGAGTCCGTAATCGCAACTTTTCCTGGATCTTCGTGCCCGCCTGAGCGCAAGGTTTGGCCCATAGTGTACCGCTTTGACCAGCTGCAACCTCGACCTTTGCAAACCAGATATTGTTGGCTCTTCGGTCACAGCAGCTAAGCTTCCACATCTGCGACGCGTTTCCGGCTTTGCGGTGACAACCGTTTCATAGACATTTGACGTGCCCAGTTGCAGTCTCTGTCATGGGGTTCATCCGGCTGACGATGCTGGCTGTCCTAAGCGTTGTGATGAGCAAAGCGTTCAGGACGTCTTCCAGCAAGTAAGGTGCTCCAGAGCTGAAGCCTATGCACTATTGGACAGAAAAAGGCATTCTTATGCGGGCCAAACTAGGCATCTTGGTCTGAGGTAGAGGCGGTGCTAAGTGTGGTTTCAGTTCCTGATAAGGCGCTTGCAGGCGTTGTCTATCGAATGTTGACTAACTTGGGTGAAGACGTCTCCCAGATCATTTCTAGCCAATTTGCTGTTTCAGCTGTTGATCTTCCCGCTCCATCAACTAGTCCTTCCCATTGCTTCTCTGGTGACTCTTCCCAGACTCTTATTCCTGCTGCGTCCTCGTTTGCGCCTGTACAGAGTGCCGGGGGTACCAGAATCTGTACCGTTTGCACTGCGGACGTCGAGATGCCGATTCCTTCTCACAAGCGACGAGCTCATTCCTCTACGTCGAAGTCTGCCCACACAAACAACAAAAGCAAGGAAGGTTCCCCCAGTAATCTGCATAAAACCGATGTGTCAAAGTAGGCTGTCACAAACTCTCCCTTTTTACAGTAACCATGGCGGGGTTAAAAGTACTACAGTAAAAATTCCGTTCAGTCGCATCTTCTTTTCACGATTTACAGAACCTTGTCTCACAGTTCGACCCAGATATAATTTTGCTTCAGGAAACTTGGCTTACTCCACTTAGGTCAATCTTTCTCGAAACTTTTCTGGTATTCCGTGCCGATCGCATTTGCGGTCGGCTGGTGGCATGTTAACAATAAGTTATAAATTATTTCATCCGGCGCCTCTGTCTCACCAAATTTTAAGACCTCACTGAGCACTGTTGGCTGCTGAGATCGCAATTCCACAGTGTGCGCCTCTTACCGCTGATAATGCCACTTTCCTTGAGGTGTCCACATTACCGATTATTTAAATAATCTTGTGTTCTAACTACAGAGTGGTGATAGTTGGGGATTTCGATTCTCATCACGTAATTTGGGGGTTCCGTACAGATGCATGTGGGCAGCTTCTTTGGTCCTGGATGTCGGCAAGAAACGTGCGCTGCTGCAACACTTCAGTTGTCACTTGCATGCGTGCCAATTCTCGGTCTGTCATTGACTTAACATTGGCAGCGAACAGGGCTCAGATCTCTTCGTGGTCTACAGTGGGTAGTGGTACTTCCAGTGATTACTTTCCGATAACTTTTACCATAGTCTTTTGTGCCCTTTGGGTGACTGCTTCTTCACAAAAATCGTCAACCACGAAGCTTTGAAAAAACTAGTGCATTCCTTTTTCTACTTCATTGCGTCAGCTGATAACTTAGATCACGCGCAAAAATTTCTCTGTTCCGTGTTAGGTGCCACTGAGCGTTCCGTCTTCAAGGTGCAATCTACAGTCAAAAACAAACAGCCCTCCCTGTGGTGGAATGATGAGTGTGAGTGTGAGAGAGCATATCGACTTAGAAAAGCTGCCTCGAAGAAACGTTCTTATAGCCACTTCCCACGGAACTCGATAAATTACAAATTTTTCGCGGCTTCTTTTAAAAGGACCATTGGCCAGGCGAAGGAGAAGTACAGTGCAAATTTGAGCAGTTATCTATCGAGCCCAATCAATTGCAATGCTTTGTACCGGTTCGTGGAACGCAACCATAATTTGCCGTCTTCTCATGATACAGATTCAGTATTGTTACCACCCAGGAAGCAAAAAATCGACTTGACCAGATAGCTCGAAGCCTTTCTCTGCGCTTTGAAGTGCCGTTGGCGGTTCGCTTCGTCCTACACGCACCGTCCGCAGATTTCACTGCGGTTCAGCCCTCTGAATTATTTTCAATATTTTCCGGCCTCAAACCTGCAGCTCTTGGATGCGATGGGGTCACTATCACTATGTTGGTCTCTTGTGCAAGAATTTACATCTGATGTTTTGCATATTGTTAACGTCCCCCTTGAGACAGCTTGCTCCCTTCCGATTTGAAAATTGAGAACAAAATCTTACTTCCCAAAGATTCTACGAAGAGTTATGTAATCGACAACATTCGGACAGTTTCCCTCTTGTTTAATTTAGTAAAACTTATTGAACGCATTGTTCACAGCCATCATACAGATCACGTTTTGGCATTACAAGCCTTCAGTGCATCTCAGATAGGGTTTCGTCGAGGGTGCTCTTTCTGGACTGCTCGTTTAGATTTGGAAAGCAGACTCAGGGTTCCAATCAAGAAGAAACAGGTCGCGGCATTAGTTACTTTCAATATTGAAAAAGCATATGACAGTGCAGAGCACTCAATACTCTTGAACAAGCTTCTTCTTAAGCATTGTTGAATGGGTATAGGAATTCCCATAAGACAGACATTTCGTCTGTTCCGATTGTTCCTTGACTTCCGAAAACTTTTCTCAGACTAGAGGTGTGCCTTGGAGATCGGCCCTGTCACGTTTACTTTTTAGCATACTCATGCGGGACATACCTGTTCAGGGTGACATCAGAGTCGATGTGTATGCGGATGGCATAGCCTTTTTGCATCTGCTGGAGATATTCATACACTGTCCCAGCGTTTGCAAGCTTACCTCAGTGCCCTAAAATTTTGGCTGCGTAACATACATTTAATTCTCAGCGCGAACAAATGTACCGTTGTAGTTTTCCCACCAGCGTCCCTCCTTGATATCTGTCTACAGTATCGTGTCACCGAAATCCCACGAGTCCTTAGAATACCTAGGTATAATATACATGACCTTCATTTAGACTGGCGACCTCATATCAAAAGTATTCTGAAAGGAGAGTGGGCTGTCGGTTGGCTGACGCGAATCAGCAATAATAAATTTGGTATGTGCAGAGACACTATTATTTCTATATAAGACTTACGTAAGACTAATTTGAATTTCGGTTGCGTCCTGTTTTTCGGTTGTCCTAGATGCAAAATTCAACCTCTGGTGCTTTTAGAGAGGCGCGCTCTACGGCTTTGCATGGGTTTGTCAAAATGAGTGGCAAATGTTGTCCTCTTTCTGGAAGCCCGCGTACTTGTCTTGAACTCTCCCAGCTTCTCACTTTAAGCACCCTCTTACGGGGACTTAAGCTTATGCCTAGAGTACCGCAGCCCATTTTTTTACAAACCCTGCTTTGTTCCTAGATAAACATTGGTTGCAATACCAGCCGCCTCAATTTGAGTTCACAGAGTACTTGGTGTCTAGAATTGCGGTCGGACTTAGGTACGCGCAATGCGTTAGCAATGTGCAGAGTGCTCCAGCTGTTTGCTTCGACCATACGCTGCCGCAGTATGCAAAGAACTTGGCTGCCAATGTGCTAAATGGTCTCCTGAAAGAACCTCTGTTGTATGCGAGACACGCAGTCATTTTCGCAGATGCCTCTCAACATGGCGAAAAAGCAACAGCAGATGTTTATTCCAACATACTAGATTGGAATTATTTCTCGCTATTGGTTTGGCCCTCTAAAAAATACCCCACTATATTTCTCATGTAATCATTCTCTCGGACAGTCTCTCAGTCTTGGCATCGCCTGAAAGCTCGAAGACTAGTCTCTAGTACTGATTCTTCAGGTAGTGTTTGCCCCTTCATGTGCAAGTAGTGCGTTTTAAGTGGATTCCAGGCCACTGTGGCATTACTTTAAATTCTATGGCCTATTTCTTAGCGAAATCAGCCATCAATGGGCCTGTTGCACGCGTCCTTCTAAACCTTACCCTGCTGACCACGACCCGTCATGAACGTTTCCAACAACACCAGATGCCTGAGCCATAAGCCCATCCTTGCTACAGCAGAATATGAACACTTAAAATTCCAATGGAGCGTTCGTTCATGTGCCTTAAGGCAATATGAGGGTTTCATGACGCTGTTGCGCTGCAGGATTCCTCGTCCCAAGCTTTACTAATGCCTTTCTGAGTTCACGCTTTTGAATCTATGTGTATCATACGGGGACGTTGAATCCTTAGATCATTTCATCCTTTCCTACCGGCGGCTTGCACGGCAAGAATTCGATATTTGCAATTTCCCCTTGCTCAATTAGGGCTGCCGTTTGCTCTTCCCGTACTCCTATACTTCGGTGCAACCCTCAAAGGGCATGCCCTTAGGATTTGTGTGAGCTTCTTCACAGGTATGCATCGACACCGGGAGATTTTTGTGTTTACTCTTCTTTCTCTTTACTTTTCTCTCAAAATTTATTTATGATTACTAATTGGTAATCAATTTCTTTTAACCCTCACATTTTTGGTTCCTTCATTTTCTTTCCAATCTCCTCAAAGTTCGTTATTCATCTTCCCAGACTGCTCAATGTTTTAATTCTGAGCCACTTGAGATAAGCCTGGATGACTTTCGCTCCTGTTTAGATCTGTACCAAACCCTGGTCAAATCTTCACTGTGAGTATATGCCATGGCTTCTGAGGCAGCAACACTAATAACACGACGCGTACTCGGCTGTGGCGTTTTCTTCACGGTTTGTACATAGTTCATGTACAGTCTAGCGCAATTTGAAAGTTCTCACGTCCGTTTCGGCGAAAACGGACCAAGCATTTTTTCCTGGCGTGACGGTCACTTAGTCCGCAAGAGGATAGAGGAATGATTCGGCTAGCTTCATACATCTATTCAATCCAGAGTCCTTGCGAGAATAAACCATACTAGAGGAGCTTAATCCGAGTGAGTTGAGCCGTAAGTAATCACCTTCAAATCACGCTCTGCTGTACACAGAACCTTTACTATAATCAATACCTTGTTAAAAAAAAGTGGCGCTAGCCTAGTGCTCTCGTTCACTGGCCAGCAAAGCTGATCTTTTCGCACCGCCGTGGGTTTGAGTCCCGGTGGTAGCAATATTTGTTCGATTTATTTAACTTCCCACAAGCATCGCAAGATCTTGCTCGGAGTTCACACATCAGAATAGTGTTTTCGCACTAAAACTACGTGCGTGCACATGCCAGTCTACCATCACTTGGATGAGTTCTACTGCGTTCATTTCAGAAATCAATAAATAAATACCGCCAAAAACGCAAGCATATCAAAAAATGAGCTCAATTCATGCTCTCACTGATAACTGGTTTGTATTTTAATGCGTTAACATTAAAACGTCCATTATGCAAAGTGTCCGGTGCTTGCGTGTGAAGCATCGGTCCCCCTTTACCCCTCTCGCCTAGGAGGTAGGGAAAGGATAGAAAAATTGAAATGGTGAGAAGGAAGGGAGGTAAGAGCAGAGGGCATTTCGAAAGTGGAGAAAGAGAGAGAGGTGACGGGTGGAGAGAGGAAAACCACGGTCCCCAGTCAAGAGTAGAAGGGTGAGAAGAGGAGCGAGGGCACACTGTGATTGCTCGACTGGATCGGGGAGTCGAGAAAGAATATGACATATCACGGTGTGACTGATGGACTGGATCACGCCAATCGCCACCGTAAGGCGGTACAATAATGATAACGCACTGCCCGCAGCATGAATCGCATCGATCGTCTGTCACGTTTTTTTTTGTTATAATCGTGTTTATAAAACACGAAAACAGCTTTCACTGAACGCATCCTCCGTATTTTTTTGCATCACCTGTATCATAAGTGTGGCGTTTCATTTTCCTTCAACCAAAAAATACACACCATCGTTACTATTTGAGAGATAATTAATCGCGGTCAGCAGCTAAGCGCTCTACGCCAGAACGCGAAAAATAAAAAGCTGGATATGAGCCCATTACTTTCTTGTACTTATTAGCCAGTATTGCCGCATATATTCCTAATTTGTGCTAATTTCCTGCAAAATGACGCAAAGCTGCGTTCTAATTAGGAGCGACTTGCTTTAATGCCAGATCAGCCTTCATTCTAGCGCAGAAACATCACACCTCGGTAATTTGCCTTGAAAACAGGGCCGCCAGCCAGCGTAGAAAGCTCAAAGCACGAAGATCTCAAGCAGGAAGCGCATAAGTACGGCGTATTGTCTAGGCCGAAGGAATTAAGAGAACAACCCAGGAAGGAAGAAAAGACGCTTATATTGAGGTCTCATGAACACCCTAGTACTTAAAGGCTTTAGCTTCGAGCTGTAGCAGATTTCAGTCGAACCTTTTCAGCGAACCAACCGTTTATTGTTGAAATAGTTTGTTCCACATAGCATAAGGCCGCATTGTTTCCTAATTAGTGCATCGCAAGTATTTGCCCAACTCTGTCATCGGGCAAGTTTATATTACTGATTCCGCTGCCATTCGTTCGTTACCGTTTGGAAGAATGAAAATCATTGTTTTTTCTTCCTTTTTAAAGCGAAAGCTTTACTTCTACCCTCCGTAGCTTCTTCGTCGTGTGCGCCGCGTGCGTGAGTTTGACCTTGAACCGAGAAGAAACCACGTGATAGCTATGACGTCACTCAGCCGCCGAAACCGAGCGCTCGCCTCTGTTTCTATAGGCCGTCGGAGTTGATTGTGTTCATTGGCGTTGGCGTTGACAACGTTCTAGACTGCGATGATTTTGTGGAAAGAAAGGGCGCATAAGTGGACCCCTGGGTCAGTGGACTCCTCAATCGCGCTTTGAGGTACGTGGCGATGGTGAGAGAGATGTGGGCTGCATGCATTAGCGCTGACATCGATGTGGCAGGCACGCGGCACTGCAGCAATAGGCCACAGTGTTCATTGGGTGACCAACCTCTCGCGATCAACCATTAATTTAAGTGCCACCTTCCAGAGGGGCAGGGTGGGCGCCCTGCCTATCCAGTGTACGGAACACACTCAACGTCACAGACACCAAGCCACGTCTGCATGCCCGATACATTACAGCTTTCGCTCGCTAACCACTTTCAGCTGTAGTTAAACCGCAGCTCATTTTGAAGCTAAAAGCTTCGCTACGCTAGGTAGAGCAGTCGTGGCGTAGGCCGGGGAATTACCTTGAACGACCTTCAGACCAACCATGTTGGCCGTGATTGACCATGTGTGATAGTTATGTTGTCGAACCCTTGACGCGTGATCTTGACCCATGTCCTTTAGTTCAGCTCTCACCTTGAACACAAAGGTCACTTTGGGTGACCTTTGTGTGGACCTTTGACCTTGAGAACATCCGATGGGGTGTAGTTAAGACCATGTAATACCATGTCATAGCCACGGTCGTGTGGTTATATATACGACGGCTGTCGCGAGCGTGTAGCGGAGGTGCCTTGGACGAGCCTCAGAGTTGTTGAGTTTAGTTGAGGGGTTGAATGCTACAGGTGGAATTAGCCTTGCTTATTCTGCCGGCAATTGCTCCACCGTAGCGTCCCTACTATATTAATAATGTCCTAAAGCCTGTCGCATCTACCCCGTTATGCGCACTGTCTCTTATAATAGGACACATTCCTCTCCCCAGTCACCATCTATGCACATATTCAGTCACAGTAGAACATAGGCAATTGTAGTGCCACAATCCATACCCATATTCACTCACAGTATAACATAGTCCAATCCAAAAGACACCATCTACGCACACATTCAATCACAGTAGGCCATATTCCGTTCCTGCTGTCACCAATTAGAAACAAGATCCGTGTCTTTTAGAAATGTTAAAAAAAGGTGTGCAGCCTCCCTTCTGCATGCTCGGTTTCGACTCGGGTAGACAATGTACTGAACTGTACTGTGACGGGTTCCTGTCTTCTTGAAGGCAGCTAACAACACATACCTTTCCGCGTTGTACTCTGGGCAGTACATAATTTTCGATCTCACCGCACACACCACATAAACAAAAGGGCGGAGACAATGCTATGCCGTATTATGCATCCAGGCAGGAGTGCGAGCAGAAGTCGTGCGAATTCGATGTTGTAGAGTCGCCTGGGATCTTCTCAGTCTTTTAGTCACACGTGGCTTGTGGGGCGCACTCCACAGGGTACTGAAATGACCGAGCACCGTTTTCCTGTAGAGATTTTTCCATCTTGAGGTACTTTTTTGGTTGATTCCTTGAAAGAGCTTTATGGGCGAGACTGTCTGCCACCTCATTACCGTTGACTCCTATGTGAGAGGGCACCTATTGGAAACATACAGTAAAGCCTCTGCTGTGCAGATTCTGCACCAAGCGCAAAGAGCTTATCGACAAGGCATCAGTAGAGAATCCGCGCTCTAGCCTCTGAAGGTAGATTTTGAATCAGTTATGATGATAACAGGTTGAGCAGGACAAGACCACAAATTCCGTAAAGCCGCCTCAATAGCAACACTTTCAGCCGTTGTGGAGGATACGGCAGCAGTACATCGTACGGATCACTTACAGTCCAAAGAAGGAATGTAAAAAGCCGCTGCGCTAGCTTGCTTGATCTTGTCCACAGAACCATCCGTAAAAATTTGAAGATGGTGGGCATACTCTGTTTCCAAATGGTCAAGTACGAGCAAACGCGTTGCTGCCAAAGGAGAGCCTCGCATTGCGCTCACATGAGGGATTGTGACCTTACAGCCGAGGGTCGGAAAACACCAGGGGGGCTTCGACCGTTTTCTTTGCCTTCGGACATTAAGGCCTAAAGAGCTAAGAGTATTGAGTGCCAAGTAAGCCTTCGACTCATATCTCTTGCAGAGCCGCTGGAGAAGGGATCGCCCAGCTACCGTCTCTCCTAGGCGGCCAAGAAGCATTAGTAGTCTCTGAGAAGCGACAAGGCTAAGAGGTTTCGATAGAGACTCATGAAGTACTGCCTTATTCGCGGCCGCCTGAGGAACTGCAATGGCTCTTCTTAGGCCCTTTATGTGGACAAATTCGAGACGTTCAATCTGTGATGCCGAGGGAGAAATTAAAGGTAATTGATACATTATGCGACTGACCACCAGCGCTTCATGAAGTTTGACTATAGAATAAGGGTGGTTTCCCCATTGCTGACGTGCAATTATTACATCGATACGCGAAGATATAGATGAAACAATCGCGTCTACAGCTTTTCACCACTGTAGACGGGAGTCGATAATGACGCCCAGGAAACGCGTGTAGTTGAATTGACGGATGAAAGAGTGACCGATGTCTGTCTTCAACCGCGCTTGACGTCTTCCTACACCTGGAAACAGAACAAAGCCGGATTTTTCCACTGACAGAGACAGTCCCAAACCTTGAAGGTAAGCTTGTGCCGAATGTAGAGCCTGTCGAGCTAGCTGGGATAATCGCTTGTGTTGGTACCCGGTAATCGAAATACAGATCTCGTCAGCATATATTTACATACGCGCTTGCCTGCATTTTTTTTTGCAATGAATCGGGAAAACCAGCCATTACGACGTTAAAGAGCGTGGGAGAAAGAACACTTCCTTGAGGCACACCTCGTGATAGAACCGTTTCGATGCTTAAGATACTCCCTAACCGTAGACGAACCGCGCGATCACATATAAATCTGTAAATGAATCTTAATATATGGCTCTGTATGCCCATACCTTGCAATCTGTTTTAGAATTGAGCTCTGAAGCACGTTGTCATAAGCTTTCGCAACGTCAAACAAAAATGGCTAAGGTGGAAAGGCCAAAAGCTCTCTGGTGTTCAGTGTGACTCGCCAAGCGGAATCCTGTCATACATGTAGGCAGTGCCTTGCTGTCCTCAAGCCCCTACGATAAGCGTTCATTTACTAGCTTCTCCGTCAACTTAGCTACACAGGAGGTCAATGACACAGGACGGTACGAGACAAGGTCCGTCATGTCTTTGCCAGGCTTCAGTACTGGAACTACATGTGCCACCTTCCATGACGGAGGAACATCGCCAGTCTCCCAAACTCGATTGATGAGGTTAAGGAGCTCCTTCCTGATTTCCACGGCAGATTATTCAGCATTCGATTGGTGCTGCCATCGGGACCTGGTGCACACCGGCGCCGCAGGCAACTAAGCGCAGTCTGAAGCTCACGAATCGTGAACGAGACGTCCATGATATACCTGGAGGAAGCAGGTGGTATATATATATATATATATATATATATATATATATATATATATATATATATATATATATATATATATATATATATATATATATATATATATTGTTTTTCTGCTGCTTTATAAGTAATTTTCTTCAAGCGATTTATTAATCTAAGTATTATTATCCCACTGGTAAGCATAACACATTAAAAAAAAATTAACGTTCCCCTATGTATCTTGGTTTCGGTGACTGTTGGCTCCCTTCATAAATTTGTCAAACGGGCCCCTCATTTCCTTTAACTTGTCTGCTAATAGCTTAACGAGGGTCTCGGTTCTGGCAGTCTTGATGCCATAGGTAGCATAAGAGGGCTCTCACACAGTTTCCGCCCTCGCCGTTAGATGACGTTCAACGTTACGCTCGCGGTATTACAGGACGTGCTACGTCCGCCGCTATGGTCGAGGGTGGCGCTGGTGAACACTCTCAAGGCTCGCTTACAACCAGTAAATATAAATACCCACGAGAGCAGCAGATTGGACAGCCGTCGCCGTAGCTCAGTTGGTAAGAGCACCGGACGCGATATTCGGAGGTCGTGGGTTCGGATCCCACCGGCGGCATGGTTGTTTTTTCTGCTGCTTTATAAGTAATTTTCTTCAAGCGATTTATTAATCTAAGTATTATTATCCCACTGGTAAGCATAACACATTAAAAAAAAATTAACGTTCCCCTATGTATCTTGGTTTCGGTGACTGTTGGCTCCCTTCATAAATTTGTCAAACGGGCCCCTCATTTCCTTTAACTTGTCTGCTAATAGCTTAACGAGGGTCTCGGTTCTGGCAGTCTTGATGCCATAGGTAGCATAAGAGGGCTCTCACACAGTTTCCGCCCTCGCCGTTAGATGACGTTCTACGTTACGCTCGCGGTATTACAGGACGTGCTACGTCCGCCGCTATGGTCGAGGGTGGCGCTGGTGAACACTCTCAAGGCTCGCTTACAACCAGTAAATATAAATACCCACGAGAGCAGCAGATTGGACAGCCGTCGCCGTAGCTCAGTTGGTAAGAGCACCGGACGCGATATTCGGAGGTCGTGGGTTCGGATCCCACCGGCGGCATGGTTGTTTTTATGCTGCTTTATAAGTAATTTTCTTCAAGCGATTTATTAATCTAAGTATTATTATCCCACTGGTAAGCATAACACATTAAAAAAAAATTAACGTTCCCCTATGTATCTTGGTTTCGGTGACTGTTGGCTCCCTTCATAAATATATATATATATGGGCATGTTCAGATAAGAACGGTAATCGAGGTCCCATGACCATTTTTTGTTTTCAATTAAATTTTTATATGTGATGGGTAAATGTGTCCACACAAAGGAATGAACCTTAGTTTTGCAAGGAACTTCATGGTTTTCTCGGAAAAAAATTGTATGTCACAAGAGGTGGAGTATGTCGTTTTTGCCACTTCGCAAAGTTGCAAGTTTGGAGCATCACTGCATGCACAATAAGTTGTTTTCGCGCATAAGTATTTTTTGAGCACTCTATTACAACTTGCACTATACGATTAATATAAAAAACGTTTTCTTGCTGTGTCAGTCTTCTGAGTACAAAATCGCAAACTTCGCTTCCGGAGCTGTGCGGTGCCAAAAAGGCACTTTTCAGGGCAGCCTTAGGGCAAGATGCGTAAAGATCTCCCGACTGAATCTTTTTCTCTGTATTTTTCAGCTACTTTTAATCACTTCAGGCAAGTTTTGTAGCTGTACACTTGACCTATATTTTTCAATATGGCCTCAAAATTGGCAGAAGTTCAAAAACTTCAAAAAAGTGACAACTTTGACTTGAATTTAAAAAAAAAAACATCATCATCGAATTTTATTAAAAAATGCCCTAATAATACTCAATACTCGATAATTTTAAAACACCAAAAAAGTGTTGCATTATTTTGTTTTAAAGTATAAAAATAAATGCAAAACTGAGTTCATGTTTTTGTTACCTAGAATTGCTTATTACTGCCTCTTAGAAATAGTAACTGTCAGAAATTTGATTTAGCACTCACTGAACGTGGTTACATTTCATTTACCACAATATGCGAACCATCCTGAATGTTTGTACAGCTTCTACTCGCTTGTTAGCGGCGTTCTTAATGCGTCAAAATGGGAATAAATTCGTTATTTCACCTGATGAACTGACTGCTGGCGGTCAAACGTTTTTTGTTTGTATTCTCTAATTTATTATCGTAAGGTACATTTTTATGTAATTGATTTTTTAAAAATATTAGATAATTTGTGGGTTCCTAGAAAAAATTTTATATATAAAAATTTATATTAATGTATTTCTGAAGCCGACGTTTCCGTACCTGCATCTGTTTACCTCTGTGTTCAAAGGTTCTACAGGGCAATGTCAGGAGACAGAGTGTCGTCTTCTGAGCGGAACAATTTATCTGCGAGATTTTTATTCAGGAGGAGTTTTAATAGGAACGCAATTTACAAATGGGATGCCGCTTTATATGCAGATTGCAATTCAGAAAATCGTAACAAGAAATTAACGGCAGCAGCTGAAGTCGGTATGCGCACAGTATATTGTCCAGCACGAAGCACAAACCAGATCACAATCTCTTCCATTCCGAAGCAGCGGTGGAGGCCACGTAGGATGCACTGCCCTCATTTGTTTGAACGTACTTCCACATATGGAGCGTCTGAACTCCAGGCACTTTCTTTGCCATTTTCCATTCTTCCTTCTTCGTTTCGCGAAAGTCTGCAAGCTCCCTCTGTGGGAGCTCCAGAATGGTGATGTTCTTTAGCGTTCCTTTAATTGCGTCTACGAAGCCGCTGGCTGTTTGTATGGACTCACTTGCAGGCTTCCGCAAGTTGTGGTGTGATGCTCGATGTTTGACAAGCCCACCAACGCCGTCGCAAGCATTTTTGCCGTGTCCAGTGGCCGAAAACATCCATTTCGTCTCTCGACATTCACTGCGTTGTAGCTCATGAAACTGATATTTATTCTTGAAGTGAGCGGGAGCCCCGTCGCTCACATATGTTATCTTGGTGTAGATTGGCGCGTTGTCTTCGAGGTGTGCTTTGATTTTTGACAGAGCCAAGCATGCATGAGCTGAATCATGAGACATATCGTCGGAAATTACGGCGTAGTTCCGAGTCGATTTTCTTGACGTGACAACGCAGGTAAACACGGTCACCTGCTTTTTCTGCCAATGGTAAGCTTGTACTGCGTCTGGAAGCACAACTGTCCAGTTTTCGGCGAAATCAAAATGCAAAACAATTGCACCTCTCTTGCAGCTGTGTTTTTCTTCATGTATTGCTCTTGCTTGCACAGATCTAATATAGTTGTGGGGAATCCATTTCATGGTCATTCTTAGACATTCTCTCATAAATGATGAAGCGGTCAGAGTCTTTTTAACGAGCTCACCGTATTCCCATGAAGCAATCAACACCTCGTCCTCGCTGCTCATTTCAAAATTTTCCGAAGTGAAAATGCCATCTTGTGGACAGTGCTCACAATTCCTAAGGAAACACGACGCAGTAGGTTCCTGGCATACGCAGAGGCTCTGCATATCTTCGGGAGAAAGCGACCTTCCGGACGCGTTCTGCAGTCCCACGAGGCACAACTGAAAGTTTGCACAGCACACACAAACACACACTTGCCACTGTGGCGAGCATTTCACCCACTTAGGACGCAAGGATATGAATTTTGTGAGGCCAACCTGGGAGGCAGGGTGAGCTTGCTTGTAGAGGCGGAATGCTTCTCGCAAGGACCGCGTCATGAAGCGTTTAGGTATCCATTCTTTCTCTCCTTCCTTCTCGATTCTCACAACATCCTTTTTGTTCGGAGTCTGTCTAGAGCAATCGAGTTCATCCATGGTGTAATATTCTAAAGCGGTGGTAATGTCTTCCTGTTGTAGTTTACATCTTGTATATCTCTCCTGTGTTGACCATACGCCTTCCTCATCCACCATCTTCTTCGATTTTTGGATAACGTACCTCGTTGCCTCTGGAATAACTTCCTGCACATATTTCACGGTTAGGTTGCGTGGTAGCAGTGTCAGCAGCTGGCAACGCTCTTGAAAGGACGTGCACCTATTGTAGGCAGCATGTAGGTTGTCCTCCCAACTGCTGCATTGCGCACACTTTTCTTCTGACGCACGCGAAGTCTCTGGGACATTATATGCTGCCTGTATCCCCGATCGTATTTTCGTCACCATAGCTCTTGCCACCTCTTCCTGCTTTCGCTTTGCATAGGAAAGTCTGAGGCGTTTTTTTAGAGCGCTCGGTGGCTTTAGGGGCGAGATTTCGGAGGTAAGGCTGACACTTGAATTTAAATTTTCTACGATTTCTTCCCCAGGGCAGAATTCTTCTAATGTTTCGGTTGACTCTGCCTGCATATTATCTATGTCTTCCTTGAACCGACGGTAACAATTCTGACAGATGAAGTCACTTTCTCGTACTCGGAGAGCTTCTTCGGGAAGTAGGACTTTTTTGAGAGCAGCGACATTGAGTGTCTTTAAACTGCGAAAATTACGTCCTTTTTCAATTCTCTGTTTGTGCCTTTTTGAGTAGTCGGCACAAAACGTTCGCCGCGGAAATCTCTTCATGAATGCAAAAGCTCACCGCTTCCGGAGATTATCGCGAGACAGAAGAGCAGGTGACGGATGCAGGGCCCAGAGCTGCTTTTCCAAAAAGAGGAGATGGACAGATGAATGGATTTTTAACACAGGCTGCCCACCGTCGACACAGATGTTCTTTCGGTCTGGCGTACGAGCTGAGACTGATATACCAAGTATGCTTGTCGAGGGAGTGCTCCAGCGCAGAGAAAACACGTGAGTACAGAAAACGACCCCACCGGGTCTACCAGGCCTGGAAAACGACACACAAAATTCGAGATCCGAACAACATCCGCTCAGAAGGGTTAACGCGGTCGAAGGTCGAAGGCTGAGGCATAACTGCTAGGCGTTCGGTGCGTTGCGATGAAAAGATGATAGCGGCGGCTAAAGCCTCGGTGCGGCGGCGGCACACATGATGCTGTGAATTTCAGGGTCGCGCCGGGCGTTATATAGCTATAGGAGCGGCTGCAAAGCGCGGTTCATCCCTGGAGCGGCGGTAGCAGTTAAAGTCACCTTGAAAGTGCGACGGGTGCATTAATTGTTTGCATAAACTACTCCTACACACACGTCACTCCAAAATAACGTGTTGGAATATGCTTACAGTAATTTAGGTCCCACCGTTAGAACAGTACGAAAGCGAATAGGAGCTTTAGACCTTTGATTGTAATAGAAAAAAATGCTTACAAATTACACTTATGAACTCAGCAACTGCAGCGTTTAAAATTTACTTACAAAATACCAATACTAAAACCAGCTTCTGACGATTGCGCATTCTAAGAGGGAATACTTAGCAGTCGTAGGGATTGAAATCATAAAGCCCGTTTTGTATTTATTTCCATACTTTAAAACAATATAATGCAATACTTTTTTAAAGCCTTAGAATTATGAAATGTTGAGTATTATTAGGGCAAATTTTATAAAATTCGATGATGTTGTTTTTTTTTTAAATTCAAGTCAAAGTTGTCACTTTTTTGACGTTTTTGAACTTCTGCCAATTTTGAGGCCATATTGAAAAACATAGGTCAAGTGTAGAGCTACAAAACTTGCCTGAAGTGATTAAATGTAGCTGAAAAATACAGAGAAAAAGATTCAGCCGGGAGATCTTTACGCATCTTGCGCTAAGGCTGCCCTGAAAAGTGCCTTTTTGGCACCGCACAGCTCCGGAAGCGAAATTTGCGATTTTTTACACAGAAGATTGACAGAGAAAGAAAACGTTTTTTTATTTCCTCGTATAGTACAAGTTGTAATAAAGTATTGAAAAAATAATTATGCGCGAAAACAACTTATTGTGCATGCAGTGATGCTCCAAACTTGCAACTTTGAGAAGTGGCAAAAACGACATCCTCCACCTCTTGTGACATACGATTTTTTTCCGAGAAAACTACAAAGTTCCTTGCAAAACTAAGGTTCATTCCTTTGTGTGGACACATTTACCCATCACATATAAAAATATAATTGAAAACAAAAAATGGTCATGGGACCTCGATTACCGTTCTTATCTGAACATGCCCATATATATATATATATATATATATATATATATATATATATATATATATATATATATATATATATATATATATATATATATATATATATATATATATATATATATATTCCAGAGTTAGCGTGTACGAGTGCTTCTACAAATTCCTCTGCTAAGCACGCAATAGGTTTTTCCTTGCGTATTGCAAGATCTTCAAAAGGCTTCGAAGGGCGAGGTTCTCCAGCAAGGCTGCCAAAAACTCGCCACATTCTCGTCTACGGTGAGAAAACATATAAACTAGCGCAGAATGAGGCCCATTGTGACCTGTAGAGCTTGTTTGTGTGTCGTCTAATGGCAGAATTCAGCTTTTGAAGGTCGTCTTCAGTATCCTGTCGTCCTTCTTCCGCATGAGTTGGCGCTCCGCCCTTCTTATCGCTGCGCAAAGGTTCCCGAGTTTTAAATCCAGGCCCAGAAAACGATCAAGTAATTTGACCGGGGTAGTTGCTGCCAGCTTACTAGAAATCATTTTGTCAATAACATCACCAGAAACACGTTTTAGGGGCTCTCTGTACTTGTTCCAGTTGACCACATTGCTAATTTTAGCACAATGCATATGAAAGTCGGCAGCAAACACAAAAATCGAATAGTGATCACTTCCCATGCGGTCAGGCGCTGTTGATCACCTCACGCGAACGTCAGGTGAATGCAGTGTCAGTTCTTTAGCTGTCGCTGAGGCTGGAGGCCGGAAGAAAGTGGGGCTTCTGACATTGGCAACACACAGGTTCAAACTGTTAATAACGTCTACGAGTTTGTGTCCACGAGAATCCGTGTACCTCTCACCCCATACGGCATGATGGGCGTTAAATTCACCGCAGATGATTCGAGGAGCTGGGGATCGGTCGCATAGCTGCTATAGAAACAAATCCAATGATAACTTCTTCCGCGGGGACACGTACACGGATGCAAAAGGAAGGGTTCGAAAGCCGAGCTCTATTCTCACAGCCGTTACCTCAATGTCATCCGTGCAAAGATCGGCCACGCTTAGAGAAACATTTACAATTTTCCTTGTTATGTAAAGCGCGGCACTTCCTGCAGGAAATGACGTTATGCTGCAGTTTTTATGGGCGACATATCCAGTCAAACTTCTCCCGCTTGGCAGGCCAGCTTCTGACCCGGCCAACACTGGAACACAAGTCTCTTAAAGAATAGTTTTAGTTCAACTAACTGACATAAAGTTCCAGCGCAGTTCCACTGCAATATAAACGGCACTTTTCGGCGCATATTAGATCCACGAGGTTCAACCCATCAATATTAGGTCGTAAGGAAGTTCGCTGCGAAGGTGGTGATTAGGGACTCAAATGAAAGCACCAGCTGTAGGAAGTTCTTCAGGTTATCAGGCGCCATCGCTGGAACATGTGAACGCAGGGCCCCAAACAAAACATAAAGAAGGTCAGACATACTTTGATTTTTGAGCTCCTTATTTTGCGCAACGCACTCCCAACATCGACAAAAGATGCCGACGGGGACACACTCTTCGCCGCAGCAGCTGGTTTTTTTTTAGTCACTTGTGCATATGAGAATCCCCCTTGACGTCGAGTCTGGCTGTGATCCGGTCGCTCAGGAACGTGGACCCTTTTTGCTGGAGGTCGAACAACCGACTCGCACACAGTGGACTTTGGCGTCTTGCTGGACTCAGGTCTCTTAGCGACAATGTTGGGTAACGCAACAACATCAGACTCCAACACTGGGAACTCGTCTAATCCTGGGACAGGCGTCTCAGTCGGTGGGGTTTTTGGGCCAGCAATAAAGGATATTCAACGGTGCAGAGTGCGCACACAGAAGGGGCAGCCTCCGAACCTGGCTGGATGATCAGCACCGCAATTGACGCAAGCAAAATCGGCCTTGAAGTTGGTAAAGTCGTGGCCGCCTCCGCACCGATTACAGCGTCGATCCTTTGTGCAAACTTTGACAACGTGCCCAAACCGTTGGCATCTAAAACACCGTGGAGGAGCTTCAGTGAAATCGGCTACTGCGTATTTTGTGAACCCAATATCACATTTTTCGGGGTGCTCAGAGATGGGAGCGAATGTCAACACGATAAAGTTGGCAGGTTTCGCAGCCCATTCTTTTCTTGAGACTCCACACCACGCACAAGTCGTTTCACGTGCAGAACACCTTGTGGTTTTAAATGATCAAGTAGGTCGCGTTCTGAATACCCCTTTGGTACACCCTTAATATGTCGGAATGGCGCAACTGCACGTTAACTTTGATGCCGAAAATCTGAGAGCTCTGCAGGAGCTTTTCAATCCCCTCTTCCGTCGAGACATCCAGCTGAAGAGCCCCGTGCATGGTGAACCGACTACGAATCGGAGCTGATCCCAGCAGTGATTGAATGGCAGCGAAAAGTGTGATGGGATTCTTCTCTCTTAAATCAACCCCTTTCTCTGTGGGCTGAACCACTACCGGGATCCCGACCGTTCGTTGCTTACGATTACTCACCAACTTGAAGCCCTCATTGTCCACGTAAGCCGTATCGGCCACTGACTCGTCACCGTCCACGATCGTTGACTCATCCCCACTGAACGATGAGGTCTCGCTGGGCGGGTGGTCGTCTCCTCCATGTTCTGGTCGCTCCACAGCCTGGGAAGCCATTGCCACCTCTTCCGAGCCAGCCTCCTTTGATTGACGTGGTCCCTTTAGGCTTGCCGGCGCCGGAGCAGCCGTACTCTTCCCATAGGGACAGTACCGCCTTGAATATGCTGCCTTCCTTGAATATTCAAATAAATCTAGGTAAATTAGGCAAAATTAGGAAAATAAACAGAACTGAGGCGACAGTAGGTCGAACGTCTACGTCCTCCTCTTCTTCTGCCGACGAGGCTCAGACGGTTGCTAAGCGTCTGACGAGCCTCAGACGCTTAGTAAGCGTCCTTGCATTTCATTGAATTCCAGGCTTTGCCAAGTTAAGCTACTGTTAATTTTTATTTTGTAGTTTCGCGTGGATGTTCTGAAGTAATGAACAGCCGCAACGAAAGCAAGTACGATAAAGTAGCTCGTTTATAAAAGCCGTGCTCCTGGTAGCACTTGACGGATACATTAATTATCGCATTATATCAAGAAAGACATCTCATGCAGTTGTGCGACGCACAAAGTTTGGGCCTTCTTTTCTTTTGGACTCGGTTTTGGCCTCGTCTAAAATTTGCTAGTTTTCTTGTGAACCGAAGGAGGATGCCGACTTGAAAAGTTCTTCTTTACGTTGGTCATTTCATTCAATTACAAATTACATACACTGTCCCTAAAATCACAATCTGAATGGAGACCAGAAACGTATAACGTGAATGACACTGATGAAACGTGATGCTGGTAAAAAATGACGTATGCGTGGTCGAATGACACTCGATCCAGAAAATTTAGTGCAAACGACAGGAAAGCACACCTCAAATAATTGTGCTTTTTGTGTTCCAAATATCTGTGGAAGTGAAAAGCAGCAATATTTCTGTGCGTGTGCATGGAGAGAGCCGCTGTTTTTCATCTTCATAATATTTCGAAAAACACTGAAAAAAGGTACTCTTTCTTTATTTAGGTTTGGTGCTCTAGCTTGTTCGCGTGATACATAAGGGAAATTGTAATAACTGTAAAGAGGAAGATAGGCAGCGGCGGCAGCCGCACCGCCAGCGCACGTTGCGATATCATTGTGTTGATTGAAGAGCTCTGACTGCCATTTTAGCTAGCAGTTCTTAGGCTGTGTTCCTGTGACTCCTATTACAGTTTGGTGGAGCTGTGCTGGGTACAGCCTTTGGTTCACATCCTTGAGCTTCGCAGCAGAACCATCGCGTCAACTCTGTCCACAAGACGCCAGCCAGTCAACTGCCCCTCCACCCACGGCCATCGTTTGCTCTGGTGTTCTTCAACAGCGGGACCCAGCGGTCATTATCGGGCCCGACGACCACAACGTGGATGATTTGCTTGCCTGATACGAGTGGATAAGCGGCCACAACCGGCGGGACGATGCCATGACGCTAAACATCGTGGTGTTTTACCAACCTGTGGTAGACACCACGAAGTAGGCTTCACCACCTGGTTGGCCTTTAAAAGCTCCTTTTCTGATATCTTTGGGCGCCTTGCCGTACGCACGCTACACGCTGAACAGCGGTCACGAGTGAGAGCCCAGCTGCAGAGTGAATCGTTCCCCAGCTAAATGGAGGATGATGTCAACCTCTGTACAAGGGTGGACTCATCTATGTAAAAAGTGGACTTATCTATGTCCGAGGTGGACCGGATCAAGCACGTCCTGAAAGTCACCGAAGCTGAAGCATTGGAGAAGTTTATCGCCCGGAACCTTACCACCGTTGACGACGTATTCACCCTCGCCAGAGCTACGATCAGCTCCGCAAGCAGCGCGTTTTGGTGCCATCATCTTCCGTGCAGCCTGACTCGCTTTCCCGGCTCGCTGTGCCGACTTCTAACAGCTCGCTGCTTCATCATTCCCCTACGCCCCAGGAAAACTAGTTGCCGCAGTTCCTGAGGCAAGAACTGCGTATTCGGCGGCATGTTTAGGCCTCGTTTGTCCCCTACGAATGTGTTCGACGCTTCTGTGGAGGGCCTCACCGCCTTGGCCCTTGTCGATACTGGCGCTGCTGTGTCTATGATGAGTGAGAAACTGTACCGAAAACTTCGCAAAGTGATTCCCGAGCGGTGGGAGGCCGTGCTGGTCAGCTCGGACCCTAACATTCAAGTACGGGCAATCGAGTGGGCCAGTGAGGTCGCCGCCAGCCATGGGCAAGCGGCCATCTAGTATATGTCTCCTGGAACCTGCTCTAGACGCAATAAATGTTTTACAATCAATCAATCAATCGCAAAGTGATCACGCCGCTATCTGGGTTTCCGCTTTATACAGCTAATGTTCAGCGATTCTCGCTTTTTCGGCCTGTGTTTTTATTTCCGACGTTTCGTCCGCAATTTTTCCTGCTTCTTCCACTGATAAACCTTCTTCGGGGCGTCAACGCCCTGTCCGGTTGTTCATCTCACTGCGACGACGCGCTCAGCAGGTAGCGCCGGCATCTCACAGCGGCTCCCGTTTTACGTCACTTTGATCCCACTGCTCCCAACGAAATTCACACCGATGCCAGTGGAGTTGGCCTCGGTGCTGTTCTTACGCAACGTAAGCCCGGATTTGACGATTATGTCGTTACTTACGCGAGCCGTACCCTCGCAGAACCTGAATCTCACTTCTCCGTCACTGAGAAAGAATGCTTGACCGTCGTTAGGGCGGTCGGCAAGTTTTGCCCTTACGTTCCCTTACGCCCTTACGTTACGTTATCATTCCCTGCATTGGCGGTCCTCCTTGAAAGACCCCACAGGCCGCCTCGCTCGCTGGGCCTCACGACTCCAAGAGTACGATATCCATTTCAAGTATTCCTAGGGCAGAAAACACCACGACGCCGACGCTTTGTCGCGCTCTCCACTGCCGCCTGACGTTGTCTGCCTCCCGCAAGTTAGTTGCGCTTCGGTGTCATTTTCAATGGTTAACATGGGCAGCGAGCAACAAAAGCTCCTCTGGATATCTTCTCTTGTACACTTTCTCTGCGCTCGCTCAGTAGCACCTGTGTCTCATGCCTTACACCGCCAGGCTGGTGACTTCGTCATTCGTGATGGTCTCCTGCACAACCGCCACTACGTCTTTACCACTAAGAAGTGGTTTCTTATCATCTCTGGCCATTTATGGTCGACGTTCAGCGCCGTATTTCACAATGACCCGCAGTCTGCTTATGCAGGTTCCTTTAAAACATACACGCGACTCGGTCTCCGCTATTATTGCCGTTGTATGTTCACCTATGTATGTCCGCTCCTGCCCTGACTGTCAACGTCGCAAGCCAACTCCTCACCCCTCCGCCGGCCTTATGCAGCCTCTACCTTGCACTTCACGGCCTTTTTACCGCGTTGGGATGGACCTCTACGGACCACTTCCGTGCACTGCTGCTGGCAACCGCTCGGTTATTGTAGCCGTCAACCACCTCATGCGTTAAGCCAAGACCGAGGCCCTCCCTGCTGCTACGGTGCCACACGTTGCATCTTTCATCTTGCATACCTTCATTCTTCGTCATGGAGAACACTGGAACTGCTGAGTGGCTGCGGGCGCGTCTTTCAGTCCGAGGTTGTGGAACCTCTTCTCAGACAATATAAGATCAGTCATCATACCGCTGCGGCCTACCATCCGCACACTAACGGTTTGACGAAACTGTTTAACCGCACCTCGGACGATATGGTGTCCGTACACGTGTCTTCCGACCATTTCGACTGGGACAGGATCCTACCCTTCATCACCTACGGCTACAACACTGTCATGGAGACCACCACTGGCTTCTCACCGTCTTTTCTTCTTTACGAACGAGAACCTTCCTCACCGCTAGACACTATATGCTTCCTTACCGGCCTGACGAGTCTGAGTGCACCACAATTTCAGAAGCTTCTAAGCATGCCGAGGAGTGCCGTCAGCTCACTCGGTCTTTAACATTCGGCGAGCAGGGGCGTCGAAAATTTCCTTCGACACCACCCACACTTCTGACAGTTTTCTACCCGGCTCTCTCGTCTGTCTTCGCGTGCTTTCTACCACACCCGGCCTCTCTTCAAATATTCTCCCCAAGTATCACGCCCCTTACCGCGTCGTAGAGCGCATTTCCCCGGTAAGCTACAATGTAGAGCCAGTGGCACCGCGACAGATCAGCGACAACGTAACCACGAGACTGATCATGTGTCCCGCCTGAAGCAGTACTATGACCCGCGTGTGTTTTCTCTCTGACTTCCCACGGTGGCTTCTCCTTCAACCAGCGGTGACTGTGAAGAGGAACATGGGCGGCGGCGGCACCCGCACCGCCAGTGCAGGGCGCGATATCGTTGTGTTGATGACCGGAGCTCGGACCACCGTTTTGGCTAGCTGTCCTTAGGCAGTTTTGTAGTGATCCCTGTTACATAACTTTCTTTTTTTAACATAGGGTCGGGTTTACAGGAGAGTAACGGGTGAAGAGAATGACGGTAAACCCTTCCACCTATTAGTCTGCACCTTAGGTATGAAAGAGCAGCAATAAGAAACGAATGCGCGCAAACGCCTGCGTTTTAAATAAATGCAAGAAACGAGTGTCGAAGCGTATACAAATGCGATCAGTCATTGATGCTGCTCGCAAGAGATAGGTGTCGGCGAAAGCAGATAAAGCATCAAAACATTGCTTCCATTCCGTCTGTTTTGCGACGCTTCGAGCTACTTAAAAAAGGACGAAATGGTTTGGCAAAAACGTGGTAAAATTTTTATCATATAAAGGGTGCTTTACCTGCTGAATAATACCGTCAACATTATGAGGAAGAGGTGGCATGGGAACCTCTGCGGATAGTGGTTTCATGGAGGCGATATCCGGTTTTATATATGGGTGAGATGGAAAAACGAATTTGAAACTACACGCAATAAACATTTTTGTGACTTCAAACTGCCATAGCTACGTCTGATCAGTGAGGCTAACCAGGGCCACGAAACATCTATCCGCCTTCCTACATTGCCATTTGCTTTGCTCTCTCTCTCTCTCTCTCTCTCTATCTCTCTCTCTCTCTCTCTCTCTCTCTATATATATATATATATATATATATATATGTGTGTGTGTGTGTGTGTGTGTGTGTGTGTGTGTGTGTGTGTGTGTGTGTGTGTGTGTGTGTGTGTGTGTGTGTGTGTGTGTGTGTGTGTGTGTGTGTGTGTGTGTGTGTGTGTGTGTGTGTGTGTGTGTGTGTGTGTGTGTCACAACATGTCACAACTGATACGATTATCTTGGTTTATTCACCAACGGTTTCAGACGGTGGACCTTCCTTCGTCAGGGTTTTAAGTCGAATCCGAATTTCGACTTCACGATTACTTAACGACACTCTTTCATTATCCTATTGGTGTATTGTTATCAGTCTTTAGATTCCTTGTTACTTCCCTGCGACTGGAGCGTGCGAGAGGTGCTTCAAGTCCCAAATCAGGTAAACCTGAAAACTATCCCCCACTGTCTCCCACACGCATGCGATTTACAATATTTGAGTATATCATATATTGCTTCTTATCAAAATCCTTGAGTATAATTATTTTTTATTGACCGGTCCACATGATTTCAAAGAAACGTTCACAGTGAAACGCAATTCATATATTTTGGTTTGTTTTTGGGGGTTTAAGGTCCCAAAGCGATTCAGGCTATAAGGGACGCCGCAGTGAAGGGCTTCGGAAATTTCGGCCACCAGGGGTTCCTTAACGCGCGATTTCATCGCACAGTGCAATGTATATGTTTTATTAATGCGTAAGCATTGTATGGCTATGTAGGCGGTTTCAGCGTGCACTAGATAATCTCTGTCCTATAAATGATGAACTATTTGATATATCGAAAAAATAATGGTATATTTGCAAACGAAGTGTGGCGCCAAGTTTGAAAACTCAAAATCGGCAATGATGGAACATGATTAATCAATTTAGGCAAAGAGGGGCAAAGAGAAGCTAAGAGGCATCTCTGCTTACGCCTTCCTCCAATGCGGGTGCCGCAGTGGTCTCATAATTTTTAATGACCTATTTTCGAACCCTTACGTCAGCTTTGATGTAAACCGTGCGTTTTTATGCTTCACGAAAGCATTCGATAGTGTCTCACATCATCTCGTCATTCTTAAAGTTAGCATGCTTAACACTGAACCCAATGTATTCAACAAAATTAAAAGCTACCAAATCGATGACAGTACATTCCTGCTAGCGACTTTTTCGTGTAACATTGGTCACTTGAAATAACATAGGGGCCAGTGTAGGGCCCTCTCCTCTTCCTAATTTATATTATAAATCTTTCTATTTTCATTCCTCATTCCTCAATTAGGCTTTTTGCCGACGACTCTGTTACATGTCGAAAAATAAGGGACCATACTTATTCGTATCAGCCTCAACGCGATCTGTGCAGCATTTCCTACTGGTGCGGGAAGTGACTCACGAGATTACCCGTTACTAAATGTTAAATCGAGTATGTATTACAACGACCTAACACAGATAGCACCCGTTCTTACTTTCTTGATGGCACTTCACTTGATCCCATGAATTCGTACAAATACATCAGTTATCATAAATCACTCAAATTATAAAGGTATAAACATGTTTAACGTGCCAGTAATAACGCTAAAAGGATTCTTGGACATTTACATCGAAGCTTTTCTACCGCTCCCAAGCCGACAAAGTAATCCTGTATAAAGCATCACTGCGTCTGAGGTTAGAATACGCAACCCCACTCTGGGATTCCGGTCAACTCACACTGTTCACCACACTCAAATGTATAAAAAAACTGCCCAGGCTGTTTCAGTTTAACTATATTTACTGTACTCCATAACCACATTCATGAAAAACACACTAATCTTGTCGGAACTTTCCGCCTTAAATGTTTCTGGACTGGGTCTTTTGCCAAAATATGTGATTTTAATCCAGTCTTCAATCTTGTACTTTCTGCTCGCTCTGTAAATTCCATTATTTTCAAAGTCTCATGTTATAAGTTGGTATACCGGTCACTAGAACTAAGATGTACGGTAACGTTTTTAGTCCAAGAACCAGCAAAGAGTGGAACACCTTCCTCCCTACAACACTGCCATTTCGAAAATACGTAATTTAAATTCCACTGTGTTTTCCGCCATTTTATAAACTTATTATTGTTGCTATTTTTGAGCAGTTATTTGGTACTGACCACAATTTTCTATATTGCCTTCAACCCGCAAAGCATGTGAAATAAGTGAATGAACTCAGTGAACTTGTGGCAGGAACAGCGCAGCACGAGACAAACAAGGGACAGGAGGGACACGACAGCGTCGTGTCCCGCCTGTCCCTCTTTTGTCTTGTGCTGCGCTGTTCCTGCCACAAGATCATGCACCAACCAGCCCAACTTTTCACCTTGCTAAAGAACACAGTGTAATCTGTTGAATTTTAATACATCGTGTGAGTATAAGAAAATATGGGGTAGCCTTAACAGCCCATCCATCCTCTTCTTTGATGACAGCTGCTATTATAGTGACCATATCTCATCGGTCAATATATCTTGATCTCATTGGTCCACGTGGACCACGCCCACCAGGATCCCATAACGCCACAGGGACGCCGACTGCAACGCCGTTCATTTCAGACGCACTTGTCTGTGTAGTTCTTGATACAATAAAAAAAAATGCAAAAGCACCTTGTGAGCTTATTTTAGTCAGTTGTCAGAGACTGCTGTCACGGTAATTTACGTCATACAAAGTTAACGAGGCTTGCACTAAACGGAGTGTGGAGGACTAAGAAAGATTTCTTGAGGAACGCGTGTGCCGCCTCTTGCAACTGGCCGCTTGAGCGGTGGCAGCGGAGCGCAAAGCAATCAATACACGCCACTTTCAGACCCTCTGCTATACGTGTCGCAGACTGGAAACGAGGAAAAGGGCGAATGAACTTGGCACTTGGTAGGTGGGAGTACCTCGCGCCTACTGGCGCCGCTCGCCTGGTTTTACAAATTTTTCTTCGCCTGGGTGGATACCGAGAGTGATAAAGGTAAGCAAGAACAAAGTGAATAATGATGTCGCCTTCCAATTTGTTACCCTAACCAGTGTATGTGGGGTGGGCATATGTCTGGGGAGAGAACGATCGGATTCGGTGTTTAAAACGGAAAAACAGCAGGCACATGCGCTCTCCCAAAACCATGCACAGCATACATGGGCATACATGCAAGACATTCAGCTCACTAATAGCGTTTCAATAAAGAAGCGATGCTTTTTTTGCACTCTCGGTACGCGGAGACTACGGTTGAACCAGTGTGGTTCTTCTCAGTATTAACAAGCTTAGCGCTCTATCGACCCAGTGCTTGCAGGGCACTACTGGCATATGGATATTTCATGCCGTTCAGAGACACTATCCCTTTTACTTGGGAGCATTTTGGCTACATGGCGACTTCCACCCGGCGCCGCGTGAACGGTTGGCGCAAATATTAAAGGTGGTCTCACGCAATTATGCCGCATGCCATGCATTCACAATCACTAGCCATTCCTCCACTTAGGCGTGCCAGACAATTCATTTTGCTTCCGTCTACCAGCCGTGAGCACTTCCTCCAGAGCATGTCAGGACGTGAAGCACTGTGACAGTACCCCTTCCTTTGCGGATGTGGTCCTCAGATATTCGGCGACAATAGGGCGCCCAAGGACGTCCCCCGCAAAATGGTTTCCACGTGTCTGCTGTGGACCATTATGATGTGCGTGACAACCACATGCTCCTTCTCCAGCCAGCGACAATGCTTATGTGAAGCACAGAGGGGACCGTACCTGTCTTCACAAGTTAAAGGAGTGGCTCGGCGGAGGTCTTGTATGTGAATCAGCAGACCAGGAGTATGACGGCCGGCATGCCCAGGAATTTACGATAGTGTTGTTGCGGGCTAGTTGGGATAACATTGCTCAAAAGGGAACAGTGCAAATACAGGTTGTACGTTCCTCTCTTCGTTCTGTGTTTGCGCTGTTCCATTTTCAGCAATGCCCAGAAACTTTTCATATTCCAAATATTGCAACATTTGCTGTTCCGTACGGACTTTGTGTGAATTGCGAATGAAATGACGAAAGTAGCATACCTTGCGCGCGGGGTATGCATTGTAGATCGAACAAAGTCTTTACGCATTGAGTATTTGTAGATATAGAAAACGACAGGCGTGTAAGGCACAAGCACCTTCGGTCACAGCCCTTTTGAAAATGAGCAAAATAGAGTCGGGTATGCCAACATCATCGCAGAAGACGGGTGCTGCGCTGTCGCCATCTCCTGTTATGAAGTATTCGCATGTTATGAAGCGTTCGTATGAAGTATTGAAGTATTATGAAGTGATATTCGACTCACTGCGCTTCCATATAGCATATTTATTTCCAGCTTATTTTGACTCGTTGAGGGACTTGTTTGTGTGTGACACGATGTATTCGAAGAAAAAAATTGCTGATATATCCGCGAAACGCTGCTTGGAACTCTTACAAGAATGTGTTCTCGTATACTGTATATCAAATCTTGCCTTACACCGTCCAAAGGGCCATGATGTCGACTTAGACGTGGTGCACACACTGAGCTCTCAGATTTGCCGCCGGACCACGCATACATAAGGGTGTTTCACCTAAGATTTTACACAATATTTAAAATGGACTGCTTGAGTTAGAATAGCGATTTTTTCGGCATAACAATGTCAGCGGTGTAGTACATCAGGATACATCTAAGACGTGCTAATGAACAAGCTGGTGAACTAATATTGAATAGTTAACTTTTCAACTATCGCTGTTAGGCTCCTTAATTGCTGAGAGGCGTGTAGCCCATCGTGAGTAATATCCGTATCAGTTTCTAGAATTTCGGAAACACGGTTACGCTAGGTGCTGTGGCCCAACGAATTTCGATCAGTTACGTGCCCTGGAGCGGTTGTTTTACCGGCAAGCTTATCGAAAGCACATGTATTTTCGTCCCATGTAACCAAAATTTATCCGGCTATAGCATCGAGGGATATCGCATTTTCGAAATTCTAAAAACTGATATGGATATTGTTTTTAAGGTGGGCTACACGCCTGTCAGTAATTCAGGAGCCTAACAATAAGAGTTAAAAAATAACTATTCCAGATTAATTAACCAGCCCGCTAGTCAGCAAGTCTAAGCCGTATTCCGATGTGCTACACACCTGACAATGCTATGCCGAAAAAAGCGCTTTCCTAAGTCGAAAATCTGATTTTTAATTTTTTTTTAAATCTTAGGCGAAACACCCCGCATATGCGGACGTTTCCAATTAGCTTTCTTTTTGTCAAGGTGTAACCAAGAAGACGGCTCTGCGTAGGCCATTCCTATGAGGAAAAGAAATAGCAATCCAAAATGTGACCATAAGTCATTTTAATTCGAGAAGTGCAATATGCACCCTCTTTTTAGATTTTAAAATTCATGTTTTTTTGTGATCGCCTCTACCTGCAAGCGCTGTGCACGCCAATTACGAACCTATTTTTTCCGTTTCTGGTAATGCCTCATTGGGTGATGTTGCTTCGAAGGGACTGTTAATAGGTTCTCTTAGCTTAGCGGAGACGTACTAGCGCAGACATATACCGGTTGACCAGACAGCGCCTGCGCACGCGTAGTGGCCCCGCCTTGCCCCGTCCCTGCTCCTTCTCCTGCGTGTAAGCAGTACACGTAAACAGCCTTTGTCAAAAGTTTGGAGTCCAGGAGGCTTGCTTCTATGCCGTGTAGTGGAGCTTCTGTAGCATTTGTGGAAGTCCTGCCCTAGTGATGCGGAGGTAAAAAAAATCGCCTTAGCTTCAGGAGATTTTGATGACTAAGGAAGCATTACAAGTGACACGGTGCGGCTCAGAAGCAAACCCCTTGGGTTCTAAAACTTGGCCAGAGGGTGCCCGTCTACGCTAGTACGTCTCTGCTATGCTGATAGCCTCTATTCTGTCAGCTAGTGCGACTCATTCGGTACAGACCACAAGCCAACTGCGCCGGTGAGTATTCTTATTTTATTCGTCGAGAGCTGTGCTCTGAGGACAGTAAAATGCTATCGCCAATGTTGTGCCGCAATAATGAAGCGTGTGAGCCTTAGATTGCATTTCTGCATTTAAAAATTGGCGGTGGCTTAGCTCCGGTTAAACCAGGCGTGACGCGATAGCTACAGCCGGCCGAGTGGAACTTGTTCAGTTGAATTGCAAAGTCAGTCTTTCACCGCTCAGTTTCGCTGGGCGTTCCTTCTTCATCTTTGTCCCACTGGACATGGCGCATGCGCACATCTGTGGCAGCTCGGTTTCGCCGGCGCGCCGCACCGCCGAAAGTAGCAACTGCTCCGCACCCCGTGGCTGGTCACGTGACGAACCACGTGATCAGCCATGGCGCCGCGCCGCCGGCAGCTGCTCCGCACCACATGACCAACCCACCGGACAGCGTGGCGGCGCAGCCAAGTTGAAGGCTCCAAATGCTACTGTACTGTAGCTATCGCTACAAAACGTGAGGCTGTGACTCTTCAGAATCACATGTTGGCTGCATCATCAACATCAGCTTAAGCGTGTACACTGCAGGACAAAGGCCTCTCTAATATACTTAAAATAATGAAATCTGTCGTGTGCCAGCTGCGGCCACTTTATCCCCACAAACTTACTAATCTCAACCACACAACTGACCCTCTGCCACCTTATGCTGTGCTTGCCGTCTCTTCAAAGCCACTCCGTTACTTCAAGGAGTGAGCGGTTGTCCCGCTTTCTCATTTCATGCACTGACCATGACCTGGCTATGACTATTTCTTCTTGTATTTTGTTCCTTTTGCCTATTCAGTTATGTCTTCCCGTCATTTAATTTTACAAATATGAACTTTCTTTCCGCAACTCACTGCGCTGTCCTCAATTTCAATTCACCCATTATCGTTAGCCCCTCCTTTCTGTCGCATAGATTAGTACCTTTAGGATACAGCTGCTATATATTTATACCTTCCACATGATGAATATTGTAAAACAGCCATTCATCATCCAATTGTGCCTCTTAAACTTGGGTTTAAATTTGGAGGCAAGAGTTTAGTATTTTAAGAAACTGTTATGAAAATCTTACAGGTGTCAAATTTTTCGATACGTTGCAAAATCTTTCGTTTGAGTAGGAACGGCAGCACTGCAGCGACCATGTCGTTTAACCTCGCATGTCTCGTCTTACTAGTCAGCTATTACTCTCATGCATCAAGGCTCCGTTCGGATTAGCTTTGCCTTGTTATGCTACCGCTCCCAGTGAAGTTGCATCTCTTAGTTTTGTAGCGATAGCTATAGTACGGTGGCATTTGCAGCCTTCAACGTGGCGGCGCCGCCACGCTGTCAGGTGGGTTGGTCACGTGGTGCGGAGCAGCTGCCGGCGGCGCGGTGCCGTGGCTGATCACGTGGTATGTCACGCGTTTGGTCACGTGAGCAACCACGTGGTGCGAAGCAGCTGTTGCTGTCGGTGGCGCGGCGCACCGGCGAAACCAAGCTGCCACAGCTGTGCGCATGCGCCATGTCCAGTGGGACGAAGATGTAGAAGGAACGGCCAGCGAAACGGAGCGGCGAAAGGCTCAACTGAGCAAGTTACACTCGATCGACCAGCTGTAGCTATCGCATCACTCCAGGTTTAACCGGAGCTAAACCACCGCCAATTTTTTGATGGTCGTACTGTATGCTTTTACTTTCTGGTGATGTTGAACCTAATCTAGGTCCTACAACTAATCAGATGTTACAGCAGATACTGGAATAACAAAACCGCATGAAGCCAGGCTAACCGTCATTGTAGAGAAGCTGCGGTCATTTCCCGAACACTGCGCCAAATAACGACGCGTGAGGGCAATTCTCGTGAACTTGATCGCACGATCACACACCAGGAACAAAAATGAGAGATGTTGAGGGCACTTTCAGACGCTACATCGTTGCTTTTGACAGTGAAAAGGTTGCCAATGAAACTAGAGACAATATTGAAAAACAAAAGTGGTAAAAGATAATTTTACGATATCCTTCGCGTAACGGCGACATCTGTGGAAAGAATTCATAGAATCTTTCAACCAAAAATTGGCCGAGCTCGATCGGTTATCATGAAGCTGTACGATTACAGTGAAAAGGTGGCTGTATTAAACTGAAGCAAGCTGAGGGGATCAAAGCAACCTTTTCGCATGACAACTCTGCAGAAAACCTTTCGAAAAGCAAGTTACCAGGGCAGTCGGCAGAAAAAAAACTGACCAAGCGAAAAAGCTTTAGCTTCTCCGCGACAAGGCGACTATTAATGATGTGACCTATACTTGGAATCTAGAAACTAGAACTAGTGTTAAGTTGCGTGAAACACAGCGAATCTCAGCTGATAAACACGAATGACGAATATTCAAAAACGAATTCTACTTGCTAGAAACCTGTATTGCTCATAAGCCTAGAGGTCTTGAATGATTGTCGAATTTTGCACGAACCCGACATAATCGCTATTACCGAAACTTGGTTGCACGATGACATATTGAACAACGAAGTTTTCCCCACCTTTTTTATCGTTCTCAGGAAACACGAAAAAAAACAAGAGGCGGCGGCGTCATTTTGGTAATCAGGGGAACCCTACACTACGAACCTGTTCCTTCAATTGGTGACCATGAAAGGGTGTTATGCAATTTATTTGTTAAGAATGCCATCCTGATAACTGGCGTAATGTAAAGACCCATGGTAGCTGTATCGAATTTTTTCTGAAGATAGATGTTTATACTGCGAATAGTACCAATAATCATAGTAAAATTCCAGGTGTAGACTGGAAATCTGGAATATCAGAGAGAGTGGAAAAATTAGTCAAATATAGGGTCGAAATAATGGCTAACATGATTTTATCCAGATAGTTAACCAGGTGACTCGCATAAAGGAGCGAAGCAGCTCAATATTGGATTGAATCTTTTTACTATAGGGAATTCTCCGAAATGAAGTAAATGTAGAAGAAAGAAATTATGATCATAAAACCGTTCTAGCGAATCTTGGGCTGGTTATGTACAAAAAAGTAATAAAACTGCAGCTGTATGTAATTTTAGCTAGGCAGGGGCACCTCAGTACTGTACAGAGAAGAGCTTCGCCTTTACATAATCCCCAATAATAGGGATGTAGAGGCCTTATGTACTATATTCCGTATGTATTCCACTGTATGTCGCATGAAGGATGCCGTACAAAGAAAAAAATAGCGGTCTTCTACAGATACGTAATAACTGTTACAGAATGTCTTCACTAATAATTTTAAATATATTTCAAAAGCTGTACATAACTAAATGACCCAGTTACAAATAAAATGAAACAATAAATACACGTTGCAACTCGATACCGCACTAAAATGAAGTTACTCTTACAACAGCTCGAAGTTTATCACTTCAAGAACATAGTAATTTAAAGAAAATAATCCCCATAAGAAAGCTAACCAAGGGCGCCAAACACACGAAAAAGTGTTCGAACAGCAGAAGAAAACGAAATTACTTTCGGGTTTTCCTGGTTACGAAACTTTTTGTCTGCGTAAGACCAGCCGGCATCCGGGGGGCCTCGTACTGATCGTTTAATTCAATTTAGGGGCAAGCGGTCGGTTACCAAGGGCTGCGTGCGTTCCACGATGTCCTGCGTGCAGATATAGAAACTGCCGCGAGGATCGGTAAGATATGTCTCAACTCAACAAACAATGACGTAGCGCCGCCAATTTCTTCCCTATTCTGCGACTTTTGGATCACTTTAGCAACACGGCTGTCATCCTCTTTTGTTCTAGACGAGAATCCGCAAAAATAAGCTGGCGCTTCGGCGAAACCCGTCGCTAATTTTTGGAAAAAAGGCTTTTAGCGGTATGAGGGTGTATTTTATGGCATAAAAATACTAGATATGGCGGACATCAAAACACTGGTGAGTAATGTTAATTAATGAGCTGGTAAATTGATTTTTAACCTTTTACTTTTAAACTGAAGTCGAGCCTACTTATAACGAACATGACGATTGCCGGTATTCTGTTTGTAATATCCAAGGTTCGCAGTATGTGAATTTCCCATATTACAGCGAAAACTACAAATTCAAGCGAAGGCGGCGTTTATTTTTTTAAAGCCTGTTGAATTTATGGTTGAAGCCAGAGTTGAAGCACTCACGGCAGGAGCTCAGGTTAGCCTCCTTTTCACTGTCTTCATCAAATTCTTGGCAGTCGAGGAGTGCCCGTACTGCCCATAGAATGGCAAGTGTATGACTTTGCGATGTCGGAGTCATCATCCGCAAAAACGAAATTGCCCTAAACGACTTCTGGTAAGGCCAGACTGGCATCAACAACGCACTGCTGCGTCTGAACACTTGCGTGTTCTACTGCGTACTACTTCATAAGTCCAACGGAAGCAAGTCATGATGCCTTCCGCAGCCAGTTCAATCCAAGTGATGTTTATCATTTCCACTGTGGCGAACAAAGATATCTTAACCGCGGGTCGTCGGCCCCTGTACTTTGTTGCGCCAGTGCTCCTGGAAACATTGCATCTTCTGATCGTCCTCCAAGTAACTCCGGACAGAGCACAGGACACCTGAGAATTGTCATCAAAGCCGACATACTCGCGATGGTTTGGCACCGACTCGAGTCAGTAATGGCGGCCTCTGCGGCGTCTTTTGTTTGGTTGCGTGAAGCAGGGGATCATACCCTATTCTCACCGCTGAGCCACTTCGGCGGGGATCGACCATTGTGAATCGACTGCGACAGCCACACGACGCCGGGGGTAGACCACGGCCTTCGTATTCCCTGCGATGATATCAATCTCAACTGCCGCTTTTTGGTGAGAAAGATAAAATTTACCTTATGATCCGGGTGCGCAAAGTCGATCAGGCTGCTTTAAAACTCTTACCTGATCCTTCTTAAGAAGCTTGGGGTAAGCTGAATTCCAGCGATGACCCCTACATTCAGTCCAAGGCTGTCGAATGGGCCGGTGTTGCCTAAGGTCTACCCGGCCTGCGGCGCGCCAGCTAATTTTCGATAGTCCTTAAACTTATGATAAATAAATATTTGTTATCCTCATCCTGCGCTGGCCCCGGTGGAGGGGGGGATCCTTCCCCACGCATCGCTGCAGAGAGAACGTAACGACCTCCTCCGGGTCAGGTAACCTTCCTATAAAGGAGGCTCCAGGCTGATCGGTGTCATCGCCCAATTCCAGCGGGGCTGCTTCCCCTGGTCGCGAATATCCACCACCGCAAGAAGTGCTTCGTCATGGTGGTCTGATCATCAGAGCCACTGGAACTTTTGTGAGAGGGCACTGGCATCGCAGCCTGCTGTGGGCGGCCCCCTATCACCTCTCTTCGAAACACCACGTGTGTCCAGCACATTGGACACTTGTGAAGAGACTATTGTTCCCACCTAGGGTCCTGAGGGTGAGGGGAGCTTTAAAAAGAGCAGTGATATGTGTGCTAAGTAGTTGCTGTTGGGGCTCTATTGCCTCCCTCATCTCTCTCCTCTCATTCTGACTTGTAATCTAACCATCACGTAAATAGTTTCCTTACAGTTTTCTGGTCTTCTCATCCTAACCACGTCTCCGGCTTCCACGTCCCTTCTCCTGTACGGCCACGCTATCTGAATCCCAACATCTTTCAGTTGCAATCAGCTTGCTCTGCGATGTGCTGGCGCTGGAATAAAAAAAATCACCTCACATCCAGGCCATTTTGTTCGGATTTTATTCGTACGAGAATTTACCCTTACAAAATTTTTAGTTCAGTCTATAGGCTGTCCATAAACTTGTGTCTATAGTCTCTAGAATTTCTATGGACAAATCTAATAGTCCAGTCTATGGGCAATACAAATCCTATAGACAGTCTATGACAAGCTATAGATTTATGAAAATACATGTTTAGTAAACATTTGTTTAGAGACAGTCTGTTGATTAAGAATAGACAAAAGGAAATATCTATAGGAAGGCAATACTAGAGTCTACAGACCACTTTTATAAGGGTAGCTACCAAAGCACCACGTCAATCAATCAATCAATCAATCAATCGTTTTATTTTCATCGCAAAATGATGAGGGTTGGTTCAGGCAAAGAGTGGAAAAACTTCCACTTGAAACAGCCTGAACCCCCCGTATACATGGCTTGCAGCATGGGGAACACGTGTACAAAAAAAAAAAGAAAAAAAGAGAACACGGCTATGATGTGCATGCGAAATAAAGCGCCAAACATTTGGCACCAAGATGTACATTCTGTTAAATCAAGAAACATGTCAAGCAAGGCGGTCACTAGTTCACAAAATACCACGAAAAGAAGTCGTCAAGTGATCAAAATGTGGTCTCAGGCACTAACAACATAAATGAGATTACAATCGTAAACTTATGTCCCGGGTTTATTTCGGACTGCAGGTGCCAATACAGACGTGCTTCAAAACAAGTTTATTTAGCAGTATTGGAACCTTATGGCGCAGCATTTGATGACCATATGTAGTGCGTGAGAAGGGAATGCACCAAAACCCAGGATTCCGAAGAGTATATGTTGGATCATTTGGTTTTCGCGCTCACATGTCTAGAAAGCTATCGTGGACATAGTAAATGAACCATTTATTCCTTGTGGCTAAGTAATATTCGTAGAGTTTCGAAATTTAGATGATATTGAGGCGGGTAATCAACTCATCTGTGTAGGCTCGGTATTCTGCATTTGCAATAAAACGAATCGCTTTCTTTTGCAGTCTAAAAGGTTTTTGGATATTTGTCTCCGTGGTACTGCCCCAAACAAAAAACAATAACTGAGATAGGGCAAAAACAGTGCATTGTACGCTATGAGTTTGAGCGGCACTGGTAAACAAGAGCGATATTTTGGAAGAACACCCGTGAATTTTGGAATTTCTGATACAACAATGTCAATCTAAGCGTTCCAACTCAAAATTTCGCAAAAATAACTCCTTGCGCTTTAACAGAACGTGAAATATTCTGTCCCCCATCAAAGTTTTGAAGAATTACACGTTGCCTGGGGTGGAATATGACTGCTTTTGTTTTTAGTGTATTTATGACTAGAGAATTTTGTTCACTACAAGCCCTCAGTTTGTCTAGTGTACTCTTTACAACAGGAATTGTTGAATCAGGAGTGTCGCCTTTAAAAAGCTTAGTAGTATCATCTGCGTATATTATTTACTGCGGTATGTTGTCGATGTTCGTGATGTCACTTATATACAAAAGAAACAATAGCGGACCTAAAATGCTACCCTGTGGAACACCCGTTTTAACGTTCAAAAAACATGAGGCCCGCTTCGTTACCATTACACATTGAAGGCTATGCTACAAATATGACTTTATAAGAGACAGAGGAGGGCCACGGATGCCTAGAATTTCCAATTTTCTTAATAAACGCTGTTGAATAAGGCGGTCGAACACCTTAGAAAAATCTATAAATAGACTTAGACAGATCTGTTTATTTTTTAAAGCACTAAAAATAATATCCTTTTGCATCAACAGTGCAGTTTCAGTAGACTTGTCCTCCAAAAACCAGTGTTAGTATGAAGATAATAAGAAGAATTGAGCACAGAACTTCGTTAGTCTACTGTGGATAACCTTTTCTAAACCTTTAGGAAAAACTGGTAGGATGGATATGGTCCTATAACTGGACATATTATTTTTGTCTCCACTTTAGAAAGCACAATAACTTCAGATATTTGCATTAATTTGGGAAACTTCCCAGAAAACCAAGCAAGGTTATATATCTAGGTAAGTGCAGTAGCTACCAGACTGATAACATGTTTCACCGGTCCTATTTGAATGCCATCAATATCGCAGGCTTTACTGTTTCTGAAACAGGTAAAAACGCTGCAAATTTCATGCTCATCAGTTAGTCAGAGAAAAATACTGCCAGTATTATGTCCTACATCTAGCCCAACACTATCATATGGTGGCACATTACCGACAAGGTCTATGAAAAAGTTATTGAACGCTTCTGCCAATTCTGAACATTGTATGTGAAGCCCTTAAGAATTAATTCACTCACAGGGGATACAGTTGATGCACGACTGAAGAAACGATTAAGTTTGTTCCAAACGTCGCTGCTTCCCTTCCTGGCTTCAAATTGATCATGCAAGAATGCTCTTTTCTCACGCTTTAAAAGAGCAATCTCCTTATTCCGATATTGTTTATAGTTGGCTAAGTCGCCCAAGGATTTAGTACTCTGGAATTTTTTAAAAAGTTTTGTTTTCTTTTTTCTTCTTTAAATGCGTTTTAGTAATCCAGGGCTTGCGTTTTTTCCCTTTATCCTTACAGTATTTTCTTCGAAATGTTGCTTATAAATCATTTTAAATATAGAAATGAACGACTCGTAGGCTACATTCACGTCCTCAGAGTAGTACACATCATCCCAGCTTATGTTTGCCATGTGCGCTAGGAATGCGCCAAGTGCAAGAGGTGTAATATTCTGTATGGTAAAGGAAGGTTCGTCATGCACTGCTTTATGAGTGTCTTCTATAAGCATGAAAATCGGAAAATGGTCACTAATATTACTACACAGGACACCCGAATACACATAGCTTGCGTCAATATTCGAGAAAAATAAATCGATTAAAGTTTCTGTGGTGACGGTAACACGGGTCTCAGTTTCTGTAAAAACGGCGAGTGCGTTTGAATCTAGGATCGAAAAGAACTCTGTTCGAGCAGGCGAGGGTTTAAGGATATCAATGTTAAAATGTCCTGCAAGAATAACTTTGAACCTGTTTTTGTTCACGGATTCCCAAATATTGTCAAGGAAACGAAGAACTTACTTAAATTAGAATCAGGAGGCCGGAAAATTACACAGCACATGTAACCACAGGATTTCAAAGTTAGACATACAATATCTGCATTACTAATGCTGAACTCTGGAATCATTTCGAAGCCCAGCCCATATTTTGCCAGAATCGCTACACCACCACCGATTTTGTGTGATTGGTTCCGGAAAAAGCTTTGATAACCTGAGGGTTTGTATACTTATTTCTTTGAGGTATACCATGTTTTTCTCAACATAATCTCGTCAAAATCAAAGAAAAATTCATTTAAAAAGGCAGCCAATTATCCTTTTTTATGTCTTGCGGAATAGATATTAAGGTGAAAACATGTAAGCCTGATATCTTTGTGTGAACGAACGACATCATTTACAACAGATCGGAGCAGCGTCATTTTCATCTAAACGATCTTATCAAGGTGCTGTGTTTGTCGGATAAGCACGAGATCAGATGACTTATCTTTCTTTGCAAGCAGCTTTCTGTTTTCGATCCAAACAAAGCTCCACTTATGTTCCTTCTCTTATGATATGGCCATCCCAAGTAACTGCCTAACTACCGGGCATCAATTTTCGTTGATGGAAACTGGGGCGCCGGGGGAGTGCCCAAGATATTGTCGAAATGCGCTTTTTTCCACCTTCTGTAGCACTGTATCACGTTTGGAGCGGTGCCGTAATTTGACGACAATATTCGGCACAGTATCAGAGTTCTTTGTTGGCACACGATGATAAATCTCCATGTCATCATCAGCAATGGGCACGTGTAGAAGATCCCCAATGTCATGAAGAATCTTAGGAATATGCTCGTCCTGCTGTTGAGGTATGCCTTTTAGTTCAAGGTTACAGACCCTAGAATACTGCTCGGACGTCGTGATCCTCTGCTCATGCAAGTTTGTAACTTTTTTCAGTTTTTGGCATTCAATTTATAATTGTTCATTTTGCTCTTTGAGTGTCTTCTTCTCTGAAAGCAGAGTGTCGTTTTGATCACGTAGAAATGAGAGGCTTGAATTCAGTTCCCGCATTTCAGTCCTTAAATCTCGTTCCATCTTAGCTTTAAATTCTCGCATCCCCTTTCTTAAATCTTCACGAAATTGGGTGAGGTCAGCCATCTCGAGCTGCTACCTCAATGCCTCAATGTACAGAACAGAACAAAGGATTCTGGCAGCAGACAAGGCGGCAATACACACAGAGGTTCAATAATATAAACATTGATTCCCAACCTGCAACAATGCCAAGAAAACCGAAGAGACTTGCCGATGATGAACGGCAGCCACCGCTCGAGCCATTCATGGTCGAGCAATGGACGGTTGTTTGATAAGTATTACACCAGCGCAAGCTGTGTCTTCTTAAGCGCACTGTTTATAAGACTGCGCCATTTAAACAGCTTCTTTCGCATTGTGTATATTCCACCTTTATTACTGCTTAATCGGCTCGCCGCTTTCAATCCGTGGAAATGTTGGGATGGGTGCTGTCGGGGGGCTGGAGACTCTGCTCAGCCACTGCTACTGAAGGACGCGCGAGTTTTTTGACTGCGGAGTCCACTCCTTGGCCTCCCTTTCTTGACTGTAACCGAGTTTTGTGGCCACTCTTGTTTGTTGTATTGAAAGCACTGTGGGCTATTTCCCTGGTACTTGTATTTGATGGTAGCACTGCCCTCTTTCGTAATAAGCGGGCTCGATTGGTTAATGATGAGGTGCATGGTTGCAATTACATTTTCCCGGCCGCGGCGGACGAATTTGGATGCAGGCTAAATTCTAGAGGCCCGTGTACTGTGCGATGTCGGTGCACGTTAAAGCGATAACCGCATGAGGCGATATTCCTTCGCGATACGTCGCGCGACGACGCCGCCGTCGCCCTTCGCTGCCACTCGCGCAGACATCACGAAGCGACGGGACTCGGCGTCGGAGCGGCGCATTTTCAGTGCTGCTCGATTGCGGCAGTTTCAGCGTTAAGTCATTTTGCGTTAACGCGTAGAACAACGCCCTTAAGGCTTCATACAAGACAAAACGCAATAACAACGATAAAAAAATATGTTTAGATAATAATTTTATTTTTGATCTACTACACAGTCACGTGACGCCGAAAAGCGCGCCCGATGGAGACTGCATGCAGCGGCAGGCGACATTCCTGCGCTGCTGCGACTTATAGTGCGTGTAGGGCATATACCACAGCACCCATTTCTCTTGAACTTCATTAATGAGCTTTTAATTAAATAATTGCATAGCTGCCATGGTGAGGGATGCGTCGGCTGCTGCTCCGCTGAAAAAAAAAAAACACTTTCGCGCGCAATATGGATCGGAAGTTACGCACCCGCAAGGCCTACCGTCATTGTCTTGTCTCGCACGGCACTTCCGGGCGATGGGCGAAATTTTCTGCAAACCCACAACCTGGGCGACGCGATGAGCAACAGTGCTTCGGCGACCCTCAGCCCACCGCGCGATGCCATCGCGCGGCGTGTCGCTGCGAACTGTCGCCTCATGCGGTTAGCGCTTAAAGAACTTCAGGTGGTCGAAATTTCCAGAGCCCTTCACTACGGCGTCCCTCATAGCCTGACTCACTTTGGGACGTTAAACCCACATAAAACCAAACCAAAACCAAACCAATTACATTTGTACCTGACAGTTACTAACAGGGATATTAGGTTTTCACTGTTCCGAAAACGCGATTCCCATCGGAGTCGTGGCTCAACAATTTTGGTTATTGCGCGCGCCTTTCGAAAACCGCGCGTATTTTGTGTGCGCTGAGCCAGCTGAGCAAAACGCTCAAACCATAGCCTCCTCTATTTTTTCCGTGCCTGGTCAAAGGCTGCTGAAGCGCGGCCTGACTCCGCCGTTTTTCTCTGCGGGGCGGCGATGCCAGCCCTGGATAGACAGGCGTGCGCGTAGTTGCGGCCAGCTGCATGCAGGGGCTTCGGCGGCCGCGGAATAAACGTGGGCTTTGCCTACTTCGCAAAGGACCAACTCGTCCTAAGCCATTACCAATTCATGGCTACAACAAAGAGGACCGCTCTTTTATATCATCTGGAAAATAAACGGCAGTTTTTTGTGAGTCAGCAGCGCCGAGCGCCTCGACACCAGATTTTTTCTTGTGTTTTCTCTTTCAAATTTTTACAATGGTTCTCTCGAAGTCAACCTACTTCATATGCCTCGTAGTGTTCTGCCCTGTTCATTAACAGGGAAAGGAGCGCGATCGCAGAACACTCCCTGGCTGACTCTGCGGGAACATGTATTGTGCTCACTGCCCCGAGAAATCAACGCATAACAGTCAACGCCACTATAAAAATGCGTCACTCTGCCTGCCTAAGTGCCAGCGAAACCATCTCCCGAATCCTGAGAAAGGGGGGTCTCCAGGTTCGCCCAAGTCTACAAGCACTGTTCCGCTTGCTTACCAGGTGTTCCGAAAATCAGCCACGGTGAAAAAGAGCGCAAGGACTTATCTACAAAATTCCTTGCGCCGACTTCCACGCAAGCTACGTCGACGAAACCAAAAATATATAACAGAAAAAACTCGGCAACACAAAAACGACGTCGACAACTATACAAGAAAGCGCAGTCCTCTAACCGAGCATTCCTAAGACACACAATCAACTTCGACGAAACCAGCATACTCGGAGCCGGAACAAGTTAGCAAAGACGCGCTTCATGGAATCCTGGCAAGTTCAAACGACCCCGAACAACATCAACAGCACAAAGGGAAACCTCCCCTCTGTATACGTGTATACTAACAGGGACTGCGCTCTGCAGCTTCCCAGTGAACGTCACCATAGTCCTACAACGTGACTAACAGGTTTAACCATGTTCCAGGCTATCCAGTGTTGCGCAATTGCTCCTCAGGTTGCATCACGTGCCGCCAAGGGAGAGAGCGGCTTAACCCAAGAAGGGGCGCTCTCTCTTCAACTCGCCCACATTCACAACGTACCTGACGAAGAAACCGAGTAGGTTATTTTGTAACGTCGCGGTTGGCGACTTTCTCAGTTGGCTTTTTGTCAACATAAATTAATATGTGCTACGGCTTATTGCTGTGTGTCCGGATGCAAGTCTGACGCAAAGCGGAAGACCGAAGGTATTTCCTTCCACGAGATTCCAAAAGACAACGAACTAAGAGCACAGTGGTTAAAAGTTGTCTCTAGGAAGGACTGGGTGCCGAATACCACATTTCGGTATTCGGCCGTCTGCAGCAAGCATTTCGTTTCAAGCGACTACAAGGAAGGATGCAAAACCTGGAAGCTGAAAAGAGGTGCGACTCCAAGCGTTTTTCTGGACTATCCGAAATATATGCAGCCACCTGCGAAGAGACCGCGCAGCGATGCTGCTGTGCGAAAACAGGAAGCGTCCATTCCGTGCCACGTGGCTCTGGTCCGTGTTGCTTTCAAGCCGACAGATGTAAGTAGCGTTTGTCACAACGTCGACGTCGTCTGTCGGTCTACACCACCAACTACGTCGTCTCCTGCACTTGAAAGCTCTGCAAAACATGGATGACTCAATCAGTAACAATGAGTACGTGGTCGAACCGGGAGCCTCAACACCGAGAACTGCAAAAAGACAAGGCGACACAGGCTGACATCCGCAGTTCTATTTCTGTTGTCGAACGCCAGAAGTGGCGACGAAACGAGCGGGACTTGAAAACCCCAATAGAGCGAGTGAAGCAAACAGTGGACAAGTACAATGAGGAACTAAGGCAACTGAAAGAGGACTGTCATCTTGCTGCTTTTGCCGGCGTCGTCAAAGGAGCGAGTGAAAAACCCTTGGTGTAAGCCTTCTGGTCTGCCAAGTCAAAAACGTTTCAAAAATCAGGCCAACCTGGTCCGAGCTTGTTGTGCGTGATTGCATAATTTTAAGGAACCTGTGAACACGGGCGTACGAGCAGGTCCGCAAAGAAGGCCTCCTGAAGCTGCCTTGCAGCTCTACTTTGCAAAGATTCCTCGGACTCAATTCAGGCGAGGTAGGCTTCACATCCCTAGTTAAGCAACGCTTTGAGGCGGAGGTAACGGGCCTAAAAGCCGAGCAGGCCAAGGTGTGCTCGTTCGTAGTTGATGAGATGCGAATTCAGCAGAGGCTTGAACATATCAAGCAGAGAGATTCATTTGTAGGGGAAGTAGCCCTGGAGAACAGCAGGGAAGACAGAACCAGTAGTGATCCTGTTTTATCCAACTCACTTCTGTGTTTTGTGCTAGTAGGGCTTTCGGTGCGCATCCGGATACCTGCGGGGTATTTCTTCATGAGAAACTGCACTGGCCAGAAGCTGTTTTCTCTGAAAACGTACGTCCTAAAAGAAGTGGAAAGAATTGGTTTAAGATTGTGCGGATTGTGGCTGACAATCAGCAAATCAACGTTCTTGCTTTTCAACTGCTGTGTAATGGAAATTTAACGCACTGCATAGAGCCCCTTCAAGATCCGACACGAAAGTTGTTTCTCGCATTCGACCAATGTCACATAATTAAGAACGTGAGATCCCACTTCCTTGCCCGTGACATCGGTAAGGACGGCGACGTTTCCTCCTCCCACCTGAAAGACCTCTACAAGATGCAACAAGAGAGCATCGTGAAACCTGTTCATTTTTTAACGCGTAAGCACGCATATCCGTCAAACATTGAGAAAATGAATGTTTCAAGGGTTCTCCAGGTCCTCTCACCTCCGGAAACAGCTGCGCTCAAACTCATCGAGGAACAGCAGGACACACGTGTGACCTGTGCTTTGCAGCTGTGGGTTCAACCGTCATGTTTATGGATACGATGCACCGCTGGTTTCTTCTAATAGATGTGAACAATTGCGTGCAGCACATTCAAAAAAAAAATTCCAGACAGCAGACAATATGACTCTGTCTATGATGGGCGCGTGAGTAGGCTGACAACGTCCTTCTTAAGCTATCTTGAAGACATGCGGCGTAACTGCCAGGCGAAACAGGTCCTAAGCAAGGAAACGTATCAAGCGCTTGTAATGACGACAAAATAGAACGTGGAATTGCTAATGAAAGGTTCAAGTTTGTTTTGACCAGAAAGATTTCTTCGGACCCCATAGAATTGTTTTTTGGCTGGTTAAGGCGGCCTGCTGGAAGCAATGATCAGACAGACGCTAGAGCGGTATTTGCTGGCGTAGAGAAGGCCTTGGAAGCTGGCTTAGTGTCTGCTTCCCAAGATAGCAACGTAATAGAAATGTAAAGACAAGCACTTGGAGTCCTCAGCAGTACACACAAACCTGCAGTCACCCAGCGCGCGCACGACTTCCCACCGGAGACGAAAAGTCTCCTCGAGGACCTACTGAGGACACAGAAAATGTTGCTGCCAGCGCCACACACTGCAGTACTTGCGATGTTAGGAGGTTATTTGGCTCGCGTTGTTCAAGAAAAAATTGATTCTAGCAAGTGCAATGCTCTTGTTACGCGACCAGCCTCATCTGCGCCCAGTGACAAGTTTGATCCGCCATCAGGACAGAGGTGGTCTCCTTTATCCTTCAACGCAGTTTGTGTATGTTCTGTACGCCTTCAAGAACTACGTCGAGGTGTTGCTCAACTATAGAAGGTTCTTATCAAAACCCCTGAAAGCTGCAGTCAACAATGCAGTTGATGCTCTTGCAGAACATGGAGCACTGAAATGTGAGCTTGCTTGCAAGACCCCCACAGCCAGCTTCTGAAACTCATCTGCACAAAGTTTTTCCGGCCTGTTTACGAAGTATGCGTTATCAGTGACTGACAGGAACGAAGTAGTGAAGCCGCTCACATCAAAGCCTCTATCGAAAACAGTGTTAAAGTTGTGGAAACCTTTTTTTCTGCATGTATGTTTTATTCTAACTACGCCAGTGAAAAATTTTCCATTCACTCATCGCTCGCAAAAATGCTTCCTTAATGTTTCTGCTCATATATTAGAACAAATACGAATTGTGCTGAGAATGCGGGTTTTGTACAAAGAAGTACACTAATAATTACCGTCGATAAAGGTGAAAACTGAGGAACTCGTCTCGGTACTGCAGCAAAGTGCGATGTTTGTCCGGTCGCCGCTTTCATAATTTCCTTGATGAGCAGCTTTTATTAAAGTACATGTGCATATGGCCTAACAAAAACAACTTAGCACTTTAACGACCGTGCCTGCATATCACTCTTACTAAACGAAGAGGAGTATACGCAGTAGCAGAATTGCGCGCCACATTTTACGCTGCGTCCAACTCCTGCCGCGTCGTCTGCTCCATCCAGGGCTGCGCGCGCCACTCGTCGGCAGCTTCGCGTACTAGCGCGAACGGCGCCTAACATGGGCGTTCTCCGCGGTTGAGCGGGCACGAAAATATAGAGGAGGCTATGCTCAAACACAAGTCACTCCGTGTTGCAGTACCGCAAAAATTTTTTCACTGTGCGGTTTCACATCACGAAAATCGCAATTATTATTTCACAATCTATGCATAACGATCATAGTACAGGATTCATCGGCATCTTTAGTGAAACTCCTCTTCTGTAGTATTCTGTACTTTCTTCTACCATTAGAGAAAATGTCCACTTCTAGTCGGGTAAGCATTTTTATTATTTCTTGAAACCTACCGTATTCCAAAATTTGCAAGAAATGGCCAACTTTGATTCGCAAAAAAAAATTAACAGCAAGCGTTGATTTTGTTTATAATTTCTCTGAAGAGTGAGTACCTAGTAATCCTAGCTCAACAAAGAAATGTCTTGCTTTTAAAGCAAAAGAAAATGCATAAATGGGACAATATTTACTTCTCTTAACAATACAAGATATTGCAGGTAAAAAAAGTAGATACCAAAATTTTGAATTCGCACTAAGTAGATGTGCCTGCATTTTAGTTGGCACTTTAGTTGGCACTTTACAATATACCTAAGCTTCCTCTTACACACTTAATAGCCTAGTCGTTCTCTTTTAATTACCTTCAAAAATTTATACGCTACTTCGCAAATTTCTCCGGGTCTGCCAAAGCCCAGCAAACAAAAACAGAAGTTTGTACTTCCTAACATGAAGATTTAAATCCTATTCTATTGTTTATTTCATATGTGCATTGTTCACAAAGTGTGTTAATGTTGCTTCCTATTAACTTGTTATTGTCACTGAATACATATGTAAATGACTCTTGATGCGTTTTTGGGGCACCGACTTCTTTGACCTTCAATCTTAACAAGCCGATGTGAAAAAACACTTTTAAATGGTCAGTCATGTTACGCCGAGATGCAGACGGCGGGCGACCCAGGTGCAACTAGCCGATTTTATTTTCTGAACAGGATATTGTTTGGCAGCGCAAACTGTAGCCGAATGAAGTTCTCGTCTCTTATCTATATAATAATTTCGGTTTATATCTGTCCTACATTGCGAAGTCAGTAGATAAAAATATCTCTCAATGATGTAACCTTTTCAATTTCAATCTTTTAGACGAAGAAGAAGGTAAAACGCGTGAACAAGTGGAACGAAAGCTTGCCCAGCTGCATGATCCCGGTTCCATAAACTCCTCTACGAAATAAAGAAAACCATTTGTGCCACTATTCACACCGTAAAAAGTTAACACACAAGGCCATAAATGAGCTGGAGGGACAAGCTTATGTAGATAATCTCGCGTTTTTCTTCGCTTGCAACCGAGGGACAGACAAGGTTGTTTATTTAGAGCAGGATTTTCAGGTGCACGAATAAATTCTTCTAAGAGCTGTATTTTGTGGCCTGGAAAGTGGGAATATACACTTTCTGAATATGCTTGTGTTGCATGGAAGCATAAGCGACCAAGTACCTTGACGTCCCATTGTACGCCTATAAACCCACTGCAATGCAATGGAAAAAATGCCTTTAGCTATACACGGCTACGCTCAGACTTTGGTCCCCCATGGCTTCTAGACATACGTATGATCGACGGCCTGCAACCTGCTTCTGGCCAATAAAAATTATTAAGTGCTGGAAATTATTCACTTTGCATGACTTTGAATACAAAACTTTGATATAGTGTTTATTACTTTTGTGCGAGGTTTGTATTTCGAATATACGAGACGTGATAACCTTTTCCGGCGTGTCAGTGACGGAGCCCTTGAATAAACCATATTTATATGCGAAAGATTGTTTCGCATTTCATGTTTTTAGGAAGCATTTCGTGCATTTCAGATAGCCAATTTATTTATTGTTTTGCCGGCCTTTATTTTATCTTTAATATACTCTAATGTAGTTGTTAATGGGGGTTAATGAATCAAGCACAATTTCCTGTCTGTTTTCTGTTTCTTTTCTGCTCAGTTCTTGTTTTCAGTGTCGCTTATACTGCTATACAAACATTTGATTTCTATGGTCTCCCCTTCACCCATTTACAGGTAGAAACAAGATGAAAAGGAACACGTTCGTCGAAAGCCGACGAGAATCAGTGTGGAGCACACGCAGTAAGCACCACCGGCTACTCTTCCCCGCCCATGCGCCTGGTGCCACACATGCGGCTGCTTACGGCGGCCACGTGATCGGATGTTCCCTTTCATATTGCTTCTACTTGTACCGCCCTGTATACTTCGGCATTCGAGGACATGAAGTAGGTTATGGTCTATGGAGATTCAACGCCCTAAAGTGACTCAGGCTATGAGGGACGGAGTCGTAATGGGCTCCGGAAATTTGACCACCCGGGGTTTGTTAACGCGCACTCACATCGCACTGTACACGGGCCTCTAGAATTTCGCTTCCATCGAAATTCGACCGTCGCGACCCAGATCGACTGCGCGTCTTTCGGGTCAGCAGCCCAGCGCCATTACAATTGAGGCATCGTAGTGGCAGGACATCAAGTACTTCACAGGTTGTCCACAAAGTAATACCCATAATTTTTTTCTTGAAAATTGACAAGAAATACAGCCGCATGTCCGCCAGATCTATATTATATTTCAATCTAATCTCCGTCATCAACTTACAAGGCTTTGCACCACCTGCGAACAAGGGCATGCACACCTGCACTCCACTAGCTTTTTTTCCCTTTGGTGCAGCCATGTATTCCAGGCACGAATGAGGCTCACATCGTCCTGAAGTGCGGATCTGCGAAGCGCATCTTTTAGCGTGCCGAAAACGCCATAATCATACGGTGCCATGTCAGGACTGTAAGAAAGATGGAGCAGATCATTCCACAAAAATTTGGCAATCACTTTATTAGTTTTAAGGTTATTGTGAGGGTGGGCGTTGTCCTTATGAAGAACCTCCATCGGTCTCTCGTTACTTCGGACATGCTGGTAATGATAGTAATTTTAAGTCTTTAGATTGCTATGAAAGGGAGAGATAAAATCAGAGACATTACTTTTACGAGAACCCATACAATAGCACGTAAATCCGTCTCTCCGCATGTCCAAAAACTTCATACTATAGGCTGCAGACTGAAGCGTAGCCCGTTGAAACATGTGTAAGAAAAATTGGCGTTTCGAAAATTGAAGACTGGTTTTCGAGGAAAGTAAATGGCGCCGCATTTGTCTGACATCTCGGTGGACACCAAACCGCTCCGTAAGGGAAGGGAGTAAGGTGGGATTGGAATAAAAAAAAAAAGGTGCCCTAGTGGAGGGCTCCGGAATAATTTCAACCACCTGGGGATGTTGAAGTGCAGTGATATCGCATAACAAACGGGCGCCTGTGCGTTTCGCCTCCATGAAAACGCGCCGCTGCGGTCAGGTTCGAACCCGAGAACTCCAGCTCAGTAACCGAGTTCAGCTAGAGAAATATGCCGTTTTGTGTCTGCAGCTAAATGCCGCCCATGTGATGTTCCAGAATGATTATGATCATGACGTTGGAAAACAATAATGGGTCTAGAAAAAAAGAACAACTATGGATTGCTTCAAAACGCAATATTTAACTAATATGTCCTACTTCGCAAATTTAAGAAGAACTTATATTGATTGCTGTACTCTACGATACCTTGCAACTCTGCATTATGATGACGAACCCCTAGACATTTCTTATAGCTCACAGCCTATGGGGAACTCGCAAGATGGACCGGCATTATCCATTTGTGGTTTCAACGAAATCCTAATTCACACGAATGACTAAACGTTTATTCCAGGGAAGTGTATGTCCAAACATTCAATCGACTACAAATTTATGTGGCACTCCTCGGTGATGCGCTCTGCGTTGCCTTCATTAAAGTGGTTTGCAGCCTGAACCTGTCCTGTTTTGAACAGGATTTCATGCGGCTGCCTAAAGAGCTCGTCAGTAGATCTTGTCGATACCTGCATAGATGTTATTGCAGCGTATAAAATGTGAAATCAGGTTCAATGGAATGGGGGTGTAGCTCGAGCCGTGGTAGAGCGTTCGCTTTTCAAGTGAAATGCCCCGGTTTGAATTCCGGCATCTACAGATATAACGTAATTTTTGCATTCTCGACGTATTTTTTTTTCTGGAATGGGCATCGAGAATGAACTGGGCAAACTCGGTTTATGATATCCAGAATTATAATCCCCTTATAATCTCCTAGGTTAATATTCTCCATCAGTTGGCTCTGACAACCGTTAGCAGAAACAGTTATAGCACTTTTTAAGGATGAATAAATGAATGAATGAATGAATGACCTGTTCATTTCGAAAGGAAGGCTCAAGGCCGTTTGTTAGTGATTTGGATTAAGGAACGGATGAAGGATGAATGGAGCTAACAAAGAAGGCAGTGGTGTGCCGGGACGAGAATCGATAGACGAGAGACACGGTGGAAAAAGTGGATGTTTCCAGTTTCTTCCCTCATTCTGCCACGCGAGCGGCAATGACAAACTTTATCTTCTACTGTGCACTGGCAGGAAAGAGGTAAGAAGGAGAAAGAAGAGAGGACAACGCACCTCCATTATGCACATTAAGCCACTGTCCCGCTATCTATCTCCAAGTTAACAGAACCCCTGTCCTTAGGTCTTACAATCTATCAGGCTAAATACTATTACTACTCCTTTTCTCGTCAAAACGTTCCTGTATCCAGCAACTAACCGCCTGTATCTTGGCCACTCCCCCGCAGTGCGTATGTGCCAGCATTATTTTAGGCCATCCAACCAACCTCCGACCACGCCTATTCTTTAGCTGCTGAGTGCGTAGCTAAAGTCAAACGGTGACACACAGCCAGAGACAGAGTGAAGATATGTCTGGCTTAACATTTATGCGAACTACGCCTAGCCGCTACCTAGAAATTAGGACACGGTGAGCAACCTGGACAGTGTAAAACTGCACGCGGCAATACGAAGGTGCGCTACAGACGGGGAGAAATCGCGTGGGGGGGAGGCATTTAGGGTCCGTCTTAGGGGTATGAGCATTATCGTTCATGTCCCTGTCCATTGGCCTGGAGTCCTTTTTGCATACCGCTTCGCAGACACGGACACATTCTGAGAACCCACAGAAGGCCTCCCTTTAACCAAATCCTATGTATATGTACATGCCTTAGTGGCCTTTTGTTTCCTAACAAAAAAAAGTCTTGGTGCTCTAGGGGTAGCATGTCTGAGCCCGGATCCAAGGGCCACCGGTACGATTTCCCCTCCTATATATCCAGTTCCGATATATCCCAGACGAATTCTGAGCAAAGCACGCCTATGTTCAACGCCCGCACCTTTGTTTTGCGGGTTGTGCACTTTCCTAGCGTTAAAACCTAAACTAACTTAGACATTAATACTTTCAGGATTTGTTTTGAGAAATTGAACAACAGTGACTATCTTTTGTTTCTTGCGCCAGCTCCATCCTTAAACCAGTACATCAGCAGTTTCAAACATGTCTAAAAAATTCAGTCCCTCTTCCAAGAACGCACAGCACAGCCAGCAACTGCTTGCGTTTTAACGCGCTAGCGCTAAGGCTCGCATGCAGCGGAAAGTTCAGCGGCACCGATGACTGCGCCGACGGCGGTGAGAAAATGTGGGTTGGTCGAAAAGGTAGTGACGTAATACGTGGAGCGGCGGATTCAAAAAGTTCATAAAACAACCCACTAATTCTAAATATAAGATCGCAACATGACTCTTTTTTTTTTATTCGAGAAGTGTGCCATGAGGCATAAGTTGAAAAAGGAAAGGGGGGAAGGAATGCACGGGATTGAAAGTTAAAAGGAGTGAAGAACCGTTGCGCTGAGGTAGTCGCAGAGGTTGTTAATGAAACGGTTGTCCATTGTCCACTTCACGAAGTCACTTTCGCGGTTCCACCGCAGGCCCACTTCCCTGAGGAGCCGTTTTCTGATAGAAGCCGTCGCTGGGCACGTCCACAACAAGTGCCGCACGCACATATGTCCGGTGCAGCGCCACAGTGAGGGCACCTGTCAGGTAGTGGCAGATCTTTGGCACGCCACCGATGACGGACAGATGGTGTCAGAGCCGCCCCTGCCCGAATCCGGCGCACGGATACCTCCTCCTGCCGAGTAAGACTACGGGGGAGAGGGTGCGAACACGGAGGAATTAGAGCGCGTGTTCGGTGGCGCAGAACTTCGGAATCGGAAACGTGGGACAGGAACGGATCTGGGGGAAGAGGGGAAGGTGGCGGATCGTCTAATGTATGAAGATGAGTCATAGCATCCGCTTGAATGTTATGTGGATCCTGGGCATGGCCGCGATTCCAGTGTATGCGCACAGGACATGGATACTTTGCGCAGAGCACATGATTAGATTGTGAAATCTGGAACGTTCGTCGAACAGCTTTCAGCTGTTTACGGGCGGCGCGGGAGTCGGTGTAAATGTGAACTGTATTGAATGTTGGAACGAGCGGAAGGGAAGCAATGGCATTGTAAATGGTTTGAAGTTCCAATGCCAGGGGAGTGCACGTATCCGCAGTGTACGTCGCGCGAGAGTTGAGATGCGGATGAGATGGACTATACACAGCAGTAACTCCCCTCTCTGCAGAATGAGATGCATCCGTGTATAATATGCACCCTTCAGGCAGATACGCTGCTGATACCGACGGGGAAACAGTGGGGCGATTGTCAGTGAGCTGGCAATAGGACCACGGTGGAAGTGTCTTTAAACGATGAAGTTTGAGAGACTGTTTTCGAGCTCTATTTCCCACCCGTTGGTCGACGATTTCACTGAGTGTATTAAGTTGGGCGAACTCCTGTAGCACAGGTATGGGTGTCAAACGAGGCAGATATGTTATGACGCGCATAGCCTCACGATTGATAGCTTCAAGGGAGTCCCACTGTCTGCGGGTGAGACGTTGAAATTGAGCCTGATATACTATCCGTGGCTGAAGGATAGAGCGCACAAGCTGGCGGGCCGTATGAGCACGTGCGCCACCAGAGCGCATAGCTAAGCGACGAATCAGATCTAGAGTAGCGAGATCCGATTTACGGGTGGCTGTCAGCCACGGGGTGCCAGTTCCAGATGTATGGAGGAGAAGACCAAGAATACGAACAGTTTCTACCTGTGGAATCAAAGAATTATGTACCGTATGACTCAAACGTCACTGTAGCATGTAAGAATATAATGCAAATTAAATGCACTGCGAACAAAATTGAAATCAGATGTCAATCGAACCGGTATCCCTTGGATCCAGAGTTGCTACCCCTAGGCCTACAATCCTTTTTTTCCTCAAAAAAGGAACTGACGCACGTACGCTCGATTTGATTAAAGGGGGGCCCTGTGTGCCTTCTCCGAAAGTGTACGCGTCTGCAAAGTGATAGCAAAGAGGACTCCAGGCCGCTGAAGGGAAACATTAACGATATTGCGTCATACCCTTAAGGCTTAATTGAAGTGCCTCCCCCGCCCCCCGTGTTTTTTCCACCGTTATCGCACCTTCTTGTTGCTGCGTGCAGTTTTACACAGTTTGGTTGCTCGCCGTGTCTTAATTTCTAGGTAGCGGCTAGGCGTAGCTTGCATCAAATGTCTAGCCAGACTTATTTATCTTCACTCTATCTCTCGCTGTGGGTTACCGTACGACTTCAGTAGGCACTCTGCAGCTGACTAAAAGAAGTGGCCATAGGTAGCATAAGAGGTGCGCTGTCTTCTCTTTTGTCTCCTTGTTCCCTCTTTCCTGCCACTGTACCATAGGAGACAAAGTTTGCCATTATCACTCGCGTGGCAAAAAGAGAGAAGAAACCGGTGACTTCCCCTTCTTGCAGTTTGTCCCTCGGCTATCGATTGTCGTCTCGGCACACAATTCTCTTTGTAAGCTTCATCCATCTTCCAAAAGTGCCACAACAGTACCGGCTAACGGCTGTCAGAGCCACCTGATAGAGATTATGAACCTTAGTCAAGAAATCGAAGCAGGTGGACCTAATTCAGTTTTCTTCGCAATTCTCTAAGCCCATTCCAACAGAAAAAAAAAGAGAATATAAAAAGTTATACCTGGAGGTGCCGGGGATCGAACCCGGGGCCTTTCACGTGCAAAGCGAGTGCTCTACCACTGAGCTACACCCCCATTTCATGCAGGGCGTTTGACTCGGGATCCAAGATGCAGCGGTTTGATTGCCATCTCTTCTTTTTTTTAATTGGTTTTTGGGGAAAGGAAATGGTGCAGTATCTCTCATATATCGTTGGACACCTGAACCGCGCCGTAAGGGAAGGGATAAAGGAGGGAGTGAAAGAAGAAAGAAAGAAGAGGCGCCGTAGTGGAGGGCCACCTTTTCTCAATTTCGTTTTCGGTGCAATTAATTTACTTCATTCTCTTACATGTGATAATGACATTTGAGTCATGTTGCAAGCTTATATTTACAATTTATTCGACATTTTATGAACTTTTCAAATCTATCGCCTAACATATGACGTCACTACCTTTTCGACCAATCCACATTTTCTCACCCTCCACCGGCGCGGTAGGCGGAGCCGTTGAATTCTCCGCTGCATGGGAGCCATGGGAGCCGCTAAAACGCTAGCTGTTACTGGCAGTGCGCTCCTGGAACAGGGGCTGAATTTTTTTGACGTGTTTGACACCGCTGATGTACTGGATGAAGAATGAAGCTGGCGGCAGAAGGAAAACGCAAAAATTGTGTGTGCAATTTCTTGTGCAAATCTTCAAATTTATAATGTCTGCGTTAATTTTAAGTTTTACGTTAGGAAAGTGCACAACCCGCAAAAGATAAATGCCGTGAGTGCACGTAGGCGTGTTTTGCGCTGAGTTCGCCTGTGTTATTGAAGAACTTGATCAGCTGCTTTACCGCTGCCATAGCTGCTTTTCTAATTTAAAAATCCGAGGAAATCTGTAGTACCGAGGTAATGAAGTGAAGTCAACTTTTAAATCTGGCGGTTTTAAGCATGAAAGATTTTTGGCTACTGTAATTTGCAAACTGTAGCAAGCGTCGTTTCGATACAGCACCGGCGCCAGCACGGAAAGTGAAGCCGCAACTAACGGCCACCGAGCCTGAACTTTCCCTCCGGATTGTTTCCTGCAAAAGAAATACTTTCGGATTCCAGAGCCTCGAGAACGAAAGAAACGGAATTTTATAATTTATATAAAGGCTTACATGCCAAGGTTCGCACTTATAATATGGCAATTTAATGTTTCTTCTGCATTGAATACAAATCGAGTTCAGACTTTCTCACAGACCTCACTGAGGATGCCGTGAAACTCGGTTCTGTTGCAGACACATTGCGGAACGCTATATCTGGTCAATACGTTTATGAAGTTCTGTCACGACGAGCATGTCGTTAAAATATTTAATATCGGCGGCACTAGATGTTTTTGCACACAAAATATCAATAATTGATATTTTGAGGCTCAATTTAATATCGAGGAAAGAAACTCAAGTCACTTCAACTAATTTAAAACTCAATTTATAGTCCCAAAAATGATACATTAAAGGCGTGCTTTAGACCTTGCGCACCGAATTCATGTAGAAAAAATAAATACCGCTGATAACGATTATTAGCGCAATAAATCAGGCAGGACTTCGTAACTACAGAACGAATTGATTCGCAGACATTTGAGAAAAAATTTGCAGACCTGTAATGAACTTCTGAGTGCCCACAGAGCACTGAACAAACCACAGTGATATCAAATGTCCACCATCCAGTATAATGAAAGTAAATCATGTTTTGACTGCAGCCACTTTTTCCCGCATGATATGCTACGTCCCTTCCTGTTATCTCAAGTTCAATAAACAATCTGGTGCCTTAGCTCCTAAAGCGTAAGCACGAACGTAACTCTTACAGATTTCCCGCATCACAGTTTTCCACTTCCGATAGCACTGTCAAGTTGTACGCAAAGAAGTCTTAGGGTCTTAACGAAATGTTACATTTATTTTGGAATTATACATAACTGTCTTCCGCGACAATTAACTCGGTGCCCATTTTTATACCATCTTTCTGCCCACCCAAACAGATGGGCGTGGGCCTCGGCTAAAGCGGGCATTCCAAGACGTACTACTTGCATTCTGCGTCTGTACGGGGGAGAACTTCGTCTGGGGTGCCGTGAAGATTGCAAGAGTCTGAGGGTTCTTTGGGGGATGTTGATATTACCTAAGCACGGTAGGATGCGGGAGCGCTGCATGGTTGCTTTTGTTGTGAGGACACTAAACTGAGGCACAGCCTCCTGTCTAAATCAGCCAGCTACATTTTTCCAGTCACTTTCTATTGAAATTATCTTAAAGTTCCTCGGAAACAAAGAAAAACGCGAAAAATAGCCCCAGTCACAACGCTAACAGCAGCGCTTCAGAGCATTATTTCTTGCGGGATTAACAACTGTGGTGCATTTTCTCGAACAGTGCATCTCAAATCAAACTATTATAATAAGGCGCCGTCGATTTACCACGCCCTGAAGTCGTGTCTCACTGGAAGTTGCCGGAGGATCACTTACTCGCGTACCGATGCACCGCACTGTAAACAATACTCGGCCACTGGTTCTCCACTCAACTGTCTTCGAGTGAAAGAAGAGCCTGCGGAAGTAGACTTGAGACTTCTTACAGTAGAATATTATTCATGCCCAGGAAGAAAATAAAAAAAAAGTTATTAACGTTTACGCATAGCTGCAAATCGGGCGATGAAAGGCCGTCTCTGTTCCGCCTCCGCTCTTGCCTGATGGCACGCACGGTCGTTCCGACGTCCAAATCATAGCTCTACGAGGAGTGGCAAGAGAAGACGCAGGACAATGGACCATTGCCTGCTCAAATATCGATCGAGTGGAAAGGAAAGCTTAAGGCAGGATATTGAAAGGGGATGCTGTTTGACCGATATAATTAGGAGTGACCTCGCCTTAGCGCCTTTGCATTATTCTGCGCCCTTCAGTTCAAATACTATCTGGAGCGAGATAAGATCCCTAATGAGGCAGGGATTACTTGTTTTTCATGGCGTGGGTTAATTTGGAATGGTGCGCAATGCATCAATCACGAGTTGTTACGTGATCACGGGTGGCACAAGAAAATAGCGATTTAATAGGTCTTACTTGCTCCCTCCAATTGCTGCTCCTGGAAGAGGCTGGCTTAAAAATTGGAGCGAATCAAATCTATAAAGCCGCAATTGCATTGTAGTTTTTGTAACTGTCACGTGGCCTCAGACCGAATTGTGAGGTCGTAGCTGCGATTCTGCTGCTGAAATTGAAAATTCCACCACTTGTGTCTGACGAGATATCATAGGTGGCCCCAAAGCGCACTTTCTCGGGCGTTGAGCTCGCGATTACTCTTAGTATCTCCGAGTGCGTAAATAAAGCATGAGCATCGGCACACTTCTCTCTTTTCTTAGCTTTGGATTGGTTACTGAACGTCATAATTTACCTTTTACGCATTTAACGATTCAGACCACTTTCAGTTCCTCAGCATCCCCCGCATCCCTTCTCCCTTCACCGTAGATTCCTTTGTTTGCGTCCGGCCTTTCTGCATTCTTCGCCAGAAGCAAAGCGATAACGGCCCTAGCAATAGCACGCTCTATTGCATTGTAGATTCAACGGGACGCCAGCCTTTGTTCTCCTCACGCTCTAAGATAAAGGTACCGGCGGCAAAAAGGTGGCAACTCGGTAAAAAAAGTGGTTTGTTTCACGAAGCATCCTCCCTCTGTTTCTATTTTGATGCTTTAATGCCACTGGCGCTGTTGGTTTTTAATCATGTGCATAAACAATGATATTGCGGTGCACAGGGCTCATTTGTGCAGGGAAGTCTAGCAAGCAGTGAACAAATAAGTGGCATCTGTGGAGGCGTCAAGAAAACTTAAATTGTGGCTGTCCCGAGCAACCGCCTCGTCCTGAGGAGTTCTGAAAGAGGTTTTATTTATTGTTCCTTCGATTTATACCGTCCTCCTTCGCTCGCTTTTAATTTTGTAGCCATATCCTGTTACTGAATTGTCGAAAGAGCTAGCTATCTTCTGCACATAACTGAGACCAGCTTCGGCATCAAGCAACAGTGGGGAGGGCTGAATTGACAGCAATACTTTCACGACTGTGGTGACTGCACCGACGTTTACGGTTCCCAGGAATTGCTTTTCCTTTGGTTAACCTTAGGTGGCATTGACGCTAATTTCTTTAACACGGCACTGGAAGAAATGAAGCCGAATATTTAAATGTGCGTCGCAATCAAAACTGCAGCCTCCGAATATTGAATGCGTATAGCAGCGCATTTTGAAATTTTCATCCATAACTTGTATAGACAGTTGTAATTTGATTTCTATTATGGCCTCAAGGCAAGAGAAAAGCTCTTGTAGGCAAAAATCCAGAAGAGAAATATATAAGTTAAAGTTTATTCATTCATTCATTCATTCATTCATTCATTCATTAATTCATGCATTCATTCATTTATTATTCTGTCAGCCTTTGCAGGCTATTACATAAGTGAAAAAAGAAAAATGCGCATTTATAAGGTGTCAATATCAACAACTAGAGTAGTCCGACAGAATACGCAAACAAATGCACTGTACTGGAACTTACCAGATCGAAGGCAGACCTGAGAGAAAACGATGCGAATCAGTGAGAGCATCGCTGAAGGTAGGTTGGATTTAAATCTCTAAAGGAGGCGTACAAAATGCTTATTCTGACCGAGCAGAGCACCAGGCGGGTCAAAAATCTACAGTGCATTTTTAGACCTTCTGTACACAGAAAACGGATAGAGTCGTGTTTAGTGCAAATCCTTTATTGATTCGTTTATTATTACATTACAAAGACACTGTGTACGAAGATACGAACATAACTGAACAAGGCAGGGTGTTATGGCCCTTTCACGCATGTTTCATACCATCTGCCTTTCCGTAAATATGTACTCGTTTTTTTTTATCTGTACACAGTTTTCTTTACAAATGCGTGAAGGATAAGGCAATGCGGTCTGTGCAGGCAGCTGGCGCAGCGTGGCGGATATCATTTCCATTGCAGTCGGTACGTTAGAACGGTATTAATTAACCATTAGTAATTGCTTAAGTTCTCAATTTTTTGTTGGGTGAACTTCTACAACGTGGGCGAATGGAGTTTTAAAATTTCTGAAAAAGCATTGTGGTTCGGGATATCAAACGTTACATTTTTCCAGCCTAAAACGATTCGATACCAAAACAGACGCTCAACATGCGCCCGAAGTGGTATACGATCCGGAGAACTCTCGGTCGACGAAAAAGCACGCCGTCATTCTAAATTACGTGACTCGCGCAGCTTACTCGTAGCGTTCTTCGTTAGGCGCTCAAAAATAGGAAAATTTGACACGGCGTTGCCAGGCAGACGGATGCGACATGGCGCTTCTGCTACCTTCCTGCCGATATCAAATGATGAAGGCAGTGCTCAGCAAATGTGATTCTCGCTTCTCGCTTCACCTGGTCAGCCACGATGATGCATTTTTGCCCGCCATGCTTCCAGGCTGAACACTGCGTCAGTTTCGTAATTTGATCCCGAAACACCACAGCGTTTTTTCTGGTGCCGCTCCTTTGAACTCGGAGCGTCGCTTCCTTCCTTAGGTTGACAATTTATCGAGTTTCGCAGGGAGGAACGGCGCCGGTAGGCCCGACTCTTTAAGAGCGCTGCTTCGTTTTCCGGGCCTTTGCATGGCTTTCCCAGCCGTCAAACGCGGCTATGCAACTCCAGTTGCATCCCTCGCGTTGGTTGCAGGAAGGGCTCGTTTTGCGCTTAAAATTCCGGGCTCTTTGTCGAAAACCAGTCATATATATATATAGCCTCAGTCGCTTTGGGACGTTAAACCCACATAAAACCAAACCAAAATCAAACCAATTACATTTGTACCTGACAGTTACTAACAGGGATATTAGGTTTTCACTCTTCCGAAAACGCGATTCTCATCGCAGTTGTTTCTCAAAAATTTTGGTTATTGCGCGCGCCTTTCGAAAACCGCGCGTATTTTGTGTGCGCTGAGCCAGCTGAGCAAAACGCTCAAACCATAGCCTCCTCTATTTTTTCCGTGCCTGGTCAAAGGCTGCTGAAGCGCCGCCTGACTCCGCCGTTTTTCTCCGCGGGGCGGCGCTGCCAGCCCTGGATGGACAGCGTGCGCTTAGTTGCGGCCAGCTGCATGCAGGGGCTTCGGCGGCCGCGGAATAAACGTGGGCTTTGCCTACTTCGCAAAGGACCAACTCGTCCTAAGCCATTACCAATTCATGGCTACAACAAAGAGGACCACTCTTTTATATCATCTGGAAAATAAACGGCAGTTTTTCGTGAGTCAGCAGCGCCGAGCGCCTCGACACCAAATTTTTTCTTGTGTTTTCTCTTTCAAATTTTTACAATGGTTCTCTCGAAGTCAACCTAGTTCATATGCCTCGTAGTGTTCTGCCCTGTTCATTTACAGGGAAAGGAGCGCGATCGCAGAACGCTCCCTGGCTGACTCTGAGGGAACATGCATTGTGCTCACTGCCCCGAGAAATCAACGCATAACAGTCAACGCCACTATAAAAATGCGTCACTCTGCCTGCCTAAGTGCCAGCAAAACCATCTCCCGAATCCTGAGAAAGAGGGGTCTCCAGGTTCGCCCAAGTCTACAAGCACTGTTCCGCTTGCTTACAAGTGTTCCGAAAATCGGCCACGGTGAAAAAGAGGGCAAGGCCTTATCTACAAAATTCCTTGCGCCGACTTCGACGCAAGCTACGTCGACGAAAACAAAAATATATAAAAGAAAAAATTCGGCAACACAAAAACGACGTCGACAACTATACAAGAAAGCGCAGTCCTCTAACCGAGCATTCCTAGACACACAATCAACTTCGACGAAACCAGCATACTCGGAGCCGGAACAAGTTAGCAAACACGCGCTTCCTGGAATCCTGGCAAGTTCAAACGACCCCGAACAACATCAACAGCACAAAGGGAAACCTCCCCTCTGTATACGTGTATACTAACAGGGACTGCGCTCTGCAGCTTCCCAGTGAACGTCACCATAGCCCTACAACGTGACTAACAGCTTTAACCATGTTCCAGGCTATCCAGTGTTGCGCAATTGCTCCTCAGGTTGCATCACGTGCCGCCAAGGGAGAGAGCGGCTTAACACAAGAAGGGGCGCTCTCTCATCAACTCGCCCACATTCACAACGTACCTGACGAAGAAATCGAGTAGGTTATTTTGTAACGTCGCGGTTGGCGCCTTTCTCAGTTGGCTTTTTGTCAACATAAATTATATGTGCTATGCCTAATATGTGCTATGCCTTATTGCTGTGTGTCCGGATGCAAGTCTGACGCAAAGCGGAAGACCGAAGGTATTTCCTTCCACGAGATTCCAAGAGACAACGAACTAAGAGCACAGTGGTTAAAAGTTGTCTCTAGAAAGGACTGGGTGCCGAATACCACATTTCGGTATTCGGCCGTCTGCAGCAAGCATTTCGTTTCAAGCGACTACAAGGAAGGATGCAAAACCCGGAAGCTGAAAAGAGGTGCGACTCCAAGCGTTTTTCTGGACTATCCGCAATATATGCAGCCACCTGCGAAGAGACCGCGCAGCGATGCTGCTGTGCGAAAACAGGAAGCGTCCATTCCGTGCCACGTGGCTCTGGTCCGTGCTGCTTTCAAGCCGACAGATGTAAGTAGCGCTTGTCACAACGTCGACGTCGTCTGTCGGTCTACACCACCAACTACGTCGCCTCCTGCACTTGAAAGCTCTGCAAAACATGGATGACTCAATCAGTAACAATGAGTACGTGGTCGAACCGGGAGCCTCAACACCGAGAACTGCAAAAAGACAAGGCGACACAGGCTGACATCCGCAGTTCTATTTCTGCTGTCGAACGCCAGAAGTGGTGACGAAACGAGTGGGACATGAAAACCCCAATAGAGCGAGTGAAACAAACAGTGGACAAGTACAAGGAGGAACTAAGGCAACTGAAAGAGGACTGTCATCTTGCTGCTTTTGCCGGCGTCGTCAAAGCAGCGAGTGAAAAACACTTAGGTGTAAGCCTTCTGGTCTGCCAAGTCAAAAACTTTTCAAAAATCAGCCCAACCTGGTCCGAGCTTGTTGTGCGTGATTGCATAATTTTAAGGAACCTGTGAACACGGGCGTACAAGCAGGTCCGCAAAGAAGGCCTCCTGAAGCTGCCATGCAGCTCTACTTTGCAAAGATTCCTCGGACTCAATTCAGGCGAGGTAAGCTTCACATCCCTTGTTAAGCAACGCTTTGAGGCGGAGGTAACGGGCCTAAAAGCCGAGCAGGCCAAGGTGTGCTCGTTCGTAGTTGATGAGATGCGAATTCAGCAGAGGCTTGAACATATCAAGCAGAGAGATTCATTTGTAGGGGAAGTAGCCCTGGAGAACAGCAGGGAAGACAGAACCAGTAGTGATCCTGTTTTATCCAACTCACTTCTGTGCTTTGTGCTAGTAGGGCTTTCGGTGCGCATCCGGATACCTGCGGGGTATTTCTTCATGAGAAACTGCACTGGCCAGAAGCAGTTTTCTCTGAAAAAGTACGTCCTAAAAGAAGTGGAAAGAACTGGTTTAAGATTGTACGGATTGTGGCTGATAATCACCAAATCAACGTTCTTGCTTTTCAACTGCTGTGTAATGGAAATTTAACGCACTGCATACAGCACGTTCAAGATCCGACACGAAAGTTGTTTCTCGCATTCGTCCAATGTCACAAAATTAAGAACGTGAGATCCCACTTCCTTGCCCGTGAAATCGGTAAGGACGGCGAGGTTTACTCCTCCCACCTGAAAGACCTCTACAAGGTGCAAAAAGAGAGCATCGTGAACCCTCTTCATTTTTTAACGCGTAAGCACGTATATCCGTCAAACATTGAGAAAATGAATGTTTCAAGGGCTGTCTAGGTCCTCTCACCTCCGGAAACTGCTGCGCTCAAACTCATCGAGGAACAGCAGGACACACGTGTGACCTGTGCTTTGCAGCTGTGGGTCAACCATCATGTTTATGGATACGATGCACCGCTGGTTTCTTCTAATGGATGTGAACAATTGCGTGCAGCACATTCATAAAATAAAAAAAATGCCAGACAGCAGACAATATGACTCTGTCTATGATGGGCGCGTGAGTAGGCTGACAACGTCCTTCTTAAGCTATTTTGAAGACATGCGGCGTAACTACCAGGCGAAACAGGTCCTAAGCAAGTAAACGTATCGAGCGCTTGTAATGACGACAAAATCAAACGTGGAATGCGTCAAGTACCTAATGGCTAATGAAAGGTTCAAGTTTGTTTTGACCAGAAAGTTTTGGAAACAATGATCAGACAGACGCTAGAGCGGTATTTGCTGGCGTAGAGAAGGCCTTGTAAGCTGGCTTAGTTTCTGCTTCCCAAGATAGCAACGTAATAGAAAAGTAAAGGCAAGCACTTGGAGTCCGCAGCAGTACACACAAACCTGCAGTCACCCAGCGCGCGCACGACTTCCCACCGGAGGCGAAAAGTCTCTTCGAAGACCTACTGAGGACACAGAAAACGTTGCTGCCAGCGCCACACACTGCAGCACTTGCGATGTTAGGAGGTTATTTGGCTCGAGTTGTTCAAGAAAAAATTGATTGTAGCAACTGCAATGCTCTTGTTACGCGACCAGCCTCATCTGCGCCCAGTGACAGTTTGATCCGCCTTCAGGACAGAGGAAGTCTCCTTTATCCTTCAACGCAGTTTGCGTATGTTCTGTACGCACTCAAGAACTACGTCGAGGTGTTGCTCTACTATAGAAGGTTCTTATGAAAACCCCTGCAATCTGCAGTCAACAATGCAGTTGATGCTCTTGCAGAACATGGAGCACTGAAATGTGAGCTTGCTGCAAGACCACCACAGCCAGCTTCTGAAACTCATCTGCACAAAGTTTTTTCGGCCTGTTTACGAAGTATGCGTTATCAGTGACTGACAGGAACGAAGTAGTGAAGCCGCTCACATCAAAGCCTCTAAAAAAAAAGATGTTAAAGTTCTGGAAACTTTTTTTTCTGCATGTATGTTTTATTCTAACTACGCGACTAAAAAGTTTTCCATTCACTCATCGTTCGCAAAAATGCTTCCTTAATGTTTCTTCTCATATATTGGAACAGACACGACTTGAGCTGATAATGCGGGTTTTGTACAAAGTACACTAATAATTACCGTCGATAAAGGTGAAAACTGAGGAATTCGTCTCGGTACTGCAGCAACGTTCGATGTTTGTCCGGTCGCCGCTTTCATAATTTCCTTGATGAGCAGCTTTTATTAAAGTACATGTGCACATGGCCTAACAAAAACAACTTAGCACTTTAACGACCGTGCCTGCATATCACTCTTACTAAACGAAGAGGAGTATACGCAGTAGCAGAATTGCGCGCCGCATTTTACGCTGCGTCCAACTCCTGCCGCGTCGTCTGCTCCATCCAGGGCTGCGCGCGCCACTCGTCGGCAGCTTCGCGTACTAGCGCGAACGGCGCCTAACATCGGCGTTCTCCGCGGTTGAGCGGGCACGAAAATATAGAGGAGGCTATGCTCAAACACAAGTCACTCCGTGTTGCAGTACCGCAAAAAGCTTTTCACTGTGCAGGATTCACATCACGAAAATCGCAATTAATATTTCACAATCTATGCATAACGATCACAGTACAGGATTCATCGGCATCTTTAAAGTGAAACTCCTCTTCTGTAGTATTCTGTACTTTCTTCGACCATTAGAGAAAATGTCCACTTCTAGTCGGGTAAGCATTTTTATTATTTCTTGAAACCTACCGTATTCCAAAATTTGCAAGAAATGGCCAACTTTGATTCGCAAAAAAAAAAAATTAACAGCAAGCGTTGATTTTGTTTATAATTTCTCTGAAGAGTGAGTACCTAGTAATCCTAGCTCAACAACGAAATGTCTTGCTTTTAAAGCAAAAGAAAACGCATAAATGGGACAATATTTATTTTTCTTATCAATACTAAATATTGCAGGTAAAAAAAAGTAGATACCAAAATTTTGAATTCGCACTAAGTAGATGTGCCTGCATTTTAGTTGGCACTTTAGTTGGCACTTTACAATATACCTAAGCTTCCTCTTACACACTTAATAGCCTAGTCGTTCTCTTTTAATTACCTTCAAAAATTTATACGCTACTTCGCAAATTTCTCCGGGTCTGCCAAAGCCCAGCAAACAAAAATAGAAGTTTGTACTTCCTAACATGAAGATTTCAATCCTATTCTATTGTTTATTTCATATGTGCATTGTTCACAAAGTGTGTTAATGTTGCTTCCTATTAACTTGTTATTGTCACTGAATACATATTTAAATTACTCTTGATGCGTTTTTGGGGCACCGACGTCTTTGAACTTGAATCATAACAAGCCGATGTGAAAAAACAATTTTAAATGGTCAGTCATGTTACGCCGAGATGCAGACGGCGGGCGACCCAGGTGCAACTAGCCGATTTTATTTTCTGAACAGGATATTGTTTGGCAGCGCAAACTGTAGCCGACTGAAGTTCTCGTCTCTTATCTATATAATAATTTCGGTTTATATCTGTCCGACATTGCGAAGTCAGTAGATAAATAATCTCTCAATGACGTAACCTTTTCAATTTCAATCTTTTTGACGAAGAAGAAGGTAAAACGCGTGAACAAGTGGAACGAAAGCTTGCCCAGCTGCATGATCCCGGTTCCATAAACTCCTCTACGAAATAAAGAAAACCATTTGTGCCACTATTCACACCGTAAAAATTTCCCACACAAGGCCATAAATGAGCTGGAGGGACAAGCTTATGTAGATAATCTCGCGTTTTTCTTCGCTTACAACCGAGGGACAGACAAGGTTGTTTATTTAGAGCAGGAGTTTCAGGTGCACGAATAAATTCTTCTAAGAGCTGTATTTTGTGGTCTGGAAAGTGGGAATATACACTTACTGAATATGCTTGTATTGCATGGAAGCATAAGCGACCAAGTACCTTGACGTCCCATTGTACGCCTATAAAATTATTAAGTGCTGGAAATTATTCACTTTGCATGACTTTGTATACAAAACTTTGATTTAGTGTTTATTACTTTTGTGCGAGGTTTGTATTTCGAATATACGAGACGTGATAACCTTTTCCGGCGTGTCAGTGACGGAGGCCTTGAATAAACCATATTTATATGCGAAAGATTGTTTCGCATTTCATGTTTTTAGGAAGCATTTCGTGCATTTCAGATAGTCAATTTATTTAATGTATTGCCGGCCTTTATTTTATCTTTAATATGCTCTAATGTAGTTGTTAATGGGGGTTAATGAATCAAGCATAATTTCCTGCATAATTTTCTGCTGTTTCTTTTCTGCTCAGTTCTTGTTTTCAGTGTCGCGTATACTGCTATACAAACATTTGATTTCTATGGTCTCCCCTTCACCCATTTACGGGTAGAAAGAAGATGAAAAGGAACGCGTTCGTCGAAAGCCGACGAGAATCAGTGTGAAGGAGCACACGCAGTAAGCACCACCGGCTACTCTTCCCCGCCCATGCGCCTGGTGCCACACATGCGGCTGCTTACGGCGGCCACGTGATCGGATGTTCCCTTTCATATTGCTTCTACTTGTACCGCCCTGTATACTTCGGCATTCGAGGACATGAAGTAGGTTATGGTCTATGGAGATTCAACGCCCTAAAGTGACTCAGGCTATGAGGGACGGAGTCGTAATGGGCTCCGGAAATTTGACCACCCGGGGTTTGTTAACGCGCACTCACATCGCACTGTACACGGGCCTCTAGAATTTCGCTTCCATTGAAATTCGACCGTCGCGACCCAGATCGACTGCGCGTCTTTCGGGTCAGCAGCCCAGCGCCATTACAACTGAGGCATCCTAGTTGCAGGACATCAAGTACTTTACAGGATGTCCATAAAGTAATACCCATAATTTTTTTCATGAAAATTGACAAGAAATACAGCCGCATGTCCGCCAGATCTATATTATATTTCAATCTAATCTCCGTCATCAACTTACAAGGCTTTGCACCACCGGCGAACAAGGGCATGCACACCTGCACTCCACTAGCTTTTTTACCCTTTGGTGCAGCCATGTATTCCAGGCACGAATGAGGCTCACATCGTCCTGAAGTGCGGATCTGCGAAGCGCATCTTTTAGCGGCCCGAAAACGCCATAATCATACGGTGCCATGTCAGGACTGTAAGAAAGATGGAGCAGACCATTCCACAAAAATTTGGCAATCACTTTATTAGTTTTCAGGTTATTGTGAGGGTGGGCGTTGTCCTTATGAAGAACCTCCATCGGTCTCTCGTTACTTCCGACATGCTGGTAATGATAGTAATTTTAAGTCTTTAGATTGCTATGAAAGGGAGAGAAAAAATCAGAGACATTACTTTTACGAGAACCCATACAATAGCACGTAAATCCGTCTCTCAGCATGTCCAAAAACTTCATACTATAGGCTGCAGACTGAAGCGTAGCCCGTTGAATTATGTGTAAGAAAAATTGGCGTTTCGAAGATTGAAGACTGGTTTTTGAGGAAAGTAAGTGGCGGCGCATTTGTCTGACATCTCGGTGGACACCAAACCACTCCGTAAGGGAAGGGAGTAAGATGGGATTGGAATAAAAAAAAAGGTGCCCTAGTGAAGGGCTCCGGAATAATTTCAACCACCTGGGGATGAAGTGCAGTGATATCGCATAACACACGGGAGCCTGTGCGTTTCGCCTCCATGAAAACGCGTGCGCTGCGGTCAGGTTCGAACCCGAGAACTCCAGCTCAGTAACCGAGTTTAGCTAGAGAAATATGCCGTTTTGTGTCTGCAGCGGAATGCCGCCCTTGTGATGTTCCAGAATGATGATGATCATGACGTTGGAAAACAATACTGGGTCTAGAAAAAAAGAACAACTATGGATTGCTTCAAGACGCAATATTAAACTAATATGTCCTACTTCGCAAATTTAAGAAGAACTTATATTGATTCCTGTACTCTACGATACCTTGCAACTCTGCATTATGATGACGAACCCCTAGACATTTCTTATAGCTCACAGCCTATGGGGAACTCGCATGATGGACCGGCATTATCCATTTGTGGTTTCAACGAAATACTAATTCACACGAAAGACTAAACGTTTATTCCAGGGAAGTGTATGTCCAAACATTCAATCGACTACAAATTTATGTGGCACTCCTCGGTGATGCGCTCTGCGTTGACTTCATTAAAGTGGTTTGCAGCCTGAACCTGTCCTGTTTTGAACAGGATTTCATGCGGCTGCCTAAAGAGCTCGTCAGTAGATCTTGTCGATACCTGCATAGATGTTATTGCAGCGTATAAAATGTGAAATCAGGTTCAATGGAATGGTGGTGTAGCTCGAGCCGTGGTAGAGCGTTCGCTTTTCAAGTGAAATGCCCCGGTTTGAATTCCGGCATCTACGGATATAACGTAATTTTTACATTCTCGACGTATTTTTTTTTTCTGGAATGGGCATCGAGAATGAACTGGGCAAACTCGGTTTATGATATCTAGAATTATAATCCCCTTATAATCTCCTAGGTTAATAATCTCCATCAGTTGGCTCTGACAACAGTTAGCAGAAACAGTTATAGCACTTTTTAAGGATGAATGAATGAATGAATGAATGAATGAATGAATGAATGAATGAATGAATGAATGAATGAATGAATGAATGAATGAATGAATGACCTGTTCATTTCGAAACGAAGGCTCAAGGCCGTTTGTTAGTGATTTGGATTAAGGAACGGATGAAGGATGAATGGAGCTAACAAAGAAGGCAGTGGTGTGCCGGGACGAGAATCGATAGACGAGAGACACGGTGGAAAAAGTGGATGTTTCCAGTTTCTTCCCTCATTCTGCCACGCGAGCGGCAATGACAAACTTTATCTTCTACTGTGCACTGGCAGGAAAGAGGTAAGAAGGAGAAAGAAGAGAGGACAACGCACATCCATTATGCACATTAAGCCACTCTCCCGCTATCTATCTCCAAGTTAACAGAACCCCTGTCCTTGCGTCTTACAATATATCAGGATAAATACTATTACTACAACTTTTCTCGTCAAAACGTTCCTGTATCCAGCAACTAACCGCCTGTATATTGGCCACTCCCCCGCAGTGCGTATGTGCCAGCATTATTTTAGGCCAACCAACCAAACTCCGACCACGCCTATTCTTTAGCTGCTGAGTGCGTAGCTAAAGTCAAACGGTGACCCACAGCCAGAGACAGAGTGAAGATATGTCTGGCTTAACATTTATGCGAACTACGCCTAGCCGCTACCTAGAAATTAAGACACGGTGAGCAACCTGGACAGTGTAAAACTGCACGCGGCAATAAGAAGGTGCGCTACAGACGGGGAGAAATCGCGGGGGGGGGGGGGGGGGGGGGAGGCACTTAGGGTCCGTCTTAGGGGTATGGGCATTATAGTTCATGTCCCTGTCCATCGGCCTGGAGTCCTCTTTGCATACCGCTTCGCAGACACGGACACTTTCTGAGAAGCCACAGAAGGCCTCCCTTTAACCAAATCCTATGTATATGTACATGCCTTAGTGGCCTTTTGTTTCTTAACAAAAAAAAGTCTTGGTGCTCTAGGGGTAGCATGTCTGAGCCCGGATCCAAGGGCCACCGGTACGATTTCCTCTTCTATATATCCAGTTCCGATACATCCCAGACGAATTTTGAGCAAAGCAGCCTATCTTCAACGCCAGCACCTTTGTTTTGCGGGTTGTGCACTTTCCTAGCGTTAAAACCTAAAATAACTCAGACATTAACACTTTCAGAATTTTTTTTTTGAGAAATTGAACAACAGTTACTACTTTTTTTTTCTTGCGCCAGCTCCATCCTTAAACCAGTACATCAGCAGTTTCAAACATGTCTAAAAAATTCAGTCCCTCTTCCAAGAACGCACAGCACAGCCAGCAACTGCTTGCGTTTTAACGCGCTAGCGCTAAGGCTCGCATGCCGCGGAAAGTTCAGCGGCACCGATGACTGCGCCGACGGCGGTGAGAAAATGTGGGTTGGTCGAAAAGGTAGTGACGTAATACGTGGAGCGGCGGATTCAAAAAGTTCATAAAACAACCCACTAATTCTAAATATAAGATCGCAACATGACTCTTTTTTTTTATTCGAGAAGTGTGCCATGAGGCATAAGTTGAAAAAGGAAAGGGGGGGAAGGAATGCACGGGATTGAAAGTTAAAATAAGGAGTGAAGAACCGTTGCGCTGAGGTAGTCGCAGAGGTTGTTAATGAAACGGTTGTCCATTGTCCACTTCACGAAGTCACTTTCGCGGTCCCACCGCAGGCCCACTTCCCTGAGGAGCCGTTTTCTGATAGAAGCCGTCGCTGGGCACGTCCACAACAAGTGCCGCACATCACATATGTCCGGTGCAGCGCCACAGTGAGGGCACCTGTCAGGTAGTGGCAGATCTTAGGCACGCCACCGATGACGGACAGATGGTGTCAGAGCCGCCCCTGCCCGAATCCGGCGCACGGATACCTCCTCCTGCCGAGTAAGACTACGGGGGAGAGGGTGCGAACACGGAGGAATTAGAGCGCGTGTTCGCTGGCGCAGAACTTCGGAATCGGAAACGTGGGACAGGAACGGATCTGGGGGAAGAGGGGAAGGTGGCGGATCGTCTAATGTATGAAGATGAGTCATAGCATCCGCTTGAATGTTATGTGGATCCTGGGCTTGGCCGTGAATCCAGTGTATGCGCACAGGACATGGATACTTTGCGCAGAGCACATGATTAGATTGTGAAATCTGGAACGTTCGTCGAACAGCCTTCAGCTGTTTAAGGGCGGCGCGGGAGTCGGTGTAAATGTGGACTGTATTGAATGTTGGAACGAGCGGAAGGGAAGCAATGGCATTGTAAATGGTTTGAAGTTCCAATGCCAGGGGAGTGCACGTATCCGCAGTATACGTCGCGCGAGAGTTGAGATGCGGATGAGATGGACTATACACAGCAGTAACTCCCCTCTCTGCAGAATGAGATGCATCCGTGTATAATATGCACCCTTCAGGCAGATACGCTGCTGATACCGACGGGGAAACAGTGGGGCGATTGTCAGTGAGCTGGCAATAGGACCACGGTGGAAGTGTCTTTAAACGATGAAGTTTGAGAGACTGTTTTCGAGCTCTATTTGCCACCCGTTGGTCGATGATTTCACTGAGTGTATTAAGTTGGGCGAACTCCTGTAGCACAGGTATGGGTGTCAAACGAGGCAGATGTGTTATGACGCGCATAGCCTCACGATTGATAGCTTCAAGGGAGTCCCACTGTCTGCGGGTGAGACGTTGAAATTGAGCCTGATATACTATCCGTGGCTGAAGGATAGAGCGCACAAGCTGGCGGGCCGTATGAGTACGTGCGCCACCAGAGCGCATAGCTATGCGGCGAATCAGACCTAGAGTAGCGTGAGCTGATTTACGGGTGGCTGTCAGCCACGGGGTGCCAGTCCCAGATGTATGGAGGAGAAGACCAAGAATACGAACAGTTTCTACCTGTGGAATCAGAGAATTATGTACCGTATGACTCAAACGTCACTATAGCATGTAAGAATATAATGCAACTTAAATGCACTGCGAACAAAATTGAAATCAGATGTCAATCGAACCGGTATCCCTTGGATCCAGAGTTGCTACCCCTAGGCCTACAAGCCTTTTTTTCCTCAAAAAAGGAACTGACGCACGTACGCTCGATTTGATTAAAGGGGGGCCCTGTGTGCCTTCTCCGAAAGTGTACGCGTCTGCAAAGTGATAGCAAAGAGGACTCCAGGCCGCTGAAGGGAAACATTAACGATATTGCGTCATACCCTTAAGGCTTAACTGAAGTGCCTCCCCCGCCCCCCGTGTTTTTCCCACCGTTATCGCACCTTCTTATTGCTGCGTGCAGTTTTACACAGTTTGGTTGCTCGCCGTGTCTTAATTTCTAGGTAGCGGCTAGGCGTAGCTTGCATCAAATGTCTAGCCAGACTTATTTATCTTCACTCTATCTCTCGCTGTGGTTTACCGTACGACTTCAGTAGGCACTCTGCAGCTGACTAAAAGAAGTGGTCATAGGTAGCATGAGAGGTGCGCTGTCTTCTCTTTTGTCTCCGTGTTACCTCTTTCCTGCCACTGTACCATAGGAGACAAAGTTTGCCATTATCGCTCGCGTGGCAAAAAGAGAGGAGAAACCGGTGACTTCCCCTTCCTGCAGTTTGTCCCTCGGCTATCGATTGTCGTCTCGGCACACAATTCTCTTTGTAAGCTTCATCCATCTTCCAAAAGTGCCACAACAGTAGCGGCTAACGGCTGTCAGAGCCACCTGATAAAGATTATGAACCTTAGGCAAGAAATCGAAGCATGTGGACCTAATTCAGTTTTCTTCGCAATTCTCTATGCCCATTCCAACAGAAAAAAAAGAGAATATAAAAAGTTATACCTGGAGGTGCCGGGGATCGAACCCGGGGCCTTTCACATGCAAAGCGAGCGCTCTACCACTGAGCTACACCCCCATTTCATGCACGCCATTTGACTCCGGATCTAAGATGCAGCAGTTTGATTGCCATCTCTTCTTTTTTTTAATTGGTTTTAGGGGAAAGGAAATGGTGCAGTATCTCTCATATATCGTTGGACACCTGAACCGCGCCGTAAGGGAAGGGATAAAGGAGGGAGTGAAAGAAGAATGAAAGAAGGGGCGCCGTAGTGGAGGGCCACCTTTTCTCAATTTCGTTTTCGGTTCAATTAATTTACTTCATTCTCTTACATGTGATAATGACATTTGAGTCATGTTGCAAGCTTATATTTACAATTTCTGCGACATTTTATGAACTTTTCAAATCTATCGCCTAACATATGACGTCACTACCTTTTCGACCAATCCACATTTTCTCACCCTCCACCGGCGCGGTAGGCGGAGCCGTTGAATTCTCCACAGCATGGGAGCCATGGGAGCCGCTAAAACGCTAGCTGTTACTGGCAGTGCGCTCCTGGAACAGGGGCTGAATTTTTTTGACGTCTTTGACACCGCTGATGTACTGGATGAATAATGAAGCTGGCGGCAGAAGGAAAACGCAATAATTGTGTGTGCAATTTCTTGTGCAAATCTTCAAATTAATAATGTCTGCGTTAATTTTAAGTTTTACGTTAGGAAAGTGCACAACCCGCAAAAGATAAATGCCGTGAGTGCACGTAGGCGTGTTTTGCGCTGAGTTCGCCTGGGTTATTGAAGAACTTGATCAGCTGCTTTACCGCTGTCATAACTGCTTTTCTAGTTTTAAAATCCGAGGAAATCTGTAGTACCGAGGTAATGAAGTGAAGATCAATTTTTTAAATCTGGCGGTTTTAAGCATGAAAGATTTTTGGCTACTGTAATTTGCAAACTGTAGCAAGCGTCGTTTCGATACAGCACCGGCGCCAGCCCGGAAAGTGAAGCCGCAACTAACGGCCACCGAGCCTGAACTTTCCCTCCGGATTGTTTCCTGCAAAAGAAATACTTTCGGATTCCAGAGCCTCGAGAACGAAAGAAACGGAATTTTATAATTTATATAAAGGCTTACATGCCAAGGTTCGCACTTATAATATGGCAATTTAATGTTTCTTCGCCAATGAATACAAATCGAGTTCAGACTTTCTCACAGACCTCACTGAGGATGCCGTGAAACTCGGTTCTGTTGCAGACACATTGCGGAACGCTATATCTGGTCATTACGTTTATGAAGTTATGTCACGACGAGAATGTCGTTAAAATATTTAATATCGGCGGCACTAGATGTTTTTGCACACAAAATATCAATAATTGATATTTTGAGGCTCAATTTAATATCGAGGAAAGAAACTCAAGTCACTTCAACTAATTTAAAACTCAATTTATAGTCCCAAAAATGATAATTAAAGGCGTGCTTTAGACCTTGCGCACCGAATTCATGTAGAAAAAATAAATACCGCTGATAACGATTATTAGCGCAATAAATCAGGCAGGACTTCGTAACTACAGAACGAATTGATTCGCAGACATTTGAGAAAAAATTCGCAGACCTGTAATGAACTTCTGAGTGCCCACAGAGCACTGAACAAACCACAGTGATATCAAATGTCCACCATACAGTATAATGAAAGTAAATCATGTTTTGACTGCAGCCACTTTTTCCCGCATGATATGCTACGTCCCTTCCTGATATCTCATGTTCAATAAACAATCTGGTGCCTTAGCTCCTAAAGCGTAAGCACGAACGTAACTCTTACGGATTTCCCGCATCACAGTTTTCCACTTCCGATAGCACTGTCAAGTTGTACGCAAAGAAGTCTTAGGGTCTTAACGAAATGTTACATTTATTTTGGAATTATACATAACTGTCTTCCGCGACAATTAACTCGGTGCCCATTTTTATACCATCTTTCTGCCCACCCAAACAGATGGGCGTGGGCCTCGGCTAAAGCGGGCATTCCAAGACGTACTACTTGCATTCTGCGTCTGAACGGGGGAAAACTTCGTCTAGGGTGCAGTGAAGATTGCAAGAGTCTGAGGGTGCTTTGGGGGATGTTGATATTACTTAAGCACGGTAGGATGCGGGAGCGCTGCATGGTTGCTTTTGTTGTGAGGACACTAAACTGAGGCACAGCCTCCTGTCTAAATCAGCCAGCTACATTTTTCCAGTCACTTTCTATTTAAATTATCTTAAAGTTCCTCGGAAACAAAGAAAAACGCGAAAAATAGCCCCAGTCCCAACGCTAACAGCAGCGCTTCAGAGCATTAATTTGTTGCGGGATTAACAACTGTGGTGCATTTTCTCGAACAGTGCATCTCAAATCAAACTATTATAATAAGGCGCCGTCGATTTACCACGCCCTGAAGTCGTGTCTCACTGGAAGTTGCTGGAGGATCACTTACTCGCGTACCGATGCACCGCACTGTAAACAATACTCGGCCACTGGTTCTCCACTCAACTGTCTTCGAGTGAAAGAAGAGCCTGCGGAAGTAGACTTGAGACTTCTTACAGTAGAATATTATTCATGCCCAGGAAGAAAATAAAAAAAAAGTTATTGACGTTTACGCATAGCTGCAAATCGGGCGATGAAAGGCCGTCTCTGTTCCGCCTCCGCTCTTGCCTAATGGCACGCACGGTCGTTCCGACGTCCAAATCATAGCTCTACGAGGAGTGGCAAGAGAAGACGCAGGAGAATGGACCATTGCCTGCTCAAATATCGATCGAGTGGAAAGGAAAGCTTAAGGCAGGATATTGAAAGGGGATGCTGTTTGACCGATATAATTAGGAGTGACCTCGCCTTAGCGCCTTTGCATTATTCTGCGCCCTTCAGTTCAAATACTATCTGGAGCGAGATAAGATCCCTAATGAGGCAGGGACAACTTGTTTTTCATGGCGTGGGTTAATTTGGAATGGTGCGCAATGCATCAATCACGAGTTGTTACGTGATCACGGGAGGCACAAGAAAATAGCGATTTAATAGGTCTTACTCGCTCCCTCCAATTGCTGCTCCTGGAAGAGGCTGGCTTAAAAATTGGAGCGAATCAAATCTATAAAGCCGCAATTGCATTGTAGTTTTTGTAACTGTCACGTTGCCTCAGACCGAATTGTGAGGCCGTACCTGCGATTCTGCTGCTGAAATTGAAAATTCCACCACTTGTGTCTGAGGAGATATCATAGGTGGCCCCAAAGCGGACTTTCTCGGGCGTTGAGCTCGCGATTACTCTTAGTATCTCCGAGTGCGTAAATAAAGCATGAGCATCGGCACACTTCTCTCTTTTCTTAGCTTTGGATTGATTACTGAACGTCATAATTTACCATTTACGCATTTAACGATTCAGACCACTTTCAGTTCCTCAGCATCCCCCGCATCCCTTCTCCCTTCACCGTAGATTCCTTTGTTTGCGTTCGGCCTTTCTGCATTCTTCGCCAGAAGCAAAGCGGGAACGGCCCTAGCAATAGCACGCTCTATTGCATTGTAGATTCAACGGGACGCCAGCCTTTGTTCTCCTCACGCTCTAAGATAAAGGTACCGGCGGCAAAAAGGTGGCAACTCGGTAAGAAAAGTGGTTTGTTTCACGAAGCATCCTCCCTCTGTTTCTATTTTGATGCTTTAATGCCACTGGTGCTGTTGGTTTTTAATCATGTGCATAAACAATGATATTGCGGTGCACAGGGCTCATTTGTGCAGGGAAGTCTAGCAAGCAGTGAACAAATAAGTGGCATCTGTGGAGGCGTCAAGAAAACTTAAATTGTGGCTGTCCCGAGCAACCGCCTCGTCCTGAGGAGTTCTGAAAGAGGTTTTATTTATTGTTCCTTAGATTTATACCGTCCTCCTTCGCTCGCTTTTAATTTTGTAGCCATATCCTCTTACTTAATTGTCGAAAGAGCTAGCTATCTTCTGCACATAACTGAGACCAGCTTCGGCATCAAGCAACAGTGGGGAGGGCTGAATTGACAGCAATACTTTCCCTACTGTGCTGACTGCACCGACGTTTACGGTTCCCAGGAATTGCTTTTCCTTTGGTTAACCTTAGGTGGCATTGACTCTAATTTCCTTAACACGGCACGGGAAGAAATGAAGCCGAATATTTAAATGTGCGTCGCAATCAAAACTGCAGCCTCCGAAGATTGAATGCGTATAGCAGCGCATTTTGAAATTTTCATCCATAACTTGTATAGACAGTTGTAATTTGATTTCTATTATGGCCTCAAGGCAAGAGAAAAGCTCTTGTAGGCAAAAAATCCAGAAGAGAAATATATAAGTTAAAGTTTATTCATTCATTCATTCATTCATTCATTCATTCATTCATTCATTCATTTATTATTCTGTCAGCCTTTGCAGGCTATTACATAAGTGAAAAAAGAAAAATGCGCATTTATAAGGTGTCAATATCAACAACTAGAGTAGTCCGACAGAATACGCAAACAAATGCACTGTACTGGAACTTACCAGATCGAAGGCAGACCTGAGAGAAAACGATGCGAATCAGTGAGAGCATCGCTGAAGGTAGGTTGGATTTAAATCTCTAAATTACGCGTACAAAATGCTTATTCTGACCGAGCAGAGCACCAGGCGGGTCAAAAATCTACAGTGCATTTTTAGAGCTTCTGTACACAGAAAACGGATAGAGTCGTGTTTAGTGCAAATCCTTTATTGATTCGTTTATTATTACATTACAAAGACACTGTGTACGAAGATACGAACATAACTGAACAAGGCAGGGTGTTATGGCCCTTTCACGCATGTTTCATACCATCTGCCTTTCCGTAAATATGTACTCATTTTTTTTATCTGTACACAGTTTTCTTTACAAATGCGTGAAGGATAAGGCAATGCGGTCTGTGCAGGCAGCTGGCGCAGCGTGGCGGATATCATTTCCATTGCAGTCGGTACGTTAGAACGGTATTAATTAACCATTAGTAATTGCTTAAGTTCTCAATTTTTTGTTGGGTGAACTTCTACAACGTGGGCGAATGGAGTTTTAAAATTTCTGAAAAAGCATTGTGGTTCGGGATATCAAACGTTAAATTTGCTAGCCTAAAACGATTCGATACCAAAACAGACGCTCAACATGCATGCGCCCGAAGTGGTATACGATCCGGAGAACTCTCGGTCGACGAAAAAGCACGCCGTCATTCTAAATTACGTGACTCGCGCAGCTTACTCGTAGCGTTCTTCATTAGGCGCTCAAAAATAGGAAAATTTGACACGGCGTTGCCAGGCAGACGGAAGCGACATGGCGCTTCTGCTACCTTCCTGCCGATATCAAATGATGAAGGCAGTGCTCAGCAAATGTGATTCTCGCTTCTCGCTTCACCTAGTGAGCCACGATGATGCATTTTGGCCCGCCATGCTTCCAGGCTGAACACTGCGTCAGTTTCGTAATTTGATCCCGAAACACCACAGCGTTTTTTCTGGTGCCGCTCCTTTGAACTCGGAGCGTCGCTTCCTTCCTTAGGTTGACAATTTATCGAGTTTCGCAGGGAGGAACAGCGCCGGTAGGCCCGACTCTTAAAGAGCGCTGCTTCGTTTTCCGGGCCTTTGCATGGCTTTCCCAGCCGTCAAACGCGGCTATGCAACTCCAGTTGCATCCCTCGCGTTGGTTGCAGGAAGGGCTCGTTTTGCGCTTAAAATTCCGGGCTCGTTGTCGAAAACCACAGTCATATATATATATATATATATATATATATATATATATATATATATATATATATATATATATATATATATATATATATATATATATATATATATATATATATATATATATATATATATATATATATATATATATATATATATATATATATATATATATATATATATATATATATATATATAGCCTCAGTCGCTTTGGGACATTAAACCCACATAAAACCAAACCAAAATCAAACCAATTACATTTGTACCTGACAGTTACTAACAGGGATATTAGGTTTTCACTCTTCCGAAAACGCGATTCTCATCGCAGTTGTGGCTCAACAATTTTGGTTATTGCGCGCGCCTTTCGAAAACCGCGCGTATTTTGTGTGCGCTGAGCCAGCTGAGCAAAACGCTCAAACCATAGCCTCCTCTCTTTTTTTTGTGCCTGGTCAAAGGCTGCTCAAGCGCCGCCTGACTCCGCCGTTTTTCTCCGCGGGGCGGCGCTGCCAGCCCTGGATGGACAGGCGTGCGCGTAGTTGCGGCCAGCTGCATGCAGGGGCTTCGGCGGCCGCGGAATAAACGTGGGCTTTGCCTACTTCGCAAAGGACCAACTCGTCCTAAGCCATTACCAATTCATGGCTACAACAAAGAGGACCGCTCTTTTATATCATCTGGAAAATAAACGGCAGTTTTTTGTGAGTCAGCAGCGCCGAGCGCCTCGACACCAGATTTTTTCTTGTGTTTTCTCTTTCAAATTTTTACAATGGTTCTCTCGAAGTCAACCTACTTCATATGCCTCGTAGTGTTCTGCCCTGTTCATTAACAGGGAAAGGAGCGCGATCGCAGAACACTCCCTGGCTGACTCTGCGGGAACATGTATTGTGCTCACTGCCCCGAGAAATCAACGCATAACAGTCAACGCCACTATAAAAATGCGTCACTCTGCCTGCCTAAGTGCCAGCGAAACCATCTCCCGAATCCTGAGAAAGGGGGGTCTCCAGGTTCGCCCAAGTCTACAAGCACTGTTCCGCTTGCTTACCAGGTGTTCCGAAAATCAGCCACGGTGAAAAAGAGCGCAAGGACTTATCTACAAAATTCCTTGCGCCGACTTCCACGCAAGCTACGTCGACGAAACCAAAAATATATAACAGAAAAAACTCGGCAACACAAAAACGACGTCGACAACTATACAAGAAAGCGCAGTCCTCTAACCGAGCATTCCTAAGACACACAATCAACTTCGACGAAACCAGCATACTCGGAGCCGGAACAAGTTAGCAAAGACGCGCTTCATGGAATCCTGGCAAGTTCAAACGACCCCGAACAACATCAACAGCACAAAGGGAAACCTCCCCTCTGTATACGTGTATACTAACAGGGACTGCGCTCTGCAGCTTCCCAGTGAACGTCACCATAGTCCTACAACGTGACTAACAGGTTTAACCATGTTCCAGGCTATCCAGTGTTGCGCAATTGCTCCTCAGGTTGCATCACGTGCCGCCAAGGGAGAGAGCGGCTTAACCCAAGAAGGGGCGCTCTCTCTTCAACTCGCCCACATTCACAACGTACCTGACGAAGAAACCGAGTAGGTTATTTTGTAACGTCGCGGTTGGCGACTTTCTCAGTTGGCTTTTTGTCAACATAAATTAATATGTGCTACGGCTTATTGCTGTGTGTCCGGATGCAAGTCTGACGCAAAGCGGAAGACCGAAGGTATTTCCTTCCACGAGATTCCAAAAGACAACGAACTAAGAGCACAGTGGTTAAAAGTTGTCTCTAGGAAGGACTGGGTGCCGAATACCACATTTCGGTATTCGGCCGTCTGCAGCAAGCATTTCGTTTCAAGCGACTACAAGGAAGGATGCAAAACATGGAAGCTGAAAAGAGGTGCGACTCCAAGCGTTTTTCTGGACTATCCGAAATATATGCAGCCACCTGCGAAGAGACCGCGCAGCGATGCTGCTGTGCGAAAACAGGAAGCGTCCATTCCGTGCCACGTGGCTCTGGTCCGTGTTGCTTTCAAGCCGACAGATGTAAGTAGCGTTTGTCACAACGTCGACGTCGTCTGTCGGTCTACACCACCAACTACGTCGTTCTTGAAAGCTCTGCAAAACATGGATGACTCAATCAGTAACAATGAGTACGTGGTCGAACCGGGAGCCTCAACACCGAGAACTGCAAAAAGACAAGGCGACACAGGCTGACATCCGCAGTTCTATTTCTGTTGTCGAACGCCAGAAGTGGCGACGAAACGAGCGGGACTTGAAAACCCCAATAGAGCGAGTGAAGCAAACAGTGGACAAGTACAATGAGGAACTAAGGCAACTGAAAGAGGACTGTCATCTTGCTGCTTTTGCCGGCGTCGTCAAAGGAGCGAGTGAAAAACCCTTGGTGTAAGCCTTCTGGTCTGCCAAGTCAAAAACGTTTCAAAAATCAGGCCAACCTGGTCCGAGCTTGTTGTGCGTGATTGCATAATTTTAAGGAACCTGTGAACACGGGCGTACGAGCAGGTCCGCAAAGAAGGCCTCCTGAAGCTGCCTTGCAGCTCTACTTTGCAAAGATTCCTCGGACTCAATTCAGGCGAGGTAGGCTTCACATCCCTAGTTAAGCAACGCTTTGAGGCGGAGGTAACGGGCCTAAAAGCCGAGCAGGCCAAGGTGTGCTCGTTCGTAGTTGATGAGATGCGAATTCAGCAGAGGCTTGAACATATCAAGCAGAGAGATTCATTTGTAGGGGAAGTAGCCCTGGAGAACAGCAGGGAAGACAGAACCAGTAGTGATCCTGTTTTATCCAACTCACTTCTGTGTTTTGTGCTAGTAGGGCTTTCGGTGCGCATCCGGATACCTGCGGGGTATTTCTTCATGAGAAACTGCACTGGCCAGAAGCAGTTTTCTCTGAAAAAGTACGTCCTAAAAGAAGTGGAAAGAACTGGTTTAAGATTGTACGGATTGTGGCTGATAATCACCAAATCAACGTTCTTGCTTTTCAACTGCTGTGTAATGGAAATTTAACGCACTGCATACAGCACGTTCAAGATCCGACACGAAAGTTGTTTCTCGCGTTCGACCAATGTCACATAATTAAGAACGTGAGATCCCACTTCCTTGCCCGTGAAATCGGTAAGGACGGCGAGGTTTACTCCTCCCACCTGAAAGACCTCTACAAGGTGCAACAAGAGAGCATCGTGAACCCTCTTCATTTTTTAACGCGTAAGCACGTATATCCGTCAAACATTGAGAAAATGAATGTTTCAAGGGCTGTCTAGGTCCTCTCACCTCCGTGAACTGCTGCGCTCAAACTCATCGAGGAACAGCAGGACACACGTGTGACCTGTGCTTTGCAGCTGTGGGTCAACCATCATGTTTATGGATACGATGCACCGCTGGTTTCTTCTAATGGATGTGAACAATTGCGTGCACTCACATCGCACTGTACAATGGCCTCTAGAATTTCGCTTCCATCGAAATTCGACCGTCGCGACCCAAATCGACTGCGCGTCTTTCGGGTCAGCAGCCCAGCGCCATTACAACTGAGGCATCGTAGTTGCAGGACATCAAGTACTTTACAGGTTGTCCATAAAGTAATACGCATAATTTTTTTCTTGAAAATTGACAATAAATACAGCCGCATGTCCGCCAGATCTATATTATATTTCAATCTAATCTCCGTCATCAACTTACAAGGCTTTGCACCACCTGCGAACAAGGGCATGCACACCTGCACTCCACTAGCTTTTTTTCCCTTTGGTGCAGCCATGTATTCCAGGCACGAATGAGGCTCACATCGTCCTGAAGTGCGGATCTGCGAAGCGCATCTTTTAGCGGCCCGAAAACGCCATAATCATACGATGCCATGTCAGGACTGTAAGAAAGGTGGAGCAGACCATTCCACAAAAATTTGGCAATCACTTTATTAGTTTTCAGGTTATTGTGAGGGTGGGCGTTGTCCTTATGAAGAAGAACCTCCATCGGTCTCTCGTTACTTCGGACATGCTGGTAATGATAGTAATTTTAAGTCTTTATATTGCTATGAAAGGGAGAGAAAAAATCAGAGACATTACTTTTACGATAACCAGTACAATAGCACGTAAATGCGTCTCTCAGCATGTCCAAAAACTTCATACTATAGGCTGCAGACTGAAGCGTAGCCCGTTGAATTATGTGTAAGAAAAATTGGCGTTTCGAAAATTGAAGACTGGTTTTTGAGGAATGTAAGTTGCGCCGCATTTGTATGACATCTCGGTGGACACCAAACCGCTCCGTAAGGGAAGGGAGTAAGGTGGGATTGGAATAAAAAAAAAGGTGCCGTAGTGGAGGGCTCCGGAATAATTTCAACCACCTGGGGATGTTGAAGTGCAGTGATATCGCATAACACACGGGAGCCTGTGCGTTTCGCCTCCATGAAAACGCGTGCGCTGCGGTCAGGTTGGAACCCGAGAACTCCAGCTCAGTAACCGAGTTTAGCTAGAGAAATATGCCGTTTTGTGTCTGCAGCGGAATGCCGCCCCTGTGATGTTCCAGAATGATGATGATCATGACGTTGGAAAACAATACTGGGTCTAGAAAAAAACAACAACTATGGATTGCTTCAAGACGCAATATTAAACTAATATGTCCTACTTCGCAAATTTAAGAAGAACTTATATTGATTGCTGTACTCTACGATACCTTGCAACTCTGCATTATGATGACGAACCCCTAGACATTTCTTATAGCTCACAGCCTATGGGGAACTCGCATGATGGACCGGCATTATCCATTTGTGGTTTCAACGAAATACTAATTCACACGAAAGACTAAACGTTTATTCCAGGGAAGTGTATGTCCAAACATTCAATCGACTACAAATTTATGTGGCACTCCTCGGTGATGCGCTCTGCGTTGACTTCATTAAAGTGGTTTGCAGCCTGAACCTGTCCTGTTTTGAACAGGATTTCATGCGGCTGCCTAAAGAGCTCGTCAGTAGATCTTGTCGATACCTGCATAGATGTTATTGCAGCGTATAAAATGTGAAATCAGGTTCAATGGAATGGGGGTGTAGCTCGAGCCGTGGTAGAGCGTTCGCTTTTCAAGTGAAATGCCCCGGTTTGAATTCCGGCATCTACAGATATAACGTAATTTTTACATTCTCGACGTATTTTTTTTTTCTGGAATGGGCATCGAGAATGAACTGGGCAAACTCGGTTTATGATATCCAGAATTATAATCCCCTTATAATCTCCTAGGTTAATAATCTCCATCAGTTGGCTCTGACAACCGTTAGCAGAAACAGTTATAGCACTTTTTAAGGATGAATGAATGAATGAATGAATGAATGAATGAATGAATGACCTGTTCATTTCGAAAGGAAGGCTCAAGGCCGTTTGTTAGTAATTTGGATTAAGGAACGGATGAAGGATGAATGGAGCTAAAAAAGAAGGCAGTGGTGTGCTGGGACGAGAATCGATAGACGAGAGACACGGTGGAAAAAGTGGATGTTTCCAGTTTCTTCCCTCATTCTGCCAAGCGAGCGGCAATGACAAACTTTATCTTCTACTGTGCACTGGCAGGAAAGAGGTAAGAAGGAGAAAGAAGAGAGGACAACGCACATCCATTATGCACATTAAGCCACTCTCCCGCTATCTATCTCCAAGTTAACAGAACCCCTGTCCTTGCGTCTTACAATCTATCAGGGTAAATACTATTACTACTCCTTTTCTCGTCAAAACGTTCCTGTATCCAGCAACTAACCGCCTGTATCTTGGCCACTCCCCCGCAGTGTGTATGTGCCAGCATTATTTGAGGCCAACCAACCAACCTCCGACCACGCCTATTCTTTAGCTCCTGAGTGCGTAGCTAAAGTCAAAAGGTGACCCACAGCCGGAGACAGAGTGAAGATATAAGTCTGGCTTAACAATTATGCGAACTACGCCTAGCCGCTACCTAGAAATTAAGTCACGGTGAGCAACCTGGACAGTGTAAAACTGCACGCGGCAATAAGAAGGTGCGCTACAGACGGGGAGAAATCGCAGGGGGGGGGGGGGGGGGGGAGGCACTTAGGGTCCGTCTTTTTTTTTATTTATTTATTCATACTGTTAACCCTCTGCATGAGGGTCATTACAGGGAGGGAAACATATATAGACACAAGTGCAATCCTCTTCGCTAAAAAAAAAAAGAAACACTCAAATGCACAGAATTACAGATTTGCACAGCAATCTTCCAGGAACGCGTTCACACCTATCACAAATTTTTCTACATCTGTTTGGTCCACAACGTCACTTGGTAGTTGATTCCAAATTTCTACAGCATCGGGAAAAAAGGAGTAGCGATAGACATCAGTACGTGTAATAATAGGTTGTAATACCTTACTGTGATTTTTCCGAGGGCAACGCTTCAGGGGAGGTGTAACATAGTGATGTTTATTAACTTTGACTTTATCATTCATTATCAGAAAAAAAAGTTTCAATTTCTGCTTTGTTCTTCTTACTTCTAGTGATTCTAACTGACACTCTTTTAGCATTGCTGTGACTGAATCAGTGCGGCGGTATTTAGAGCATATAAAACGTGCTGACATCCTTTGCAATCTTTCCAGTTGCCGTTTTAAACCCTTTTGATGAGGACTCCACACTGCACTTGCGTACTCTATGATTGGCCGCACGAACGTCTTGTACGCAATCAATTTAATTTCTCTAGTCGCATTCGGCAACTTCCTCCTCAGGAAACAGACCTTCTGGTAGGCTTTTAAATAGACATTTTCAATATGGGTGCGCCAGTCAAGATTATTTGTTAATGTCACTCCCAAGTACTTGAGACACTTTACTTGATCTAAGGAATTTTCACCGATATTGTATCGAAACATCATAACATTCTGCTTCCTTGTTACTTGCATGTAATTAGATTTTTTGTAGTTTATTTCCATACCCCATTTCAGGCACCACGAGTTTAACGACTGAAGACACCTATTTATGTTCATCTGATCTGCCGGGGAAGCCACAGGAGAGTAAATCAAACAATCATCGGCAAAAAGTTTCATTCTGACAGGCGATTCGACGATAGCAGAAATATCATTTATATACAATAAAAACAAAAGCGGACCTAAAACGGAGCCCTGTGGCACCCCCGACAGAACTTCACGCCTATCCGATACTGCACTTTCTATTTTGACGACTTGACAGCGGTTACTTAGATAGGCCTGAATCCACAGTACTATATTTTCAGCGATTCCTAATCTGCGTAGTTTAAAAAGAAGCTTATGATGCGGAACTTTATCGAAAGCCTTCGAGAAGTCTACACAGACCACATCTACCTGCTGACGTTCATCTATAGCCTTACGGGTATGGGCATTATAGTTCATGTCCCTGTCCATCGGCCTGGAGTCCTCTTTGCATACCGCTTCGCAGACACGGACACTTTCTGAGAAGCCACAGAAGGCCTCCCTTTAACCAAATCCTATGTATATGTACATGCCTTAGTGGCCTTTTGTTTATTAACAAAAAAAAGTCTTGGTGCTCTAGGGGTAGCATGTCTGAGCCCGGATCCAAGGGCCACCGGTACGATTTCCCCTCCTATATATCCAGTTCCGATATATCCCAGACGAATTCTGAGCAAAGCAGCCTATCTTCAACGCCAGCACCTTTGTTTTGCGGGTTGTGCACTTTCCTAGCGTTAAAACCTAAAATAACTTAGACATTAATACTTTTAGGATTTTTTTTGAGAAATTGAACAACAGTGACTACCTTTTTTTTTCTTGCGCCAGCTCCATCCTTAAACCAGTACATCAGCAGTTTCAAACATGTCTAAAAAATTCAGTCCCTCTTCCAAGAACGCACAGCCAGCAACTGCTTGCGTTTCAACGCGCTAGCGCTAAGGCTCGCATGCAGCGGAAATTTCAGCGGCACCGATGACTGCGCCGACGACGGTGAGAAAATGTGGGTTGGTCGAAAAGGTAGTGACGTAATACGTGGAGCGGCGGATTCAAAAAGTTCATAAAACAACCCACTAATTCTAAATATAAGATCGCAACATGACTCAAACGTCATTGTAGCATGTAAGAATATAATGCAAATTAATGCACTGCGAACAAAATTGAAATCAGATGTCAATCGAACCGGTATCCCTTGGATCCAGAGTTGCTACCCCTAGGCCTACAAGCCTTTTTTTTCTCAAAAAAGGAACTGACGCACGTACGCTCGATTTGATTAAAGGGGGGCCCTGTGTGCCTTCTCCGAAAGTGTACGCGTCTGCAAAGTGATAGCAAAGAGGACTCCAGGCCGCTGAAGGGAAACATTAACGATATTGCGTCATACCCTTAAGGCTTAACTGAAGTGCCTCCCCCGCCCCTTGTGTTTTTCCCACCGTTATCGCACCTTCTTATTGCTGCGTGCAGTTTTACACAGTTTGGTTGCTCGCCGTGTCTTAATTTCTAGGTAGCGGCTAGGTGTAGCTTGCATCAAATGTCTAGCCAGGCTTATTTATCTTCACTCTATCTCCCGCTGTGGGTTACCGTACGACTTCAGTAGGCACTCTGCAGCTGACTAAAAGAAGTGGTCATAGGTAGCATGAGAGGTGCGCTGTCTTCTCTTTTGTCTCCGTGTTACCTCTTTCCTGCCACTGTACCATAGGAGACAAAGTTTGCCATTATCGCTCGCGTGGCAAAAAGAGAGAAGAAACCGGTGACTTCCCCTTCTTGCAGTTTGTCCCTCGGCTATCGATTGTCGTCCCGGCACACAATTCTCTTTGTAAGCTTCATTTATCTTCCAAAAGTGCCACAACAGTACCGGCTAACGGCTGTCAGAGCCACCTGATAAAGATTATGAACCTTAGGCAAGAAATCGAAGCATGTGGACCTAATTCAGTTTTCTTCGCAATTCTCTATGCCCATTCCAACAGAAAAAAAAGAGAATATAAAAAGTCATACCTGGAGGTGCCGGGGATCGAACCCGGGGCCTTTCACATGCAAAGCGAGCGCTCTACCACTGAGCTACACCCCCATTTCATGCACGGCATTTGACTCCGGATTCAATATGCAGCAGTTTGATTGCCATCTCTTCTTTTTTTAATTGGTTTTAGGGGAAAGGAAATGGCGCAGTGTCTCTCATATATCGTTGGACACCTGAACCGCGCCGTAAGGGAAGGGATAAAGGAGGGAGTGAAAGAAGAAAGAAAGAAGAGGCGCCGTAGTGGAGGGCCACCTTTTATCAATTTCGTTCTCGGTGCAATTAATTTACTTCTTTCTCTTACATGTGATAATGACATTTGAGTCATGTTGCAAGCTTATATTTACAATTTATGCGACATTTTATGAACTTTTCAAATCTATCACCTAACATATATGACGTCACTATCTTTTCGACCAATCCACATTTTTTCTCCCTCCACCGGCGTGGTATGCGGAGCCGTTGAATTCTCCGCTGCTTGGGCGCCATGGGAGCCGCTAAAACGCTAGCTGTTACTGGCAGTGCGCTCCTGGAACAGGGGCTGAATTTTTTTGACGTCTTTGACACCGCTGATGTACTGGATGAAGAATGAAGCTAGCGGCAGATGGAAAAGGCAATAATTGTGTGTGCAATTTCTAGTGCAAATCTTCAAATTAATAATGTCTGCGTTAATTTTAAGTTTTACGTTAGGAAAGTGCACAACCCGCAAAAGATAAATGCCGTGAGTGCACGTAGGCGTGTTTTGCGCTGAGTTCGCCTGGGTTATTGAAGAACTTGATCAGCTGCTTTACCGCTGTCATAACTGCTTTTCTAGTTTTAAAATCCGAGGAAATCTGTAGTACCGAGGTAATGAAGTGAAGATCAATTTTTTAAATCTGGCGGTTTTAAGCATGAAAGATTTTTGGCTACTGTAATTTGCAAACTGTATCAAGCGTCGTTTCGATACAGCACCGGCGCCAGCACGGAAAGTGAAGCCGCAACTAACGGCCACCGAGCCTGAACTTTCCCTCCGGATTGTTTCCTGCAAAAGAAATACTTTCGGATTCCAGAGCCTCGAGAACGAAAGAAACGGAATTTTATAATTTATATAAAGGCTTACATGCCAAGGTTCGCCCTTATAATATGGCAATTTAATGTTTCTTCGCTATTGAATACAAATCGAGTTCAGACTTTCTCACAGACCTCACTGAGGATGCCGTGAAACTCGGTTCTGTTGCAGACACATTGCGGAACGCTATATCTGGTCAATAGCGTGGCAAATACGGGAGGCAAAAGAAAATAGCGATTTAATAGCTCTTACTCGCTCCCTTCAATTTCTGCTCCTGGAAGAGGCTGGCTTAAGAATTGGAGCGAATCAAATCTAGAAAGCCGCGATTGCATTGCAGTTTTTGTAACTCTCACGTGGCCTCAGACCGAATTGTGCGGTCGTAGCGGTCATAATACCGCTGAAATTGAAACTTCCACCCCTTGTGTCTAACGAAATATGACACAAATGTATCAGCTGCGCGAACACAAAAAGGAAAGAAGAAGGAGAAGATAGTACAGAATAACATCATCTGCCGGGCTAGTTGGTTGCGATCCATATGTATCAGCAGCGCGAACACAAAAAGAAGAAGGAGAAGATATGACGATATGACAAGATATGGAGAAATATGACACGTGGCCCCAAAGCGCACTACTCGGGCGTTGAGCTCGCGCTTACTCTTAGTCTCTCCGAGTGCGTCACTAAAGCATGAGCATCGGCACACTTCTCTCTTTTCTTAGCTTTGCATTGATTAAGGAACGTCACAATTTATGATTTCCGCAGATAACGATTCAGACCACTTTCAGTTCCTCAGCATATCCCGCACCCCTTCTCCCTTCACCGGGCACTTTGTTTACGTCCGGCCTTTCTGCGTTCTTCGCCAGAAGCAAAGCAGGAACGGCCCTTACAATAGCACGCTCTATTACATTGTATATTCAACGGGACGCCATCTCTTGTTCTCCTCACGCTCTAAGATAAAGGTACCGGCGGCAAAGAGGCGCGAACTGGGTAAGAAAAATAGTTTGTTTCACGAAGCATCCTCCCCCTGTTTCTATTTTGATGCTTTAATACCACTGGCGCTGTTGGTTTTTAATCATGTGAAGACTTTCATGCATAAACAATGATATTGCGGTGCACAGGGCTCATTTGTACAGGGAAGTCTAGCAAGCAGTGTAAAAATAAGTGGAATCTGTTGAGGCGTCAAGAAAACTAAAAATTTAGCTGACCCGAGCAACCGCCTCGGCCTGAAGAGTTATCAAAGAGGTTTTATTTATTGTTCCTTACCTTTACACCGTTCTCCTTCCTTAGCTTTTAATTTTTTAGGCATATCCCGTTACTGAATTGACGAAAGAGCTAGCTATTTTCTGCACATAACTGAGACCAGCTTCGGCATCAAGCAACAGTGGGGAGGGCCGAATGACAGCAATGCTTTCACTACTGTGCTGACTGCACCGACGTTTACGGTTACCGAGAATTGTTTTTCCTTTGGTTAACCTAAGGTGCCACTGAAGCTAAATTCCTTAACATGGCACTAGAATAAATGAAGCCGAATATATAAATGTGCGTCGCAATCAAAACTGCAGCCTCCGAAGATTAAATGCGTATAGCAGCGTAGTTTGAAATTTTGATCCCTAACTTGTATAGACCGTTGTATTTTGATTTCTGTTAAGGCCTTAAGGCAACTTAAAAGCTCTTGTAGGCAAAAATTCAGAAGAGAAATGAATAAGTGAAAGTTCATTCATTCATTCATTCATTCATTCATTCATTATTCTGTCAGCCTTTGCAGGCTATTACATAAGTTGAAGAAAAGAAAAATTCGCATTCATAAGGGGTCAATATCAACAACTAGAATTGTCCGACAGAATACGCAAACAAATGCACTGGACTGGAACTTACCAGATCGAAGGCAGGCCTGAGAGAAAACGATGCGAATCAGTGGGAGCATCGCTGAAGGTAGATTGGCTTTTAATCTCTAAATACGCGTACAAAATGCTTATTTGGACCGAGCAGAGCACTAGGCGGGTCAAAAATCCACGGTGCATTTTTACAGCTTCTGTACACAGATAACGAATAAAGTCGTGTTACAAAGACGCTGTGTACGAAGATACGAACACAAGTGAACAAGGCAGGGTGCTATGGCCCTTTCACGCATGTTTCATACCATCTTCCTTGCCGTAAATATGCACCCATTTTTTTTTTTATCTGTACACAGTTTTCTTTAAAGATACGTGAACGATAAAGCAAAGCGGTCTGTGCAGGCATCTGGCGCGGTGTGGCGGACGTCATATCCATTGTAGTCGGTACGTTAGAATGGTAATAATTGACCATTAATAAGTGTTTAAGTTCACAATTTTTCGTCTTAAGGCACAATATTATATTGCGGAATGGATGGTCTTCTACAACGTGGGCGAACCAAATTTTAACATTTCTGTAAAAGAATTCTCTTTCGAGATATCAAACGTTGAATTTGCTAGCCTAAAACGATTCGATACCAAAACAGACGATCACCATGTGCCCGAAGTAGAATACGATCCGGAGAACTCTCGGTCGACGGAAAAGAACGCCATCATTCTAAATTACATGACTCGCGCAGCTTACTCGTAGCGGCGTTGTCAGGCAGACGTATGCGACATGGGGCTTCCGCTGCCTTCCTGCCAATATCAAATGATGAAGGCAGTGCTCAGCAAATGTGATTCTCGCTTCTCGCTTCACCTAGTCAGCCACGATGATGCATTTTTGACCGCCATGCTTCCAGGCTGAACACTGCGTCAGTTTCGTAATTTGTTCCCGAAACACCACAGCGTTTTTCTGGTGCCGCTCCTTTTAACTCGGAGCGTCGCTTCCTTCGTTAGGATTAGAATTTATCGAGCTTCGCAGGAAGGAACAGCGCCGGTAGGCCCGACTCTAAAAGCGCGCTGCTTCGTTTTTCGGGCCTTTGAATGGCTTTTTCCCGCCGGTAAATGAGGCTATGCAACTCCAGTTGCACCTCTCGCGTTGGTTGCAGGAAGGGCTCGTTTTCCGCGTAAAATTCCACTTTCGATGTCAAAAACCAGTTATATATATATATATATATATATATATATATATATATATATATATATATATATATATATATATATATATATATATTATATATATATATATATATATATATATATATATATATATATATATAATTCCCATAACATGACGTACTTGACTGCTTAATATGATACAGAGCGAAGTATACACTTCGTTTAAGGAAACATTTTCACTTTTCACTCTGCTGAACGTTTCGATCGGAGGACCCATTTTTTCAAGAGTGATTTGCTTCATTGTTGGCTCCCCTTTAATTACAGGCGTTTGAGCCAGAGCAGGAGGGTGCAAAGACAATACAGAATAAGTAAAAATGCGAAAATCAAAAAGCAGAAAAGAGCAGTTTAAGCTGTACGAGACGGAGCTGGGGGAGAAGGAAATAGAAAAGATATAGAGTGCGCGGAAGATGTAGGTAGTAGGAAAGTACAATGCACAGGTGGCACTCTTGTTTTGTTAAAGGGGGGACACACCAAATTTTTGGTTGGCATGTTCTTTGTTTCAAACTTTAAGTATTCAAACATTGAGTATTTGTTTCAAACGTTGAGGCGCAGCGGGAAAAACGCGGCTGTCCCGATCCGACGCCGCCGGCACCATCGATGTTGTGCTCCTCTGGCCTCGTCATTTTTTTTTCCCAAGAACAAGCAGGAAATGTCTAGTAAGAGACACACCTCTGTTTACTGTTGCGTTTATGGCCATCTTACACCTGGATTCGTGTACAGTGGTTTTCATTTGCGCTGCGCATTTGCCATGTTTTTTTATTCCCGGACTCCGCAGTAACAGCACGACCGATCGTTTGAATCGAGCGCAGATGGAACGAAAACAACCGCGGAGCTCGTGGACCCACATAGAGCTTTTAGAGTCAGTGCTATTGCACGGATGCCTGACTCGAAGCCTCAGGGCAAGTCTTCAGACAAGACCCGTATCGCTGAGCGAACGCGACATCTGCCCGTCCTGCAGAAACGCCTTTCTACACACTAAACACAAATCAACCCACATGGGTGTTTTTGGCTTGTCCTCTAGCGTCCTCCCAAATCGAGGTTCGATATACACCGTTAGACTTGGAGTAGATTTCAGCACCAAAAAATACGGAGGACTTGCGGTTGGCGAAGGGAGCAGATTGCGTGTAAATTTTTACACCAAGAAATACGAAGCACTTGCGGTTGATAATGGGAGTATATTTGGTGTAGATTTTTACACCAAAAAATACGATGCACTTCCGGTTTGCAATGGGAGGCTTCAACCGCGGCGATACGGTGAGCGGTGGCTGATGTGTGGTGTTTATGCAGGCGCCGATTTTTCAACGCCGGCATCTAGGCGCAGGTGATGACAGCGGTCCGTTTTTCTATATTGCATTTTTGCTCTTTCTTACAGGGCTACTAGAACTGCTAACTATGTAGGCGGAACGGTGCTAGTTAGTTAATCACAATAATCAGGTTCGAATCCGCTTTGTAATCATGAACAAAGCCCAATCGAACTTCAATTTTGAGATATAACAACCGGCCCCGTTCCGTCCATGCCGTTACGAAGTAGTAATGTAAGGAACCGGGCAAGAACGCTGGATACAAAGTGCATCGGACCGCTGTCTTCAGGTCCTCCTGGATGCCTGCGTTGCACGATCGTGGTGCCATGCATACACACGACGTCCCAGTCACGTCGCAGCGTACTTCCGTACATCACGGAAACAAAACGAGACAAGCGGCGACGGCAAGGAAACGTCTTTAATCTGACTACGCAGTGTATGCGGCACTTCTGTAAAAAATACACAAACCATGGCTCCGGCGCTAGCCGAAAGTATCTTGACGGAGTGGTTCGCTATGGGCAAGAAAAGCAGAGTTGGGGAGACGACAGGCAATGAAACTGAAAACAAGACCGTGGTAACGGATCTACGTGCCAAATTCTTGCAACACATTTTTCTTCTCGTAAAAGTATACCATCTCTTCACTGTGGTCCAAAAACCGAATCCCTGAAGTAAAAGAACCTAAATGGTGCAAAAGCCACTTGCGGGCAGCTCCACATTGGACAAATAATGTTTGCCATCTCTCTGCCTTTAGAAGTTTTTAAAAAGAATGCATTTGTACATTGTATCCTTAAAATCCGTTCATTACTGTTACTTATTTTTGCAGTCCATAATGGACCTTTTTAAAGAACATTTTGAATTCCGTGCTCCACTCGCGCATTGAAAATATTTTTCGACCACTATTTTCATCCAGTCTATAAGTCCTCAAAGTCGATAAAAGCAGGATTCGCAGTAAGGATTACACAAAAACTTTGCACATAGCTTGTGCTCCGTGGTTTTCTTGGATTCTTGAATAGAGTTCTTGGATTTTACCCTCATAGTGCAAGGTAGCTGTGTAAGTTTGTTAGACATTTTTTTTCGAGATTGCAGTTTTAAGCACTTTACAGAACATTGTTACTAGGACGTCCTCAAAAGACTGTTCGCAATTTAACTTGTGCATGCGACTTATATTCATTCCATTGGGTGTTCGAAAATACTGAATTACACAGACCACTGCTAAAAATAGCACTGGATTATCACAAATGTCAGTTACTAACCTACACGCATATCTGAAATATTAACACCAGCAGCATTAAAAGGCTGCTTAACCTGTCACGTTTATTCAAATGAAAAGAAATTGAAGGGCCTGCGATAAGTAAAGTAAAGGTCACAAAGACCTGTAAATTACATTTTCATTTTTTTAAATGGAGGACAATAAACAACATTTGAAACCACAATTCTTGGACAGGTATTAGAGATACGGACTAACTTGAAATCAGCACCTAAAAGTAATCAAAATGATACAATAGCAAATCTTGAAAAACAATGCAGAGTTGACTTAAAAAATTCTTCCCTACACTTCAGGCTAACTGGTGCTGTCAGATAAGATTAGCTAAAAAATGTTATGCACCAGGCAATTCCCAGTGGCTAATTCCAAGTGGCTATCTTCAAGATGCAGATTGAAAACTAGAGTAAAGGAAATACTAAACAGACATCCTAAAGCAGCCCACTAAATCTACAGTAAAATATCACAGGTATCCAACCTCTAATGTTTGTGTTTGTTCTTGAGAAACACATAAGATGAACATAACCTTAGAAAACGTATACAATACATTCAATTTAACACAATCACATAAAAAGAACACAGAACAAAACTTTATACTCAATATATGGAGGCCTATGCTCTAGAGAAAGTTTATGTGCCCCGAAAGATATGTTAGCCACCCATTTAAAGGAGCCTGTCGGAAATAAAATGCAGCATTCATAACTTATATGGAAAAAATGAGAATACAGAAACACATGCACACATGCTTTTCAATCTTGCTAACAAGTAATGATTAATGGTGAAACACAAGGAATTAGTCAACCTTGTATTACGTGACTGTGCGCACTACAAGCAAAGCAAAAACACAAGGGCTAAGGTGAAAGCGCTCAGGACACAGACATTGTCTTTGATCGCGAGAAAGGCATTCATCACCTTCACTTTAGGACGAAGTGAAGAAAAATTCCAGAAAAGTTGCCATGGCAACTGATCCTACTAAGGACTAGTAACTTTGTGATTAATTAAGTAATTGAATTTCTGAAGACCTGCGTCTAAGCACATATTTGCTTGAAAACTTAATTGTTCACCAAATCCATTATCACCATTATTTTTTCTAATTAAAAGATATGTATAAATACTAGTAAATGGGTCATGTGGCAGAACGGGAAGTCTATTAAAAACAAAAAAAATACAAAATGCTAACAGTGCTCCCAGGAAGCTATCCGAGCTAGATGCAAAAAAGATAAAAACCATGACTAGCCCATGCAGGGACAAGAAACCAGTGGGGTGATGATTCTTAGGGTCAACGAAATGTTGCTATTCCTGTTTGTCATGTCTTACCATGCTGTCACATAATGTGAGTACAGCATTTGTCGAAGTTTAGAGCCCAAGGAATTCGCATCTGAGCCTTGTTGTGCGTCGCTAGCATTCCAGATCTCTTGATGGTACAGAAAATCTTGCCCTGACCACCGTGAATGTTGGACATCCATGGATGCTCGGAGGCCTTATAACACGGCTTAGAAGCCAAACCCTTTGGCTCTGTACTTTTTGACAAAGGCTTTACATCAATTTTCTCACAAATTCATGCTGATATTTTCCTTTTTCTTTGCTCTGGCCAACTGTATCATGTAAACATTGATAAGTTATAGCAACACAGTTTTTGTTTTACTACGAGTATTCCAAACAGTACTAAAAAACTAGACATGTAAAACATGTACAGGCAGATAGAAGAGGCAGCTGTGAAGGAAAGATGAAGTGGCTTTTAAAAACTGATGAGCTCAAAACCATCGAAGCGTGGTTTATTTTAAGCCAAATATATAAAATCACTCTCAAGAAAGGCCAGCAGACAGAGTGCCTTCTTTAGATTTTCCAAACGGAACACCCAGAAGGCTGCAAACAGCAGAATCCCCACATAAGCGATGAGGTTTTCACTACAGGGTGATGGCCAATGAACAGGAAAACTGCGCTTTGATAGGTGAGGAGGCATGCTGTAAGTGCTTGGTCCTGCAAAATTAAAAACGAAATATCACTGACATTTCTAACACTTGTAGAAGTGCAAAAAAATACTGTCGCATTTCAGTATAATGCACATTATGACTACACTATCCTAGGGATGAATTCATGAGGGGGTGGTCTCCCCTCCTCAAAGTGAGAAATTTTACATAGAAAAACCATGCTCAACCCAATTTTTCAAGAATAAAGTCAAAGAAGTGCGAGGTTCAAACATGTCACTGACCAATTTTTAAAGATAATGGTAACCAGGCTAATGTACTTGGAGCTATCAACACTGTCTAGCTTCAACTTCATTGCCCACCAATATGTGCAGGAGACCTTGGTGACAAGTTTTGTATCAAAACTTTTTCATTCATGATTCGATAGTATGGATGAATCACTTTGCGAGAATTTTGCTCGGAAACCAAAGTGTCCATTTTACAGAGGTGGAACTGTACATATGATTTGTCCATTAGAGCCATGATCACATTTAGTGGGCCACCACAACTATGCAAAAGTTAAACAAAATGCTGCAATGGCCTCCCTGCCAAAGATATGAAAACCATATTCTAGCTATAAGACAACTGAGCTGCTCAATCTCATTTAATTGCAACCAGTGCAGCAACAGCCGAACTGTAATCGAACTAGAGGCTAAAGAAACAATGGTGAGCCACTGCTCATAAGGGAGCATGATACAAAGTGCGTATTCGAAAGGTACAGCTGCACACGAAATCTACCACTCTTGCTTTATCCGTGACATTTGATACATATGGCAACTACAGGGATTTTTGCTGAGCATCGAAGAAGCAAATGTTCTCTAGGGAATCACATTTTGAGCACCTATAACAGCCCGGGATGCAACAATCAGTACTCCCCATGAATCATATTTGCGTGTGTATAATGAAGACCTAAAAATACAAAACTGGTATGGTGTTGTTCAAAGTGTATATCGCTATTATACACAGCTTGTGAAGTAGCACTCCAAAATGATTGCATGCCATCGAAGACTACAACACAAAGCACTCTTTTCCAACTGAAAATAAAAAATAGCTTCACCGTATCCAGACCTCATTACCATTTGTCAATAAAATGAAAAAACCACAGTCGCAAAAGCAAATAATGGTGATCGCCTCTCCATAATTTCGTGCAAGTCTAAAGAAATCACAACCGTCTCAACATTGGATTATTGGTTAGTTAAAAAGAGTGGTAGTGAACACGCGTGAAAATGAGACAGAAGCAATGCAAATCCCAAAATAGCAGCGTGTCAGAACGCTGTATCTGGTTTAGTCATGAAAGTACTCTATTTTCAGAACTGAGCATAGTTGCAGCAGTTACACTTGCTCCTTATTCCTACTATTGTCTTTTTTTTAATTGCATAAGTAACTATGCGTGAATTTTAAAGAAAATCCCTTGGGGGTCAGCAGCTCCTTACTGTCACTGTTTGCATTCTGCCTCTTTGCAAGACAGCGAAACATCAGGGCTTTGTGCCAGCCCCATTCTAAAAAAATTACAAAACCCAAGCTTTGCTAAGGCTCGTGACTTCAATGCCTAAATTTGAGTAAATTCTGTGCCTAAAAGGTAGTCATCAGATGCTCAGATAAATACGGAGCTGCTATTTTCGTACAAAAATTTCAGTTCCTGCCTATGTCCACCAATAATTTGCACAAAAATACCTACAAGTGTTGCAGGGGGCATCTTTCTTTGCGACTTAACTCTGAACTGTTTGGTACTGCTTGTAGATTAAATTGATGCAACCTTGGAGTTCTTCATAGATTAGAACCCTTATAGAACAATGCCCAGTCAGGTTTGATACCAAACCAATCATTATGAATAAAATGTATGTCGTTCGAATTACTGACTCCAATAATGATAGGTGAGCTAGGCAATGAAGTATATGATGCTTTGAAATTAAAGCAGCTGTTATATTTTCACAAATAGTGACAGCATGTTTATACTGCACCCATCGAAGTTATGCCGCAACGAACCGCAGAACATAAGACAAGAACTGACAGCCGTTGCTTTCTCACTTTCACTCGTGTTCCAGTGACAAAGAGATTGCACCATTGACTGAAAACAACAAATAATCAGATTGGAATTTTAAATGTGGCGGCCAAATCTATGACGGCAGAATACAAGTATGCACTTCAGAAACTTTGAGCACATTCATTTGCTGCGACGCGCACGATAAGCAAAATTATGTTTTTTGTGGGGAACCATGGCATTTTAGAAAAAGCGACCTGATTTTTTTATGTTAATAGCGATGCCGCATACCTCGTTCTGCGAGCATGCATGAAAGTAAGAGTGGCCAAAACTGCTGCACATATCCAAACTAAAATGACACAAATGCTTCGGAGGGCACTAAAATAACAATGCCGAAAGCATACAGCCGCTTGCAAGGTGTACTTCAGTGCAGACGCAAGCAGACTTGTACTACAGAGCGCTCGTGCGGTGCTTCGCGGAATGAAGGCGAACTTATAACGCAGGCAGTGGGATTGACTGACAATGCAGGTGCTCAAGCGCTGGCGCATAATCATAAAAACAACCTATACAATGGCAGCGCGTCGTTAAGAAAACTGCGCTAATGTTTTGCTCCATTCCTCAGCGCAGCGCTTCAGCCCTCCACACAAGCCTGCTCACGTCTTTATCGTACAGCGATATTTAAGACGCAAAATCACTTACCATTACGGCGATACGGATGTGAGACGGCAGGGATTCAAGAATATCCTTCCGGGCAGCAGTGTCGAGGTAGAAATTTCTCTCCCGCTGGCCAAGGGCGCGGGAAAGCCAGCGCTTGTCTCAATTCGCTCACAACGGCGCCATACCGCCATTCGCAAACCAAAGCGAGGGGCAAGGTCAGCCGTCGTTTACGATATCCACTTCGGTGAACTCGGTTAAGCATCCATCTTTCCTTTCTCCGTCACGCATCGAAAAGCAGCAGCGGCAAACGCACGGTCGCCGCTCACGATATCCGCTCCAATAGAGGCTCCAGACTACCCGCCGCGCTCAATTCTGCGACGCAATCCGAGACGGCCCCGCTGGCGCTGCTAGGCCTAGCGCCTACGCCGCTTCGGTCACAGCGGACCGTGCTCACGTCTCACGACTCTCTCGCCGTCTTCTGATGCTTTGCGCCGCCTACTGTCGATTGCATCTCGACCGAAACCAAAACTTGCTGCTTCGATCCGGAACTAAGCGAAACAGATAAAAGTACACAGTTCCACTGGCGCGTACTTTTGAACAGCAGCAGGAATTCGACCTCGCTCCGTCTCAGTTGCCGTACGGTGTTTTTTTCTACACCGTTCGGAAGGTTTCGAATGGCGACAACCAATCCGTTAGAGACGGCTGATGAACGATTGCGGACCTCGTTAGCACACCGTCAGTTCTAGCTGGTGTTGCTTCGGTGTTTATGATATCATGTGCACCGTTTTACCGGTGTTCTCGTCCTGCGTTGCGGTGTTTTAAAGCGAACACGGATAAACCTCCCATCTCGTGTCATTCGTGTTTAGTGTGTATGACGGTTTCAATCTGCTCTTATCGTAAGGTTCATGGCAGTCTGGGCTGCCGTAGACGCACGCCACAGGGAGGAAAGCTCACAGCAGCAGTGCAAGCTTGGTTGTTTGCTTGCTTGCTTGCTTGCTTGCCAGGCGTTCTATCTGGCTTCCCGCAAGAACCAATGGAAAACAACCTTTGAAACAAGGTAGTCGATTTTCTAACATTGCCTTTATGGGTGTCACAACAGGTGCAAAAATACTGCCGGGATGGAGTTACGCTTTATCGTTTTTACTAGAAATCGCACGTGAGCAAGACGAAAACGCGCTGCCGAGAGCAGTACGGTATGCAGAGCGAACAGGCCAGTGTAGAGAGAGAAGCGATAGAGAAAACTGTGAGGTGAGGGCTATGTACACACACACGAAATCAATTCAACAAGTACGCGCCGCGCGCGCTAGTGTAAGGCACTATCCCAGAACAAACTGCGTGAGCGAGTACCACTGGACATATTTGCAAAGCATAAAAAAGCACTGCATATATAAAGCTGTGTACACGTGGCGTCCTGCAGTCGCTTATTAACCGCGCACGCGTCACACAGCAAGCGGCCTGGGTGATGCACCCGGCCGCATATCGTATGATGTAGTACACGCGCGGAGCGTTCACGTCACTGCGCGCACTACCTGGCGATGAGCAAGACGGATGTTAAGCCCGCCTGCTCGATGTATTCGCAGAGCGTTGGAAACGGACACACGGTGAAGACACGAGCCGCAAAAGAATTAAACTCGCCTCCAGCCTGAGCCTGCGCATACCCCGAATGTACCTGAGGGCGCTGCTGCACAGAATGTTTCGCACATATCGTACAAAGGCTTGGCATTGCAGAATGTGCGACCGCGCACCAAAGCGTTGTCTTTCAATTCGGCCTGTGTTACTGAGGAGGTGTCTGCCGTGGCCGCCACGCGAAAGCTTTTTTTTTACCACACCTTCACAGTAATTGTTTGTGTGCCGAGTCAACTAAAACGAAGCACCACCAGCAGAAGCGCTCGCGCCAGGAGGAGCATGCAAGGCGCCGACGGACAAAAAGCGCGCACAGCCGAGAACGGGTACTGGCTTTCATTGCTTCTCTTTTAGTTCATTTTGTAACACAAACACGGTGTATGTGAATGCACATGCGGCACAAGGCGCAAAACCGGCCGAAAGAAGCTCTGTTCTAACGCGCTGACTCCATTGGAAAGCACGCATTTCACGGCTCATTCCGCTGCCTCACACGACAACGAAAAGCCGCTTTTCGCGCGCGCCGCGCATGAGGCGCCACCATACCAGCGCACGAGGCCGATTGATTTTCGTTGGTGCCTACCATCGAAAGAGATGATAGGTTGCCGTGGTTTTCGTTCATGCCCCTTTGCACTGTGTTAAGCTTTAAAAAGTATGATTGTCGTTGTTCGCGATAACGAGTGTTTTTAAAGCCACTCAGTAATATTGTTATTTTAAGCTTATCAATCTCATGGCCTTTCTCGCGGAGGTGTCTCGAAAGAGGGAGGCTAGGGAGAGATTGAGCATGTGAGCGGTGGTTATTAAATCTTAATCGGAAGGAATTTTCTGTTTGGCTTATGTATTGCATTTGAGATTTGCTGCACTCGAGCATGTAAACAACATTACTAGAATCACAGTTTATATCTCCTCGGATAATATGTTTGAAATCTGAATGGGTACTTTAAGCCATGAAGAAATTAAGGTAATATATTTTACGAAACCAACAGAAGCGAGAGAAGCTTCAGCCTAACGAAAGGGTTTCGCAGACTTTCGCCGACTCCGATAAAGAATGTCACAATTTCATAAGCACGAAACATGCTATCGAAGTTGGTGACTTACAACGGAGCGGAGCTTGAGATCAGGGAGTAACTCAATGACGGGGAATAAAATGATGTCATTCGTTCATCACTGCGTCTCTTTGCTACCGAGGTCAAATTATCAGTGCAGGGCTCCTTCGTCCCGCAGTTATTCTTTTCGCTTACCAAGCGTCGTCTCTGGGGACTAACAATCGTCATTATTCCCGAAAAGGCGAAAATTGCTTAGACTGTAGGGGATAGGGGAGCCACGCAGATTGGAAAGGGTTTGGATAGAAACTCGTCCTGCGGAGTACACCGCCTGAGAGGGAAGAGTCGGGGAAACGGAACCCCGCTGTGCTGTCACCCATAAATGCGTCAAGATAGCTTAACATCGTTGGCCCCAAACCAGTAGAGGCAGTGTTGTTTAAGAGATAGTCATGGCCAAGGTCATCGAATGCCTTCCGTTCGAAAGGGGAGCAGGGTAAAATTCGTGGTGGAGGAGCAAGAAGACGTACTCAGTCGACAAACCCTCTTCCCTGTGGAAGACAATTTGTTGTGGGGGAAAGAAAACTGTGCTGTCAAGATGCGCCTCAATGTGGTTGAGGGCCATACGCTCGATGCTCTCTTTCATGCTGGAAGTAGAGGAGATTGGACGGAGAATTTGAACCGCTGCTTTCTTGCCCGGTTTTAGCTGGAGGGTTACAAGGGACCGATTCCAAGATGTGCGAAGGATCCACGCTCCCCAACTGACGTTTATAATGTTGAGAAGGTGTCCTTTGTCCTGGTTTAGGTGGTTGTGAAGGACTGTTTTTGTAATCTCATCCTTGCATGGGAAACTGGGCGATTTCGATTTGTTTCATGTTGGAAAAATAGCGCGAAAAAAAAACTACGACGAAAGAAAGGGGACACACACGAGCGCTCTTGTGTGTCCCCCTTCTTTCGTCACCCTTTTTGCGATATTTTTTCAACATCTTCCAGCGGGTAAATGGCTGCACCGAGGTGTGCCCTGAGAGAGAGCCCGTGTCGCGAGGGTAGCGACTAAGCAGGGAACGGGAGTGTACAGGTGGAGGAGCTGTGTTGTTAGAATATCCATGACTACAAGTGAGTGGTGCCTCTCTAAACCGGAAACAGGAGCCTGTTGGTACCCAAGGAGTCCTCTAATTAATTGCCAGCGTCATTTATCACTAAGTGTGCCGCTGACGTCGCTATAAAGCTGAGCCCAGTGGTTCGTGTACAGGGAAGCGCAGTGTTGTCATATCGCGTGAGTTGGTTAATGCACTGGGCAAGGCTACTGTCGTTAGGCTGGGCGGGCTAGGCGCGAAGGTTGCGTTGGTACCCGGGTTCAAACCCCACCGCGGCGGACGCGGCAAAATGCGCCCGTGTGCTTTGCGATGTCAGTGCAAGTTTAAGATCCCCAGATGGTAAAAATTATTCCGGAGCCCTCCACTACAGCACCTGTTTCTTCCTTTATTCTCTCAGTCCCTCCTTTATCCCTTCCTTTACGGCGCGGTTCAGGTGTCCGTCGATATGCAAGACAGGGACTGCGCCATTTCCCTTCCCCAAAAACCAAATTTTAAATTTCGATTTCATTTTCTCATTCCAGAAAAGTACCAGGTCAGGATCCGGGTTTTATGAGGGGCCTGTGGTTGAATCCTTCGACGTGGCTTGTTTCTACGCATGTTTTAGTGCTTTTGCAGAGCTCACAAAAACCCATTCGTATTAGAGGAATCGCGAGCAGCGCTGACGGATTTGCAGTTTATGCGGAAAATTGCAAGTTAACCGGAGCGGATAAAGCAAATAACCGTGATTTGAAAAATATAATGGTCACTATCAAATTTTCTTGTGTCACCTGCGAGATGAAATTCCCCCGGCATATCGTAGTCTGGCATGGTTTCCTGTTGGCGCCTATGGTGTTCTCGAGTTATGCAATTGGGAGTAGCATAAGCCGTGTTTCGGGCCTCATGAAGAGTGATGTTGAATGTGCGGCGGGGCAGAAAGTGTATGGATAGCTCCAAATAACGTACGCCACATTAAAGGGACTATGCAATAAATTAATCGAGATTACGTAAAGCAGACGAGATATATGAATTTCATCGCTCGTCACCCCAACGCAAGAATGTTTAAGCTAGCATCAATAACAACAAAGATATAGACGATTAAAAATTACGCTCCTCCTACCCCCTCAACTCGTACACGCGGGGCACCAGACAAAAATAAAGAAAACAGGTCTGGGACTGGGCACCCGCCTTTGAATACGTCATCAGATGACGTTCGCTTTGCAACTTCCGGTTGTCGCTCCTAGCATCCAAGCAGCAGCGTCGGCGGCGTGGCGGCATCTCTCCGGTCTCTCTTCGCCTTCCTGGATTGCGGCGCGCGTCGGGTTTCTTTGCTTGTCGTCTGTTGTAGTTAGCAGTAATAAACCCGGACCTCGAGGTGCGACTGCTCGCTCTTAAAGCCGCGATGGGCATTGAGCCCTATGCGTGCCCGCGAAGAGCGGTGCGAGTGGCTCCGGAGCTCCCGGCAGAAGGAGGCGGCAGAGGAAAGTTGAAACCATATGTGCGAAGGCAACGCCCTGGCCCGCGCTTGCCCGAGAGGGTCGCGCGGCGGCACGAGCAGACGATTTTCACGGCTACCGGAAGTGTGCCCGTGACGTCGTGGCTGCCGTGGCTCCAGCGAATGACAGCGTGTTGTGGCCTGGCGACGTCATGGGTAGTGTGACGTCTTTCTTCCACGATTTTAGTTCCAAATCGGTCACTGCGAGCACACCAATCGGCCCGCGAATCTTAAAAAACACGTTTTTTTAATTTATAATAAATTTCCGGCTCAGTTCCGAAGACTTATACTTGGTGTCAATACTCATTAGCATCATTTCTAAACATAGAAAATATTTACAAACGACTTTTATTTTTTGTATAGTCCCTTTAAATTCCGCGCCAATCGGGAAGTTGCAATCGCGACACGACCTCGACCTAATGTGGGCGAGCAGCTTGAGGAGAGAGTACTCCGCGGGGGGGGGGGGGGGGGGGGGGGTACAAATTCTGAGGTGGACAGGAGGCGAGATGGGGGCACAGAGTACAGTGCTCAAATGGCGTGACGGGCGGGAGTGTCGAGAGCGATGGGTAGGTCCTTATGATTGCACCTGCTAACTATTGGGGCGGAATCGGTTTCGCGAGCAGATGCAAGGCAAGGTAGGCCTGTATGCTTTTAATACTGAGTTCTCGTCTATGTGAGCGCATGTGTCAGAATAAAAATCTTGGTGACCAGAATTATTTGCATTGGTTAGAATGTTTCAACTGCGAACGTCTTTTGAAATCGAGGTCACCTGCCCTGAGGAAATGCCAAATAACGCTGTCAGTCTACTACCTGTGAACGCCAAATTGGCCAAGAAAATGCATTTAAGGCAAAAAAAAACTGATTATGCAAGAAACAAATTGGGCATAAAGACAGGAGAGGGAAAGAAACTGTGCCAGAACGCAGGCACTGAGATTTCAACGAGTGATTTTCTAGCCTCTAATCTCTCTCTATAAGCCAAGTCATGGAGCTAGTTCGAAACCTCTATATTTTGGCATATCACGAGCGGCTTGTCTTCTGTTATCGGCTATTATACAGTTTCTGCCAAGTTGAGAATTCCCGACAGCAGCTGAATGTTTGCCGAAAAATATGAACTGCAGCGCCATTCAGGCTACTTCAGACTGCCGCAGACATTCGCAATCATCCAATGCTGTGTCTAACAGTTTAAACCATCTGTTCCACCAGCTGTTGATCCTTTTTTCTATGGCGACAGTGTGCCTGCTGGCATAGAGTAATGAGAGATATAGGTACACACTTGACTCTCGAAGAAAGTCCTGTAACATGCTGTGGGGCGGCCCAAAAATCCATTCTACATCTGGAGGATGGACGGAGGGGGGGTCCGCACCGGAGCAGGTGTTTCTGCCTGATAACACGCAGAGAGGATCAGGTCCAAAGCACGTGTTTTGTGTCCCCCTCACAGACAGCAGAGGGACAAAATGGGCAGGAGGCACCGAAAGGAGCATGGTACTGTGCCGGCCACGACCAGGTTACCGCTAGGGTGAGGGCGGCACGGAGGCGTAACCTTCGAAGCAAGACCTCTTCCCAGCTTGAAAGGCCGCTAGAGAGGCCGGTGCCACACGCTGGGAGAAGTGCGCGCATGGTGCGCCGAAGGTTTTCTTTTTCTTGAAGGACTTTTGTCACCGGAGAGGTAGAGGCCGCTTGTTGGTCCTGCTTTCCTGTTGCACGTAATTCACGCTACGCACCAATTTCTACCTACCGTGTTCATGACATAATGCGTCAAACAGCTTCATGACCAGCCAACAATGCAGAAACTCTCTAATTTAATTTCTGACTAGAGTATTCAGCAACGTAAGCACACTTAGTTCGATTATAATTTCTGACTAGACAATTCAGAATTGTAAAAACACTTAATTCTAATGACAGCTCAACAAGCAGGTACATAATGGAGGAAAGAATGCAAAAAGAAAGCAACATAAGAAATGGCGTTAAACTGGCACTGTTTTACTTCTTATTTTCTTCACACATTGCAAAACAAATTTTTGAGGAACAGAGATGGCGCACTAACTGTCTCACACCTGGGTACACTCACGAACCGCTCTGTAAAGGGAGGGATAAAGGAGGGAGCGAGAGAAGAAAGGAAGAAAGAGCTTTCACAGATTTATTCCTGGTTATGGGCCGCTTTTCTTTTGAAGTCTTGATGCTTGGCACGTTTATAGTAGCGATAGCTACACTAGCCACCTCTTCGGTCCTTCAGCATGGCACCACTTGAGCTCAGTGGCGGCGCCGTTGGTCACGTGGTTGGTCACCTGGGTTGATTACGTGGATGGTCGCGTGGGTTGGTTACGTGGTGCGGAGCAGCTGCTGTGCCGGCGGCGCGGCGTGCAACAGCTGCAACAGCTGTGCGCTTGCACCGTGTCTCATTTCTTCAGTGTCCGATCATAAATTTACAAGTTGGTTATTATGCTGTATAGTTTATGCAGTTTTTGCGTCCCAAAGCCACACAGGATATGAGGGACGTCGTTGTGGAGGGCTAGGATAATTTTGACAACACGGAGTTCTTTAACATGTACTGACATTGCACACCACATAGACTACTAGCGTTTCGTCTCCATCGAAATGCGACCGCCACGGCTGGGATCGGACCCGCATCTTTGGTATCAGCAGCCAAGCACCATAGCCACTAAGCCACCGCGGAGGCAAAATAGAGTATCAGCTTCGATGGAAGACAAGTAGTCTGTTGATAAACTCAAGAAGAAGACAGGCAAGTAACAATGTATGGCTTAGCAAGAAACCTTAAATTAGGCCAAGGGGCTTTTAAAGAGACGTCTGAAAGCTTAGGTTGGGGCAAGATTGAGGTTAATCCTTACGCGCTTGGTTACCAGCTGGCAGCAAGCGGTTACCCGTGCTGCCATCAGATGGTTGCTGTGGGTCATTCGTGAGATATATGGCAAGGTGGGCCTTGATGTATGGTTTGAGTTAGCAGGCAGCTGGGATCCGTGATGGGTTCTGGTTCTTTTCAAAGCAGGCAATTGGGTGTGCACGTGTGAGTTTGTGACCGGTTAGAGGGGCGACGTGACTGCCATTTCTTGTGGTCTGGCTGACAGCATATGTCAGAGCGGTGCCTGGTTCGGAGGCGAATGTGAGAAACCTTGTCGTGGAATATATGGTCGGCATCTTACAACAACTCCCAATAAGTACGTACAACAATGAAAGAGTTTTTGATAGAATATGTGCGATTGCGTTTGATAAGAAAGGCACGTGCGGCGATTCCGCTCGATGCGAAAGATGGTCAGAGCGCTCCTGTAAAGATAAAAAACAAAAGCCTTCGAATGGTTCTTGTTAGCGCATACAGGCTCATTTTCTTACATGCATGTCACGACCTTAGAGTCAGTTTTGTTTCAAACTCACACTAAGAATTTTTTTTCTTTTCGATGATTTGAAGATATCGATAGCTACAAAAAAGTGCGATTACAGAGTATGGAAATGTGCCAGTCCGAATCAGCAATGCATGCTTCGATTCAATGTTTGAAATTGTCGGATATAAGCGGAAATAAAAAAAATCTTTTTTTTGTGGCTATCAGTGTGGCTTTTTAGAATCTTATCAACAACAACGAGGGTTCGGATTTTGAATTTGCATGCGACTACCTGTAAGACCTTGAGTGTTTCCTAAAAGCAAGTATGAGCAGTCTTTTTCGCGAAAAAGAAAATATTGATTTGTTGTTCCTGTACTGTCGCTGATGGTTTTCCCCCCGTTTCCCTGCATAATTGCATCCATTGCAGCATTGGAATTCTATAACTTAATGCCTTGCCCCGCAAAAGCGGACGTGCTCGTGGTATAGAAATTCGCAAGAGGCCTACTCATGGAAACATTGCTTCAGGGTTTCCTTTCTATACTTTCTCAATTTGTCTTGGGCACATGCCATTTCACTTTCAAGCGTCATTTCTGGGAAAACGAATTCAGTTTTTCCGAACACCCGCAGGGAGCACTACCTAAAGCCAAATGTTTTTCCCGAGGATCAATTAATTCCCAGTGCACTCATACGGGCGTAGAAATGTTTCCAAGGAAACAAGATAACCCCTTTGGTACAGAATGACAGCAGTATATATTTTCGTCAGTGGACGTCATCACGGTTCTTATGGACGCGGCTAGTGTGGATGCATTGGCGGTGAATTTCGAAAACTTTTTGCTTTCAAGATATCCCTCAGAGCAGGGAACTCGTCGGCAGCATATGACGCTAACTTCTTCTTATTCAAAATAAACCTCTTCCCCTGGTCGGCGGCGTTCAAGGTAGTATTCAATAAACGGTGACAGGAAATCTGCCGCCCGCCTTTTGTTTTTCTGTTCCCTGAATTGAAATTGTAACGCATTGAGACACGGGCCGTATTCAGGTATCAAGAACATCTGAGAGTTTGCTCGGCGTGCGCTTTCGTACAAGCAGACTGATGACGTCAACGTCCCGCGCACTCGTGGTAATAGAAAAATAAACACAAGTCGCGCGCGGTCGCGTGAAGAACGAAATCCTAAATTCACCACATTCGCTAGCGCACCGCCATACTATTCAAGACTTAAAACTTATCTGTAATAGTTAAACCCATAGCGTTCCACTGGGCGTCTACATCTTAATATTTTCTCAGCTGAGGCAGTTCGAAAGCGCAAACTTTTGTCGGAATCGTGGAGATCGGCGGCTGACGAATGTTGTAGTAAGGTGAATCTTTAACGGCTTCCGAAGTCCATGCGCGTCTTATGATTTCTCTGTCGGTGATCTATCCAAACGTCAGCCATGTGCACCAGGTATGTCACTGGGTCCTTCATTGCATGCGATGACTGGGGCTGCCTTCCGGTGAAGTCCTGGCACGAAACTTCTGACATACACCGAATCATCGATCTCGTACACTTTGAGATATGGAAGAGAAACAAGTTCTTGGCGACGGTCCGGGCCTAACTTGTAAAGCGCCAAAGGCAGTTTTAATGCACCAGCGCTAAGGGTCCCGTTCAGCGGAAAGCCTGGTGTCGTCACCAACTGCATGAGCGAAAAATCTCCAGTGAAGCAACCTAGGTGGACCACACAGGTCACGTGACCTTGTGACGTGATCACAACCTGCCCACCGGATTGTGAGCAAACTGCCCACAGTGGCAGGTGGCCGTTGAATTAATTACTGGTCGCGAGATATTGCACGGGAAGAACAACTTCAGCCTCACAAGCCCCGCCACAGGCTGTGTTTGAGGCAGCCACCTGCCGGAGCAATGGCGCATCGCTTAACCGCTGCGCAGCTGGGCCAGGATTGCTATTAGGACTGCAAGCGATTTATGAATATGAAGTAGAAAATGACCAATTCAGCATATATGACCCCCCCCCCCCTCCCCGCTGCCACGCCATACCCTTAAGGCAGAGCTTAAGACCCCCCCCCGTTTTTCGCCACATCATCAAATCGGCATGCCATATATATACTCGTCACCGATTCAGGAATCGAGTGCTGTTTCCTAAAGAAACTCAATATTTTGCTCTATGCGTCTTCCTGGTTCCTTCTTGAGCGTTTTCTTTACTTCCCTTATCAATAGCTCGTCTCTGTCATTAGTAACTGGATGATAAAATGCGATACATCGGTCGCACGCTGCTTCAACTCTAGTAGAGTTTTCATTTTATCAGTTTTAAACAATGTGCCATTATCAAAGGCGATGACAGCGGGAACATCCCTGTGGCAAACAGCGTGCGTAGTAGAGTGACTTCTGCTGAAGTCTTCATATATCGCATCATATAGACTTCTGCCCAAATCTAGAACGCGCCCACTACAACAGCGAAATCAATGTGCAAATGGCTCCACGCCTGACATGGCTTGACCCAAGAGAGAGAGGAACATAGACGGAAAGGCAGGGAGGATAACTAGGCGATGCTCAGTATGCTATCCTCACGTGAGAAGGGGAACGGAGGGAGAGAGAGAAATGACAGAGAGTACATGGAACGGAACATACCGCAGCCTATGCATAGAGGACTTTGGGGCCACTTTGACGGTTGTGAAAAATAGGACATGGTCCCGGAGGAGCGGAACGGAACCCCAACAAGGCGAGGCGCTGGCGATGCGAGGCGCCGCAACGCGACACCCGCCCGTAATGCGGGCTTGACCAAGGCCACAAGTGGGTCTCTCTCGTTCTCTTTCTCCAACAACCACTAACCGCTCGGGATGCACTCCTTGCTTCCCGTTCACACTGTTCTTTCTTTTATATGTTTTGTGTTTATCTTTCTACAGCTCACTAGTGTAAATTAATGGGCAGTCTGAGAGTGAAAGCGGTCCAGAGAGTGCCTTTTTTGAGGCTCCTGCGCGCACTTTTCCTTTTATTAGTGCGGCACGTTCGTTATTTGCCGACGTGTTGACAGTCACAATAACTAACAGAAGAAATAAAATTTTGGTGCCGAAAACAGGGAATACTTAGTTAACAGTGATCAAGAACGCCATGGAACGACTCCAGAAGAAGCAAGCTGCACTACGATAAGTGATTTGCGAGATCATCACAGCATCCACCACACTCCTACAAGAGCCTGCAGTCCGGATCGGTGAGCCGGAAGAACAATTCGACCTCCTTGTTGAGAAGTCAGAAGAGCCTAAGGCAGTTAATGACAGCATCGAAAAGAGGTTAGACCTGCAGGAATTCGACGCCGAATTAAAAGTCACATCTGTCCACAGCGAGAAAATCAACTTCACGAAAACTCGCATCAAAAAAGCCTGACGTAACCAAACATAGAGCGAAGAGAAATCAACAACCCCATTAATACGAGCGCCCTTCCTGAGCCTAATTCGCAGTCTTCAGTGAACAAAAGCATCACCACGAGCCAACAACCGTCGTCAACTAACAAACTACCGAAGCTGGAATTCGTGAAGTGTAGCGGAGAGGCGTTCATGATAGAGATTTTGGTATCAGTACGAATCAACAATTCACCAGAAAGAAGCTCTTTCACCAATGGCTAAATTCCAGCATTTAATGAGTTACTTCACAGGAAAGGCTGCCACGGCCATCGAAGGGCTATCCGTAAGCAATGGAAACTACGCAGTAGCGATCAAAACCCTGACGGAGAGATTCGGAAAAGATAACGTCATAATCGAAGAACACAAGTCACGGTTGCTCGGTGTTCGCCCGGTGCACAACCTCCACTTCACGGAAAGGCTCAAGACCCTTTATGATGAAATTCAGTCTGGCGTCCGAAGCCTCGAGGCACTGGGAGTGACATCGAGTACCTATGGCGTGTTGTTATTGACTATCTTAAGAAACAGCGTTCCCGATCAGCTATGTCTTGAATACTTCCTGCAGTCCCCAAGAGGACCTCCAAGATTTCCTTGATTTTCTAAGAATCGAAGTGGGGAGCAGAGAACGAGCAGAGTACAGCAGCCGCAAAACGCAGAGCGCGCGTATAAAACCGAAGGAGTCAAGACTATATGGAAAGACTCCTTCTGAAGCAGTCTTCGCTATAAAGGCCAGCGAGTCACAGTGCTAATTTTCTGGTACAGAGGCTGTGTGGCCTCCGTTCGGCTGGAATTGATGCGACATATCATGGCCAGAGACAGTGCTTCAAATGCGGGAAAAGAAACCATCCGGCAGCCGAATGCCGCACAGAAAAGTGCCTAAAGCGCACTAAATGCTCCGACCGGCATGCTACGGGCGTCGGCGAGTTAAACACGTCGACACCGCCTCATGAAAGAAATATCCCTGAGCCGCTTGAGACTGTCGTCTAGTAGTTACAGTTTGCACAGACTAACTGCACTCCGTTCGTGCTCTTGCAGACAGCACAAGCCTGGGCGGAAAGGAAACAGAATCGTGCCTTGATGAGAATCCTATTCGGCGGTGGCAGCGAACAAATTTCGGAAAAGCAGTTTCCAGGCGTCTCAAGCTTTAAGTGTTGGGAGAAGAACGTCTCGCCAATCACACCTTTCGGGCCACTAGGCCAAACATCAAAACGTGCAACAAAGTCGAGTTGTGGCTGCGAAGCCGGCGTAACGGCAACATAATTCGTCTACTGGCCATCGAGGTTCACGAGATATCCAGGGACTTCCTGCAACCACCGGACGCCTTCGCTTCCAGCCCGGCTGGAAACAAAGGGCTCCAACTCGCAGATTATGTTTCTGGCGACCATCTACACAACACGGGAATCTGTATCTTGAATTGCGCTGACCAGTATTTGGACGTCACCACCGGAACTGTCAAGCGGGTCAACTACAAGTTCGTTTTCATGGAGGCCATCTTTGGGTATACATTACAAGGCACGGTGTAGAAGACCACGGCGATGACGTGTTTAACGACAACCTCCGGAGTCATACCGTCTTGACGACCACCCGGCAGTACAACGACCACCTATCCAGGTAGCTAAAATCATTTTGTGAGCTGGAACACCCTTTAATATACGACACCAAAGCCACAAAGACGGAACACGAAGTACTTAAACATTTCCAAGAAAACGTCACAGAAATTATCGTTATCAGGTGGCCCTGCCGCGGAAAAATAATGCATCAAACTTAGCCGACAACAAAGGGATAGCTGCGCAGAGGCTTCGGTCAGTAACAGCCAACCTGATGAGAAGTGACGACGTCATGCAAGCTGACGACCAAGCGTTGCGAGAATACGTGGTTGCTGGACACGCCGATGATGTCAACGAAAATGGCGAGTCCACAAGAGGACCTATTTCTTACCTCCCGTATCGAGGCCTTATCACACCAACAAGCGAGACAACCAAGCTGAGAGTTGTTTTCGACGCGTCCTCGAGCGCACAAGGACAGCTCTCGCTCAATAATGTTCTGTTTGCGGGATGACATTTCATCCGAAATCTATCAGACATCCTACTCAGGTTCCGAACCCACAGCACCTCATCATGGTCGACATTGAAAAGGCATTCTTCCTGGTGCAGTTCCCCGAAAGTGACTGCGAGGCTCTGAGTTTTCTATGGTATGAACGAGTGCACAGGATGGATGGATGGATGGAAGGTAGGAGCATCCCCTTTGAAACGGGGCAGTGGTTTTTGCCACTATGCTCAGATTTTTTTTCCTTTATTTTTGTTTACTCTGCTGTAAGTTGTTAATACAATTCGCCATTTTCTTTAAAAAAACGTCTTCCTACACTTTAAAACTTATGTCACCTCTCTGCTTTTGTACTACCAATCCTCCAATCGCTTTTTGCTAATTTCCACCGCAGATTTATTTACGTGACTATTGCTATCTCTAAACCCTAAAGCCTCAGGAAGAGCGACTGTGCCTGCATCGACATCGGGATGGATACCATCGCATTTTAGGAAGGGGTTTTCTATTGTTTCTACAGATTTACCACACACACCACATCTGTCATCTTCGTTAAATTTTTTTCTGTAGCTGGGCGTTCTAAGACACCCTGACCTAGCTTCAAAGAGTAGGGCACTGCCTCTTGAGTTATCATACAACGTTTCCTTCCTGATCTGCCTTTTCCAGCATCGATATAGTTCTACATTATGCTTCTTTTCTATTGAATCTATCCAATTTTTACCTTCGACGTTTTTAACCTGTCGTTTAATTCTCTTTCTTTCTTCTTCCACGTCTTTGGCAAACTTACTGGCCAGCTTTCTAGTTCGTTTCCGCCACTGTGTGTCAAAGCTCTTTCTGTACAGGTATTTAAATACCTTAGCTGCCCACCGGTTATCACCTAATTTCCTCAGGCGTTCTTCGTATAGCACTTTACTCTGAGCTTCTCGTGCTTCGAACGTTGCCCAGCCCATATCCCCCTGTACTGCCTCGTTTGTGGTTTTCCCGTGGGCACCTAGTGCACCTAGTTCCCAAACAGCTGGAACCTGCTCCTCGTATGGGAAGATTTATGCAAAATACAAATTTACAATTCGTTAACAGAGTACAGCTTCAAGAAAATGTTCGAATAACAGTTGCTATCCAGTTTTTACTGTACACACCGAGTACATATGTGTACACATGTACACATCCAGCGGTCTCAATCGCAGCGCTTGAGCTTGGCACATGGTGGCCTTAGCTGCCTATGTGCCATAAAACCCAACACAACACACACAATCGCTGCTCCTATATATCATTGCGCGGAATATCTGCAGCGAGCAAAGCAGGGCATAACACTAGGTATGACACAAGTATTTGCATCATGATGTTCCGTACTGCACTATCAGGACACAGATTTTGTAATAATAGGCTTCTTAATGATGTGGTTTTTGCTACATGCATGTGTGCACTTCACTATGATGCCATCTTGTCTCTCATCAAGAGCGTATGGATTGCACCACTCGTTAGTCGGACTAGATGTGAAGGGTGTACGTCTGGCGTCGGCCCCCACTTCTTTTGGCGGCGCTTACTTTTGAATCGCGCAAGTGAGCGTTGCGCAGCACGTTTTGCTTGGCATAAGTAGATGAAGCGATGAAATGCTCGCTTGAAGAACAGACAAGTCGTGTACGTGACTTTCAACGTGAAACACAACAGCTGTCTTATGGCAATCCGCTGCCAAGTCGCGGCCGTCTTAAAACGACGCCGACGAAGTAGCTGCTCACTACTTTCAGAAGTTCCCGTTTCATGCGACACGGCGTTACCCGGGCCGCGCGCGATTCGCCCCCGAAGCTAGGCGGAGTGGGAAGAAAGAGAGAAGACAGAAACAACGGAAGGAGGAGGTGAGCTCACTTCCGCTTGCAAGGCGGCTTTGCAAAAAGTGTCGTCATGACCTCTCTTTAGTTCTTCCCTTCCTTCATACCGACGAAGAAGAGCAAGGCGTCGTTTACGTCAGGGCTTGCGTAACCGTGCCGCGTTCTTTCTTCGCGCTCCGGAGTAGTTACGGCGGGCCGACAGAACCGCGGCTTACACGACGAGCGTCAGGCAGCGTTGCCTTCGGTCGCTTAATTCCTCGCTCGCAGCCGCTTGTAAGCACGGCTCTAAGCAGCCTGCAGGAGTGTTTCTTCTATCCACCATGTTGATTAGGACATTACCATGAGAGTATGAATATCGAATATTCTTGCGTTGGTCCAACGATGTCAGTGTAGGCAAGAAAGCGCACAGCAGGTATAGCAAAATTCAGAGAGCGTCTTAAGAATAGTTGTCGGAGGCAGTTAGCTTTTACATTGATATATGCTTGTTCCACAAGACAGTGTTAGTAATCCAAAAGCCAACGTATTTGTATTCGATTACCTTTGAAAGAACAATCTTGTCCGCGTTGTAGTGACAAAATAAAGGGTTGTTTTCTGCATAAAGACTATTTTATAAAGGTTAATTTTCATTTGCAATTCATTACACATAGTGATTGTCTTTTTAAAGTCATGTTTCGGCCCAAGCTTATCGAGAATTGACGAATGTTTTTCACACAGCACGCAGTCGTTAGTGCACAGCCTAATACCGACCGTAATATCTTTAGCAATGCCATTTATATCAAGTGAAAAAAAAAACCAACGAAGAACCAATCCTTGGGCGCCTCGAGAGCCTCTTGGCGACTTTTTCTCCACAGGCCGAATTTACCGCAACATATCGATGTCGCCTAATCAAATAGACCTTCATACAGTGAAATAGTTTGTTATTTTCCAGAATGTAACCTAGATTTACAGAAATTTGTTGTGCGAAACGTTATAAAATGCCGTACAGAAATTTGCGCACATTGCACCTGTTTGTTTACCCTTATTTATGGCTGCTCCAAAATTATGAATGCTTTCGACAAGTTGTGCACTGTTAAAAAACTTCACCTAAAGCCATGCTGCATGTTGGTATTCAGGTGTTTTCCTCAATGAAACAGTTATATGCTTAAAAATGATATGCTCTAAGATTTTACAAGCAGGGACACTAGCGATATTGTATGGTAATTTTGAATCAGCGTTTTGTCTCCAGGTATATGGAAAGGCTTGATTCTGGCATCCCGCCACTCAACTGGTAGCACAGATTCATTTAAGGGTTTAAGCGCAAAGAGAATGCAAATATTTGGTAGCTTAGCAGCATAAGGTTTCAAGCAAGTATTTAGAATATACTCTAGGCGAGGTGATATTTTTCACTTCAAGCTTTAACAGGAGATACAAGATGTGTTCATTTATCATCACTTCGGGAAAAGCTGGCATGGACACTACAAAAAACGTAAGACTGCCATCGTCATTCGTAAACTCATCCTTGATATTATCGTTAAACGCCATCTGAACCGGAGAATCACCCTGCATGAAACCGACGTCAACTATGTATGCATCGGCAGAACAAGCCTTCAGGTTCACCAGCCTCCAAAATATGTGAGGAGGCGTTTTAATATTGCATGACAGTGTTATAATTTTCATTGTCATGAGCAATTTTGATCTCCAGCTCTTTGATATCTATTCAACCATTTGTTCTATATCAGACATGTTTGTCGCTCTCGCTCTTTTGTTTTTAGGCGTTTGAAATTTCGCTGCAAATTCAGCCTAACCAGACTTATCCACGGATATTGAAGATCAGATTTTCGAGCTTTCATTAAGATAAAACGCTGTATACATTCGCAACCTACGCATTTGAAGAAAAGCCAGAATATATGTTGTGGACAAAGGTTATTTCTTAAAGTGTCGGCATTGAAACTCTGCCCGCCGATATGGCACTCGTCTTCTGCTTTCCAAAAATTACAGAAGAGCTTGACTTCACCTGGATGTTTTACAGTGCTACTCTGTAGCATCACGGCTAATGCTTTGTTGTCTAAAACGGAAGACATAACACTACAAGGGACTTGATACATAATGTTAACCCCTACGTAAAAAAATATCAAGGATTGATTCGGTGCCATTTTCAATTCTTGTTGGCTCATTAACAGCCTTTAAAACGACGAAATTCGCCCAACATTTCATTCTCGACACCGGCGTACTTCATAACGAAAACGTGTCCCAGTCCAGATTGTGGAGGGTAGCATCACCTCCCAGGATGACTGTATCCTCAGACCTTATGTGGCGATGCATATACTCGTTCAGATGTTCAATTACAGTCGCAGATGAGTTCGGCCGCCTGTCAACAGTTGCAAGAACATAGCAAGTTTTATTTACGTAAAGTATGCAAAGTTTTGTGCACGCCTATTAAGTCAGGCATTACTATAAGGTGGAGTACTGCCAAACCCCCTGCTCTTCGATTGCAGTACTTTAAAAAGGCCTTGTAGGTCCTTGGGACGAATTCACTGTCAAAAACTTCTCAACTCAGCAAAGTTTCCTTGACTGCAACTAAATCAAGATCGTAGCAAAGCAACAACTTTCCGAGGCACTCAATTTTATTCACATTTCGTGGACAGTTAACATCGAAGATGATTATGTCAGGCTTATTTAATTATATACGTCACGCTTTATTTTTCCTTTTCCCTCCATTCCAACCGTACATTGCGTCATCTACGCTTAACGTATCAAAGACCATTTGAACTGACGCACCTTAGACTCATTCTGCTCAGCTGAGGTAAATTTTCCTGCTTCCTTCATGTACGTTTTTTTTTATAATAGCTTCTGATATTTAAAATAAGTTCCTTATAGTTTAGGGCAACATATGAGTATTGGCATTTAATCTGGATGTTCGAAAAATTTGATGATAACAAGATGAGCTCTTCCCACTTTTTAGCCAATGCTGTGATAGCATTCTATATTGTTAAATGTGTTGCCTATCTTTGTCCGGAATATGTCATCATTTACCGCATTTTCACGATCATCAGAGGTTTGATTGTTTTATTCCTGTACCCTAAATGTGACTAAATAGTTTGCTGACCTTCTGCATTTCAGTTCATCGACCTACGACATCAAGACAGACGCATTGTTTTCAATTTTTATTACGGCCGACTGCAATTCCTTCACTTCCACCGTTAGGTCATTTATTGCGTCCATCTGTGCTTGTAAACTACCCTTATCTCAGTTCTCCTTGCAATGTCAGCCTCAATATTTTATTGTTTTCACCGCACATTATTAATCGAAGCAGTCATGTTCCTTTGTCCCAGAAGAATTTCCAGCGATATTTCACTCCAAGGCCTGGGATGGCTTCAACATCACCGTATACCAAAAAATTTATTTTAGTTGAAGGGACGGCAGCACCACCAAAAAGCAGTCTTCGCTAAGATAACTTTGTACAGGCAAGTAAACACTAACCGGCGCAAATTTTCGATACACATTCCTCAGCATGATGCCTGATGTGCCGCTCTCGTGTGTTCACGTGATCCGATGTCACCAGCGTTGCAGGAAGCGCAGATGCTGTCACAGACGCAACGTAGGTCTCCACGAAGACGCACTGCTTTGCACATGTTGGTCCATCGAAGCCGGTAGAGTAAAGAGAGTCGTAGGCAGCGTTGTCGTCCAAAGCCCAGCAGTACTGAATGCGCTCCCAGCGCCACAGCGAGAACATGCAAAACGTAGTGAAACTGATTCGTCAGCATGAAGCCTGATATTCCACTGCTATGCCCACTTTGAGACTATACGTGCCTTCTCCGCAGGATCTGGGCAATACTGTGCGTTTTTATTTCATCTGTCGAGAGTTTGTTGCTATGCAGTACAGCTCCTCTTGCTCTACATACCTTTCCCATGATGCGCTCCTTCCAAGGCGATACTCTGCAACGTCACCGACTGCCATCTTGCCATGCGATTCTTCCGAACCCGGGGGTCCGCTTCCTTGACGCCGGATGTAACGACTTGAGACACTGCCCGTTTTAGGGTAACCGAAACTGAAGGGTTTATTGGTTCTGCTCTTTTTCACCAGCAGCCTGGCTTATGATGTAATCGCCACGCGCGCTGTCAAAAAGAATGAAAACATAAACACACAATTCCGCTCTCACACTGTCACAGATGGATTAATTTCTTGACAATATGGGAGAAAGTTATATGTGTCAGCGTGCTGCTCTAGCGCAGCTTCTATTTGGGGGGGGGGGGGGGGGGGAGCAGTTTAGAAAATCTGAAGCGTGGTGCAGTGAACAAATCGCCTGATTGATCTGAAGGAAACGAAGTTGCTACTTCCCTAGCAGCTTTGATTAGATTTTGAGCGCTAGAGGGTTCGTCAGCCCCCGTCTTCGGTCGCATGGCAGTGGCCATGCTGTACCGCGTACTTTGCTGTTAGAGAAACCCACGTGCACCGACAAGGCTAATATTCGTTCTTCTAACGACTACGTGCCATCATCATCAGCGCGTCTGCACCCACCGCAGGGCAATGGTCTCTCCCGTCTCTCCAATTAACCCTCTCCTTTGCCAGCTGTGACCACCCTATGCCTGCAAACTTCTTAATCTCATCCGCCCATCTTTCTGCCGCCCCCTGCTGCGCTTGCCTTCTCTTGGAATCCACTCTGTTAACGTTAAGGACCAGCGGTTATCTTGCCTTCCTATTAAATGCCCTGCCCAAGCCCATTTCTTCCTCCTGAGTTCGACTAGGATGCGTTCCCTCACCCATTATACATTTCAATATATCATTATACTTCGCCAGTTTGCATTCCCTATTATACATGCCATAATACATTCCATTAATTATCCCATTATGGCATTCCACGCCGTAAGAATATTATTATACATTCGCGTAAATGTCCCAGCTTGAAAACTGGAGGTTATCAGGCGCCTACTGGCGATGGGACAGGTTATTATCAGTTAATCTCACACCCACTGCTCTCTGCGCATGGACAGCGTTGCTATACTGACAAAAACGCGGCTAGGTGCGTCATCTGCTTGCCACGGCGCAGCGGCCCCAAAGCCATTTGTGGTGCTAGCGTGCCCTGAAAGTTCAAGTTACGTGCCCGGCGCAGAAGGCTGAGAGAGTGGAGCTGTCTGCTTTCAATTCAAGGCGGTGATAACTGAGTGTACTTAGGATGTGAGCGTTGCCGGGTTGCATGGATGGCTTACCGAACGCAATAGTAGTCATCGATGAAGGTCTGAGGCTTCCCAGCTTCTCGGCGCCTCGGCCCGCGCATTTGTTTTCATTTCCATTTTTTTTGCAAAGGGTTTGCACTCTGCTGCTGCCCTTCATCACCATGCGCTGAACTGCGAAAGCTTTATAAATTAAATAGTAAGTACAATTCGGACCTCGTACCCGCTGTTGAGCAGCACGAACACTTGTGTTGCACACATTACTTCTTAGCGGCCACGTTTTAATAAAGGCGAAACGCAAAATGCAGCCGTGCCATAGCTCATGATTCATGTTGCTGCTATTCAGCAAAGCGGCGCAAGGAATCTCGGAGAAGCAATTCGATATTCTGATAAATGTGCCGCTAGCCCACGCGCTCTGTGTTGGCATTTCTTTTAATCTCGACAGCATCCCAGCATCACAGTCACTTGATACCTTCAAATCATTTCCCGGTGGACGCCGTATCTTTTTGTTTTCGTGTGTAGTTTAAAACTCGATGGCGGAAACCCAATATAATGAGAGAAATGCAGATGTGATAATTCGCATGCACGAACCTTTTAGACTGCAAGTGCTCAGTTCGGATAGGTGTGTTGATGTAGGCGAGGACCTGTTGAAGGACCACAAACGCCTGGCGAGATAGTTATCCTGTATACACGTTTTCTTGCTTCTTTAAATAAAACAAATGGCTTCTAAGAATTACTTCGCCAGATGCGTTTGACACGACGCCCACCATGGCAATGCGCAGTGCGGGTAGCAAGCAAAGCTTGGAAAGCTAAAGCCGGACCGCCGCCCGAAAATCTGGAGCGCCTTTTCCCGTCGCTATAGCAAAGCTGCGTATGCGCAGAGATCAATGAGGGTGAGATCTAGTGATGAACGCCTCTCCCATTGGCAATTTTCACGAAATCGTCGCCCCGCTGCGGCGGCGTCGTGCACTAGTCTCAACAACTGGCGCACCCGCACAACGTTGTTTACTGCGTTGCGTAAGCGGTTCGCTGGCACATTCAGGCATTGCGACAATTTTTTGTAAAAATATATCTTAGTTGGAGCTACTAAATGAATGCTTCCAGTATAACCAGATAGAAAAGCCACTAAATATTGCTGCTTGAATTTTCTGGTGACATCAATACGCAGTGATAATTGAAATATCAACTTCCTACGGTCTTGTGGACATGCTTGGGGCACCATGACAGTGCAGTTGACACCAAGTGCAGAGCCTGAAAAAGATTATTTCCTGAAAATATAAGTGAATCTGTAACTACGAGGGGCGATTTGTCAATAAACATTGCTGAGCACACAGGTTTAGAGGATAGACTTCAAGTGCTAGATGTGTGCATGACATGTGTCGCTCAGGTCTTATTAAATGGTGCGTGTGTGCTGATATGTTTCCTCGTTATCCGCGGAGAGTGAGGGGTGATATAATGAATTCATTGCGATTGCACTGTATTGTTTTTTTCTCATGCCCGCGCTAGCTTTCACTGTAGTCAATCGTACGAGCAGATTGTAAGAACCGTAGAACGTTGGACAAATAGAGTTGCATTATAAGGCTCTTACATTATTCACGCACCTGTCATACAGTACTTAATAAAACTCAGAGCGCTGGGCGCGTTCACTGGCTCCGTAGAAAGAAGGTGCCCGAAAAGGCGACTTTCTGGGTCTCGCTTTCCACTTGTACATACGATCAGAAATCTACATTAATATTTATTCATAATGCCTTCCTTGGTTACAATGAGTGTTGGCTTCCTTACGTGTACAATATATCGAGTGCCTCATTTCATTACTCTTGTCAGTTTAATAGCTTAACGACCACCTCGATACTAGCAGTCTTGATGTCACAGGTAGCGTAAAAAGGTTATCTCACTGATGCCTTTCTCATTGCGCTGCATGTGACACTCGCGCTAATAGAGGATACTCTATGCGCGGCAATGTGGGCGACGGTGGCGCTAGTGAAAGTTATCAAGGTTGGGTTACAAGCAACATAAATACCAACGAAAATATAAGAGAGAAAAGCTGGCGCAGCAGCTAAGTTGCTAGAGCATCATACGCGGTGTATACGGACTTCGTGCTTTGGTATCCCACTAGCGGCATTCGGTTATTTTTTCTTCCATTTTCTTCTCAACTGATGTTCAGCCATAAAGCGAACACAAAAATAATTTTTCATTATTCAGCAATACAAACTGGAAAAAAAGAAACGTATCTCAACGCTCTCCTTGGTTTCAATGACTGCTGCCGTCATATTATTCTCGTTTATCTTCAGTGGCGGTGTATGCTTAAGCGCCGCTCAGGTAACATCGACCATCCATACGAAGACTGACAAAGCGTAAGTTGTATAGAAAAATTTTTCTTCCCAGATCCCCTAGTTTCTTGCGAGCACAACATACCGTGGCTGATAAGTAATCCCGGACCGCAAACTCGTCTGATAAAAGCTCCGGTAATGCGCCAACAGCAGCGTCCTTGTCATAGGATAGGGCGCTTCTTGTCCTTGGAGCGACCAATTCTATGTGATCTTGTATATTATCCCAGTCTATTTTCTTCACCATACGTTTACTACATAAGGAAATTTTGGCCTCATTTGAGCGTTTCAAAGTTTCAGACTGAGAATAAAGTTATCTAAAGGCCCAAAAAAAAAACGGCCGTGGCTTAGCTTGGTTAAGCCTGGTGATTGCGAAGCAATAGTGTGTTATTCTCGGATCAGCTGGTAGTATGGCTGGTGGTAGTCTTGGGTTATGCTAGTGTTACGGCTTACAGTGAATCATCTAAGAGGAAGTCATCCGTCGAATCCGTGTATGCCGACAAACATTTCCCTCACCAGCGTGCCCATTACAAAATCTTCCAGTATCGATTGGCCAACGGTGCGGTAACATTCCATTTTCTCCGCGTCGTAAGATATTGCCACTCGGTGCTTGCAGTAGCGTTCGTTAAAGTACGGTAGCGTTACGCCGTAATAAATGTTGGGGTTATTGTCCCCGTCCAAAATGCGATACAGTTTGTTGTACGTCTCCTCGTCGTCTTCACGATGCATTAGCGGTAGCTTGTATTTTTCCCCCACGTTGTAGATGGCCAAGTTGTCTGCATAACACCCCCATCGTTCGTCGGTCATATTAAGTTTGCCCCACTTGTGCATCTGCGTGTCCGGCGTGTCGCTGGTTGCCCCGGGGTCCGGCGGTAGACCCATCTTTGCTTCTGCTGTTTCCACAGAGGAGGTTGCACGTTGTCGCCGAGCTGCATACTGGGCACGCCGCTTAGAAAGTCGTTCTTCTCGTTCTTCTTCCGTCTCCGTAGCTCGCTGATGTTTCCTCTTTGCATTCTGCCGAGCTGCCTTGTTCGTAGGCACCATCGTAACATCTGGCTGTATGACTGCCTTGGCGAGAGGAGCGGAGCTGTTTTATACAGCTGGTGTGACGTCACTCTGACCGTAGCGCCCCTGGTGAGAGGAGCGGGAGTTAGGCCGCCGTTGGTGGCTACCGCCTCGCCTCGCGACGGCGTGAGATGGGGCCCCGTTTTTACACAGCTGGTGTGACGTCACGCCGACCGTAGCACCCCTGGTGAGAGGAGCGGGAGTTAGGCCGCCGCTGGTGGCTACCGCGTCGCCTCGCGACGGCGTGAGATGGGGCCCCGTTTTTACACAGCTGGTGGGACGTCACTCGAGGTCACGTGGTGTGACGTCACGCAGCGAGGTCACGCTAAAGGTCAATGGTGCCTACCACAGCCTCGCCACGGAACGGGCTGAAGTGCGACCTAAAGTAGTATTGCTTCGCAATAAAAATTGGCGGTTACACTTAAACGCCGCTTTAAGGATAATACACGTTAGGGTTTATACGCGATAATACCCGATAGACCCATATTTGCGGAATTGGTTATTCTCGACTTTACATTCACAGATCCGTGGGAGTTCTCATACTACTCCTCCCGCTATGGTGCAGCAGTTAAGGGATGCGCCACTGCCCTGCGTCGGCAGGCGCTGCCAACAGAGGGGCTTGTACAACCGAAGTTGCTCTTCACGAGCAGCCCTCGTGATCATATATTTAACAGCCACCTGCCAGGGTGGTCAGTTTGCTCACAATCTGGTGGGCAGGTTGTGTTGACACCACAAGGTCACATGACCTATAGGTGGCCCACCTAGGTTGCTTCTCCAGCGGGCGGCCGCCTGGACGACGCTACAAAACCCTATTTTTCGCTCACAATGGCGACGCCGGAATTTCTGAGTATCAATGCCTTTAACGCTGTCGCGTTATAATGTAATTTCATCTTAATATATTTTTCGTGTAATCAGCAGCATCTTTAGGCGTAGTGTTATCTTTGGAAATACCGGTCATGCCCTCGCCCTGATTTTGAGCCTGGGTAGGAGCCTAATCAAGAAAGACGCGGGTTTTCTTTACCGCAAATATTTTTCAACACCTTTTAGTTGCGATCCAATGTTCCTTTGCAACTGCTGTAGCTGCTGAAGGGTACTGAGTATCAGCACCTGGTCTCCTTCGATAGGCTTGACAGTTTCAAGAACGACGATTATGTTGCAACAGGAGGCGGTAGTCGCATCGGGCATTGCCGCTTCGCACATTAGTGCACGACGACCTTGGAGGGGATTGTGTTCCCTCTCCGCCGGAAAATGGATTTTTTTTCTCCCTTGGAAAGCAGGGAGAAAGGGAAGGCCAGGGACGGTAAAGGAGGGTGCTGGGAGACGAGGTCAGTTTTTGACTTGCCGTGGTTGATGATGTAGCGTGCCGCCTTTCCCCTCCATAGAGTAAATGGTTGATGTTTTATTGGACAAAAATAATGTGTGGGTTGGGTAATTGAAAGCGTCAATCGCGTCACTCCATTACTACAATAATTTCTGGTGCCGAAGCCCGGTATCGGTTCCGCAGCGTCAGCGGACCATCAACGTTGACTTTTTGACAGACGTCGAGATCTCGAAGAAAAAGAGGAAGGCCCTGCGAACTCAAGCGACGCGTCTGGTTGGTGAGGAGGAAGTCTTGCTGAAGTCTACTGCGCCGAACGCCGAGAATCTGGAGGTTCTTATACAGCGTCCGAAATTGACTCAACGTCGACTGAACAATGCAGACGCAGAACAGGAAGCCGACACAGTTTGCAGCCATCACTGAACATGGCGACAAGATCGTAACTTCACTAACCAAGCTGAAGTCTGCAGCGAAGAGTAGCCCAGAAAAAACGAACGTGGGCAGCACTAATTAGAGCGAAGATCGAACCAAAACGACAGGAACGACTGCCAAGATAAAGCTCCCCAAATTGGAACTCCTGAATTTTAAAGGTGACAAGAGAAATTAGCAGCCATTTTGGGAAATATTCGAAACAGTGTTACATGAGCACTCGGGCCTATCACCAGCAGAAATATTCCAAATTTAGGATCTGCACTGACAGGAGACCGAGAATCAGCCATCGAGGTGTTGCAACCGACGGCGGAGTGCTAGAGCCACATCACTGACATCCTAAATCACCGATTCGCTATGCAAGCCATCCTCATCCAGCACCATATGGAGGGCCTCATGGCTGCCGCACAGGTGTCATCGGAAGGCAACGCCCGCGCTCTGCGGCTCTGGCATGATGGTCTTCATTCTTACATACGAAGCCTTAAGGCGTTGTGTGTGGGCGAAGAATTATATTGCACAATGCTCTACCCTCTTGTGCTCCGGGCACCTTCGAACGACCTGAGCTTGCTGTACAACAGGATAATAGCTTCGAAGGACGCAGAGGGCTCCAGCAACAGCCGCACGTCAACCACCGACACCAGCTCTGAAACGGGAACGGAGTCGGTGCATAGGGAAGAGCTGAGCACACTTCTGGTATTCTTTCATATCGAAGTTGAGTGCCGAGAAAGGGTGGGCAGGGAGCAACCCGCCGACGCAATTGGAGAGTCCACGTCCCGCAATGAGGCGCATGAACTGGCGATGAGTGCAGCGCATCCTGGCAAGCCTGAACACTTGTCGGTGCCGCCCTTGCATGGCACAATGAATGATCTGAAATGAAAACTAAACATTTTACATATGTGCCTGTCTGGTTGGGTTTGTAGACAAACTATACAAATCTCCAACCAAACAACGGCTGTGGTTTAGCTCTGGGTAAACCTGGATTGACGCGACAGCTACATCTCGCCGAGTAGAACTTCCTCAGTCGAAGTGCGAAGGTCTTTCGCCACTCCTTTTTGCTGGGCGCTCCTTCTTCATCTTCGTTCCTGGACGTGGATTCACTCTCTCCCCCATCCTTCTCTCTCTACTCCCTCCACTCGGTTTCGCCGGCACGCCGCGCCGCCGGCAGCTGCTCCGCACTACGTGACCAGCCACGGCGTCGCCACGGAGCTCGAGGGTGGCCACGCAGCTCAAGGGGTGCCACGCTGAAGGCTCGAAGTGCTAGCGTAATGAAGCTATCGCTACAAAACTTTAATTTGAAACCTGACGATTGAAATTCGGCTCCTTCAGGTGTGACTGGGGGCAGTAGATAGCGTCTTTAAGTGTCCATGGAGAATAACAAGAGGTAAAGAGAACGAAAGCTGTGATGCGAAAGGCCTGAGGGAGGGGGAGGGTGGGGAGTTGAGACTGTGAGTCACGTTTTCGGGCTGTGGAGAGGCGTTCAAAGGCGACTTTTCAATGGCAATGCGATGGTTCAATGGTTCAATGGCAGAGCTATGTCCCTGGGCATATACTTGCGGGTAGGACTCTTTTTGAGCGTTTTATGTTGTTTGGGGTAGTTTGGATGTGCCAGGATTCGAGTAGGTGCCTTTGGTAATTTGTCTCGGTTCCGAGGATGCCGGTTTTGTCGAAGTTGATTCTGCGGCCTGAGTCTTCGGAATATTCGGCTGCAGGATTGCGCTGTCTTGCGAAGTTGCGGACGTCGTTTTTATGTTGCCGAATTCTTTGGTTAGAGATTTTTTATTTCGCCGATGTAGCTTGCGTCGCAGTCGGCGCAAGGAATTTTGTAGATAATGCCTTGGGCTCTTCTCTCCGTGGCCGGTCTTTGGGTACAGGCAGGCAAAGCGCAACAGTGTTTATAGGCGTGTGCGCAACCTGGAGACCCCCTTTTTCAGGATTCGGGTGATCGATGCATGCTTAAAGATGCTGGCTACTGCCCTCAGTCACACCTGAAGAAGGAGCCGAGCCGGCTTCGAAACGTCGGGTTTCCAGTTAAAGTTTTTGGTTGGAGATGTTTAGAGTTTATTATAAGGATATGGAATGTTTTCTGTGCAAGTCGAAACCGCATGCAGCGCAGAACTGTACCGCTGCAAGGGAGCTGTCGGAAAAAAAAACGCATGTTACGGGTGTACTGCCGATGTAGCGGATGTACAAGGCCAAAACATACTGCGAGTATGTGCAAAAATATGCTGTCTTGCTGTAAGTGCCCTGCGCCGCGATGATGAAGCCAAAAGTCTGTACAAAGAAGCTACTCTGATATTTGATGCGGCTAGCATGATTCTTCATGAATGGGCTTCGAATAGTCAGGCACTGAGATAAATATTCGAGGAAAACGGAACCAGACGAAAGATCGCTTGGAAGTGTTGCAGGGGTGCTTGGCATAATGCAGAAGGCCGAAGGTGATAAACTGTCCTTCTCGCTATACCATGTTGTTCAGTTCGCCGAATAGAGAAATGAAATTAATCGCTTCGTTCTCTAAACGACAGCCCGCCTGTATGCCCCCTCCGGTTCATATAGCCGTTCGTCGTGAGAGCCAAGATGATATTTCAGGACATCCGGAAACTCAGTCTGGATCGAGGCAACGTACTGCTGAGTGAAATGCTGTCAAACTCGACCTAATGATGTCAAGAGCTGGCTGAGTTTGAAAAAATTGAAGTCCCAAGGTTTTACGGTAACGGATTACACGGAAGTGTTACGCACCGATAATTGCTAATTTTCGCCGATTCCAGCATGGCAGCTTAAAGAGCCATGGTTTGCCTAAGCGTGACCGACGACCATGAAGTGACGACTAATGCCTGGTTGCTCGCCAAAAATCGCGTTGCCCCTCCGAATGCCGTCACTCTGGCAAGAGTAAAACTGATGGCATGCCTGATCGCCTCGCCACTGTGCAGGTACGCCCAAACTTTCCTCAAGATCGAGCTTCACGAAGTTCATTTTTGGACCGATTCTATGATGAGTTTGTACTACATCAGAAAATAATCGTGCCGATTGAAGACGTTCATCAAGAACCGAGTAACAGGAATCCTAAGCAATTGCCAGTGTGTATCACTTCCCTGGGAAACAAAATCCCGCCGGCCTCATATGCGAGGCATTTCCGCCTCTCGACTGGTCACCACGAGGCCTTGTTGACGAGATCGAGATGGTTGGAGCTAGGACCGACGGAGTGGCAAGAGGAAACACGCAGCGAGTTTTCTCACGATGATCCTGAGGAGAGAGAACCAAGAGCGGAGTTGGACATCACCACAATGCCGGCTCCGCAGCTACTGGACGTGTGAAAGTTCAGATCAGCCTCAAGGTTGAATCGAACAACAGCCTGGATTCTATGAATAATTCAGAAGGTCCGTTCTACGGAAAATCGATCGAGCCTCTTTAAAGCAACCCAGATACAGAACGCAAGAACGCATTGATTGAAAGAAGCCCAGCGCTCCACGTTCCTTGCTAAAATTCGTTGCGCAACCTGCGCGGAACTAAGGTCCCACCTAGCTTACCTCTGCGGAATTTGCGATTTTTATCGACCCAGACGGAGTGCTGAGAATTACAGAACGCCTTCCCTCTGCGAGCATGGCACCTGGCGAAAGGAACCCCATTGTCGTGCCGAAAGACCATCGTTACTCCACTCTCCTGTCAATCAACGCACACCGACAGATGCTGCGTGCTGGAGCAAGGGACATTTGTGCAACTTCGCAAGAGGTACTGGGTCCTGCACGCCAGAGAACTGGTGAAAAAGATGGCGCGTGCCTGTGTCACTTGTCCACGGTTCAGTGCTTCGCCGCTAAATGCTCCAACGGAACCGCTACCAGAAGACCGTACAACACGAGTAGACCCTTTCAAAGTGGTCTACGTAGACTTCACAACACCGCTATATGTAAAAACAATCAATCCAGGGGCAAACTTAAGACAGTGTTGTTTACTTGTGCAGACACGCGAGCTATGCACCTGGAGCACGTCAATGACGTGTCGACAAGCACCTATCTGTTCCCGTTCCGAAGGTTTGTGTCGTCAAAAGAACTGTGCAGTACCGTTTGTTCGAACATCGCTCAGACTTTCAAGCGAGCAGCAAAGATTCTGACCAAAGTGTGGAAAGCGCTGCGGCACCCGGATGTCGTAAATCATTTTGCAAGTGCAGAATTTGAGTGGCGGTTTATTGTTGAGCAGGTGCCATGGTGAGCTGGGTTTAATGAACGGGAAAGAACTACCTGGAAGGGAAGTTGAACACTTAGCTACCATCTTTTGCGAAGTTAAAGCTGTTGTGAGTTCTCGGCTATTCACTTATGTGTTCAACGAGGTCGGAGAGGGCGACCCCTTTACGCCATCAAGCTTCCTCCTCGGGAATCGGCTAACGACTCTACCGACGGCGGACGGGGAGCTGCCCACTTCCATCCGGGATGGACTTCGGTCGTTTTGGCGGCAGAGAAAAATGCTCCAGAACCAATTCCTGGAGCCCTGAAGCGCGGAGTACCACAGTGAGTTAAAACCAACTGACGCGGCGCACCAAAGGCAGTTTCCCTCGCCTAAAGTCGGAGAGCTGGTGTTAGTAAGAGAACCCCTTGTGAGCCTGCTATAGAAGATTGAAAGAGTGGAGGTGTTCAATGGCAGGGACAATAAGGGGAGCTCTTGCGAGATAGGAGTGTCTTACACACATTTTTGGGGGGGTGTAGTGTTGAAATGAGATGCGCTAACTGCACCTGGCATTGCCCCTTTACCTTGAGACAGTTGGGCGCCGGAAGCGCCGGACCTCCTGTTACAATGACCTTGGAGGGGATTGTATTCTCTCTCTGGAAAGTGGAGTTTTCCTTCCTCGCATAGGAGGGTGGTAGGGAAGGCCCGAGATGGTTGTGGATGGGGCTGTGATACGGGGTTAGTTAGTTTTTTACTTGACGTGGTAAGTGATGAATCCTGTCGCCTTTCTTTTCCAGGGAATATGTGGTGGATGTTGTGTTGCGCAAAAGGAATATATGTGTTAAGGGACTGATAACGTCGATCGCATCAATCCGTTACTATCGAGCATTCTCAAAGATTGTTCGGCGCTCAGTCTTGGGCGTATATCTACGTCACTGGACAGGGAAAGAAAACTTAGGTACACCGAACTTATGGGGACCGGACCCATTTGGTTAGCTTCCTCGCACTGCGTCTTCCTTAGTTACCTTAACTAACAAAGGAGGGCGCTGGCGTCGCAGCTACACGAGCGCCGCTGACAGCGTGATTGCTGGGCGCGCGCGCGCGGGGGAGACGACTCTCTCTTGGGCTGGGGAACTCGGCGGGTGCTAACGTACCGGCGCGACGCTCCTGTCTTCTCCAGCGGGGCGACGCCGGGTCGGAGAGTACGTTCTCGCACATATCGTCCCGCCCGGCCATGCAGTATTTGCCCTGCCCTATCCTGGGCGAACATTCGCTCGTAACCGTGCTGGTGAGTCCGACGACCTCGATTCCTTAGCGTGTTTTGTTGCTGGCTGGCGTTATTGTTGTTGTAGCAATAAATGCCTAGTTTGTCAGCGAGAGTGTCTCCCCTTTGCTTCCCTCAGAGCAAGGCCCGCCGTGGTCGGCGTGCGCGCAATCACGGGATGGGGTCCGGGTGGTTTTCAACTGTGTCAGCCGCTGTTAAGCGGAGATAACGTGTTTATCCTCTCTAATACAAATCCCAGAAACTCCATTATGCGTTGGCAATGCGATAGCATTCGAAGCTTTTGATGCCTTTGCCGGAAGTTACTGGTAGGGATGGTGAGACTCAGGTTGCTCCTCGGGAGCTCTCCTGTACGCCACCTGCGACCTGCGACGGTTGGCACGTGGTGCCAATGACGCAGTGACGCCGCTCCAGTGACGTCATTGCGCTTTATTTTTACTCGCGACTGTACTACGAGATATTTCATGCTTGCAGCTGCTCTCGATGGCGACAGGCAGCGCTATTTTTTCTGTTTTATGCCAGGTCATCCGCAATTTTAAACGAATCACGAAGAATATCATCCTCCCTAAAGTTACAATTTTTATGTGCTGTTTTTTTTCTTGAACGATGAATGATTTTCGTGACTAATGTGCGAATGTAACTTGCGTTTAGCACTTGCTTCCGTAAAACTATCCGCCTATTTAACTCTTGTCCGTCATAAACTTGTATGTTCATGCTCAATCTGGGACCCCCAACAAATTAACCCAGCCAAAACCCTTGAGTCTGTCCAGAGCCGCACGGTAAGATTCCTATATTGCGATTATTCATATCATATGAGCGTAAGAGCATTGAAAACAAAAGCTAACCTGCCCAGCCTTGAATCGCGTCGGAAAATAACCAGAACTCGGTCCTTTCCACAGGTTTGATTATTCCCCTTTGAGTCATTCCGTTACCAACCCTGCACACCGCCTATCACTTCGCATCAGTCATCCGAAAGCTGTTCATACGCATTGAGCATCCACTTCTGCGCATCTGAAATCATTCTTCGTCCAGACCGCTTGACACTGGAACAACCTGCCCCCAGAAGCTTTCATCCGTGCTGGCCTGGAATCCTTCAAATCATTCATCACTGACCTAATTAATTGATAAGTTAGCCCACCCCTCATGTAATGCCCCTAGTGGGTTTTTGAGGTACTAATAAATAAATAAACGTTCGGTGGACAGCAGCACCAATTTGCGATTGGCTCATTCATAAAGTTTGCAGTAACTCATGCTCTTCTTTCTCGTACGGACAACTTTATTGGCCATATTGTGATGCATTATGACCGCAGGGTCCCGAGAACATGGGATATCGGCTCATCCACGCCGATGGCTGTGAGTCGCGATTGATCGTGTTCATATACAATGATATTCTGGTCTTCAGCCAAACCATACCACTTCGGCTTTTCAGACCTTTCGCCGAAGGCAGCACACCAATTTGGCCCCGATTTCTACGAGATGGCACCTCTTTGATAACTTAAGTGAAGGAGCTTTTACAGGCAGCTTTTTCTAGCCCGTCTCCACCATTTCATTTCTTTTTTCTTTTCTGGTTTCGAGCGTTCTCCCTTCCGAGTTTTCGCTCTTTCCTTGTATCTGGGGTTAACCTTGAGCTGATTAATTATCCTCAACTACTTCGTATTATGAAATAGCAGTGTGCTACAGCTGCTGCGGCCAAGTCTTAGTTTCACGTCTTTCTTCCATTTCCTATTTGGGCTCCGTGATTGACACATGGCACTACCACCGAATAAAAATTCATTTTATGCATATTAGTCCCCTCTCCAAAACATTACCAACGCACTCTAGAAAAAGGGCCCACCTATAAGACGTTAAAGCTACATGTGCAAACCATAGAAACATTAACAATGTACCACAAACAGGCAATGAAATCGCACATAAACTAGCTCGACTACTTCTAGCTTTTGGAATCACAAAATTTACACAGATCCCCTTTCTCTCCTGTTCATTTATGAACCCATTTCATCTCGCTTATTCACGGTTTTCTGCAGCTCGTACAGGCGCCTTAGGGCTCAGCTATAAAGTGAAAAAGATGTCAGTTGGTAAACTCCTCCTAGAGGACTGTAATACCCCTGTCACACGGGCACTTTCGATCCTCATTGAGTCAATGCTCATCGAACTCAATGCAGATCGACGGTTGTCACACGGCCACTTTCAAGCGCAATCGAGCTCGATCCTGCTTGACTCGATGCCGATTCCTCAAGAGTGCTTGAGGTTCCAAGCACAATCGAGAACACTCTCGCTCTCATGAACGTATAAGAATAAACACAAGTTAACAAAACCAAACTACAATTGTTGTTGTTGTGATTAATTAAAATGTAATACAGAACATTTTTCAGGTACTATGCCTGCTTGTATGCAAACATTTGAAAATAATCTCTACACCACGCTCCAAGCTTCGACATCAGTGTAAACAAAGATGGCGTCCTCCTGCTCGTCGGCGCGGAAACTGGAGCGAGCGCGAGACAGCCGCTCTCATCGACTGCTGGCAGGACCGCCTAAATAATTTGCGGCGCCAGAAGAGAAACGCCGCAGTCTATGCAGAAATCGCGGAGGCGTTGCGGACCCTCGGGTTGCATCGCACAGCAGCAGAGGTGCGCCACAAAAACCTAGCGCAGATACGCAATGTACCGATTTGGCTACGGATTTGGCTGCCGCTGCCCCCGACTGCACAGTGTTGCCGGACATCGCCATGTTATGGCTGTCGGCGGAACATTTGGGGCCACCTAACACACATGAGGGAAACTTCTCAATGAGCATTGAAAATGCCCGTGTAGCGCCGGATGTTTCGAGCGTGCTCGAAAATCTCGATGCAGATCGAGCTCAATGAGGATCGAAAGTGCCCGTGTGACAGGGGTATAAGGAGCTACAATTTGAGTTGAAGACATGCAAGAAAAGCATGGAATGTCGGGTTAGTCATAAAATTGCGCTCACCGTGAGTGACATTTTAATTGTCTTATTTCACGCGAAGACCCCTGAAATTTCCGACAATCGCTGGTTCGTTGCATTCCTGAACTATTTCCCTGCATGAGTATGCTGATAGGAAGGTATGAGATCATTAATAACCACGGCACAAGAAGCGTAGACGCGACACAAACGAAAAGAGACCGGAGAACAGCTTGTGCTGCCCTTTTCGTTTGCGCCGCATCTGCCCTTCATCCGCAGCTTTTATTAATCTTCTCCAATCTGTCCAACTTTCAGCATTTTGTATCAGCTCTATCCGACAAGCATATTTTAACAACAACTTTATCTGCAAATGATATTTAATTATTTATTTGTATCTCAAATGCCCACCAGGGGCATTACATGAGGGTTGGGCTAAGATGTCATTTGATTAGATCAGTAATGAATTATTTGAAGGATTCTAAGACGGCGGATAAAAACTTCAGCGGGCAGGTTGTTCCAGTCTCTTGCGGTATGGGAAAAGAAAGATTTCAGATGCTCAGAAGTGGATGCTCGAGGTGTATGAACAGCTTTCAGATGACTGATGTATAGTGAAAGGCGGTGTGCAGGGGGGATAGCGGAATGTCTCCAAGAGAAATGATAAAACCTCTGGAAAGGGCAGAGCCTGGTTACTTGCCGACGCTATTCAAGGCTAGGGTGGTTATATTTTGTTTTCAATGCTGTTACGCTCGTATGATATGAATAATCGGAATATACGAATCTTACCGCGCAAATTCATGGTGATGCGAGAGCAAGAGACTGTCAACATCACTGTCAGCCTCATCTTCATCTTCCCCAAATATTTATCGACCTCATCCTTACGTTAAGAGTGCAGATAAGAAAATCGCAGTAAAGTAGTATATTGGCGGAAGCGCGCCCGCACAGGAATTTTACTCTTCATTGTAAAAATCGATGCATGACCAGGTGATGTCACTGCAATACGAGAGCAACTATTTCGGCAAAAGATACATATACAGCAGAGAGGTGTAAACGTCAAAATGACGAACCAGAAATTATCAAACATTTGGTAATAAATCGAGATATGTAATTAAAATCAGAGCACAAGAGAAAGTGCAGAAAACGGCATATTAAACTGACTTTTTCCAACCGTTATCAATATGTTCGTGTCGAATGTACCTTTGGACGCAAGAACGTGTATCACGAATGCAGTCTCCGCATTAAAAATGAGACTTTCTAGAAAAGTGTAATGAATACTTTCCCTCTAACGTTTTAGTGAGATGGTGTTATATAGGATTACAGTGACGTTAACTTAGTGCTAAATCTTTAGGAATGGTGCCATGCGGAGTGTTTGTAATATTGCTTTCCTCACTTGTGCACTGTTTCTTTAGGTTAGACAGTGTTGTAGTGGCCCTGAAATGAAAAGTGGTTGTTAGGAAAGAAGAATGTTTAATTGCACTGTATTTAATATTAGTGTCATGTTATACGCTAACAAATGACATAGTTTTCTTAACTTACCAGAAGTCTGCGAATTTGTGAACGGTGATATCTATATCTGCTGTCCATAACGATTACTCTACAAAATAAGATCCTTAATCTTTTACGCTGATTAAAACCTTTAAAGGCAAACATTAAACCATGAAACAAATATCAAACAATACTAAAATGTGCGATGAAAAATGCCGGATTTTGTTTTATTTATATTCATGTCTGACGGGTTTATAATGGACCAGTTATTTAGTACATGCAATCGTAACCTCAGTGATCAGTAAGACCTTTCCATTTACAGGAGGTAAAAAATAGACTTGTATCAGCGCCATACGTTATAAAAGCTGAAGAATGAAACAGTGTTGCATATGTGAAATGAGATTTGTCGCCGGTATACTTCCCTGCGGAACTGCCGCGGTTGCTGATTTACTTCGGATAACTCGTAGCTAATTAATTAAAGCTTGCTGCGTGCCCGGTTACATATGGCGGTCTATTAGTGTCTTGAAGAAAACTCCATGCAAACCCCCGAGGCGGAGTTTTTGAAGCATTGCATCATGGTTTCTGGCATGAAATGCTTGTCAGCTGTACACCATTACACAAGTTTAATTCTCCTGCCGTTAAAAGAGCTTTCGGATAACTTGTTTTCGAGTTGAAAACGCCATTTCTCTTAAAATACCAGCTCTTAGAATTTGTTGCTTGCGCGTTGGTATGCAATGATTGTTGAAAAGGTTTTTCTGAAATAAAAAAAAATTTTCCCAGGGCTGCTCTATTCAAGCCATGGGGGAAGAATGATCCGTGGACGCCACCTATGGACGCTGCCGCCTGACCCGCCTCATCCGGGGGCTTCTAACGATTAGAGCACAAGAGAAAGTCCAAAAAATGGCATATTATACTGACTTTTTGTCGACCGTCGTCTCCAAACTATGTAAATACTTTTGAAGAAGTTTCTAAATAACCTAGTTTGCGTGCTCGTAAAATGCATAAATAACCTTGCGTGCTGGCCAGAAAACGTTACCGCTCGAATGAATTTGCCAGTATTTAATTGAACTTGAGATGCGGACATGTCCTACAGCCACACTCTACGTAAAGACATAACTAATCACGAAGTGCAATAATAAACTTAATTTCATATTAGCATAGGTTATTATCCATGCAGAAAACACGAAACAAAACATGGTAGCTTGCAGCCTAGCGGAGGAAGTGCTACCGTGAAAATATCTCCTTCACTCCTGCTAGAGCGAAGCACAGTTCCGCTTAAAAATAGCAAGATCATCAAACCCCGAGTGAGGAAAAGAATTCATCATTATATTCTTCGCATATAAAGTGAAAATATTCGCCTAAAGCCCCTGTCATTCTTGTCCTCACTCCCCGCGTGGACACGAGGCGTCAAGAAAACTGGAAACGACACGACTACCAACAAATCCTTCGCCGAAAATCCACAAAAACATCTTCGAGACAAAAAAAAATGAAAGAAAAAGGACAACAGCACGCTCCGCTTTCTGAATAGAGGGTTGCTTGCTCATGTCGCCTCATGCGACCATGTGGGTGCTGCTATGCGCGTATTTCCCCCCGCACACTGACCCTTACGCACACATCGAGATTATTGGAACAAGGATCATGGCCAAGAAAACTGAAGTTGTCAACGCCTGACAGATGAGGAACCGTCAGTGTTCGAGGCCTTTCCGGGAAGAAAAAAAAATTCCGGGACTCTAGTTCGGAAGAGAGAATGATGAGGATTCCCGGGCTACTCTCATTGCGAGAAATTCTCTGGATTGTGTCACCCCCAAGAAGGATGAGCGAACAAGTAATGGCCTCCGGGAAAATGCGCGCCAACATTTACCCCTGTTTGCATGCAACCAATGTGCCTCTTCTTGATGTTGCTTGTCACTTTTCTTCTTCTCATCCTACCATTCTTGCCTCATGAAGACATGGAGGCTTACCTCCATACGTACAAGGCTTAGGTATACAGTATTGAGGTGAGCTGCCTCAACATCTTTCCTTTCTCGGCTTTTTTTTTCTTTCGCTTCTGTGCAGCCTGTAAATATGCTTGTATTTGTGCGTTGGTTTGCCCGAATATGTTTTTTCTTCTTCTCTTGGTTGCCTTTCCGTATCATTAGGCAGACTGTGTGTCATCTCGTTGTATCTGTCGGCGCTGATCTGCAGGATATTAAAAATAATAAGCCAAAGCTGACATGATATTGAAGCGATAGGTTCACTACGCCATGTAAAGCCGATTTCGTCATTCTTGGCACAGTCCTATACTGCGCATGCGCCGAAATATTCCGGGCTGCGTAAAAATGGGAAGGCACGCACCCTCAATGAATAAAATCCGGTGTCCACGCCGGGAATCGAAACGGGCCTATTGGCGTTTGGAAGAGGGACTCTTCTACTCCGCCGCGACGGATATTTTTTCTTTATTGCGCTGTTATAGGGCCGAAAAAAACCTAAGCATGCTAACGCCACAAACCACCAGGCCACCATACCCCTGCACGACCGCACCTTACAAAACATAAAAAGTCTTGAAGGCACGCACATGCATCCTGAGAGGGGAGCCAGCTAGGCATCTCTTCCAGGGCAGCATCTACTCCCTGCACAAAGGGCATTGCTCACGAAATAAAGATTTTGACGACTGTGGTGATTCGGCGTGGCGATCCATCATGCGGCTCTTCAAGAGACTAAATAGTCCCAGCAACGTAAATAGATCAAACTGTACAGCACTGCTTTTCTCCACAGGCAAAAAACGGATACTGTAAGGTGTGATGTCAATGTCCTTCTTAATTGTTCGGTGTAATATCTTCAAGAAGAACATAGCATCAATGCACAGAATAAAGGAATGGTCAATTGTCTCTCCTGTATTGCGAATGGGGCAATTCACCGTCCATGTCGCCAGGATCTCCTTACCATGAAGCCATGCCTTCGCAGGTAAGGTTTGCCATTAACCTGCAATGTCTTTCAGGTATAGCTTTAGCAGGCGCATGTTCTCCTTGCCCCCCTCCACCAGAGAGAAAACGATTTTCCGCTTCCTGCAAGCGTTGGCGAAGTGACCAGGCTCGTGACATCGGAAACACACAGGTTTTTTTCTGGCTTCAAAATCCTTACCCCTCGCTTTTTCGGGTACCTCTTTGGGGGGTTACTCGCTTCTGCTTTGTGGCCCTCGTCCCACTCCAAGTTGCGGCTTGCTACGCCTCCCGTCTGGGTCCACGGAAATATTTTTTGTTTGCTTTGGGGCTTAAGAGGGCACGCGTACCCTCTGCTACGCGCCTGGCATGGAACTCTTCAGCCAGCTCTGCTGCACGTTCTAGGGTTTTATTTCCCGGCCTGTCCGGCACCCACACGCGCATTTTTTGCCTCAGAGAGCCATAAAAGTTTTCTAGGCAGGTCACCTCTATTACTTTGTCGTGAGTTCCGAAAGCCTGTTCTCCCTTCAGCCATTCCTTCAGGTCTGCCTTAAGGTTATACGTAAAATCGGGAAATGACTGGTTAGGCTGTTTTCCGGTTTCCCTGAAGCGGCGCCGAAGAGCCTCTGCGGACAGGCGATACTTTTTCAGGAGTGCTGCTTTTTAATTTAGTATAGTCTGCTGCCTCTTCTTTTGTCAGGTGAGAGAGTACTTCGGCCGCCTCACTTGGAAGAATGGTCAGAAGTTTCTGTGGCCAAGACTCGGTCGGGAACTCGCAACTTTCACATGGCCGATCAAAGTTCACGAGAAAGAGCCCTGTGTCCTCTCCTAGTTTGTACGGTTGCAAGAGGTTCTTTATTTTTACTTTTGATGCTGCTAGGCTTGCCAATGTCTTTGGCCTCTCTAGCCTAGTGCGTTCTGCCTGTGCACCTTGAGGTTTCTGTAGATCGAGCCGTTGTTTCTCGATCTCCCTGAATTCATGCTCTTCGCGCTTCCTCTCAATCTCCTTTTCACGCTCTTCGCGCTTCCTATTTTCTTCATCTTCTTGCTTCTTTTGTTCATCCTCTCGCTTCTATTGTTCCTGTGCCTTCTCTAATTCCTGCTGAATTAGCTCCCATATTCTGCTACCTTCTCCACGTCCGCACCGAAATCCTCAATTGATTTAATAATTACAGTTTTTCTACGGATGGACCCACAATCAATGTCATATTCCCCGAATATAAGAACTAGGTCTGGATTGCGCAGCTTCTTCCAGTCCACGACTATTTCAGCAATAGCAAGTCTCTACTAACATAGTCAGAGGAGCCCCGGCTCCCTCTTACACCAACCTTCGATTACCGACGCTAAAAAATTTCAAAAGTTTTAAACCCTGGCAATGCTCCAAGAGAAAGACCGTGCACCTACCATACCCGAGTCAGGACCGGGTGCAGACCATCCCACCGCTGCCACCAGTTGATATGCTTGGGGATCGGGACCGAGGTCTTCACCGCATGAGGATGAAGTGGGCCGACTACGGATTGAAGTCTTCAGGAGAATTAGCAAGCTTGGAGGTTTATTTTACATATTTACAACATAAACAGGGAGACCAAAAGCCGGAAATTAGGTGCTCTGAAACACGCCAGATGGCGGCTTAAATACTGTCGATATTTCTCGGGCACCTAGCCAGGGAATCCGGTAGCTGGTTGAGCGTCCAATGGGCCTTTAGCCTCTTCATAGGCTTCACCCTCACCACGTGACCGCGCTCACCGCACACAAACACACACAGGCAAAATGTAATCCTGGCGCCTTGCGGTCACGGAATACGATTTCCCACGGGCCGACCAGATCCAAAAGGTCGTTGGCTCCTTGCGGCGATCCCTTCCGTGTGAAACACGAGTTCTGACGGTCCCAGTGAACTCTTCCGGAGGGAAAGACGAATTAGCCGTGTCCACCCCCGCTTTGTAGGGCCATTCAGGTGCATGCTAGTGTTCCTGTATATGCTCCCGCAGGGAGCAGAGTTTCGCGAAGGTCTGCCATCATGTTCTACTCTGTGCGGGAAAGCCACCGCTCGTGCGTACAGGGGCTGCGTTCATGGGGTCGCTGTGTACAACCCTTGGACTTGTTTTTTTTTATTTGCGTAGAAATTGCACTCGATCGCAATTTCTTTAACGTAACGCCAAAAACTAATCCGCGATTTGCCGAGGGTGCATATAGAGCATGAAAAAAAAAATCGCCATCGGTTAACAGCAAATTGTAGTCATGGCAAATTGACGAAAATTACTAGAAACGGCCTGCGAGTTTTTTTCTTCTGGAACAATTAAATTCAAATGAACAATCAGTCCCGTTCCGGATGAGACTGCGCCTGTCCCGTCCTGTCTTCCTCTGTGCGCGTCTTAAAAAAAAAGTATTGCGATGAATTACTTTTTTCACAACTAGCACCGCCGCATGTTCTGTGCGAGTTTTGCACGGAAGATATAAAACGCATCTCCCTAGAACTACATTAAAATGATCCTGCAGCTTGTTACAGGTAAGAGAACTAAAGCAACACCAATGCGTCGAACAGGCGAGTCTGACCTAACGAAAAAATTTCAAACTCAATTGCTTGCGTAAAATATTTTACATAATGCACCCCCTTGCTAAATGCAGTGAAATGGCGAATCTTAAACAACCTTGAATGTACTCTATCTCGTTGATATTATTAGCTTAAGTAATTTTTATTCAAAAGCATTATCTTTTCATCTGTGTTATTAAGTTATATTTGGTCGCGCTTATCGCGGCCCATTCTCAAAAGCCACTTTAATCGCCGACGCACTTCAGCCGCCGTACTTCCAAATGGCACTTCGTAAAACGCTTTGCCGTTTCCAGTGCGGTTGCTGCAGTTTGGCGCACTGCATGTAGTCATAGCTGACGACTGCGTTGCCCACTGCCACAGCAGAACCCCAGACGTGATTCCAAAGGTGTGCACGGGAAATGTATGAAATGTAGCCGAAAGCGTGGGCTCACGTGAGGCGTCGAGCTGACGAGGGGTCGCTCTGCACTGCGCCTGGGAAGTCAGCTTCCCCGCGGAAAGTTGAACACCTGACGTCACGAAAATCATGTGACCGCCTCTCGGCGAATGGCGTTCGGAGCGGCGAGGGAAAACAGACGCGCAACTCTGCTCCCTGCGGGAGCATATACAAGAACACTAGTGCAAGCGGGCGGGGGCGGGTTGGCACTGCTCGGGGTCTCCTCCGCTGGTCTACGGGAAAGCACTGTGCGAGAGAAGCGCCGCATTCCACATCACCGGCGAAAGGAATTAGAGGCCTTTGTTCGCTTCGTCGCCGTCGCCAGAAGCCGCCTCGACGCCAACGTTTCTTGTGTCTTCTCTCAACTACGGCGCCTTTGGACAAGGTAGCTCGATGGCGCCTGCCTGGCTCGTCTCTTCCCGCTGAATGGTCCTCCGATCACAAAAGCACCCACTGACACCCCCTTCGCCATGAATGGTGCTGGCCCAGCACATGGCGCGCATATCTTCCGAGTCTGCACCTTCCCTGAATGCTGATGTCCCATCTTAATCAGGGGGTGCTCGACCACGAGGGAACGCTATCGCGTTTAACTCTTAAGGCGGAGCTTAAGCGTCTCCCAATTTTTTTCCTCGATGCACTGTGCGTAAACATCAATTTTCAGCGATTGAAGCAAACGAACTGAAACGGAAGGCCAACAGTGGCCACTTTGCTGCATGGCAACCAGAGTGGCCGCCCATTTGTCAAACATTCCGTTCTGATGCATTGACCAAAGAACCGGACGAAAGCAAACTGTTCAAGAAAATGAACTGGCATAGCAGCGCTGTCTTCTAGACCGGTGATTACTTAATTTTTCTTATTCCGGCGAAACATTACGCCGAGTGCAAAAAAGATGGCAGGGTTTTAACGTAGTTAAACCGAGTAGACGTGCGAAAGCCTGTGTGCAGCCTGATTGGCTAATTGTTTTCTTTTGCTGGGTCGCCGGCACATCTGGCGACCATACTAGACTGAGGTTAAGCCCTGATCGAGGTTACGCTGATCTGGTCTTTTCGCGCCGCAAATGGAAGATGATGAAGACGACGATGTCAGTGCACAGCGCTAGAGAGTGTTGCAGTTTAACACGGCTGCGGCAATAGCACAGTGCTCTCGTTCAGTGGCCTGCGAAGCTGACTTGTTCGCGCCCTAAAACAGGCCGCAGCAGGAAGATATGTTGTGTAGCGTGAGGGCCTATTGGCACTTCTGTCTTGAAGCACTGCGGCTTTATAAGAAGCTGGGGCCAGACCATTCCGATCGCAGTGCTTGCCGCCCGCTTAAAATCGTCGAAATCTAGCTGGCTACTCGTGTCAACAACCTGTACGTCGCGGGGCTGTTTTGGTATCCGGCCATTCATTCTATTTTTAAAATACACGAAGAAGTGATGTTCGTCGTGCCAGAAGCGCGTCCCTTTCCTATACCATAGACAAGCACTGCAGAATGTACACGTAACATCCAAGCTACAAATGTTTGAGTGGGCTTGGACCCATAGCAGAGTTTAATAGAAACGCACGTCGTCCCAAACGGCTTGTTAGGGTAAGGGTGATTTTTGAAATGCGCGAAATGTACCCTCCGCACCGGACCTAACAGCCAAACAATGCATCAAAGGGCTTCCTGACATCGTCACAAAGAGGAATCCCCATTGCTTCGTGGTGATTTGAAATTCATCACATTGCCGGCATAAGCTAAATATCTACTTATAACATAAAACATAGGACATTTACTGAGGGGATCATAATACACAGCAAAACACTGCTAGAAAAGAAACATACGAAATTTACTGAGGCGATCATAATTCCCAGGAAAACACTGCTAGAAAAGACTATAGAATTTAATAGCGAAACATGCGACTTATAATGAAACTGTCGGCCTTCAAGGTGTTTTCAGGAATTCAGAAAGCAATACAAGCAGCCCCTCAAGCACTAACCTTCGCCCCTTATTGCTGCCAGTGGAATGACACCAACTGGGACACAGAACGTTACTGCTATGATGACTCTCAGATTCTTCTCGGAAAGTAATCTCTTCCGCTCAGTGATGCGTTCGCCTTGTTCTGCAAAGACGAATCTCTCATTGTCTCCACGTGTCGCCAGAGGAGGTAGAGATTCGTTAGTTCTTCACCGTCCATCAGTGCTGTGCTTATAAGAAATGCAACGGTCTGTCTTGATTTAGGTCACAGAACAATAACCACTCCAGTAACCTGAATAGCGGACCTCACGAAAAATATAGAAAAAACGCAGTGAATAGGAGCTCATTCACTGCGTGTATAGGCAATGACTGCTAGGAAACGCGAACGTTTAGACTGCTTGACCCAGATGGAAGGCAAGACTCTCAGGCTCCGCCATGCGCCTCCAATATCGGTTACCGCTTCGTTTTGTCGTGCACGGTAGGCCATTCTTGCCGAAGTTTCTGCATTGCCTTTGGAGCACCCTCGAACAAAAGCCCCAGTGTTTACTTACTATGCGAGGTATCGTGCTGAAGTACATTTTAGTGAGCTTCGCTGTAGGCCATAAAATCAAATATATTAAAACGCCTATCTGCAGTCTGCATTGCGCACCTGTGTCGCGTCCTGTTGGAGGTACTTTTTATGTCCCAAGTAACGTGAACTAAAAAAATACAAGCAAGAAGAAACTGAAGAATATGGTAGTTAAAAAAAAAGGTGAAACCAGGCAACGGTCCTGTTAAACAATTGATATGAGCCGGCGGATGGGCAGCGACAGCGGCGGCTGCTTCGCGTTGAGGCTTCCTACGCTCTCACTACAGCGCGGCTCTCCTAGCATGAACCTCGTCCGAGACGACACTTACTGCAGTTATAGGTTTGCTCCCTACGCGTTGTGGTAGATGCCATTCTCACTCCTGCGACGTTTTCATCGCGCGCTGTTCCTCGGTCTGGCTATGCCGCCGAGCACAACTGAGTCTTGTCGACGACGACCCTCGCAAGTGCGACTTTCGTCTTCGCACCACCCGTAGCACTGCGGCACGGCAGCTGCCGCGCCATCCGCGCGCGCTGCTTTTCCGGTTTGTTAATTTTTGTTTATCTGGCCACCTGTGTAGGGAATCTTCACTGAGTTCCCCCTCACCGTGCACTTCGCTTACAAGCTACAGCCGCTAAGTGTGTGCGTGTGGGGGGGGGGGGGGGGGAGAAAAAGAAACGATTTTATCGACTCACGTGGACGATGGCCTTCGCCGCTTCGATGGCGACCGGCAGGCGTCATGGCCTGCTCGCGCTTGAGACTCATATTTTCTCATTTCTTTTTCCGCTGCAGCGTCCCTTCATTTCCTCTCAATTCTAGTCTTCTTTCTGCCTTGGCTTCTCTTCTTCTTTTCTTTTTCGTTGCTTTCTCTCCTGGCTATCGTTTTTTTCTCTTCTTTCAATATCTCTATAAGCAACAGCGTCCTTCCATTTTCTCCCCTACTTCTTCCCTTCTTTCTTCCATCGGCACTCCTGCATTCATTATCTTTCTCTCCAGTCCAGTCAACGCCACTTTAAATAGGGTTGGGCTGGGAACTCCTCCACTTGTCTCCTTTAGGGGTCTATGAGGAGTGCGACGGCTAGATACTGGGCCCTGCCGGACACTCGACACATCCGCTTTAAACGGCTAGACTCGGCGATGGCCTTTTCTGTTCCTCGCGGAAAACCACGCCCTATTGTATGCATAATACATAGATTACGTTTAAGCGTCGCCTTCACGCGCAAGTACTTGCACTTAATTGGATAAGCGGACTCCCCGGACTGTGCCACATGTGGTGTGCTATAGGCAGTAGAGCATGATTTCGTGGCGTGCCCAGCATATGCAGAAGAAAGTCTCATGCTAGCATATGCTTTGAAGTCTTTGGACACCAGGCCCCTCTCGGAGGATTTGATCTTCGGCGCTTGGCAAGATAGTTCGAAAACTCTACAGGCAACGCGAGCGCTTTCACGCTTTTTAAGCGCACGGGCCTTCACTCGCATTTGTGATGTTAGAAAGTGTGCCCTGTCTTTTTGTCTTTTCTCATCTGCCTCCTCCCATCATCATCATACACCCATCGTGGCCCTCTTTCTTCTCCTCTTCCCTTTCCCCCGTGCAGAGTAGCAGGTCAGATATTCATTTTTCCGGTCAACTTCTCTGCCTTTCCAGTCAATAAACCCTCTCTCTCTCTTTCTCGGGGAGTACTCTCTATAAAGGCTGACGCCGTAAAATAGCAGCGCTGTTCTTTAGGAGCCACAGCAAGTAGACGTATTTGTTCAACTTCTTACTACGCTACCTGATACATTTAAATATTAAATGATTTTTAAACCATTGCACATACGCGAAGAGATCGCATAAATCTGTTGATAAAGAAAGGGCTTGAAGCTTAGGCTAGGGAAAAGAGAAACGTGTGAATGAGAAAGGAGTGAATTCGGAGGGACTGTGCTGACTGCTTCCAAAAATAATGCGTGCAAAGCTCGAAATTTCTGCAGCATGGGCGCGGGTTTCCCGTCCTGCACTTTACAGCAAACGGAAAAGAATTAAGCATGCAAGAATGTATGTAGTCGAGCAAGAAAAAACAAGGCAAAAGGTTTCCCGATCGCTTGTAGCTCAGGGCACCCAGTCACAGTGCCGCAACAAGAAGCCATTGGTTTTACATATAATTATTTGTTATTGTCTACCGAGGTTTTGCATACCGAAGCTTCGTTACATTTCACCATTTCGCCCTGCTTCAAGACCAGTCGAGCCACGTTAAACGTTATTTGGTTCTCGTTGATATGTTATGTAATAGGTAACGCAGCCGGAGTCTCCACCAGCGTACGCAAGCGTCGGCAACAGAATTCAGACTATCACGCAGATTCCTTCCTGGACCATGAAATTGTTCATAACTTGGAACCTCAGTTTTCAGGCATATGGGTGCTGCTTTTCACCCCCCCGCAGCTTTGTATTAAAAATTTCAAAATCCAAATAAGGCGTGAGGATGTGGAAGATCATAAGTATCTTCTGTCTTGCCGCACGTCGCAGGGAAATTGAGGTTGCGGACACATCGCCGTCCGGAAGGAGTGTGTAAAACTGACCGCCACTCCCAATACTACTCCGACGTCCGTGCCGACAGAGGACCCGCGGTGGGGCTCGGAGGATTTAGACCCGCCTAACATTTAAAAGGAAAGGTAGGCAGCGTTATTAACTTACAGGATAATAACAGGTCGTCTGATATATACGTCATGACTGAAGGTAGCTTAAAATATTTTTTTTCGGTGCGTTCACGAGTGATAGCATACCAATAGCTCATGTACCTTTCCTAACCTCTATAAATTTTGATTAATGGTCTCTTTGAAGCATATTCATGATGTGTGAAATCGCGTGTTTATTCGCATGAGAAATGCCCAGCCCTCTGTACGTCATGCGCAGTACTTCCAAAACATGATTCAATTATTGTATGTTGATTCGCAATGAAATACTTCTTTAACGACACAGTCCAGGTGTCCATGCAGTGTGAGACTTCTACAGTGTCTTGTCTGCACGTCTACAGGACCGTTTGCGCTTTCCACAGCCAAGTTCCTGGTAGGCCGTCTCACCGACCCGTTTTTTTTTTTCATTTTTTCGGGTAACTGCGTGGTTAGGCGTCCGCTCTCTCTGAACTAAGCTGAGCCTAGGTTATCTGGTCTTTTATTTCGACCATTGGGATTTTTTCTTACCTAGAGGGATTGTGCAAGTACATGTTTCTTCTTCACCATGAGGCGTTCTTTCAAAGACATAGATTGATCCAAGTGTACAGCAAATCCAATAAGTGATATCGAACGCGTTTTGTTAGCGGGCTCCTTCTCAAATTCCCTCTTCTCTGCTCTCTAGTAGAATCGCACAATGATGTTGCTGCCTTTCCGTGTACAATTTGTGCAATATCAATGCCTCAACATGCTTAATCGAAATTTATAATTTAGGCTGACATACTCCGGCAGACCAGGCATTCTTTGGGCTTGCTGCCGTTGGTTCTGCTCCAGTACGTCGTTTTCTTAGCAAGTACTTCATTTTGTGGCTGCAAATTCGCTAAGATCCCGTAGATTATGTTTAGGCTGTCTCTCATTGCACTGGCTTGCATTGTTGTATGTTACTTTTTATTGCGACACGTTCAAGAGCGTAGTAGCAAGCCGGAAAACACTCAATATTTCGGTGAATATGCGCGTGTGATTTCCACACGTGTCATAACATAAAACCAGGTAAAACACTATGAAGCCGTATCAGTGAAACAGCTAAGAAACAATAAAAAAGCTAGATACAGCGGCGAAAGCACCGATGCGCAACCGTAGCGCGTCAAAAGATGAGAGGTATTCATGAATGCGAGGCAGATTAAGCTGCATTATTCCGAGGAACTTGCGTTCTTAGGAAGTAGAACCGATTTCGAACTAATGCACAAGTCATTGCCAGCCGCGATAATGTTGGAGGCCTCCAAAATTTCTCAGCCAGTTCTCTGCTTTGCGTCCGATATTTCTAGTAGCGCCAAATTCAGGCACACACTCATCCTCTCCGTCCCTGTTTTTCTTTCTCTTCCATTTTTTTTACAATCCAGAGGAAGGTTCGAGCCAAATCCAGGCCCTAGCGACGTAGCATGCTCACGTACCCTGTCGTTTAAGCACCTCCCCGTCTGGCCAACGTAAACTACGTCGCAGGTGAGGGAAATGCTTTAAACGACACCTGTCGAACAGGGAACAAAATTAATGCGAAAACATTATATGGCTCACCCTCAAGGTCATGTCCGCAAAACGTGTCGGCAAAATGTGTCTGTATAAAACTTCACAGCTTGAATGTTTGATTGTGTGCGAGTGTATTGTAATTGAGTAATAAATTAATGAGTGGTGTTATATGTCGTGATAAAGACTGATAACATCACATAGTTTATAGTTAGTGCTAAATAAGACAATTAAGGAATGGTAATTAACAAAAACGAATTAAGGCAAATGAGATTTAGGATGATAACGGCGATGGAAGTGATGATGATAAGCGATGAAGTGATACCAAAGTCACTTGACAAGCTGACATGCGAAAAATTCTCAGGTGACATGACAAAGGGATGACGTCATACCAAAGTCGCGTAACAAGGTGACGCATAAAAATTGCAGGGGTGCACTGAAGTGTTTTTAGGTGCAGTAATGCGGAACTACTTTTCTTACTGCGCGTCCTTCCTCCCCCACACGCTTCCGCCATCTCTCCTACGCGCGCGCCATCTGCTGGAACAGCGCCGTACATTCTGAGGGGGGGGGGGGGGGGTTCAGCGGGTAACGCAGATGGCCCTACGACTGCACTTTTATTCAGTTCGTGCGGACACGCTCTGTCCACAACTTCCGTTCACAGCGCCTGTCCACACCTTCTGGTGGCGCCACTCATGAGCCAAGAAAGCCGTCCTTCTAGATAAATGTGCGAGTGTGTGTTCGAGTAAACTTAGTTGTAGTCAGCGGTCGCCCCGTCACGTCTTTCTCTGCGCTGGTCTGAAATAAATAGCGCTCATTTACTCTTCTAGAAACAGTGTAACAGAAACTAGCCGCTCAAACTCCTTTATTATGCAAAGTATCCACATAAGATTAGGTTTAAAAAGTGTGCGATTTGCACACAGCATTAGCACAGTTTCGTTCCCAGCTGTAGGTTACGACGCTCATCATCAGCACGTGTAGCACTAATGGGATTTATAGGTCGTATTAGGGCATGAAAAAATGTACTGATTCCGGAGTTTTTTTCTATAATAGTAAAAGAACAAAAGGAATGTAATGTATCGAAAATATAGACAATAACACGATGAGCGTAGAAAAAGCTTAGGATTTTTTTTAATTAATGGAATTTTACTGCCAGAAAAGTTGTGTCTGCCATCAAAAGGTGGAGCTTCAATAGTGCTCTTGGTGTGAACAGGGGTATAAAGTAAAAACTTTTTGTTAAAAATGTAACTATAAAACTTTTATTCCGAAAGAAAAATCCCATTCTTTCCAGTATATTTCTGCGAAAGCCGCTGCGCGCTGGAGTCTCTAATTTTCTATTGTATTTTTTAATTTTTTTTACTTTTTGATCACTATGTAGTTGCCGACTTTCTTTGCTGCAGTGCACAGCCTGCTGAAGAGGACTTCATAGGCAAGCTTGTCACCTTTGACATTCGACGCCGCGGGGTAAAAACCCATTTGCAGCGCACATTTTGTTTTGGAGACAGTTACGTATGAGGCTGGCCAAGATAAGAGAGGTGGAAAAGAGATCGCTTTCCACCTAATAAACTTTCAGTTGCGAGTCAGCCCCTGTTCTGTTGTATCTCCCTTGTCCCTGCCCTTCGCGCTGTTCACCACAGTTAGCAACATACTGTTGATCAGATTCTCCTTGCGAAGGTTGATAGATGAATTCCCCTTGCGAAGATAATTTATTAAAGCGGTTCATGCAGCCAGAAAGCATATATTATACGAGATCTGTTCGTTAGCAGAATCATCCTTAAATCTTATTTTTGGCAAAGGGGCCAGCTCTCGCATTTCCGATACGTTTAACGATGTGCTGTCTTTCCTTGGCATTGTTAAATGCGCAGCCCTCCGTGGCCGTTGTCTTGCTCATTGTGAAAAAAAAATTGGTCATTGCTCATTACATCGGGCTTTTCAGATCGTAAAAATAATGTACTAGAGACTTTCAATTTGACTTAATTTTCTGTGAGGTGTCAGGTGCTACAGTTAAGATGGGAAATCAGGTTGGGGTTGCAACACGAGAAGGGTACGGTACCAAGCAATTTCGGTTCTTGACGCGACCTAAAGGTGAACTACATATCACAAGCATCGTTCAGTTGATGAAACTGAAACACCATGACAGGAGAAATTAATTTATAAATTATTCGACGGTCGTATGCGAATACCAAGCAATGATACGTATATTTTAATATCTAACACATCATATGAAAAAACAGCAAAGGCAACTAATATTAGGTCTCTATATTCCTTTAAAAGACCATTAGAGCATGCGGCATAACCTTGTTTTTGCTGGCAGGAGTGTTCAGTTCATGGAGGAGCAGCTTGACGAATCGATATGCAGAGCCGCTTCGTTCAACGACGTTGCTGTTCCGAGAGGAGCGCGTTTTGATGCCAGTGTATATGCTGGGCAAGATCAATCTCCTGATCAATTGCCCGTTCTTGACGTGTGTGCGTTTGTCCCGGAATTTCGATTCCCATGCTGGCGCTGCAATGAGGGCGTAAGGCCGCTAGGCGGAAACCTATAATGCAACCCAGCTATGTGAGGCAAGAGCTCATTCATTCAACAACTATTTTTCCATGCAATAAATAAAACCTTGCGGCGAAGGCCAAATCATCTGAGGCTTTAGTGGGCCTTTTGCCTCCTCGACGTCATGGGCTCCGACACAATAATGTTCCCCCTGTATCTTACATAAACACATGTGTGATGAAAATTCGCATCGTAATCTCAGTCGTATTGGGGTTTAGTTCTAGAGTCAGCTTCGCTGGGTTTTCGGGGCAATATTCTACTGTGAGTGCTGACAATGGGGCTTAAAAGGATTTGAAAAGCGGCTGTCAGCAAACGAAATGAGAAGTTTTCAGGTTAAATTAATTGTATTAACTGCGTGTTCCTGGGACGCCTAGAGTATGTGCGCTGTGTTTCAGGCAGCGCTTCGCTCACATAAAAATCCGGTTGTCGCGGGGGTTTCCTCTGTGGAGGTGCAACATGCGGCAGGGCAAGACCAGCGTAGTGGAGCTTCACATTAATGTGTAGCAATCCGCTGAACAATCAGAAAGCTTAAAGAGTTGTAAATGTATAAAGGTGGTGGAGTACTAGACATTAATCGCCCCGTATATAATGGTGGTGGAGTACTAGACATTAAAACTATCGCCCGATTTCTGTCTGGCCGGTTTTTTCAAAAATATTTGAAGGTGTTATAAGTGACCGACTCATGTCTTTTTTTGAAAAGCATCAAATCATTACCTCTCCTCAGTATGGGATTCAAATGAAAAAATCAACAGAAATGGCCCTGATTCATATTAAAGAAAAGATTGTGGAAAATATTGAAAACAAACTTTTGACCCTATGATTATTTTTAGACTTAAGAAAAGCTTTCGATACTGTACAGCGCGACATTTTGTTTAAAAAGCTTCATATGCACGGCGTACGAGGCGCAGCATCTAATTTATTAAGAAATTATCGAAATGAACGCTGCCAGTATGTTGACATGAATGGCGTATCATCAAGTAAAATGCGAATTCTATACGGTGTGCCCCAGGGATCCATCTTAGGTCCGCTTTTATTCTTAGTATACATAAATGATATTACTTCAATAAATGGCTTTTATGATATAGTTTTATATGCGGATGATACGAATGTCTTTTTACAGGAGCAAGCAAAGAAAGCTTGGAAAAGGCTGCTAATGACTACCGAGGTAAATTATTACGGTGGCTTTTAAACAACAAATTGAGGTTTAACATAAGCAAAACAAAGTACATAGTTTCCAAGCAAATAAATAGGCAAGACTACACAAGAATAAATATAACCTATGACGAAAATTTGATAGAGCAGGTAAAAGAACAAAAAATTTTTGGGCATATGGTTCAGTGAAGAGCTTTCATGTACCACGCACGTTAATAAATTAACAGCTGAACTGGCGCAAATAACTGGCAGCATCTACAAATCCGGAAACTCATACCTACACCCTTAAAACAGACCCTATATTATTCCCTTTTTTACTCTAGATTGAGTTATGAAATATTAGTTTGGGGCACCACCACAATCTATAACTATAATAAGTTAATTGTTGCTCAAAAAAAGATACTACGCATGTGTGAGAATTACAAAGGCAATAGACGTAACCTGCGAACCGGGCCTCTTTTTATTAAATACAGTATGCTAAAAGCAAACCAGATCTATTACAATCTCTTCCTCTTCGTGCGCTGATCCAGTGTTGGCATCGTCTTTGTCACTACTACATTCTTCTTGCTCACGCACTTGATTCACGATGTCTTCGGTGGTGAGCTCCGCGGATGTAGCCGCCGCGCTGTCGCTATCCACATAATTCGAAAGTCGCTGTCCACGGTAGTTGCCCAGCCGCAGACGTTTTCTTGAGGGAGCCAGCTGCGACACTCGATGTAGTTTTACGATCTTGTCCCGATCTTGGAACATCGTTGCTATTGTTGACGGCGTAATGCCAAGCTCCCTGCACAAGTCCGCTTGCTTTTTTCCAGCAGCTGCGACAGAATGTCCGCTTTTTCTTTAAGCGAAAACTGGCGTCGCTTCTTTTTAATGCGGGGGCCAGGAGAACTCATTGTCAGCAAAGCTAATGCACAACACAATCACAGCGCCGATAACTTCGCAGATCCTAACGTTCGCTGTCGACGTGGTGACACTGCGCTGAATAGGCTTAAGACTGCTGCGCAGTACGTATGTGACCACACGCTGGGTGGATGATAATGGCCTTACCCTTTGTATCGGGCGGCAGCTCGCGCCGCCTCGTGTGATGGCGATACCGCTGGGGCTGTATCCGTTGCAACGAGTTCCCCAGCGCATAGCTGATGCTTCGGATGATGATGACAGGCGTCAGCTTCAGGGATTTGGTACGGAACTTCGTAATAACGAAGCGTTTTGCGACGAGTGCGAGATTAAATTACATACGTTATTCTGAAATATTCGGTAATTTGAAATTCGTAGTACTGAAAGTTTTTTACATTGAAAGTATAGGCATTTTGGCGGGGATTTTAAAAAAATTCGTAAATCTGAAAATTTCGTTAATCTGATGTTCGTAGTAACGAGATTTTACTGTACTGCAATAAATCTACCGAAATAAACTGCATGTCCCTCCGATAGAACATATGAGCACATACCCGATCCGCGATCTTAAAAGGAGAGCGCCAAAGATACGAACCAATAACGGTAGGCGAACGATAACTTTTCAGTCCACTAAACGGTTGAACCGCTCTGAAATATACGTCAACTTCAACAAATACTTTGCTATTTTTAAAAGTGAATGTAGAAGCATCTTGGTTAATTCTGGAATTTTATACACAGCTAAATGACTTGCTTTAATGGTTGAATAATCATATTCTAGATTTTTTTGGGTTGTGTACATGTAAATTGTATTGTCACTGTACATGTATTGCGTTTTACATTGTACCAAAACCACATTATATTGAGATTCGGTTTTTTTCTCTTTCGTGGTGTATATGGTTCTGACGTTTTATTGCGGGTTTCGCATTTAATGCATAATGTTGCCTTTGCTTTTTGTGCCGACTTGCGAGCGTAACCAGAAGTCTTGTTTTGTACTGCATGATTGAATTTTTTCGAACTGATGTACAGGATGGTACATTTTTTTTCTGCCTTTTGAAAACTTGTATTTTTTATCGCAATCGTTGTACTGACCCAAGTGTATCTGCGAGGTTTGTTCGTCGATGCAACCGCATCTACAAGAGGCCAAGGCCTTGTCAGGCTCTTAGCCTTTAGCCTTGGCCTCCTCTTGGGCACTGTCTGAGAAAAAAATAAGGAAAAAAAGTAATTTCATGGTATAAGTTGGAAGCCATTGGTCTGCCACTTGCAAGATGACTGTTTAGTTTTCGTTTTTTAGTTCTGTAATTCACAGCGTATGATGTGCGATACAGATCCAGTGAATTTAAGTACTTTATTTTTCTTGAGGAAATCCAGTGCTTCCCGCATCACGGAAACTGTGTTTCGATGCGTATTTTTTTATCCAGAAATGAAAGTATTACAAGCCACATTTGCCGAACGGCGGCTGCAAAATAGCCCAGTCGAAAGTGGTGAAATCGCTTCAAATTTTGCTGTCCATTTATTCTGTGTCTGAGTATCTGTGCGACGTTTCATGGTTTCAGGCATTCAGAGGTTGGCTTAATTAATTAATTTATTTATGAAGTACCATCATTATTGCTACAATATCAACAAGTCGTTAATTTCTGTAAGAAAAGGCCAGTAACAACTTATACCAGGAATTTGAGAGCTTTTATTCTGCATCAGCAATGCCCAGATGTTAGAAGCTAATTTATCTTGCGTCTGATAAGCTGGCCCCATCACCAACTATAGAGGCTATAGCTTAACCAGCAGAAAAAAAAACGAAGCTCAGAGCTATGTTCTCGTGCCACACTGCAGAAAACACGAGCACTGAATTGATTCGACCACAAAACCGTAGAAAATGTAACAAACCTCAAAAAAGGCTGTCCTTGGAATAATGGGGCATCCAAACTACACACGAGAAACCATAATAATATCATTTCGCGCCCTGCCAACTACGTGCATCAACGGTCTACAGGCGGTGTTTCAACTAACACTTCAGAAAATTTTTAAGCAGAGGCCTTTTGAGTTTGAAGAGCTCTTTTTCGACATAGCATTGTCAGCAGTATGGTACATCACAATACAACTAAGACGTGCTAACGAACAGGCTGGTGAACTAATTTTGAATAGTTAATTTTTATCTATTGCTGTTAGGCTTCTTAATTACTGAGAGGCGCGTAGTCCACCGTAATATCCGTATCAGTTTTCAGAATTTCGAAAACGCGGTTACCGTCGGTGCTGTCGCGCAGCAAAATTTTGGCTATTTCAAAAAGTTACGTGCACTGGAGAGGTTGCTTTGCCTGCAAGCTCCTCGAAAGCACATGCACTTTGGCGCGATATAGCCAAAATTTGTTCGGTCACAACGCCGAGGGTAACCACGTTTTCAAAATTCTAAACAGTGATATGGATGTTACGTGCTCTGGGCTACGTCCCTGTGAATAACTTAAGTGCCTAACAGTAATAGTTGGAGTTAACTATTCAATAATAGTTAACCACCCTTCTCTTAGCACGCCTCATCTGTATTCTGATGTACTACACTGCTAGCAACGCTGAAATAAAGCACTCTTCTCCCTCAAAATGCCTACTTTAAAAAATTGTGTAAAATCTTAGGTGATACGCCGTGTAGGTGCCGTCTGACCGGCTGCAACAATGCACCGCAGTTATCAAAAGCGGCTGCTACAGGCCCTTCCAGTAAGCCACGAGAAAGAGATCGAACCTATCTAAATGCCAAGACCTTGACCACGTCAGCTGCAGTCCCTTCCGTCCTCACCGTGTGGCAGTATTTTGGCAACACATGACAAATCTGATCGCTAGCTTGGCAACAACGTACCCGTATCGTATTTCCACTGTCATTAGTTTTCAAAGCTATATCTCGCCTTTTATCTACGGCGTGGTCCATTTAAGACAACAGGGATATATTTCAAGAATTGTTATGGGCTTAGAGTCATTCGGCGTAGAATAAAAAGCTCCCATGATTGGAAAAGCAAAGCACTGGGGTATTTCTTATAGGTTTACGAGTTATATAATATTTGCGGTCAAAGCGCACACGTTCAAGAGCTACTCGCTCAAATCTCCTTGTTAAAAGCTCCAAACTACGACTAAACAAGCACCAGTAGAAAATCAAGCTCACGTAGCTTCCCTTGCCAAATAAATACATAAACTTTCGCTTCCTGATTACCACGCACCAGCGACAAAACGTCGAGTGTTTATTTAGGGATAAATTTAGCTTGATTCTAGACACCCTCTGTCGTTGCTTCAGCTCCCGAAGTTTGCTGACCACGGAAATGGCATGGGAAGCGAACTGTGGAGGCAGAAGGTCATTAGGATATGTGCATTTGAAGTGAAATCTGATTAGCGGCGAGATTTGATGGCTGCTGACGTCTTGTGGCATGGTATTAGCCTAACGACCTGTTTTGAAAGTCTGACATGCAGGTTTTGAAATGCGGTGATTACAGAGCGCAGCAGACCTGCAGCAGGGACGTAGCATAGATGGAATTTAAACGGGATGTAATCAAATAGGTCGGCCGTCGTGCGATGTGTTAGCCAGGATGCAGGAATTCATTCTCACTCAAATGCGCGGGGTGCGGTGATGGGAAACGACCAAAGCTAGTTGCGAGCAAAACATATTAAGGTAATTTTGTAACAGCACATGCCCGTATTTAACTCCACATATTTCGAAGCAATGGTTATCTGGTTGGTTAGCACGTCTGCTTTAAATAAGCGGGTGGCTAATATATTAAGTGGATGAGTAAAAACACAAACTCAAAAAGAAGATTCTAGGGAGTAATATTATCAGTAAGAGTTTTAATTCTAGTATGTTAGTCTCTGGCAGCTAGTTGAGGAGAGCGTGCTTTCGATAAGCACTCCGCAAAAGACAACGTCCCCAGAGCATGAAGATGGCCGCCTTGGAAGTGTGCTCGAAGTAGGAGTTGCCTGTGGTAATTCGTTGTTTGACAAATGAGGGTAGAAAAACACTGATATTTATCCATTAATAAAGAAACAGTGAAGAGATGCCTTACTTTTATTGCAGCAGATCTGCAAATTGAACAGCATGTTTATAACTGGAGTCGCAACATTTCTTGTCAGCACTAAAGGTGAGGCGAAATGGGCGGTGCATAGGGTTTTGCCTACTCGATGTCAAGAATGTTTTTTTTTATTTCATGATAGTAGTAATGCTGAGATACGTAGGATCACATGCCGCTTACTTGCTTTAGTCCGTGCTTAAAAATGATAAAATGTGTTTTCTGCCATATTCTTCATTGTTTCGAAAATAAAGAAGCTGCCAACTGTTTCTGCTATGCTGCGTAATGTGCAAGAGTCAGTAACAGCAGACTCTTTGCTTCTGCCTGTTTTGTTTGGTTTTAATTTGTTGCCGAATTCTAACTTCCATAAATCAAAGACACTGCCTCCACACAAGCCTCCCGCTGCAGTTCATGACATTCACAGCTTCGGCTTTTCGCGCATACACTTCTTTGCCCTGCAACAACTGACGGCGGTGCTACTTCTCGATCCGACTTTGGTTAGCGTCACGTACGGTCTCAGAGGAAGAGGATGAGGAACAAGCATTATTTAAAGAACAGGAGGTCTAACTCTTGTGTACCCCAGGAGGGCCCCACCGGAGCAGTCTGGCCTCTGCTTCGCGCTTGGCCCAATCGATCAGCCCCAGTGGTCGGTTAGGTTAGCGACTTATAGCAGAGCATCCTTCCAGGAATAGTGTGAAGGGGAAAGGAAGGAATTACTGCGCGCGGTTGCGCGAAAACCCACAGGTAGTGGTATAGGTCGACCGTAGGGGCTTGGCAAGCGGTGCCAGTATGATGGATATCAGGCAGGATGCATTAAATATGCCACTATGAATGACATGCACGGATTCGTCTGAAGCTGTCTCCCATATCGCGGTTCCCCTCTTATCTAAGGAGCGGTGGGGCGGCGGGTAGCTGCGTCTCTTTTCTTTTTAGTACGTAGTGACAGCGTGGTAGTCGCGCAGTTCTTCATCGCTCGTCATGGTCTGAGAGCGCACGATGGGTTCATGTTCTCTCCGCCGACGCTGGTTCTCTCGCTCTCGAGCGCGTTGGCTTGCAAGGGCCGTTGTTGGCGCCAGCGCTTATATACTCTAACTCTGCCACAACGTATGCTCGAAACTCCATATTTGGGCCAGGTTGGAAATTTGAGAGTCTGTGTCGCATTATATATCTCGCTAAGTCGTTAGCCCGCAGGGGCATCTACTACTTGCAGATGATGGTGAGCTGCGACACCAAGGGTTCCCGAGCATCCGCAGGGACGTCCCCGCAGGGGGACGATGGTGAGCAGTGCTCCATCACGGACCCGAGCGCCCACTTTTAGTCGTGCTTGGCATCGCCGTGTAAGGGGAAAAGGGGATCTTGGTGGTGAAGCCGATGACGAGCGTTCGGACCTTTAACGCTCCTCGGCGGAAGTAACACACCACTTTGGCTCCAGCTTCCCACAGACGGAACACCCGTCCTGAACCGACCGGGAGAAATCGGCCGTAGCCTTTTCCTATCCCCCCCTTTCCTGTCTTCTTTCTCACAACTACTCCTCCCTGGTTTGTATTTTTCTTTTTTCCGGGCGGCGAGGGTTAACCTTGTGTGCCGAACTATCCTGCGTTTCGTCATATTAGATTATAGTTAGGGCATACAGCTGACGTGGGCAGGGCTTGCTTGCAAGTTGCTCTTCCGCCCCCTCGTTGGGCTCTATGGTGAGTGTCTGGCACCTTGACCGAACAGTAAATATATTTCATGGCTAATTTCTTTTTTGTCCATTGGTCGTGCTCCAAAAAGAGGGCGCAAAGAAATGACTGCTCAATTTTTTGGAAGAAGGGCGAATTTGCCACGCTACCATGTTGTACACAACGATGACGCCCAAAAACTACACGACTTTTTTCACCTTTCCTCGTTTTAAAAACCCTAACCGATGCAATAGGGCAAGGTTGCAATATTAAAAAGTAAGCACATTGAGGTCTGCTGCTCAAATTCTGTGCAAGCATCAACGTGAGAAACCGTCAGATATCGTAACATTCGGAGAAATTACTCTTACCAGCCCACACCGATCACTAAACGGAGTTCGTGGAGTGATTTCAGATGGTGACCTTAAATACCTCAACGAGACTGAACTACTGGAAAGATTGAAAGACCAAAATGTTACTAATGTATGTAGGGTGAAAATAAAATTCGACAACATGGAAACACCTACGAAGCACATTGTTCTCACCCTTGCCTCCAGTATAGTTCCCGATTCTGTGGAGGTAGGCTACACAAAGCTCAAACTCAGATAATAAATGCCCAACACGCCGATGTTAGAAATGCTAGAAATATGGCCACGGTTCGCAGAGCTGCCGGGGCCAACAGACTTGCGCCAAATGTGCTTGTCACGACCATCCCACTGAAAACTGTGAAGCTGAACCGCACGTTTGCGTAAACAGTGAGGGCAGCCATCCGTCTTACTCACGGTCATGCCCAGTCTGGAAACAATAAAAAGAAATAGTAACACTAAATGTTAAAAATATATATAATAAAATCAAAGCGACTCCGCTGTGATGCAGCTGGGCACAGCATCTCAGCGGCCTTCGGCGCCTGCCCAGGTCACACACAGTGAGCCTGGAGCAGGGCCACCCGTGCCCATGGTGGCAGCAGCTAGTGCTTTGCTATCGTCGACAAAACAGGCTGGGTTCACCTCCTGGTCAGCGAGCCACAAGGCATCTCCCCACACGAAGAGGCCCAACACGAAAAGACCTGCGCATTCTGCACGGTCGTCCCGCGTATCTGACGATGCGATGGACACGGTGGGTTATGTGTTCAGCGATGTGTTATGTGTGTCTCCCTCCCCCCAACGTTGAAGCTGGCCCTCTCAAATGAACACAAGTCGCCTTAAGGCAGTCCTGTGCCGCCGACATTAAAAGGACGGCGGGGCTCCTTAGTTCGATAAGAAAAAAAAGCCCCGAATCAGGACGCATGAAAACAAAACGTAGATATTTGAGATCAGGCATATAATACAAAATGGCTTTCATACAGTGCACCAGAAAGGAACTTTACGTAAGCTAAACGACATAAAATCCTAATAGCCACACACTCACCTCTTGCCTTGTGTTTAAAAGACACAAACTTAGGCTCTAAACACGAAAACATTCTCGAAAACTACAAGGTCTTCCTCCACGACCGAGAACAGGCGAGCCGGCTCTCGTGTGGTGTTGCTAATATAGCAAAAAATGTAATCGCAGCTCGCGAACACCAGCGTAAAACTAGATTAGAAGTTTTGGCAGCCATCCTACGCACGTTTAAAACAATTACAGTATGCTGTGTATATCTGGTGCCGCATCTTAGCGTAACGATTCATGAATTAGACCTTTTAGATCACCTACCAGAGTAGTATTTATTATTAGGACATTTTAACGTACACTCCAGCTTTTGGGGTTTTGACAAAACTAACACTATAGAGGGAAAGTTATTGAGGATCTCATACTGCGTAATAAAATTTTGTCTGTTAAACACCGAAAAGCAACCTGTTGTTCTCGTAGCTCAGGATAAATGATCGCTATAGATTTATCTTTCAGTCCATACTCTAATTTTAGATAGTTTAAATGGGATGTCGTAGACAACCTATATGAAAGTGGTGATCTACCTGTACTTAACACGACCTTACAAGCTCTATTTGGCCGACTGGGCAGTGTACCGACAAAATGCCAGCCTAGATAAAATAGCTACCGACAACCTCAGCGCAGACGAACTGAATGAACATTTCATAATCTCTATTACTACCGCTGCGCGACAAGCCATCCCTCAGCCCTCTTGAGTAGCAAAACTAAATAACAAAGTATGATATACACAACAATCAAGAGAAGCAAAAAAAGAAACCAAATAAAAATTGGGGAATTTTTCATAGGTATCCAACGCAGGAGAATTTAATAGGTTTTAAAAAGGCGAGAACAAGAGCTCGATGTGTCCACCGCTGTGTCGAAAAACTTCTTGGCAGAGTTACCGTTCGCCTTCTGACAGTCCCTGCTATAGAGACAAATATATAAGAATAGGCAGACATTTTGGATGAATACTATTCCGTAGTTTTCAGTTCACCACACTACACAGAATCATTCGCAAAATAGAAAAACATAGCTGAAAAACAAAAATTGCCGACAACTGGGAGTAGAAATGAATCTCTTACTATTTTAATTGCACTTGAAGAAATAAATACAGAACTTTTCGCTGGTAAGCAGACTTCACCCAGTCCAGATGAAATACGTTACGAAATGACAGCCCATCTCTGTCAACCTGCCGTAGAGGCAATTTTAAGGCTTTTAGCAAAGTTTGCGTATAGGCGAAAATACACGAAGCTCAGAAAAAAATCTTCTCTTTTACCGTTTATGAAACCTGGGAAGCAACTAACCTCTCCTAGCAGTTATAGACCCATAGCCTTTACGAGTTGCCCCGCCAAATCCTTTAAATGTGTCCAGAATATAAGGTAAACTTCTGTCCTTAAATCCTGTGAACTTCTTGACATCAATGTGGTTTGATAAAAGGATGTTCTACTACTGATCACCTAGTTCATCTTGAAAATACTGCTCGGAAGCTTTTGTACAACAACAACACTGTGTGGCTGCCTTTTTCAATTTATAAAAGGCATGTGACACAATTTGTACGTTCAAAATTCTTCAGACTTAGCTGAGCTTGGCATCCGTGGCAAAATGTTGAACTGCCTAAAAAACTTTTATCTAGCTGTTCATTACATATACGCCTAGGTTCAACCGTTTCAAGGAATTTTATTCAATAATATGGATTACTTCAGCTGCGTATTACACGCACAACGCTCTTTGGTGTAAAAATAAACTATATTATAAAAAAAACCAAGGTTCTTTATGTATTCAGTATATGTAGACGACCTCCGTATAGCTTGCATATCCTCCAACATACCAACAAGTGAGAGACAAATGCAATTAGCAATCAAAAAACAGGCAACATGGGCAGACAGAAATGGTTTCTGGTTTTCTTCACAGAAAACAGTGGCCATTCTTATCCCACTCAAAGGAGTCTTATAGGCAGATCCTACCCTGCACCTGAACGAAATGAAATTACCCGTAACAATGAACATATACTTCTAGGCATAACATTTAACAGAGAACTCACTTTCTTGCCTAAAAGAAAGCCTCCCGATTATTGAACATACTCAAAGTACTGTGCCGAAAACACAGGGAAGGAGGGGGTGGCGATCAGTCGTATTTCTTACAAATTTACTGCTCGTAGTATGCTCTACATTGGATTATGGATGTATAGTGTATGGGTAGACGACATCATCGTACCTTAAACTACTGGATACATTACATAATTTAGGTTCCCATCTTCTCGCTGGTGCATGCTGGACGTCGAACATAGGCAGTCTTTATGTACAAATTAAATAACCATCACTTACAAAAAGTATGATGGGACAGCCAAAAAAGAATGTAAACCAATAGGCCCCTGCCTGTGCCACTACGTATAACAGGCTTGAAACCATAACTTACAGACGGAAGAACCGTACTCACGCGTTCACACATTCTAAAAATTCGTTCACTACCCAAACACATCTGTCACTATATATTTACAATGTGCCCATCTAGAACACTGTTTAAGAACAAACCGCAAACTACCACCTCAACGCTCTCGCGTTTTGAAGAGATGGGCGGAAACCTTGACGTACTAGACACATTAGCTGGCATGGCTCGAAGGAGAAATCCACTGCCTCCTTGGTAAAAGTTACCTGAAGTTTGGTTTTTCACGCTTACTAATCTCCGTAAAAAACGAACTCCACAAAAACATATAAGAATTATTGCAGTTCTTACAAAGATTTTTATAGAAACAGTTCAAAAACAGATGCTTACATTGGTATCGCAGTGGTACAAGGGAATTGGAATGAAATAGTAAGGCTTCCACAGTGTGCATCCATCTTCTCTAGCGAGTGTTACGCCGACTGTGTAGCCATTAAAAAAATATATTACACAAGAACCTCACAAACAGTAGTATTTACATCGACTCTCTAAGTTTACTTAGAGCTGCTCACTGCCGAAATGCATTCATTCCGCTACATAGTGACATCATACACAATTTAAAAATAGCCATAGGTCCAGGACAAAACACAAATTCTGCTGGGTACCGAGCGATGCCGGAGTTAAAGGCAACGAGAGAGCAGACTTATGCGCTGCTCAAGCTCGTGGCAAGCACATCAGAAGAGTAAATATACCGTTTAAATTCTGCATGAACTTAGTTTATCGTAACGTAAGACAAAAATTGTAGTCCGCTTGGAAAAACGATGCAAAAAACAAACTGCACTTTATGAAGCCAGATTTAGGTGAATGGAAACCTAGCACCCACCAGGAACGTTTCAAGGAAGCGATTATCTTCTGCCTTCCTAAAGGACACATACACCTCACATATTACTCCATATTGACAAAACGAGACAAACCCAAATGTAAATTATGCGGTGATTAGTGAAAAGTGAACCATATTTTATTTTCATGCAGAAAACTCAAAACACTAAGGAAAAGCGCTTTGCAGTTTTTTACAACGAACACATACCATTCCAACCAACATTGCTCTTAGGTGAAGATGCACTTGTTAACTTCTCATGTGTTGTTAAGTTTTTAAACAGGGCACATGTTTTAAGCAAGCTGCAGATTTTATAAAATATATTAAATTAATTGCCACGAGCATAATTTTTTAGCCACACCTCAGCCACTTTCTCATTCCAGAGAAGAAGGCTTAGGTCTTCATTTTATTTGTTGGGAGTCTCGAGATCCTTGCCAAGTCAATGAGTGTATTGAGGTTCCGACCCTCTTTAAATCTTGCAGTATTAACTGTTTCTAAAATTTTTGCCCTGTGTTATCACTAGGCAGTGCGAAATAACATTTAGGCTTTTAAATAACACCGATGTTTTAGACCTTTCATAAAATCCTGCATACAACAATTTTCTATACCTTGAGTTTGGCGCATGAGAGCCTTAGCTGCTTATGCGCCACTAAATCCACAACAACGGTAACTCGTAAACTAAGGCATCAGCCGCTTCCATATTCACGATAAGCATGTAAGGTTTTACTGTGAAGAGCCCTATATGTGCACGGCGCGACCTCCGCTGTTTGCTGCATCAGCTGCTTACAGGCTGCGTGTGGCGTCCCCGGATTGGGCTCCGTTCAACAGTATTACCTGTAAAATTGAATATGGCCACTATTTGTTTGCCTCTTGTTTTTGCGTTTGACCCGGCATTATGTGCAATTAGACTGGTTAACTCGAACGTTTTACGTCATCTCACTGTCCCCACCACGTATTGCAAATAGAGACACTTCGCGCGCTTTCCACTAGCAGCTAGAGATTTAGAACAAACCTTTACTATGGTAGCAAAAAACCCCTAGGCCTGCATTATGAACACTCAAATGCGCTAGCAATATCTCACCCACACATATACGTGGATAGGGCTGCAAGGAGGCAACCAGTGTTGCAGCTTCGCAGATGATGCTGGCCTGAGGCACTTTTGAAAGCGGGCAGAAGTGGCGGCTCGTGTCTGTCTCGTGTCATAAGCAGGAAGACCAGCAGACCGTGCTGCTATTAACTCTTTCCCCTGCTCCTCACGTGCTCTAGTCTTCTGCCTTGCTTCTCGTTGGTATCGCCTTCTTTCTTCCCCTCTCCTCCCACGCAAGCCCTCTGTGCACAGTGTCAGCAGACAGGCCAAACAGCAGGCTGGCGCCCGCTACTCCGTGGTCGTTATAACCGCTGGAGATTAATCACTCATGCGCGCGACCACCCAGCCGGTTTATCGCAAAACTGTGGTGTATGGCGTCCGCTTGAATGCAGCGCTATCGACGGGCGACGAAAAGGGAAACAAGTGGCATGGAAGGCGAAAGACAACCATGTTAACAGGACCCTCGCAGTTGCCCTAAGAAGCAGAGAGTAACAAAGCACTCCGAACGAAGGATTAACAGCTGCGACCTGTAAGGGGTAGGAGACTGTATCGTTCTGTAATATTAAGCTGATTACTAAAACGCACAACTCTTTCTTACGCTTGAACAATCACGTCATACACCCGTTTCAAAGAAGACGCTACTCTCCTCCAGGCATCAGTTCATTTATTCCGGGCGCAAGTGCCCACGTTCTTTTGCATTCAAAGCGGATGCATGCTAGTAAACACAACGATATCCAAAATACTGCGCGATAGGCTGGAATTATAACACGCAGGGTGGACGACTGCATCGATGGCGGACTGGTCTAAAGCAACGCGTAGCGGTCCTCTGTGCGCGCCTCCGAGTAGATTGAATCCCACTAGAGGCAAATTGCATGGAAAGTTTTTTTATGCTTTCTTTGAGGCAGATCACCGACGGACAGCTGCCGTCGGGTTTTCCTTCGCGTTAGCATTCCAATGCTCAAGCACTATTAAATTAAGCGCCTTTTCTTTGGCACATTAAAGCCATCAAAAACTAATTGGACGATTGGGATACCTGGTAATGCGAGTTTTCAGCGAAGCTGTTGAGGTGTTTTGAAGTTGCAAGAAACTGAGAAGAATAATTTGAGAGCTACATGTATATATATAAACTTTATAGGCCACTATTTACTATTTTGCACACACACACTCGTCCTTCGACTACTAGTGTGGTGGCCACCTTCTCTGCAGATGCGGAAGGGCTGCTTATCCTCAATGCTGGAGGTCGCCGTTGCACAAGGGCTTGCGGGCTTTGAGTTCATGGAACTTGTTTCTGGCCCACACCCCTAAGTAATCCAGGTGACAGGCCGCATCGCTTTTAAATGTCGGACTGAAATAAGACTTCGATGACAGGCAGCAGCACTGAACCTGTCATGCCTGAGAGATGCGGAAATGATTGTTAAATTGAATCCCTGATCCTGCACAGCGGGCTTGGCTCAACGGCTGGGGCGCTCGGCTGCTGAGAGGTACACAGCGGTATCTGGCTTCTGCCATAGAATTGCGATGTATTACATGTCATGGAAGAAAAAAATTCAATGCAATTTATAGCTGCGGTTGCCGCTTCGCCTCTAATGACTGCTTCGTGCGTCTATTCTCTTGATCACAATTGTTGAATCTTTCAACTCTCTTCTATATATGCCCACACTCCGGAATAATTTCGACCACCTGGGATCTTTAACGTGGTCCGAAATCGCACTAAAGCCTCTGAATAATTTAAAATTAAGGAAAGTCTTTGATCCTGCCGCCAACGTCAGCGATAGGCTCATTTGTAGTACGTGACCTTGCTCCGCCCCCTCCGCCGCCATGAAAGTTCCCCCGTGCGCGGACGGAGAGCTCACGTATGGTAGCTACAGCTTCAGTGGCATTGCCTGTTCTGCCAACGGCCCACACTCTTTGCTAAACGAATTCGATTTTTTTTTCAAGGGGGCGGCTGAAAAATCGAGATATCAGCATACGCACAATGCTGTGCTAATTATGCTCTGAAAAGCCGTAATGCCTTGTTGCTGTGGGGTTGGGTGCCGAAACCGGACTGAAGACGGCCAGCAATTATTTCGCATAAAAAAGAACTGCTTCAGTTCTTATTTACAACGTAGCAAATTTTTGATATCCGAATGTTTCCGACTTTTACAAAACTGTTTCATTCGTTCAATATGTGTAACATAAATTTAAAAATGTTTACTTTTATTGTTTGGTTTTTGCTTCAAATTGTTTCTGGTTACTGTGTACTGAAGGATTTATACTGCCCTTTGCTGTGCCTTTTGTTTTTTAGTTGCGATCCGGACACATTACCTTATGGAATGAAATTTTACTGCCTTCCTTTTGAAGTTACAATTCATTTTTTGGGAACACTAGATTAATTTTTCGCACTTTTATCATGCAGAGTACAAGGCAGGCTTTCGTAAAGGGTAGTCGACAATAGACCACATTCACACTATCGATCAGGTGATAGAGAAATCCGCAGAATTCGACCAACCCGTATATATAACCTTCATAGTTTGGGAGAAAGCGTTTGGCGCCACCGAAACCTCAGCAGTCATAAAGGCATTGCAGAACAAGTGTGTAGAAGAGCCACATGCAAAAATATTAGAATATATCTCTAGCGACAGCACAGCCACCATAGCCGTCCATAAAGACAGTAATAAATTCCCAATGATAAAAAGTGTTCGGCATGGAGACACGGTCTCTCCGCTGCCATTCACTGTTTGTTTACTGGGTTAAACGTGGCATTCAAAGACCTCGATTGGTAACAGTTGGGATGAAAGTTAATACCTCAATGATGTGCGATTCGCTGATGACGTTACCTTTCTAAGTAAATCAGGGGGGGGGGGGGGGATTTCAAAGCACGTTAATGACATAGACCGACAAAACAGAACGGTGGGTATAAAAGTTAATAAAACTAATGTAATCTTCAAGAGTCTCGGAAAGGAACAGCAGTTTACAATTGGTAGAGAGGCGCTGTAAGTGGTAAGGAAACACGTCTACTTAGGACAGGTGGTGACTGCACATTCGGATAGCGAAATTGGAATAATTAGTATAATAAGAAAGGGATAGACCGCATTTGGCAGGGGCTCTCAGGTCTGAATGGCAGTTTGAAAATTTTGAAAATTGAAAATTGAAGTATATAACAGCTGTACCTTATTAGTGCTCGCCTATGTGGCAGAAACTTGGAAGCTAACGAAAACGGTTCAGCTTAAATTGAGGACAACGCAGGTGGGTATGGAAAAGAAAATGATAGCTTTGACGTTAAGAGACCCGAAGAAAGCATAGTGGACATGAGAACAAACTCTAGTTAGTGAAATCCTAGTTGATATTAAGAAGAAGAAATGGGCATGCGAAGTCATTTCAATCAATGAGCATTTATGTCACCAGCAAAGTGTACAGGTGGTGAAAAAGGATGGCGGAGAAAAAGCTGCAAGTTTCGCATCTTGACAAAAGCCCCGTCCGCCCCTCGAGCTGCGACAGGCTATAGTACATGTAAAAAAAACCGCATGCACACACACTGATAACAAAAGAAAAAAACATGTAATCGATGCTGATCAAGAGTTGCAAAGACAGAAATACCACTCAGATCTGCCATTTGTGATAACATATGTTTTAACAGAAAACTGTGTCGAAATAGCCCATGGTTATCAAATATGTAAATCTTGGAAGGCAGATGCATGCAGTACACAAAAGACAGAAAAACACGATCGCACTTGTAATTGAATATTTCATTCATTTCTGTCTAGTAAAATGTGATGCATATTACCTACAAGATTAATTCTGTTAGGCGCCGATTATTTAGTGTAAATACATCAATACCGAGTTGATCAAAGTAGTTTATTAGTTTAGGTAGAGTACAACTTGCCCGTTGCCGACCGTACACTGTGCGTGAGAATGGTATTTGCCATGGGGGTTGGTGTCTATATGGGTACACGTAGTGGGAGCGTTTGAGGTTGGCATTTGGTAAAAATGAGTTCAGTTTTCCATGGACTGCACTTTTATAGCATCTTAGTAGCATCTAAGTAGCAACGTTTATAGCGTCAAGATAACCGAAAGTTGTTAAGGGCAGTGGACTGGATTCCAAGAGAAGGCAATCACAGCAGGGGCAGCAGGAAGTTAGGCAAGTGGATGAATTAAGAAGTCTGGGGAGACATGGTAGCCGCAGCTGGCACAGGACCTGGTTAACTGGAGATATATGGAAGAGGTCTTCGCCCTGAGTAGCGTAGTAAGGCATGTGATAATAATAATGATGATGGAAGAAGAACAAGAGGTTCCCCTGTTCGGTCGCTGTTCTGTGCGCTTAGCCACTTTTGTTAGCATTTTGTGCCTGACCGCCATTTTGTGAGCCCACTCGTCCTCTTGTTCCAGCAAGACTTCCAGCGGGATTCCGGTACGTCGAGTGCAAGGTGCGGAGCGCGCTCTTTCTGATTTCGCGCGTCCGCAGCCACCGCGGTGGTAGGGGACCATCCCCTATACCCTAGTCTCCCCAGCCTCATGTTTCGAGAGCTGTCCTGGGCATAATTAATGCCATTCCTGGGTGCAGTCAAGTGCCGGCTGGCCATCATGTGGTGAATAACCTCCTCAATCCACCATTACTGGTGATTGACGGAGCGGGAGCTATGACAACGCAACCTCCAGCAGAAGATGAAGATGAAGTAGGAAACAAAAAACCTCGCCTAAAGGAAATTGTCAATTCTAGTAATAGCACATTACAAGATGTGCAGAGCGAGCCGGAGGATATAGAGTGAGATGAAGCCCCGTTTATGCTGGTCTCCTGCAAGAAGAAGCGACCAGAAGAGATTCCTGCAGTGTTTCGTCCGACTCAACAGGGCCGAAGCTTTTGGCAAGTGAACCGAAAGAGAGTTTTGTCAGAAATTGTTTCTGCCGCAAAGGAGAAAGCTACGTCATTCAGGGTAAATAGAGATGGCAGCTTCTCCGTATGTATTAATTCCTTAGGATCAACTAAGTGTCTGTTGTTGCTATCTGAATGGCTGCATTACGTGTCAATCCTTCCATTGCGGAGTCCTATACAAGAAACGTTGGTAGAATCCGCCACGTTCCTCTCCAGTACAGCGATAAGAAATTTCTAGAATTTCTGGGGGATGCAGGAGCGATCTCAGCAAGCCGACAGATTATGTATCGGCGTTAAGAGGATGGAGCGGTGGATTCCCGTCCCCTATACTGAGCGATTCTCACATTTAAGGAATATCTCCCAATGCCAGAGAGGGTGTTTTTGGGCTTCATTAGTCATCCTGAGCAAGAGTACCTTGAACCAGCACTCTGCTGCTTCAACTGTCAGCGATTCGGCTACATGGCAAAGATCTGCCGCGCTTCGTGCCGATGCATGATTTGTTCAGAGAGCCATGAACACACCCAGTGCAAATCGCTTCTGCAACCGAAGTGCGCGGACTGTGGTGGTAATCACGCCGCTTCTTTCTCGGGTTCTCCCCAAAACATAGCTGCTTCATACCTCTGGCGTCAGGAAATACTTCATGGCAGGTGCCTTGCAAAGTCGCATTTCCTCCAAATCTGGAAGCAGTGAATCCAGTGCGCCAGGATCCAGTGCAACATGACAAACACCAAGCTTCGAAATCTGCATCGTATGCGTCCGCGCTGAAGAAGTCTGCTCGACAAAATTCAAGCTATCAAGTGCAGAATTCTACCTCCAGTTCTTCAGCAGTGCTGACGGCTTCCCCCTTGAAGAGGACTACCCGGGAGCGTTCTGACAGTCAAGTACAAGGCTCTATTTCGGGTCCCTCAACTGCCTCATTTCAGCGTACTTCTGGTCGGCCAGCGCAAGTGGTACCTGAACCAGCCTGAGTTGCTGGTTTAAGTTCTTCAGTCTAGGTGGTGCAGCTTATTCTACCTATGGTGTTTACTGCAGTTCAAGCTATTCTGACAGCCATCGGGCAACCAAACATCCTCCCGGAGGTGAAGGCTTTGCTGTCGGTGGAGCCGCTAATGGCTCAGCTTCCTAGGTGTTCCATTGGGCAAACTTTTTATTAATAACCCCTATCAAAATATTGCCGTTTCTCAGTGGAATGCAAACAGGTTAACAGCAAAAAGTGGAGACTTTCGCAGACTTCTTGAGCAAAACAATTTTCCTGTGTTGTGCATACAAGATGCCGGTTCGGGTGACGATTCCGTCTTTCGAAATATGTGTCATACTAATCATCACGTCGGTCTCGTTTCACTAGAGCGATGTTGTGTGTAAGGAAGACCTACCCTCCTACTTGATCCAGTCCAGTGATTCTGATGTTCTGGAGTTCGTGGCTTGCAAAGTGTCCTTTGGTAAGGTCTGCGTTACTGTTATTATAGTAATTACTTGCAAGCATCTTGTCGCGTCTCCATTGATCTTCTGTTGAATATCTTTAAAATATCGGGCTATAGTTTACCCATTTGCGGTGATTTTAACGCTCATAATACTGCTTGGGGACAAACCACTGTGACACCCGTGGAAGGGCCGTTGAGTGCGCAGCAGGGAAATGTAACTTCTGTGTTCTGGACGACGGTTCTCCGACCTTTCTACGCGATTTTCGTTATTCGAGCTGCTTAGATCTGGCTCTGGGCACTCAAGATCTGGTGTCTGACGTGGAGTGGGCCACAGACATTGAGACACGCGGAAGTGATCACTGTCCGATACTGGTAAATCATCCTAGCCTACGATGTCAGGGTGCCAAACGTAAATCCATACTTAGCAATTCGGAACCTTTTTGTCACAACATAAGTCAAAAAGTTTCTACTGACATTACAATTTACGACTTCACTTCGCTGGTGCAGATAGCCTGAGTCGTTGTACCAAGGAAGTCCCCATACTTGACGAGTTCACAAGAATTGATGGAGAGTAGAAAAGCGGACCGGGCTTACCGTCGATCCGGGTCTTTAGAATCGTTTCCTGAGGCTCAAAAGATTCATTCGTCAATGAGTAAACGTCTGCAGCAATTAGGAAGGAAAAATGGCGTGACTTCTGTAGTACATTGACCCCTCACACTCCGGTGCCTATGATATGGATGATGGTCCGCTCCTTAAGCAGACCCGTTTATCAGAATAGCCCTTTCAAAGCTCTTGCAATGGCACGGAAAACTGTAGAAACAGACCTTGCTGATGAGTTTTTTTGACTTATTTCTCGTCCTGGCGTTTCATTGAACTGCGAGGAATTTAAAAACTCAGCTACATATGCGCAGCAAAACGTTAGAGCTTGCTTCAATGCGCAACATGCCTATTTGGACTCCGTGTTCACAACAGGTGAACTTAAAAGTGCTCTTGCGTTGTGCCGTCCAAAGACCGCTGCTAGGCCTGATGCCATTTCATGTGGAATGCTTCCAAATCTTGGGCCCAAGGGCACTGCAGTACTTTTAGGGATATTAACAATGTGTGGGTCAATGAATTTGTTCAGCAGTCATGGAAAATTGCGCGTGTCATTCCCATTTTAAAGCCCAATAAATCCAATTTGCTGCTCGACTCATTTCGCCCAGTGAACCTGACGAGCTGCTCATGCAAAGTGATGGAGACGTTGATAGACGCCAAGCTCCAGTGGTAGTGTGATGAAAGTGGAGTGTTTTTTTTTTAGTTCATGGCTGGAATATGTAGACGTAGATGCACTCTAAATGCAGGTATGGAGCTAGTAACATGCGTAGAGCATGAGCGTAGCAAAGACAATATCACCGTCGCAATAGTTTTGGATATCAAGTGTGCATTAGATACTGTAAGTTATATTCATGTCCTCTCAAGTTTGCTATAGACCCCTGTTTGAGTCGAAGACCGCTACGTTGGATTTCGCTTTTTGTAGATAGGAAAATATTCATGCAGTCAAGTGAGGGAAAAAGCGCGGAACGCAGCCTTATGCAAGGAGTGCCACAGGGCAGTATGCTAAGCCCTTATCTTTTTAACTGCGTGATGGCGGATTTGAGGCGCAAGCTCCCGTCTTGCTTACACTGCTCGTTATACGCCGATGATGTCTGCATTTGGGTTTCTGGCAAAACTGCACGCCTCATCCAGTCTACATTGCAAGAAGGCCTAAATACAATTGAGTGCTTTTTAAAAGAGAGGGGGATGACGTTATCTCATGCAAAAACAGCGGTTCTGCCTTTTACTCGTAAGAATCTGAAGGATTTCTATATCTGCGTCGATGGTCAATCTTTAGCGTCTGTCAAGCAGCACCGTTCTCTGGGTGTAGTTCTCGACAGATAACTCTCTTGGGCTCATCATATAAAAACTATCGAAGAGGTGAACTTTGTTGTGAACGTGCTACGCGGGTTTGTAGGTACGCCTCGGGGTTGTTCTTCGTTATCTCTGCTCACAGTTCAAAATGTACTCTTTATGAAAAAATTGCGTACTCCTCACCGATTCTTCATGGTGTGTCGCGAACCTCGGAGCAGCGCCTGCAAAGACTGTTAGCTAGGGGTCTCCGTGTGTGTTTGGGAGTTCCTTAAGCGACTTCCAGCGCTCTGGTGATTGCTGAGGCGCGGCAGCGTCTGTTTGAAGTGTTACGAACAACAGAAACCTGCAGGCACATTTTCCGCCTGAGAACCCAGCATGAAAGGCACCCATTAGCTTCAGCGCTTCATGAAAGGGATGGAAGTCATATACATAAAATGTTTCAACACTACCGCCAGCTTCTTCCAAATAATGAACTTTGGAAAGGAGACACAGAAGATCCCCCATGGCTTTTAGTTACCGCTACAATACAGTTGTCTGTCGAAGGAATAATTACGAAACGTGACATGATGATATTCCCTGCTCAGCAGTAGAGCACTTTACCAGATACACTTGCGGTATCCCGGTTACATTCATGTGCATACTTACGGTTCCACTGTTCAAAATTCATCAGCGTCCGCATTTGTGATTTCGCGCCTGAATGAGTGACGGGCGTGTAAACGGGCTCACGCGTCAGAATCAACGACTGCTGAGATTTAAGCTATTTATTTTTCTCTCCAGTTCTCCTCGGTGCGAGACCCGCGGAGGTGGGTCATCTTTAGCGATTCCCAATCCGCACTGAAATCATTTGACAGCGCTAATTCCATACCATGGAAAGCTAGACTGGTATACGAAGTGCTTAAAGAATATTCAAAGGCTACCAAAACAGAGCATATTATAGCGTTCCAGTGCATACCCGGACATTGCTTTATTCCTGGAAATACTGAGGCGGATGCTGCGGCTAGGCAAGCACACTCCAATGTCCTTACTTCCGGCCTACCGTTATCGAGAGGGTCATGACGCCGTTTCTTGAAGATCATGCGCAATGAAATGAACGAAAATATGTGGTTTGAGCTAAACCATGCAGGTTCTGATCTGCATTTCATCGATCCGTTGCTGCGGTTTAATGTTCCTTTATCTGTCAGCAGAAGTTTAAAAACGCTCCTTCACCGCTTGCGTTTAGGAACGGCTTACACGAAGCACCTTCTTCGTAGAATTCGCCGCGCAGACTGCCCACGGTTTGCGTGTGGCCAAGAAAACCAGAATGTGGCTCAGCTATTATTGGATTGCCGAGTGCACGACAACCTCAGGTCGCGATTGAAGAGAGACTGGAGCGCTCTTGATAAAAGACCCTTAAGTCTAAAAAAACTTTTAGGCCCGTGGCCGACAAGTTAACTGCAAAACGAGCACATGCGGCATTGATAGCATTGCTTGAGGATTGCGGTATCCTTGGGAAGTACCAGCTTTGTAGAATTGGAGTCAATGCTAGAGCTTTTACCTACCTATCTGTGAGTGCTTCAAGATCTTTGTTAATTGCTTTTGTTGTGTTTGCTGTAAAGAAACTTACTTTTGTTTTATTTTCTATGTTTGGTGAGTGAGTGCTTTAATAGCGTTGTTATTTACTTTTGCTGTTTGTACTGCCAATCAGCTTATTTGTTGTTCTTCTGTTCCAGTACAATCAGCTTATTTGTTGTTCTTCTGTTCTTGTTTAATCACATCCCTTATGTTTATTGTATTCTGTACTGTTCTCTTAACATTCAAGGTGTTTTTGTTTGCTCATTATTGTTACTTTTACTGGCTATTGTACGTTTCATTATGTGTTGTGTAGTTTGTGTTTTGCTTTATGTTATGTTGAAATGTACATGATCGGGTCAAGTGGTTGCTATGAATTGGTGAAAAGGAGTAGCCGGATGCGCTATGCAGCACCAACCTCTTTACTGTTCATGCAAATAAAAAAAAATGTGATGGCTTTGGTCATTTTTTGTAATTATGTGTGTTTTTAGTTTGAATTTCTGAGTGCCATTGATTCATATATAGCGTTTGTTTCATTTTTAATTCCTCCGCGCGACTTATCACCTACGCATTTTTGATGGAAAATGGGCTTCGCTGCATTATCTGGAACCATTTTTCGTCCGCGAAACTGGCACAATGTTTCTCGGGTAAAAATAACTGAAACTGAAATTCTTACCATTTAATTTGGCCAAGCCATTCAATCACATATGAAATAGTTAATTTTATTCTTCCCCTCAGCCAAACTGGATTTTTTTGTTGTTTGAGATGTCTCCGACATGTTCATTGAAGTAGCTTCCACTCAAATGCTGCTGCTATTTGGCGGGCCTTCGCAACCTCTTATTTATTTTTACTATATAGCTCGGTTTCTTCTGCACCACAGTCGTCAAAACAAACGAACTTTTTGCAATACCAAGAAAGACCTTAACTAAAGGGAAAGAATTCCTCGCGGCTCATTTAACACCTTTCGTCAAGGCAATGATTCAATATTTACCTCTTGTCTTTTGTCGCCCAAGCTATCGATGCTGTGAAGCCAATTGTTTCTTGATCTATATTAAGTGATGTAAACCACTGCGGTTAGGGTCAATGCTTTACTCGCCTCATTTCATACCATTCACGCAGCTGCAAATATTTGAAGAAGGCGGAGAAAATCATTTAGTTCGTGCTGCCGCAATCTCTGCCTGGCGTTTCATATACCGGTGGTATGATATTATTCGGTACACACTTTTCTTTTAATATCCGTGGAAGATATTTCTGTGTGGTCTCTGCAGTTTGATTTTTCTTTAAAATAGACAATATTTAAGAGATAGTGTGCAAATAAAACATAATATTTAACTAAAATGAACGGATTGCCTTTTTACTTCCAGTTCTTTTGGAGACAAAATGCTTTATTGAAAATTGAAGGCAGTCAAAAATGAATGCAAGCACAGTTCTAAAATTTCTCAATCGGTGTCCTGCCTCGAGATACTGAATGTGTAAAAGAAAAGTTTTTAATCCTCAAGTTGAGTTTCGCACGTTGCACTTTGAAAAAAAAAATAGTGTCGCTTGAATCAAGTACACACGCAGTTTCCATCTTTTATGAAGCAATGATGTTGATGTGATTCTGCGACGACTTCACGCGCAGCGACCCCCAGCGACGCCAGAAAGGCATAACTTCACGAGCTAACGCGTATTTTCTAGGCTGTAAATATCGATGCACGACGCTGATACAAAAATGTAAAAAAAACTCCGCGGGTTTACTTTCAGTGTCGAAGGCCTGCAAATTCTCTGTATGGTGCCCTAAAACCAAAATGGAAATTCGATCGGTTTGTCTTAATTCGTAATCTTTTTGTTGCACTCTGTTGCGTAAATGACGTATGCCTTGTACCTTTCGCGCATCTTTAAAGAAATTTTTTAATTCGATTATTTGAGCCACAGTGTAGATGGGAGGCTTCTGCTAAAATAATACTCTCGATATAGCATTTAGAATGGACAGTGTTTCATATGAGATCATTGTTTATTTGCTCCACTACGGTTATTGTGCTCGGAGGCTGATGCGAAAGTCTTGTGTTCGATCCCGGCCTCGGAGGTCGCATTTCGATGGAGGCGAAATACTAGAGGCCCGTATACTGTGCGATGTCAGTGCACGTTAAAGAACCCTCAAGTGGTTGAAATTATCCGGAGTCCTCAACTACGGCGTTCATCAAAGCCTGAGCCTCTTTGGGACGTTGAATTCACTAAACAAGCCAAACCAAGGCTATGGACATCTGCGTACAAAGGCAACATGACACGTTTGTTCAGATAGATCCTTGAATGCTGAGCTTACAAACCAAAGCCTACAAAGTAAACTATTCGTTCCATAGCCGTAAATTATCAATGAAAGAAAAAACCGTGTTCGAGGGTGTTGGTTGGTTGGTTGATGGGGGTTTTAACGTCCCAAAGCGACTCAGGCTATGAGAGACGCCGTAGTGAAGGGCTCCGGAAATTTCGACCACCTGGGGTTCTTTAACGTGCACCGACATCGCACAGTACACGGGCCTCCAGAATTTCGCCACCACCGAAATTCGACCGCCGCGGGCGGGATCGAACCCGCATCATTCGGGCCAGCAGCCAAGCGCCATAACCACTGAGCCACCGCAGCGGCTAAATGTTTGAGCGTGTTCCGACGGAAGAGGGAGTAGTGTGTGTTCCACTCTTTTACACAATCTCGCTGAAGACCCGGACAGTGAGCGAAAATACAACTGGTGTTCTTTCGCCAGTAACGAGCCGGTCTGTCGTCTCTGAATCCAGATATATTCGATTCGAGAAGTTTTTCTTTTTCAAAGAAATTTTTTACCTAAAATATTGCCAGATGAGAAAACGGAGTCTTCACGTGTTTTCGGGGAGTTTTAAGAATTAACAAATTAGGGTTATTGTCGGGTCTGGAATATTTTCGATTGAAAATCGGGATTACATCCAGGACGAGGTGCCATATCGGCCACAAGCAGGAAAAAAGAAAGTTTGCTAAACTTGCCAACGGCCCAGTTAAGCAATCTTTTGAGCTGGCGGCTAGGCGGCGACAGCAGCGGCTGCTTCGCGCTGACGGTTCCTACGCCCTCGTGCCAGCGCGGAAATTCTGGCACGAACCTCGTCCTGAGATTGCAGTTCAGGAAGTTCAAGGTCCCCCTGAACGCGTTGTCGCCTGCGCCGCTCCGGGTTCTGAGAGGTCTTCATTGGCCACCGTTCCTCGGTCTGGCTAGGCTGCTGATGTGCTTCGCGCTCGGCGGCGAGCACAACTGGGTCTTACTGACGGCGAGCCTCGCGAACGCTACGATTGTCCTTCACAACAACCGTAGCATTGCGACACGGCAGCTGCTACGTCTTCCACGCACGCTATTTTTTCTCTTTGCTGTGAGTACAAATCCCTATTCCGATGGGTAATCCCCCGAATCAGATCTTGGGATGTTTTGAGCTTGCGCAGGACTTCCGATGTTTGTGGGCTTGTGCCAAGTGAAAGAAATAAAGAAACGTAATTCAATGAATTTTCGTGACTAGGGTTCTATCATGCGGTCCCGCGAACAGACGATCTTCGCTGGCCACTGTGCGAGAGCACTAGGATATCGCACATCCTAACACGCCTCGTGTTAAACTGCAACACTCTCGTGCTTCGCATTGCCCGTCGCCTTCTTCATCAACTAATATTACAGTCAAAGCAATATTCGCGCTTCGAGCTATGTAGCGTTATTGACAGAGAGATGTGCGCAGCATGCGTTGGCACTGACAACGTTGTGGCAGAAACAAGGCACTAGAACAATACGCGTTGGCGTTGACAGCAATGCTTCAGAAACGCTGCAGTGAAACGAAGACCGGCGGCGTACATAGAACAAATTGGCATTGAGGATTAAACGTTGAAGACTGCATAACTGGCTCCCTAGGTAAGTGGACACCTCATTAGCGCTTCCAGGTACGTGGCGGTGGTGTCCAGCTGCAAAAAACTGCGCTTCGGCACAATATTTCATGCTTAGCAGAGTTAATTTGCCAGCCATTTTTTTTTTGTTTCCCCGGCTGCCCGCGGAGACAATTTTGAATGAGCTACCTCTCATTGAGCACTTCACTTATATTCTGCAGCCGCTTGTGGGACAAACAGGGAAGCATTGGACGGGCTTACGTAGCCTGCGGCTCCGATAGTGAGCGGCAGGCGGCATCGCTCTTTCTCTGGCTTCCAAAACGTCTTCTCATTTTCGCATCCTTCTTGTCTTCTTTCTCCCTGAGCAACAACTCTTGCCTTCTTGTTTCTCTACCAATTCTACTCTTCCCAGCGTTTTCTTTTATCTGTTCTTTCAACATCTGTCGGCGACAGCATCTTTCCTTTTCCTTCTCTGCTACTTCCCTTCGTTGTCCCATCGCCACCCCTCTATTGCCTATCTCATCTTTACCTCCTGGCCGCTTCGATTGGTGACCTTGAACAGGTTTCATCCACGCGACAGCTCGTAGTGTGCGCCGTATACAGGCTTAGGCCGTTAAAGGGAGAGAACGGCGCAATCGACGCCACTGGGCAAATCCTTTACTTAATGCTTCCTTCTCCTTTTTCTGAGTACGAAAATTGCTAAGACCGCTAATCACGCACTCATCACGCACCTTCTGTTGTCAAGAGAGGCGCGGAAAGCTCGAGATATGGTGATCAGCACTAAACCGAACAGTGCTGTAACATCGCCGTTTGCGCGACAGTGCTATCGCTGCTTCTTTATAAGAGAAATTACTTCCAATAATATAGGATATAGGTTATGCAGTACAGCTTCAGATTGTCTGCCGAAGGTTATAGAAGTAAAACAGGGTGATTTCATTTCGCTTTTTTTTTCGTGCTTTGCTATGCATCACGTCTTTACGTTCGCATTTGCGCTGGAGAAAATACTGGGCTGTTTCTGGTGGCGTGCTCCTCACGGCCCTGCTGCATCAGCGATACGCTATGCCGGTCACCTTATTCTTATGTCATTGGATGAGAACTTTCGCGGCGCAACATTCCATCCATAGTACTTTCTTTTTTCTCCTTTTCTTGGGGTTACCATGGCGACCTAGGGTAAGGACTGAATAGTTTTTCTTTGAGCTCATAGATTTAGGTGGTGATGGAGGCGAAATCTGATAGCACGCCCTTTCTTGAAATACATATGTTTGAGCACGGCAAGGAAGCCAACACGCTTAACAAGCAGTACTTGGCAAATACTTCTACTTACTCAGGATGAGAGCGAGGATAAAAAAGAATACTGAAAGGACACAGGGAAATATTCAGGAATTTTCTGAACTGCTGCTGAGAAAAGCCCCATAAAATTGGGATTTCTCGGGTCCAGTTAATGGAATTTTCAGATACCCCTTGGAACATGGTTATGAGACCGGAACCCTCGCATCAGGCCTGTTTGAAAGCTTTATCAGACTGCGGAAATCAGCATGAAGCTCATTATACAAAAAAGGTTGCCGTGCTTCTGGAATCCTTAGTCAGGAGCTTGTAAAAATTCCACTGGCGATATACTTTGACGCCAATTCTTGGCAAGTGTCTGTCAACAGAAAAGCTGTCGGTAGTTATCCCCTCAAGTGACAAACCCAGTGAAGTTGCAGTTTTCCAATCTGAGCGGAGTGCTCAGTACTGCCACTGGGAACATGCCAATGAAAAAATGCACACCAGAAAAGTAGACGAGGTATCGCTTACCCCGCTGTGGTAATGGTAATGTGAGAAATGGTGTGAACATTAAAACATATTAGGCGCATAGCGCCAGCTTTTCTTAGCGATGCAAGAAGAATGACTAGTTATTGTCTATTGATGGTTTAAACGTATAGTTTCAACGAGAGAATCGCTGTCAGCGGACAGGCGGTAAGTAAAGGTTGCATTAACAAATTTCGAAATAATACTTTAGACCTGTATGTATTTTTATTTTTTAGCGGTGTTTATTTATTTATTTATTACAGTACCTTCAAGGCCCCTTGAGGCATTACACAAAGAAGTGGAATGCATCAAAAATATGCATATGTATGTAATTTTAACACCGGAATTGCGACAATACAGAGGGATACAACAATAACGCGGTAAGATGTAGATTACTTGGATTAAACATATTCTCTGAGAGCAGATTTGAACATAACAGAGTCGGTAATTGTGGTAATTGAGGTGGGCAGGTGTTTCCATTCATTGCTTGTCTTGGGAATAAATGAGTGGAAATATATGTTCATGCGACAAAAGGGGATGCCTACTTTACGAGGATGGTCTCTGCGGGATGAAATGTATTCAGGTCCAGAGAGAAGCGATTCTTTAAGATGGCGATTGTGATGATAAATTTTGTGAAAGAGAGATAAGCACGACACTTTTCTTCGTAAGGAAAGAAGTGGAAGGTTCAAAGTAGCTTTCATGTTTGATACACTAGATAAACGAGAGTAGTTGTGAAGTATGACTCTTTCACAGCGATTTTGCACAGACTCCCACGTTTGAGTGTGACATTCGAGACCAGGATCCCACACCGAGCATGCATATTCCGGTTTTTGGCGTACGAGTGATTTATAGAGTAGAAGTCTTAGAGAGGACGGTGCCATAGTAAAATTTCGCCTTAAATTATTCAAGCATGCGATTCGCATTGCTGCAAATGAAGTTAATGTGTTTTCCAGGACATATTGTTGGTTATGTAAACATCTAGGTGTTTGTCAGACGTTACAGGTTCTAGCGAAAGGCCATCGATCTGGTAGTCAAAAAGGTCAGTGGAAACAGGAAGCAGGTTCCGGGGAATTCGCATTGCTTTGCACTTAGTACGGTTAAGGCGCATGTTCCACGTATTACACCGGTCGGATATGCGGTTAATGTCGGACTGAAGTTGGATGGAGTCGAATATAGAAGAAATCATTCTGTAAATCACGCAGTCATCTGCGAACAAACTAATAGAAGACTTAATGTGATCAGACAAGTCATTAATGTAGATAAGGAAAAGTAATGTTTCCAGCACAGAAGTCTGGGGTACGCCGGAGTAAACTGGGGAAGGAGAAGAATCCGAGTTATTGGCATATGCAATTTGTGTTCTCTTGAGAAGACAATTTTCGATCCATGCTAAAATGCTGGGACCAATGTTAAGCCTGCAAAGCTTCAAACAAAGCAAGTGATAGTTAACAAGATCAAACGCTTTGGATAAATCTATAAATATGCTGCCCATGTAGGATCCAGAGTCTATGGCAGCAAGAAGGTCATCAGTGACAGATATGAGCTGTGTCTCACATGAAAACGATTTGCGAAACCCTTGCTGATGTGGCGTAAACAATGAGTTATTTTCAAGAAAATTAACCAGGTTGGAATAGATTATAATATTAATAAGAATTGGTTTTTTGGGGAAAGGAAATGGCGCAGTATCTTCCTCATATATCGTTGGATAGCTGAACCGCGCCGTAAGGGAAGAGAAAAGGGAGGGAGTGAAAGAAGAAAGGAAGGAAGAGGTGCCGTAGTGGAGGGCTCCAGAATAATTTCGACCACCTGGGGATCTTTAACGTGCACTGACATCGCACAGCACACGGGCGCCTTAGCGTTTTTTCCTCCATAAAAACGCAGCCGCCGAGGTTGGGTTCGAACCCGGGAACTCCGGATGAGTAGTCGAGTGCCCTAACCACTGAGCCACCGCGGCGGGTGGAATAGATTATATGTTCAAAGATTTTTCATGGTACGCTAGTTAAGGAAATTGGTCTATAGTTAGTGGGTGAAAGCGCGTCACCAGACTTGAATAACGGTACTACCTTGCCAACCTTCCAATCGTTTGGTAACACTGAAGAATTCAAAGATTGATTAAAAGGTTAGAGAGGATTATGGATAAGTATACATCGGTACTCTTCAAAAACTTCGAATTAATACCATCTACACCCGAGGACGAAGACAGATTTATGTTCTTAAGTTTTGCACACTGACCGAGTCAATATGTACTGCCACAGGGTAAAAGGGAAGCGGGTATGAGAAAGAATTAAGGTTGTTCGGCCCCACCGCGGTAGCTCAGTTCTTATAGCGTTCGGCTGCTGACCCGAAAGACGCAGGTTCAGTCTCGGCCGTGGCGGTCAAATTTCGATGGAGGCGAAATTTTAGAGGCTCGTGTACTGTGCGATGTCAGTACATGTTAAAGAACCGCAGGTGGTCGAAATTTCTGGAGCCGTTCACTACGGTGTCCCTTATAGCCTCAGTCGCTTTGGGACCTTAGCCCTCATAAATAATACACCGAAACAAGGTTGTTCTTTGACGATGTTCGCTGCTTGGGGGTACGTTGTTAATGAGGATATTTCTGTTAGCTTCTCTAGCTTCTCTTCGCCCCTTAAATATTGTCACGTGTCAGTGGTAAAAGTCAGCAAAAAACGCACCCCAATGTGTGGAAGAGGTGACTTGTTTGTAGGGACGAACTTGGGCCGTAAATAATAGTAGCTCTTTAGCGGCAATGCCGACACGGGCACTTTGCAGTTATCTGGATCAAAACGCCTGTTGTTCTTGGCCATTCTAGTTAATGACGACTCGGTGAACGTCATAAAAAACCCGTTCCTGCTTTTTGCGTAGATGCTGCTTGCATTACTTGGCTCGACTGGACCAGCATGCACAACAGGTGAAGGAAAATCTGTCAACACCACTCCGGGATTCTGCAGAGCCTGCGCTCCTAAACTGCCGCATTACGTCGACGCCTTGACGGCACCGCCATCAACTTCTTTGGCCCTGTCTATCAAGGCCCTGTTTGCCAAGTGCCTTGCACTTGACAAACCCGTTGCTGCGTTTTGTGTAAGTCAGTATTAGTTTCTCCAGAGTAAAAACTAGCAGACTTGCCTGGTCCTGCTGAGGTGACCAATATGTTTTTCTGCCTGCAGGATGTTCTTAAATCATTACACCCTGTGGCGATGTTGAGGATAATCCTAGATCCAACAGAAAAGTATGCAGGAAAGACTGGGTGCAATCTAGGCAAATCTCAAGCAAGTTGAAGAGTCAGCAGCAATAAGGAAGGAAGAAGGCACGAGGATCACCTATATGAAAAACAATTGAAAATTTGAAAAGAGAATTCGTTTGCATTGAATACAGAAGTAGCAGAAATTATCGCATTGTGTCTGGCATTCCCGAACTCACAAATCACTCGTCACCTACGGAAGATTTGGCTGTTGATTTGCTGCAAAGTACAGTCGGCGTGCACGTATTTTACCTAGTAAGGAAACACAGAATTAGCAGAAGCAAACCACAGAAGCCCCTGCCAGTTATTCTTAAACTTATGGATCACCGAAAAACAGTGAACGTTCTTAAAAATTGGTTCAAGTAGAAAAATAATGAAGCAGAATTGACATCTGAGCTAGTTGGTTTTTCATTTTCAAAAATTGTATATAGCGCACTTAGGACTTAGTGTTGTTTGGTCTCCCTTGTCTGTTGTCCTAAGTGCGCTTTATAAAACTTTTGAAAATAGAAAAAATATGAATGAATATTTTCGTTAAAAAAGCTTTTCAAGAGCCACGATGCAAATCAGAAGATGTTTATGGAACAAAGTAGCTGACAATAGAAGCCAGAAAGGAAAGGTCAGGTCCATCTACGACGAAGGTAGAATTCACAACAAAATGTTTCAATGGTACCGCGCCCAAATGGAGATGTTACCTGACGTTGCATGTTCACTCTCGTCTGAGGAGACACCATGACCTGTGACTCGCGCCAAAAATACATTTTCTTCTCTCCACGTGAACGCATGTAGTACAGCTAACAAGGCGGAAATCTGGAAAGTATTATTGTGGTCCATAGCACGCACATCATAGTTAGCAGACAAGCTTGGCTGCATCTAGATAACTGTGATGTTGAAATGACTCCGTCATGCTTCGGAATTAGCCGTAACGGCTGAGTTTCCTGGATTTCTGTAGTAGCTGTGCTGTTTAAAGTGCGCTTGAATTTGTCCAAACAAACTGACCCTGTTGGAATGAAGTGCGTTGTTGTGAAGGGTTTTCTAGACGGTTTTTACCTTCTGATTGGCGGATTTTATCACCCTCCAAACTCCAGCCCTGCAGTTTTTGAAACTGTGAAACAATTTATACATGGTGATGAGAACTATTTTTGCAGCATTTTGTTGGCAGATAATTTTAACGTCAAAGATGTTTATTAGAATAATCAGTTTCCAAACGCGCGCTCTCGTTCTGCTGAGGAATTTGTCGACATAATCCTGCAACACACTTTAGCACAGTTAAGCTACCTACTAGGTTTCAAAGTGGTGTATCAACATTACATTTAATCCTCGTCATTAGCACAGTATTTAGCATGAATCTAAGAGTGAACATAGTCGAAGGCATTCCAGACCATACATTGGGGCCGTAATTACCATGTATTTTAAAACTGTCTCAAAATTTGAAGAAAAGGAATCTTTGTTCTTCGAATTTTCTTGCGCCAGTGAATGCGATGTACTTGACGCGCTGGACAGTTTGCTCTGTTTTGTTTCCCCACATGAATGCATCAAAATAAATGCTGATAAGTTATGGCAGTTTTTCAGCTTTATTCGTGCACTGCGTAAGCTTTCATTCCACAGAAAAAAATCGCGCAACGTGCTTACAACAGAAATTTATCAGTCCAACTCCTAATTATGTTGCATGTGCTCATGCGAAGGCGTAATACTTATCTTTGTTTCATACAAGTGGCAAAATTCTTTGGTAAATAAATGCAATTACATTGCCAATTACCGCTGAAATAAAGCAAGAAATAGTATTAAAATAACAGCTAAACCAAACTAGATTTTCTATTTGTTTTTACTATTTTGCTGTTCATTAGCCACAAGTGCTTCAAACATATCAGATTTATTTATTAATTTATTTAATTATTTGGTGCACTGCAGTAGCAAATAAAATTTAAAGTGAGCTCTAAAAACATTGCCCTGCTTTGAAGAGCGAATGACTGAGTTTGGCCAAATCGAATAGCCACACGCCTGAGGCAGATATAACGGGTAGCGATCGTTGTACAGAACAAAGAGGTTTTTAATCCATGGGCATTCCTAAAAAATGGAGAATTTACTGAGTTAGCTCTTCATTTGACGGGGAATCTTACCGCTTTACGGATGATGTTGTACTGCACTGTTACCTTTAACGCTTCGTCAGGTTCACTTTTTAGTGCAGCAGCGACTTGTTACCAATCACATTCCCGGAAACACGCCTGCTAACACCAGCGGTAAAGCTGCCGCTTCTATTAACCAAGTCACTACTCCCGAATCCTTCCCAGACTTAAAACATAGATGTGTGGCCTCCCGAAAGGTCGAGTCCAGGTTCGCCAACTCATTAGCAAAACCAGGTAACTCTAAAGATCATTCATTATGCCCTCCTCCTTTTGCATCCTTCGTAATTTTTTAACATCTTAGGACAACCACCATTGTAATTTGTGAAAATCAGTGGGACTACATTGTGAAAAGTGCGAAGAAAGTTCTCGAAGTTGAAGTTTTACATGTAGTCTAAAAATGTAAATTGCAACAAACACCTAATACTCTACCCCTCTTACTATATTATCATTAAGTTTCAAGCAGAACTCGGAAAACAAGATCTCATATTACCGGATCAGCTTCTCGGCCATTGCAGCTGACAACACAATGGATGCGAAAGCATAATCGTTCCACCACCACTACCTCTTAAGCTGATAGCCTGCCTAGCTTATGCAAAAACAAAAGAAATAAAAGCTGCGCTTTCCAATAGATTCAAGCCAGTAACGAGGTAAAGCAAGTGCTGTAAGTAATCGATCTACGTACTCGATGTAGGTCTCAAGTGCTCTCACCGGCCACTTTTATGATCATTCGCAAAAGTGTACAAAAGGTGTGTTTGTGTAGAGCAACAAATAATGCTTCAGAATGTTTGCTACAGCCTGGGCGGTGGAAAACACTGTCTTCAGGGCTCATGGACACTATTTGCATGTCACGTTGATATTGACCCCTATTTTCGCTTTGATTTCAAAATATATACGGCTTGATATGCGGCAACGGAAGTTCGTTTCCCGATCGCTCATAACCACGTTTGTCAAAAACCATCGACACTTGTTGCAAATGCAACGACGTGAGCAAAATGAAGCATGTCTAGAGGGAATGACTTGCTGACGCGCTCGCAGCATGTCTGTGAGTATGCGCATAATGCATGCCGTTCAAACGGAGCGCTCCAGACGGCAGAACCTGTGGCACGGCCGTGCGTGCATAAGGAGTGCTAGGAGCTGCGTGTCTTTCCTTTGGTAGCACTCGGCGCCAAGCTGACGGCTCATGCTTGCCGCGCGTCGTTCCTGCTTTCGAGGGATGCTAGAACCGCCTAAGAAGAGACCATTGCTTTGCTTATACAAGGGCTAGTAGTGCATATTTGATGATAACGATCTGAAAATCAATTTTTTTTTGTTGTGACATACTTCCTAAATGTGATGTGGCACGTATAAAACTAAACACCACAACAACATTTCAGTACTATAATATTACAGAAACATAATTTTGTAATATCAATTTAATTAGTTTTTTAAACAAACCCATGTGTGCTTTGCAGAGCATTACTTAATCACCAGTGCGGTCATTGCATTATTCATAATGATAAGAAACGCCTGCGCTCTACTTTGTAGATAAATATACGATCAACAGAAGACTGATGATAATTTTGTGTTATTTAGATTACTTCTTTTATGACCCTTTGAGAGTGGTCATGTCCAACATTCTTGGACAAAACGTTTGATAATTGAAAAACTGTAAGACACTATTATGAAAATATTGAAGGTAATGATCCATTCTTCTGATAAGTAGCATCAATCTTTCTTTTAGAGAGTTTCCATCGATCAAATCGAACAGTTAAGACACACATAAAAACCAACGGGGAACGCTTTTGTCGACAGCAAAAACGTTAATAGAAAAAAAATACAAATGTGCCGTCGGGTGATCTGCGGATATATTGATTGTTGTAGTGAAATATTACATTATATGAAAAATTGCGGCCATACACGGTTTCCTGCTCAAAAATGCATTTTTCCAGAGTTGTTGGGTAAGTCAAAGTGGTCCCTATGCAATTCTGATACACTTTTTTTTTGTTCGTGCGCGGCACAGGTTCGCTCACTGCTACAGCATCTCTTCCCTTCCTTAGATCATTCTGGCTTTCCATTTTTTCAGCTGCTCTTTCTGGACTGCACACTCCCACGGGGCAGAACGGGAGCATTTTTCAATCAGGTAGAAGCAATAACAGGGGCCGAGCGCAGTGTATCGCACTTCCAGGTGCTTCATTTTGAGAACTCCGAGAAGAAAACGAAGAAGGCCTAAAACACATACGCAGTTCTCTGGGGAAGCCGAATGCGCTGTAGGGCATTGACATCAATAAATTCGGCCAAGATTCCTGCAGGAATTTCTTTTCGCTCTACTAAGGTATACTTCTCCATTAATTCAAAACAAAATGAAAGCGGAAAACCAAAGTAGAAGGCCCATTCTTATGTTTTCTGAAATCAGGCTAGATAAAAATTTTGGACAGAGTTGGATAATTCTCGGCAGCGACGTAGACGAAATGCACTGAAGCAAGTGCGCTTCCCTAGTGGCCACGGAGGAAGACTTGCTAGTGGCCAGCGCACGGGTCAACCGTTTTGGCCAAGGAAGAAGAGGATTGCGGATGCTCCTCGCATTACTAACTGATATTATTGAAGAAACAGCTCAGGAGCACTGTCAATCGGACTGGACAGAGTTTTTTTATCCTTTCATTAAGGACTTCCGTTCATCGGTTACAAGTGATTGACACTGATGCACAAAAATTTATGTTCACGCTGAATGGCCAGAAATTGGACAGCACTGCAGTCTGCTGCCTTGGAGAAATGCGAAAGCATTTGCGTTTGAACATCCACTTTTTTTGCAACTCATATTTGTCACCTGACTCTTATCCCGTCACCCTTGAATGATTTCAGCAACTTTTTTTGCAAGTCGTCGTTGTATAACGTCAGTACACATGTCCCACACTCTTTACCGTCGTACACACCACACGCGTTCGCTTTGCGCCCCTCTAACATGCCTGAACCAACGACCTTTCGTGGCGTACGCGGTGCGTGCCACCTGGCACATAGAGGGCCTGGGATCGAACCGAAAGTTAGGCAAATTTATTTTGTCGAAAGGTCATTTTCGTGCGGACACTCTCTGCCGACACGCTCTGCCGGCAGGTGCTTCAGGCGCCACTCGTGAGACAAGAAATGCTTTCGCAATAAAGTACATGATGCTAAAACAGCTCTCGGCCATTCCCTTCGTTCCAACGATGGTCACGAAGGCACCGCTGGTAGGCTTCCCTACATACATCTTCATGTGTGACGAGATTCATTAAGCTTTCTTCAAATAATTACGCTTTTCGGTAACGAACTGCCCTGCCTTTTCGCTCTCAAAATTAAGCTAAAGTCTCGTAGGAATTGTGATTATGCAGCGTTCAGAAACATGTGGCTACAGTGACTATGAACACATAGCGTGACATTGCAAGGTGCACAATAGTTCACATAAATTGACTGACGTTGGCTTCTGAGTTATCGCTCAGGGTTTGATTAATTATTTAATTATCATGCTCTCTTATTTTAGAGGCGTTAATGGCATCTTTTCGGGCCCTCTCAGCTATCACCCAAAGAAAAAACGGTGCCCTTCCTCTCGCCCATTAGAAGCTGTTTAATATACGTAAATTTTAAATTATTTCCGTAAAATTCTAGCGAGGCCTTTTCTCTTAATTCTCCAGCCCTCAATGGATCAAAATATTTTGTACGTGGATGCAACCTGATTTTGTTTCCTGCTATTTTCGCAGTAGCATGGTTTGGAAATTTATTCTTTATTGAGGTAATATAGAGTTCTGGCCATTGAAGAAGGACAAAAGCAGGGAACACGTCCTCCTGACGAAGCCCTGGCCTAAGGGGGCGTCGACGGTGCAGCAACACTCACACGTCAGCAGTTACTCTCCGCTACAATTATACGAAAACAAGAGCACCATTTTTCAATAACGTTGTAGTATAACTAGATGTACATAAGAAAACAGAATGACATTTCGTGTTCCATAATTGTAATTTCATAGGTAAAATGCAACAGTGGTATGCGAAAAACAAATCATAAAAAGGTAGGTCAATAACCTGAACGTCAAACAGTGAACAGCATACTGTGTTGAAGGTGGGAGTATGAAATAAAAAGGAAAGAGGATCGCAAGGCCGTGTATTACAAAAACATGCAAACTATTATGAAATTCGAACATTCATGCTTAAATTTGCGAGCTATTTTTCTTTCTTTGTAATATCAATTAGTCTAGGATGACTATTACAGATCAGCATGATTTCATGTTCCACGGCTTCTTTTCCATAATTTTATGAGGGCGTTCTACTACAACTCAGATTTGCCGCAGAAAGTAACTTGTATCTCTGCTAAAGTTTTGATTATAGAGGCTATTGCATTTTTCGGCTATTTTTGCGTACACCAGAAAGCACAGCTTATAGAAGCTGTAGGAGCTTGTAACAAGTGGTATAGCAAATTGCTTCATTAGGTCACCTGCATTAATGTAGCTTCTTGAGGACATCATTAATGGAACCGCTTTACGTTGTAGCGCTAACAATTTCTTCGCGTCACATCGACCACAAGTGCCCAAACTAACAAACAGTAATTGAAATATGAAGTAACAAGTGAAAACTACGCTTGATTTTAGAATCGGGTTGGCAGAAGATAACGAAGTCTATATATCATGCCTTAAGACCGTGCTGCTTTGACACGAACATTGTGTATGTGATCGCACAAGCCTAAGTTTCTGTGCAATGTATTACAAAGAAATTTATGGTTTTCTACTTGCTCTAGTGTAGTTTAAACATAGCACAGAGCTATATTATAGTCTGTCGGTTTGTTTTTGTCGCGGAAAAGAGCGAAATTTTGTGCTCTTTGTATTTAACCCAAGTTTGTTTAAATACAACCTGGTTGTAGCCAAGCTTTTGACTTTGTTTCTGAGATAAATTCGATTTCAACCTCAAAAGCCACTTGCTAGAGAAAATAATTCCCTATGGAGCAGCTTCAGCGATGTAAGCAAAAAGTAAATATTGTTCGAACATCTCAAAGATTCTGTCAAAGCAATTCCTAGCCACCTGTATACGTAAAGGCACTTCGTTAATTAAGGTTCAATTTAAACAGCACCTGTTCAGAGGGAGCACTCTAAACTTCTTGCAACGTCTTTCTGGCCCGTTGCATAAGGCTCACACAACAACAATGTTCCGTACTGAAGCGCTTCTGTATCCGTAATGGCGGGTAGGACTTTTTAAAAATGTGCTCACAATGGCCACTGAGAGACTACGAACGGATATTGGAATGTATGCGATGAAACATTCTCCTGAATAAAAAAAGCATATTATTTACTTAAAGTCACTATGAAATTGACCAATCAAGTGAACCCTTCAGTGAATATAAAGTTTTATATCACGATCAAATATGTGCTGAAAATTATAGTTGCGACCGAAAACTGAACCGTTTCTAGGGAAGCCTTATTTGTAACAACAGTTTACTCTGAGAATGACTGAAGAACTTATATGCATACATGACAACTGGGAATGGAGGCCATGTAAATAATGACTGCAGAACACACACACACACGCACACGCACACACGCACACACGCACACACACAGCCATATTTTGTCGTGCCACAGAGCGAGAGCAATGGTGTTTTCGAAATTCTAAAAACTGATATGGCTATTATTAACGGCCGGCTACAAGTCTCTAATTGCAATCAGGTGCCTATTAGTGATAGTTGAAAAGTTAACCATTTTATTTAGTTAATCACTTAGCTAGTTAAGATGATTCGCCCGTTTTTGGACGTCCGCCAACGGTGGCATTACTATGCCGGAAAAAGATAGTTTACCTCAAAAACCCTATTTTTAAACGCGAGTGACACATTGCCTGAAACACCTGGTATATATATGTACACAAATGTCCCAGCTTAATTTAGCCAGAGTTTTAGTATACGCCGAGGCACTCTAAGGCGACGCGACCAATTACATGCTGTTTGGCTATTGTATGTAGTATGTCACACTAATTTTGTATTGTGCTTAATTGCATAATTAGTCGAGAATAATTACCCAACTTCGCAAACAACGAAGATAGGCGAAAAAGTGCAACGAAAAAGTTGTAGAGCTGTCGGCGAAACGTGTAACAATGATATCTGTTAAGTTAGAAGCTCAAGACGCTGGTAGTTTGGTTTAATCTGGCGTCTCGATGGCAAGTCGAGGGGGGTTTCGAGAATGACAGCGCGTCGCGCGCTTCGGTCACTGTCCATCGGCGCCCCAGCCCGGCACACGGGGGGAGTTACTGACGGCGTGACACCTGCGCTAAACAATTTCGGCTCCTGCGATGATGCGCCGCTGTACGCTTGCCACCACCACGCGCAGATGGCTTATCTCTGCCCCTCGCACGCTGCTGCGTGTCTCGCCGCCTCGATAGCGCCTCGATATATTGCACATGTAGCGAGCTGCGTACGCGAAACCGCGCGCCCTGCACGTTCCAGCAGGGTCGGGGTCCACTGGATCGGGCTCTGGCGAGCCCAGGACTCCGTCCACTTGTATGCACGGTGCCACAGCACTGATACTGGTCGAAATTGGGCGAGAGCTGGAATAGTAATGCCGCCAAATTATCGAAGGGTTTAAAACCTGCTCCAAACACAGGGTTCAGAAGAGCGCGCCGAGTCTGTTTCGGCCGCTTTTAAACAGCGTTTTTTTAAAACTGGCTTTTTTTCACTTAGCTTGTATTTCGATTCAGTCTGTATTATATAAGTTTCCCTGTCAAGAATTTCGAGTCGCTGCCCCAACCGGCAACGTGTCACCGGACGAGCGGACCCGCTATTATTTTAGTTTGGGTGCCGCTCTCATTCAAGCACATTTCGGTCTGCGCTCTGTCTATTGACGCCAGGGCACACAATGCCAAATTGTACACGCCGGCCTGTCTTTATACCCTCCATTGTTGAAAGCATTCTTTAATCATTTTTTCTGAGCTCCCTTGAAACGTGATCTTTGTCTGCTTGTCGCCGGACAGAAACGAGTACCGCATAGGCTGAAACTGTAAGTTTTGTTCTATTTTAATGTTGCCTCCTTTTCTTATATAACCTGATTACTTAATGACCGCCTTTGTCTCGAAATTAAATACGAGTATTCTGCCAATTTTTATCACAGAACGGCGCTGTGAACTTTGGGGCAGGCTTCTGTGAAGGAATCGAGCAGTGCGGGGGGGGGGGGGGGGTTCTATTTGGTAGGGCATTCATTAAACGAGAAAACTGTGTGCGTGCTTCTTTTCTGCCTCCCGTTCTTTGTGCAGTTTTAATGTTTAAAGAATGCTGTAAAGGGATTCGTGTAACTTCGACTACATATCGATCAAAAACAGGCTCCAAACTTCCTAAGAGCGCTTGTACAGTGTATTCCTTTAAAAAGTCCATTGCGCGCTTCTAACTCTAGAACAAAGTTCATGAACGGCTTGTTCAACATCATATTTATTGCCTCCAGCCCTTTGGTCCTTCGCCCGCCGAGGGATTAAAACAATAACGGTGCCGGTCGGTCGCTGTTTTTTTGGAGCGCTATAGCTCTTACTGCCAAATTCCCGTGATTTCGCGATGTCCTCGGCCGCGTCTGCAGCAGCGCATCCGTGATCACGTGAAGACACTCAGAAGTGGAAGGCAGGAGAGCAGGAGCAGATTAGGAGCAGACAGAGGAGGGCTAAGCACTCGCTGGCGAGGCAGAGCACCGATATTAGCCGTCATGGTGCATCGTATACACGCCACAAGTGCCAACAAGTGCAGTTTCAGTGCAGAGAGTTTCGAGGCGTAACATAGAGATGTGCTGCAACGAGATGTGCCACCGTGGGCGGTCAATCAAACCAAATGCAGTGGCCGAATGCGTTAGTGTTTCAGGCCAGAAGCGGGGAAAGCACTGCACTGGTTGAGGTGCAACGGAGTCGTAGGTGGTGTAGGCCTCGTCACGCCCCCAGAAGGCTTTTTGCCTTCTCCCGCCGCATCGCATATGTACCATGTGATGTTGAAATAAATATCTAGAATGTCTGATTCGAGTCGTTCAGAAATCTGACCTTGCGAAGTGGCGAGCAAGTGATAGGCACATGCTGCAGCCTTTGTGCCGGTGGAGAGGCTTCGCTAGCAACTCGTCCGTTACCGCGCTCTCTTGGCTTACAGTGTTAAAGCCAATCCTGAGTAGCTTTTCTGGGGCTGTGTGTCAGCGTATTGGCGCCCGCCGTCGGTGGAGGCAAAATTGGGGCGCACGTATAGAGGCAGAGATTTTGCCCTTGAACTACCACAGGCCAACTGTCGACAATTTTTAGATCTAAAATTCGTTTTTACTGATGACAAACACCTTTGTTGGGCTTGTATGCCGAGATCGAAGAAACCACTGTTATCATATGACTCATCTCATTCTAAGCTCGTAAAACGTGGCATTGCGTCTTCTTGTCTAAGATCAGCCTTCTCAAAGTCGTGCATGAACAGGGTCAAATCCAGTTCTGACCACCAGGTTGAACGTTTGGAGCGAGCCGAATTCCCGAGTTCAGTTATAGGTTCTATGGCGGAGTCGCTGCTTGAACAATTTAGAAGGCTTGAGAGAGCCTTCGACGTTCCTCACCTCATGCTAGCAAGAAAAAAAGGCCTTTACAAGTCCTTCCAGATGTGCACAAGCTATCGCGCAATCACGAGAGGGTGGCTAATAAATTCGGAGTTGATGTCGTTCTCACAGCCCCTTGAAATTGCCCCGCCTGAGCGGCATGACCAGCAGGTGCCAAGGCAAAAGAGCAAAGAACAGCAAATGTGTTACCAAACACCAAACACAGTTTGTGACTTGCACTGTTGGTGTGGTGTATAAGATTCCGCTCAGCTGTGGGTTTGTGTACATAGGCCAGACAGGGCGCTGTCTAAATGACAGGCTCAGAGAGCATACCAATCCCCTGGGCGCTAGTCGCGGCTTGAACCAGTCTTTGCATTGCCTCAAATGCGAACACAATACTGACAGGAATAACGAGAAGAAACAGCAGTGCCGTCCTCTCCTTCATTCTACAGTTGCTCTTGGGCCAGCCTCCGATAGGCTGGCCTGAGAAATTCTAGAGGCCCTCGAAATGAGGACTGCGGAAGGCTGCGTGAGTAAGGCATTGGTAGCCCTTCTCAAAACAGAACTTTTTCTTCGCAATAGATAACACGCTTTTGCTGTTCCTGGTTTCTATGCTATTCCGCTAAGTTCTGACATGACTCTGCTTGTGCCTATCCTTGATGCAATATTTACTGTACCTATGTCCGTGCTCTTTTTTTCCCACACGTGTTGCTCTGAATATTGTACGCTTGTGCCCTTTCTGCATCTTAAGGCGGTGTATCGTTTCTGAAAATACAGTTGCAAGTTTGCGCTCGTGTGTGTGCGCGTGTTTCTCCCTCCGTCCTGTGTTAATCTGCCCAGTTTTCCTGAATATTTCAAAAAGGGCACTTCACTCGAATTCTGTCGAGTTCTGTGAACATAGCAAATGTTATCGCAAATTGCGGCTGCTGAAATCGGCTCCAATGAAACGTCAAGTCATCCGGCGTAACTACACGGCCTTCGCAGGAACGTCCCAGTTTAATTTGTGGAACCGCCAAGAGCAGCAACAGCGATACCAAATCGTATAAAAGAGGCGCACCAAGGATCACTTTGCAGTGGGCCCGGCGACAATGACAAAATAAGGGCTGCAAACCATCTTCTTTTAATGCATTAGATTCCACATACTGGAAGAACACCCGGCACCGTCCTGCATTAGTCACGAAATTCTCGAATTGTTCAACAAGCCGATGACGTCACAAAGTCACCTGACGTCACCATGCCTGAAGTGACGACCAAAAGCAACGTCATCAAACTGTAAGCGTTCCGATACCTGCAAAGCTGGCTTGTCTTATATAGCCTATACACCCCGAAAGAGGGAACACCAATTTGCCTAGTGAGGCGTTCTGACACAAATACGCTGGGCCCCAACATTCTCGCACAAGTGCGGGACTGGCTGCGTTCAAATCTGCGTGTCATCTAGAATACAACTACTAGTCGTAGCTTGCGTCAGGCATCGGTCGCGAATCTAACTCTCAACTAACACATGCATGGCGTCTATTGGAGCCGGCAGGTTCTGTTAGTCTAGGCCTCTTCCCCGGGCAGGCTCAGGCCCGAATGCACCCAAGACGCACTTGCCGGTATAATTCAGTCCCATTTTACGCGTAATGCAATTGAGTGGAATAATTTTTTCTCATTCAGGTGAGCGAATGTTGCGGAGAATGCCTGCAAAATAATTGCTTGTTTTTGCTTCCCTACCCACGTATGGTGTAATCTAAAGAAACAGCGCAAAGCAGGGTACAAGAAAGACAACAGAACGAGCGCTATCAGCGGACGTTTTCATTTGAGAAGACGGGATTATATATGCTTTGAAGGCTTGAGAACAGAAATGTAAAGACAGTGTGACAGGCACAACTCATCATACGACGACGAGAGCGAAGGCACGTGCTCGGCTCGGATGCTAACAACTTCAATAGATATCAATGCCGACAGCCCTGTGAATAAAAGTGAAGCTCTGAGACTGAGAGACTGCCTTGCTGGTAGTTGGGCCTGAAATTAGCATAATAACGAAGACATGGTTGCATAAATATAACCATGATCGTGGAATTGTCTCTGTTGTGCACCAAGAGCATCAAGTAGCAGGGACATTGCAGTTGTTTTGAATCAACGCGTATCGTCGTGCCAGATGTTCCAGATGCTGAAGCGGTGTGGCACAAAGTGTACCTGCCGCAATATCTTGTAGATCTCCGAATTCTGAACTGTCTTATTCTGATTGTGTCTATAATCGTACGCTCAAGCACATAGCGGGTAGAAATGTTGCCATGACTGCGGTGACTACAATCTTCATGAAGAAAAATTTGGGCACTCTGAATCCGGTAACAATATAAAATATTTGCATCTCCGATATCATCTAGTTTTCACACCTACTATCATTCTGGGTGAGTTTATTTCTTTTCTGTACTCGGTATTTGTTAAGAATGAGTTCCAAAAAACTTCTACGTTCTAAATTTGAAAAACTTCTCAAATACTTCTACCTTTGTAGAAGTATTACCACCACGTCTGAACTTAGATTAGTTGTATGTACTTTGCCACTGCCTCATGTTGCTCGGAAGAAGTGCCTTGTAAATCATGGATATGTTTTTAACAGAGCTCCACAGTGCTGCTCATCTAACGTACTCTGGTTTTGTACCGTTTTTCTGCCGATGAATAATAAAACATCGGTGATGCCTGCCTGCAGGTTCAGGTCTATATCATTTATGTACGCATCAGTTGGCATCAGTATTACCGTCAATATTTTTTTCACAATTTAAAGTGTAATGCACGTCTTCGAGCTGACAAGTCTCAAAATTTCGATGCGCTATTTCTATCAATTATAGCATTTTTTGCAAAATTCGCACATTCTTGTGAAAAATTAACCACTATTATTTTGCGCTAGAAAATTAATTATCTTCCTTGACACCTGGATACACTGCTTAGTAGAAAAACGTTGGCTTTTGATGTAAACTAAAAGCGGTGTCTAAAAGGTATAAGAACGCCCCGATGCGTAGCAATATTCAGCACCGTTACCGAGGAGGCATTATTCCCTTTGACTTGACCTGGACAGTGCGTGTGCAGTAAGTAGCCATGCAGGAGAGTGTTGGAGAAGTAGTTCTTTGGAATACGCTTGCGAAAGTATATTTTTCCAACCAAACACCTTAATTACGTCACACTCATCTGGCCGACCTTGGGATACGTGAATATACTTTAGATCGTGCACATATACAATAGGAAGGATTAACACTATTAAAATGTTGCAAAGGAAGAAACTGTTTTTCTTATAACAGTTTCGATCACGCACACTCCCCGGCTGAACCTCTATGACACGCAGCCCTTCAAACTCTGGCAGTCTCAGCACTTTTCCCTCGTCATGTTTTATCCAACTTCGTAGGATTCTACAAATGCTAAACGCACATGACAAGCCCGACATATCGATTCAAATATACTACCTAACATTTTGTGCATTCAAATTTCTGCAGTTCCTTTGCGAATGAAATGAACTACAACCGCGTAAGACCGCGCAGACAAATATTGACAAATTCGCAGAGCTTGTTGAGAAAGCTGTAGTGTCTTTTACTCATTGTTGATGATGAGCTCATCTCTGCATTTGTTTTGTGCTGCTGCCTGCCTGTATTTTGGTTGTAACTATAAAATAGCACCTAGAAAGGAAATTTTGACCAGATTTCAATCCCTCTCTACCAATTCCGGTAATAACCTCTCTGGGGTTGGCATGCAGCATGTTAAGAATAAATAAATAAAAGTTATTATGGCTTCAGATAAGCAATTACTGTGATGTTTAAATGCGAGAGCATTTACACTTGTCGCTCAATTTGTCCCTGAGTTGTTGTCGGGGGTGGGGGTAAGCGTTGTTTCGCTTAAGAAGCTCGCTTCGCACGTGTCCCTACGTTGCGACGATCTCGTACTTCGTCCGCAGCGACCTGCCGCCTCCGGCCACGCTTTGCTGTCTCGCCTTATGATCTACACGCGATCGATTCAACTTTGGATTATGAAGAATCCATAAAGCGCGTTTAAATGAATACGACGTGGGCGTCGTATTTCCTTGAGTGTCTCGCGGAGCTCACACGCCACTGTGTACACGTGCCACCTCAAGTCTGTCCGGACGGTGGCCGCTGCACAGTGCACGCGAGAGAGGAGTCCAGCCGCCCCCTTATTCTGAGCACAGTCTGATTTGTCATCCAGCTGAACACATATCGTATAGCCACTGCTGTGAGAATAGCATTCCTCTAGGCCAGTTGGTATGAATCCATTTCTTGGCCAGCGTGAACTTTGGGACGCACAAACGTAGACAGAAAGACAAGCGCGTTTCAATGTGTCTGTATACGTTTGTGCGCCCCAAAGTTCACGCTGTCCCAAAGATGGATGCAGGGAGAAGGAGAGTCGGCTCCAAACTTGTTTCCATTCACCGCGAAAGTTTACTTGCCTCATGATATACCCCTGCCTTGCGATGGCCTTCTGCTCCAGGAGGGGGGATGACGTTATCGCGGGCCGCATTTCCATCAAGCGTGCCTGCCGCGGCTTTCTCTTCGATGGGGTCTTCGCTCATCGAGCCAAGTAAACCTGTCGCATTAAAAATGGCGGCTGATTTGTGTAGTTAGGCCAAATTTTTGCATCATTAAACATTTTTTATCGGTGAGCCTTGATAATTCGCCACGTTGACCCATGTATCGCTCCGGTGAAGCGCAGCACAACTTGCCCAGACACCCTCCCCAATCATCTCTTCGTCAGATGTAAATTCGCACGCTGATCGCTCGGGCGCTGGTGAACCCGAGGCGCCGCGCGCGTGCAGAGATTTCTCTATCTTAAGTCCGGTCGGTGGTAGTGGCGCATGAGTAGTTGTGATTTTGCCTTGCCTTGGTAATTTTTAGTTTCTTCGGGAGAGAGCGAGAAGACCAGTGATTAGCAAGAAGTGAGAAAATGGCGCGAAATACACGGAATGCGTGCTCCCAAGAGAGAGCTAGGGCGTTGCATTGCGGTGACCGAACGAGACAGTCTGATTCGGTCGTGACTCAGAGGCTCACGGAGATCCGGCTTGGTAGAGTTTCCAACCTCTTTGAGAGCGGGAAGGAGATGCCTCGCTTGGTGGCGGGTTCTGGCCTGATTCGTAAATGTTTAGGGGAGTTCTCCAATGTGTAGCAGATTTGTAATAAGGAAGTAATTCCTCACTGGCATCTACCGAAGAGCAGCCATACGACTACAAACGAAAGCTATACAGCTTTTCGAGAAACTTTGCCGTACAGAAAAATTCCTCCTGGTCCGGGGTTCAAACCCTGGACCACCATTTCACCGGAGCAGTCGCTCTACCAACTGAGAAATAACGAACACCGTTCCCACTTCGAGATATTGATCAATTCGTTCTCGTCGCCCTACTTTAAGCTTGCCGTCCCGGTTAGCTCAGTTGGTAGAGCGACTGCTTCGGTGAAGCGGCGGTCCAGGGTCCAAACCACGGACCGTGATGAATTTTTCTTTAAATGCGAGGTTTCTGAGAAAGCTGTATAGCTTTTCTTTACAGCCGTATGGCTGCGCTTGAGTGGATGCCAATGAGTATTTACCCCCTCTTTCAGCCCTGGTTTCGCCGGGTTAAACTTGTGTTTATACGAGGCTGGCGGGTATCCTGCCTGGTAGTGCACTCCAGCCTGCTTGGGAGTTTGCAGCTTTTCCTGGGCGCACCTACCCACCACTTTTTAACATGACTGTAAATAAACGGGTACCGTTGAAGAAAGTGTTGTCCTTTCCGCCCGTCTCAACGTATCGCTGTGTCGGCAAACAAGCGGGAACACCGTCAATGAAGAAAACAATATGTTGCATCATATAACCTCACTACTAGTTGTTACGGCGAATTTCTTCGAACGAGAACGGCTTCCAATACAATGAAACGAGCTTTGTAGCCGCACACACAGCTCTCATTCAAGAGACCGAATGGCGAGAATTATTGCATAACAAGCGGTGGCGCCGCCGTCGCGCAGCGAGAAACGCTCCACCCGCGCCGCGATGGGTTGAACTCGACATAGTCATCCCATTATCTACTTTCATCTTAAACGCGTTGGTTCGAGCAGACATGGCAAAATTCATATCACGAAGTTGCACTGAATGGTGGACGTCAGCGCATGTTTCTTCACCAACGCGCACTTCTTCACTCAATGTCGCGCATTCCACTCGCTGGTTTATTCCAGACTCCATAAGCCTTCATTCACCAAATGTGCCGACTGTTTAGGGACTGACCGCTAGGGTGCCGGCGAGTGCGAACGCGCTTCGCATCGGCTCTGTACAAGCACGGCGATTTCGTCCAGATTTCAACCCACGCAGTGCCCATCTCTTCACTGCACCGTTTGTAAAGGTGAGCGCTACCATCTGTTCAAATTTGGTGGCCGGTCCCCCCTAAGTGGGCCCACGGGCCGAAAACCGCCCTTTGCCGATCAGCAGCCGCACTAGGCCTAGCGCCACTGTGCGCTAAGTCTAAGCCGCTTCGACCTCCCCTACATCGACAGTATGGGGGTCCAAGTGATCGGAGAGACCATCAACCCAAAGGACTACGTTCCCAGGGACTGGAACCGTATCCTGAGCTTACCCGCCCGTCAGAAAGGAGCACCGAAAATCTAGGACCAGGCGAACGCCACCACCGGCTCACGACCTGCAGATTCAGTGCACCAAGCGTCCCAGCTGAGCGCGACGCGTCTCGCGGCGCAAATGTCGCAACGCCAGCCATGGTTGCCTGAGGATGCCTACAAAATAGTGTTTCGTTCAAACGGGGGACTTAACTTAAACGACCTTCAACCGCGCCAGCTTCGCCTGGCCCTGATAACTACAGCCAAGGACCTCCAAGCCCCGGACGCCGCCAACTTGCGTATCCACCCCCTAAACAACACCTGCATGATGAGTACCCCGCATCAAGCCGACGCGCTACGCCTGGTAGTCATCAAACAAATCTCATTTCGAACCCAAGCCTACACCGTCACCGCCTACATCGCCTCCCCCCCAGATGGTGCATTACGAGGAGTAATAACTAACACCTGCTGGGAAGAAACCCCAGCACAGATTCTTGAAGACCTCATCACGGGCAACCCTGGCGTCCCCATCATTGATGCACGCCGCATGGGACAGACTCGTTCGACACATCATCTTCCGGGTGGGTCCGGTGCCCCGAACCATCTCCTACGGAGGCGGACTCCACAGCTGTACTTTATAGTGAGGACACCTGGATGCTTGCACAAACTAGAAAACCAGGGCATCGCGCGGATGTGTGTACCCTTCAGTGTACGCACAACTGTGCAAGATGCGGTATCCCGCACTCCCGAGAGGACACCCCGACATGCACCCCAGCCTGCGTTCTCTGTGGAGGCGCCCACATGACGGGTACTAAGGCTGCAAAGCGAGGGGACGCCACTCACCGCCCGCTTCACCGCAACAGCACACCTCCCGCACACCGGAGCGAGACGCGGACCGCACCAACGTTCGTCGCCCTAGCAAGTCTCGCTGATTTTCTCGTCGCTGCCAGGACCAGCAGCCTCCACAACTTTCCTGGGCAGATAGCGTAGCAGGCAACAGGCTCAAAGCGACCAGCAAGCCCTCACCCCCGCCCACACAGGTGGGCCCCCGTGACCGGGAGCTCCAGGCCGTGCGAGAGGAGGTGAGTCGCCTCACAACTCTCATATAGACCCCCACATCCACCCCTCTAACGCTTCCGCCAATAGTCCCTCCTCAAACACCCACTGAAAACATGAAACAATCAGACTCCCAAACCCCCACCTCCCCCCAAACCAACAAAAAACGCACAACAGAGCAACCACCCGTCGCCCAGACCGACCTTCAATCCTTAGAGGCCCGCACGGACGCTAAAGTCGCCGAAATGGACGCGCGTCTATAGGCAAAATTCAATCATCTCATCGACCACCTGTCCCAACGCTTCGAGCAACAAATTGAAACGGCATTTACGCGAATGGTGCACACCCTTGAGATGAGCCTTGCACGGTACGACACCCGCCTCCAAACAATAGAGCAGGCCATTCCCCCGCTGCACCTACACAATCCCCCATCAATCCCGCCCACCTACCCCACAGAACCCCCTACCCATCCACCTACCCTCACCCCACCCAAGCTACAATATGGCGGGGCCACCACCTAATTCCTTATCAATTCTGCTATGGAACTGCCGCCGCTTCCGGGGCAAGCGCGCACCCCTCCAACTCCTCCTCCCCACGCCCCACATCCTCCTCCTTCAGGACACAAATGCCCCTGCCACACTTCCCAGCTACACATCGGCTCACTCGGGCGAAACAAATACACCCAGGGCTTTCACACTCATGCTTCGCTCCATTGCACACCATGCGCATTAGATAACCTCCAAGACGCCCTGCGTGATCACAGAAATTATACCAGATGCCCGCTTCACACCATCCATTTTTATTGCAAATATATATCACACCCCGTCTCATCCGATGGCTTCATTGGAAACGCTACTGCGCGATCTCCATCGTATTGCAGCCAAGCATCCGTTGATTATCGGAGGGGACTTCAACAGTCAGCATACTGACTGGGGCTACCGCACCACCACGGGACGAGGAAGGCGACTCTGGTCCTTGGTACAACAGCTCCGCCTCACAATACACAACAACTTTAACACTCCCACGAGAATTGGCAACAGTGTCAGCGCGGACACCAGCCCGGACTTGACACTGAGCCGCTACCTTGCGGGTATTACGTGAACACAACACATCACACGTTAGGGAGCGATCATTACATCCTCTCCATTACAGTACCGTACACACGAAGAACGACCTTTCACTTAACACACAAACTCACCAACTGGGACGCGGTCCGCGCCGCACGGACGTCCCTTCCTGGCGCTTCCATTACAGACATCGACCAGTGGGTGGTATCACTCATGTCATGAACGATGTCTCCGCACACACTCGAACGCTTGACACCACGCCAGATACGCCCACCCTCGACACTCGCCTGCCCACCTATGGGAGTCCCACCAGAGCATCCTAGAGCGCTTGAAAGGGCAAAAGCTCAATCGGACCCTTAAAAAGCGGCTAGCCGCACTGCATACACAAATTACTGAGCACTCTGAGGAGCTCTGCCGATCCAACTGGGGACAGATTTGCGACAGTATGGCTACCAATCTGTCCTCCAAACGCAGTTGGCAACTCCTCCGTCACTTAATTGACCCCACTCAATCCAAAACAGCCACACAACACCACATCACATGCCTTATACATAGGACTGACCTTTCTCCCGACGCACTGATCGACATACTTAGGAACACACATACAACTCCCGGTAGCTCAAACCCCTGCCCCCTATGCCGGCACCCCAAATGCCAATCTCGACGCGGAGATTACCGAAGCAGAAGTCAGAGTAGCCCTCCTGACTCTCCGCTCTAACTCCACTCCAGGAGTTGAGCGTATCTCCAATACCATGCTCCGCAATTTGGACGATCAGTCGATTGCCCAGCTCACGGGGTACTTCAACACATGCTGGCAGGAGGGCACCCTTACGCAATCCTGGCGTCACGCCAAAATATTATTCATACCCAAGCCCCACAAACCCCTTAAACCTGCAAATCTTCGTCCCATCTCACTAACATCATACCTGGGCAAGCTTTTGGAGCATGTCGCACTCGCCCGACTCACCCAACACATGACGGAGCAAGACCTCAATCCGCACAGCATGGTGGGCTTCCGTCCCGACCTGTCGGCACAGGACGCCATGCTCCAGCTCACAGGATATTTTTGAGTTCTTCATACCGGGCCACACAAAAGCTGTCCTCGCCTTGGATCTCTCCAGGGCCTTTGATCGCCTAGACCATAAAGCGATCCTGGCGGCGCTATCCCCCTTGAAAATAGGTGAACGTATGTACACCTATATTCAAGCATTCCTTACTAACCGCACGGCTGAAATTCACTTTGGTCCCCACACATCCCACCCATACAACCATAGTGGGGTTGGCACCCCACAGGGTTCTGCCCTCTCCCCTTTCCTCTTCAATGTCACACTCATCCCTGTGATATCGGTTATCAGCGCAAGCACATGCTCATGATGTAGGCCGTCCTGATAAGTGCTATAAAAGCAGAGGCATCTTTGAATAAAGCCACTTTCGTTCCTGCCCTGGCTTCGCTGCGTTCGTGTCTTTCCTCGGCCACGACAGAACAACTGGCGACAAGGATGGGATGATGCTACGATTTTGAAGAAAGCACCGGCACGGCGGCGGCAACGGAACGGACGACCGTGGCCACTATCAGAAGGAAAGCATTTCAATATGCCAATACCAGGAGTTTCGCAACGTTTCGGAAGCATGCTAGAGTTTAACCCAAGAAGCGACAACGTCCAGCCACATTTCGAGAGGTTTGAAAATTTTCTGGCCCTTAACGAAGTTCGGGAGGCGAAGAAGTTGAGGTTGCTCTTGAACGTAGTAGGCAATACTGTGTATGAGGAGCTGCAGAAAAGTTCAGTTCCCGACAGTCCTACTGACAAGGCTTTCGCAGAAATACAGAAGGCACTAGAACACCACTTCTGTCCCGAGTATTGCGTAATCGCTAAGCGTTGCAAATTCAAAAGCGCAAGCAGCTGGTAGGGGAATGCGTGAAGGACTTCATGACGGAGCTTTAACCTCTGGCGCGTAATTGCGAGTTCAAGGCGTTTCGGAACGATGCCTTGAGGGATCGGCTTGTAGCAGGATTGCGCCACCAGGAGACGCAAAGGATATTGTTCGCAACAGAAGACTTAAACTTTGAAAAAGCGTGTAAGGTTGCGCTCGAAAAAAACTTTCTGCGAAGCAAACTAAGGAGTTACATTCCCAAGCAGAACGCTTGACCTACTTGATTGTGGTCCGAGCAAAGGCGGAAACGAAAGCCAGACAGTCGGGAAGTAAAAGATGAATGGCACAAAATAACACCGCCTGTTATCGCTGCGGTAAAGGGCATGATTCAGACCAATGCTGGTATCGAAACGCAAAGTGTCGCGCATGCACGAAGACGGGGCATCTACAGTCGATGTGCTGAGAAAGAAAACCCGTCAAGTGACATAGGAGGGTAGATGTGTAGGCCAGTTGGTGAGACATGAAGGAGCTAGACACCGCAGCGGACACGGGACAGAGAAAGAAGACGAGACAGAGGCACGTGTAATCCTACAATCATGTAAAAAAAGGGGGAATGAAAAGCAACAGATAACACTTGATTGTAGGATTACACGTGCCTCTGTCTTTATAAAGCCATGAAGTTTCAAATAAAATTTTAGTTGCAAGTACCGCCCTGTGTCGTCTTCTTTCTCTGTCCCGTGTCCGCTGCGGTGTCTAGCTCCGTCCGTCAAGTGAGCTACGCGGAAACGACAAACGAAGAATCGGATGATTCACAGACGCATTACGTCGTGCTATCCACGGGAGATGAAAAGCAAGGCTACAAAGTTTTGATGCAGATTGAAGGAAAGCACATTTCTATACTTTTGGATACGGGCGCAGCTGTCACATTGATTCCTGAGAGTGTGTTCATGCAGCGTTTTTCGAAAACTAAATGCAAGCCAACAAATGCAGTTTTGAAATCATATACAGGAGAGCCTGTAAAGCTGAAAGGAGAGGCAACCGTAACCGTTGAGCATAACGGCTGCAAAGCTTAGCTACCACTGCATGTAGTAGAGGACCAGGGCAAGGCTATGTCTACACTTCTAGGCCGGGATTGGCTTCAAAAGTCGAAGCTTGACTGAAAAAGCCTCAGTGCCATCACAGAAAACACTGATGTGATTTCTCTGCGGGAAAAATTTCCGGGAGTCTTCCGTACAGCAAGGGAGTGGTTCGCAACTTCTTAGCCAAAATAGCCATAGACCCCAATTGTATGCCTGTGTTCTGCATGCCAGGTCTATGCATTTCGCTAATAAAGAGGCAGTCAGCGAAGAACTTCGAAAGCTGGAAACCCATGGCATCATAAGAAGAGTAGCTACGATCAAGTGAGCTACACCCATTGTACCGGTTCCGAAGCGTGGTGGCGGAATCAGAATCTGTGCAGACTACAAGGTAACAATTAATCAAGTAATCAAGACTGATTGCTACCAACTGCCGCTTCCTGAGGATCTATACTCAATGCTAGCCGGTGGCAAGGTATTTTTTGCTCTGGACTTATCCTCGGCGTACCAGCAAGTGCCTCTCAGTGAAGAATCCAAGCTTCTGCTCACGATAAATACACATCAGGTTACTTAAAGAAGGGAAAGACAAGGACGGGCGCAAACTCGCGACTGATTTTATTCAGAAAGAACACAAATATATATATATATATATATATATATATATATATATATATATATATATATATATATATATATATATATACACCTAGATTCTTATTCAATCATTGCCTAAGCGCACATGCCAGGAACGTTTTCTCTTATACAAATTGATACTAGAATCGCTTACGCATTCATCACCTTACTTATCAATGAAAAAAGCCTCTGCGAGTTCACGTGCTACCTGGTTACGACTGCGCCTTAAGATTTTTGTTCTAGCCAGCAAAGGCTGGCATGCTTTATCAGGCGTAGCCAAAGGGCATGCGCCGCAATGTAAGGGCAAATTTGATCCTTTTCCGTTAACCATTGAAAGCTTAAGTTTACATCGGCCAGACGGGCCGTTGTATAAATGAACGACTAAGGAAACATAAGCTTTCTATGGTTAACGGAAAAGGATCAAATTTGCCCTTACATTGCGGCGCATGCCCTTTGGCTACGCCTGATAAAGCATGCCAGCCTTTGCTGGCTAGAACAAAAATCTTAAGGCGCAGTCGTAACCAGGTAGCACGTGAACTCGCAAAGGCTTTTTTCATTGATAAGTCAGGTGATGAATGCGTAAGAGATTCTAGTATCAATTTGTATAAGGAAGAGAAAACGTTCCTGGCATGTGCGCTTAGGCAATGATTGAATAAGAATCTAGGTATGTATATATTTGTGTTCTTTCTGAATAAAATCAGTCGCGAGTTTGCGCCCGTCCTTGTCTTTTCTCGTCCGTGTCTTTTTTAGCGCAATTCCCTTCTTTAAGTATGTACGACCGACTCGCCCAACAACGTGCTCTCCTTAAATGCACATCAGGGATTGTACTAATTCCAAAGGCTTCCGTTTGGAATTGCGAGCGCACCGGCCTTATTTCAGGCCATTATGGACCAAGTACTGGAAGGAATTCCTAACCTCGGGTGCTATATAGACAACGTCATCATCGCAGGCAGCAGTACAGAAGATTGCTACAGAACTGCCACAAAGTTCTCAAAAGACTAAGCGATCACAACATAACGCTGAGAGAGAAAAAATGCAAGTTTTTTCGTGATTCAGTTGTCTACCTAGACCACAAGGTTTCGGCCGAAGGAATCTATCCCACAGCTGAAACGATCAAAGCGGTACGAGACGCACCAGAGCCCAGCAACATCACAGAACTGATGGCCTACTTGGGTCTTCGAAACTTCTATGGGAAGTTCCTGCGGAATTTGGCAACTGTGGTAGCATCTCTCTATCAGCTTCTTCAAAAATACCACAAGTGGAAATGGACGCAACAATGCAAGAAGGCATTTTAAGCAACTAAAGAAATTATTTTGAACGGGGAAGTACTAGCGCTCTATGACGTCACAAAGCCAATCGGACTGAGTTGCGATTCTTACGCTTACGGCTTGGGAGCTGTGATTTTCCATGAAATGCCGGACGGAACTGAACGACCCATCCCATTCGCTTCACGTACTTTAACAAGCAGCGAGAAGAATTATGCTTAAGGGGAAAAAGAAGCACTCGCGTTCATATTCGGATTGCGGCTGTTCCATCGCTACCTGTATGGACGCAAGTTGAGCCTGTACACCGAACACTAGCCGCTTATCGGGCATCTCGGGCGTGATAGGCCTGTCCAACTTTAGCAGCTGCATGGATGCAGAGATCGGTACTAACGTTAAGTCTATCACTACGATCTCATGTTTCGGAACGGGAATAAAATGGAAGTCGCTGACGCACTGTCACGGCTGCCGCTGAGGACAGCTTCGGACAACGACGAGCCGGAGTTCTTGGCTGTTTTCGACGCAACTGCGCTAACAGCTAAAGTAGTCGCTCGGGAAACAAAACGAGACTCGCTCCTAACGCGTATTTTAAACTACGTTTTGTTGGGATGGCCAGAGCATTACTCTGAAGAACTGCGACCGTTTTTCATATGCAAAGATGAACTGTCTGCAGAACAAGGATGCTTGACTTGGGGCAACAGGGTAATCGTGCCGCAAGCCTTGCAGGCACATGTACTCTCGTTGCTGCACGAAGCACACCCGGGAATGACTCGTATGAAGATGCTTGCATTGGCTTACGTCTGGTGGCCTTCCCTCGACTAAAACGTGAAAGAAACTGTCCGAAATTTCCAAATTTGTCAAAGCACCCGTCCAGCAAAGCCGCCAGGGCCTCTGCAATTCTGGAGGCATACCACAAAGGTTTGAGAAAGGGTTCACGCAGACTGCGCTGTAAACAACGGTGTAAATCTACTAGTTCTTGTCGACGCGTACTATAAGTGGAATGAAGTGTTCGTCAAGACATCGACGACAAGCGCTAGAACCCTCGGAAAACTGGACACGCTTTTCGCAGCCTACGGCTACCCCGAAGAAAGTGTTATTGACAGCGGCCCACAATTCACTTCGGATGAATTTGGAGAGTTCATGAGGCACAGAGGTATCAAACAAACAAGGACACCTCCGTATCATGCCGCTTCGAATGGAGCCGCAGAGACTGGTGAGGGCGACAAAGGAAGCTCTCCTAAAACAGGTTCTAAGCGATGCAAATGCTGTAGTGAAGAGTACAATACAAGAACGCCTGAACAAATTTCTTTTTTTTCTACAGAAACACCCCGCACTCGATGACTTCGCGGACACTTGCTGAAATTTTTCTCAAGCGTCTGCCCCGGATTACCTTGTGTGTTCTGAAACCAAGTTTTGCAGGAGACATGACGGAGCGTCTGAGACGAGACACGGAACAACGTAACGAACAAAGAGGATCAGCAGAATCCTCTTCCGCGGGGGATGGAGTCTACGTGAAGACAACACGTGGTGAACGTGTATCATGGCAGGAAGGTACTGTTGAACAAGTAGTTAGCCCAGTCACATACATGATTAGGGTTGAAGGTAGCCTCCACTTCATGTTGATCACCTGCGGCCAAGACTGACCACCGTGTGCACTCAAGCCACAAACAACAGGAAGTCTCTAACCTATCAATGGAATAAAGGGATCGGTCTAGGAGGCAGAGAAGTTCCAAGAGGTCTTTCTCAACAATTATCTTCTCAAGAGGTTTTTTCCAGATGGCCGCGAGGGGGGGGGGGAGCGAAGTGCAAAGCCAACCTTCTCCAAGAGGTCCTACGCAGGTTGCCCCATTGGAGCCAAGAGTGCCCGAGGACGAGCAGACCTTTCAGGCCCTGCCACCAAGACCATCACAACACCCATTAACTGTTGCAGGAGTAGGGAATCCAGAGCTTAACAAGACCGGGTCCAACTCCATAGCAGAGGTGGAACCTACATGCAACCAGTCAGCACCAGTACTGCGACGAAGCACCCATGTTCGAAACCCTCCCGAGAGATACACGACAGAAGACTTCAGAAGAGCGGCAAATAGAAAATGACTGGTTTCACTAAGAAGGAAAGAATGTGATATCGGTTATCAGTGCAAGCACATGCTCATGACCTAGGCCGTCCTGATAAGTGCTATAGGAGCAGAGGCACTTTCTTTCCTGCCCTGGCTTCGCTGCGTTCGTGTCTTTACTCGGCCACGACAGAAAAATCCCCTTTGCCCGGAAACTACAAACCATCCCTCCTTCGGCATACACTCTATGCTGATGATATCACTCTATGGACCACCCATGGCATTGATGGAGACATAGAGAATACTCCGCAGTCGGCAGCTACCCTCACCCAAACACATGAGCGGATTATCGGACCCTCATGCTCTCCAGAGAAGTCGGAGCTCCTCATACTCCGCCCCACAACCCGAAACTGCCCCACAGCCCCCAAAACCGTGAAACTCTAAAACTGGTACATCCCGAAGGTACACACTCTCCGGGTACTGGGCCTCCACATCCAGAACAACGGGAAAAACACTCTCACCATCCATAAACTCAAGCAGATGGCGGTGTCGATATCCCACCTAATCCGCCGAGTTTCTGGACACCACAGGGGCATGAAGGAGCATGACATATGTCATCTCATTCATGCCTTCGTCCTCAGCCGCTTTCTCTTCACGCTCCCCTACCTGAAACTTCAGGGCACAGAAATCTCCACCCTGGATGCCATGATCCGAACAGCATTTAAGGCAGCATTACATCTACCCCTAAATAACTCAACCGAAAAACTCCTCCAGCTAGGCCTACACAACACGACAGGTGAGCTTATCGAGGCCCACCGATAGACACAATACATAAGTCTCGCGAGAACCACCACCGGTAGACATCCTACACACCCTCGGCATCAGCATACCAGCCACGGATCCCACGCAGCTCTCGGTCCCCCATCACATTCACCGCGAACTACATATTAAACCTCTCCCTAAGAACATGCACCCCACCCACCACGAACCCCGTCGCAGAGCTCGCGCATGGGCGCTCCACAAACACTATGGCATGGAACGGGATGCTGTGTGGGGGGATGCCGCATGCACATGCGAGGACGTGGTTGTAGCCATCACGAACTCCTCCCTACAACCGATTGCCACCTTCACATATCCCCACTGCCACTTCGGAGCAGGCTGAAGAGGCCGCTATTGACCTAGCCATCACGCGCACGGAGCCCCGGTATATACTATCGGACTCTAAAATTGCCATACTATATTTCGCCCGCGGGAGTGTTCACGTCCCTGCATTTCACATATTGAACTCCCTCGCCGCACACCCGCCCTGCCACATGGAGCTCATATGGGTGCCTGCCCACTCCGGGAATCCCGGAAACGAGGCTGCCAACGCTTTAGCCCGAGGTTCTCTCAACCGGGCACTGGCGGCCTCCGATCTGAGGTTCTCACGGGAGCGAACGCATTCCTTCAGTGAACTGACGTAGGCCTGCAAAGCCGAGCGTGGGCTGTACTCCCCACCCCAGTCCTCCCTCGACAATTATCATCCGACACTTTGGCGGCGGCTCCAAACACGCACCTTACCTTCCCCTTATATACGCTCGCGCTATCACCAAATCAAACAAACACCCTCCTGTACCCTCTGCCACCACCCAAAGCCTCTCTCGATCATATCCTTTTCCTCTGCCCGGCGGATCCTCCCCCGCGAGGCCTGGAGCACCTTACTACTTGGGAGGCTTGGGAGACCCTACTGCGCTCCGAGGACCCGGCCAAGCAAGCCACGCCATAGGCCGGACTGCCAGCATCAGGAGCCTCCGGGACATGAACCTTTGAGTACCGTGGGGCCGTGCGGGGGCCCAAGGACCTGCGCGTCCTAAACTCCCCTGTGTGTAATAAAGTTTCCACCACCACCACCGACTCTTTAATGACTTTCCTTCACGCTTCTTCGCCGTTTCTTGCGTTTTTTTTGCTTCAAAGGCTAGCTGTGGCTGGTCGAGCGCTCTTCCTTCGATTTGTTTCCAACACGGGCTCGGCGACGTAGAAGCTATGTGGCTCCCCGACATTGTTGTTCGCATCGTGTACCTCCTAATTGCAAACACTACATCTTCCCCTGAACATTCGCCCTAAGAACTAGCGCTCTTAAACGGGAATCCATAACGGGCTGCACAGACGAGAAACGATAGCCCGGAGCACGGTTCGGGCCTCCATCCTCGCCTACAGACCGTGCATCTTGCCCTCCCTTGCGCTCATCACAGCATGTCTTCGCTCCATCGCCCTCACCTTATTATGCCTTCTCTCCCAAACCCTAGTCCTCACGAATATTCATTCGGCGATCCTCCCCCACCCTCATCAAGTGAAATCTTAATGAGATGAGGGTGAGGACACCTTCATGAGGGCTCGCCCTCGTGAGGATGCCCATCTCTGGTCGTGATAATGGTGTGTAATTAAAAAGGCATATCAAGTTTATGCTCTGTGTTGTGTGTGTTTTCTCATGCCATAGATGAAGCACAGCAGTGACATGACAATGTTTCTTAGAGTTGTTCTGTGCTTGTTTATCAGTTACGGCTCCTGTACTGCAGAAAATCCAGCGCAGTCGGCATTCTCCTCTTCGTTCTCGGTAGTTTTCTAGCGCCTTGCAATCGGCCGTTTGTAATAGCCATATCAGTTTTTAGAATTTCGAAAATGCGACTACCCTCGCCGCTTTGGCTCAACTAATTTCGGCCATTTCTAGCACCTTTAGAAAACTGCGCGCCTGCGGGATTATGCAAAGTGACGTCAATTAAATCGTGTCACTCTTTGCGTACGTACCACGCGGCAGTCTCTGCCCGGCCATTGAAGCGGTGCATCCCGCTTCTCGACATTCCGCTGTTCCCGCCCTGGTTTGGCAGAGATTGTCACGTGGTACGGGCATCATGGATTGTCGCAATTTAACTTACGTCATTTTGCACCGTCCCGCAGGCTTGCATCTTTCGAATGGCAGGAGAATTACCCAAACTAGTTGAGCCACAGCCGCGAGGGTAATCTCGTTTTTGAAATTATATACATTGATATGGCTATTAGTAATTGCCTGATACAAACCACTCAATGAAATTGAGCGCCCATTCATAACAGTTGGAGTTAACTAATAAACTTAAATTATTCCCTTTACTAGCTAATATGAATAGCTGGTTTTCTGAAATCCACCAACACTGCTCTAACTGTTTCGCGAAAAGCTTCTTTTGAAATCAAAAACCTAGCTTAAAAAATTATTATCGTGCTTATCTTAAACATCTGGTGCGCATATATATATAATCCAGCGAGAAGGAAATTTTCTCACTGTAAATTGTGCTAAACACGTATACCAAAGTTTCAAATCAACATTTCAAACGGTCTACGTTTCTTTTTGTGCTTTCCTGATAAGTTATCTTAAAGCGGTAAAACATTCACTAATAATCTCCATTGATCACGACCACAAATAATTACAAAAAAATTCCCTATGCTATATGGTTTCCTTGGGGGTTGGCTTCTCTCATATGTTTAACGAACTCCTCCTTTCCCTTCTCTTGTCTGTTTAATTGCTTAACGAGGGCCTCGGTTCTGCCAGCCTTGATGTATTAGAAAGCTTCCGCCCTCACCGTTCGATTACGTTCCAGGTCGCACTAGCGGTAATACAGGACGTACTGCGTCCGCCCCTTATGGACCAGCGGGGCGCTGGTGAACACTGTAAAGGTTAGGTAATACGTTAAAACTTAAATACCTCTGAAAGCAAAAGATTTGACAGTCCTCGCTGTAGCTCAGTGGATAGAGCACCGGACGCGTAATTCAGAGGTCTTGGGCTCGGTTCCCACCGGCAGCATTTGGTTGTATTTCTTTTTCCGTCTGGTTTTCTAATGAATTATTTTTAAAATAATCAATTATAACCTCCTTGATGAATAACACAAGCAAAAAATCTCTATGCTCCTTGGCTTCTGTGTGTATATATATATATATATATATATATATATATATATATATATATATATATATATATATTAGCAGACAAGTCATATGAAATGTGGCCGGCTGATTTGAAAAACATATTATGGAAGCCAACAGTCAACGACACCAAGGTACATAGGAGAATGTTTCTAATCTGTTTTTTTTATTTTCTTTATAATTTCTAGTGGCAATTAATCGCTTTTTAAAGAAATTGCCTATAAATCCGCAGCAAAATCGACCACGCCGCCAGTGGGATCCGAACCCACGACCTCCGAATATCGCGTCCGGTGCTATTACCAACTGAGCTACGGCGACGGCTGTCCAATCTGCTGCTCTCGTGGGTATTTACGTCTTACGTGTAAGCGAACCTTGAGAGTGTTCACCAGCGCCACCCTCGTCCATAGCGGTGGACGTAGCACGTCCTGTAATACCACGAATGTGACTTAGAACATCGTCTAACGGCCAGTGCGGAAACTGGGCGAGAACCCTCTTATGCTACATATGGGAGGATGCAAAGTGACGTCAATCAAATCGTGTCACTCTTTGCGTACGTACCACGCGGCAGTCTCTGCCCGGCGATTGAAGCGGTGCTTCCCGCTTCTCGACATTCCGCTGTTCCCGCCCTGGTTTGGCAGAGATTGTCACGTGGTACGGGCATCATGGATCGTCGCAATTTAACTGACATCGTTCTGCACCGTCCCGCAGGCTTGCATCTTTCGAATGGGACGAGAATTACCCTAATTATTTGATCCACAGCCGCGAGGGTAATCTAGTTTTTGAAATTATATAAATTGATATGGTTATTAGTAGTTGCCGGATACAAACCTCTCATTGCAATTGAGCGCCCATTCATAACAGAGGGTTCTCGCACAGTTTCCGCCCTGGCCGTTAGACTATGTTCTACGTCACATTCGCGGTATTACAGGACGTTCTACGTCCATCGCTATGGACGAGGGTGGCGCTGGTGAACACTCTCAAGGTTCGCTTACACGTAAGACATAAATACCCACGAGAGCAGCAGATTGGACAGCCGTCACCGTAGCTCAGTTGGTAAGAGCACCGGACGCGGTATTCGGAGGTCGTGGGTTCGGATCGCACCGGCGGCATGGTCGTTTTTTCTGCTGCTTTATCAGTAATTTCTTTAAAACCGATTTATTGCCAATAGAAATTATAAAAAAATAAAAACAATAAAAAAAAACAGATTAGAAACATTCCCCTATGTACCTTGGCTTCGCTGACTGTTGGCTTCCTTAATATATATATATATATATATATATATATATATATATATATATATATATATATATATATATATATATATATATATATATATATATATATGAAGCCTGCCAGCAGCAGGCTTCAGAGAAATACACAACGGCTAAATGCAAAGAATGTCTATTGTAAGTACTAGCGCATTAATAAACGGCGCAGTCTACCGCCACTGTTGTGTCTGTTGTCTATTGTTCATCAGGCCATTAGTTACAAGCCAGTGGCATATTCTTCCTCCCAGCTATCAACCATGGTGTCACAACTTGCGTCGGCGAAAGATGAAATTGCAATAAATGAATGAAGTGACGGACCCTTGAAAAATACGGTTCGGAACACAGTATATGTTTGCAACTGCCCCCGTAATCCGCACTCAATCTATCCTACGAAGACAATAAGAAAGGTATACCTCTTTCTTGTCGCTGCAGTGGTGTCTTCTTTTGACCTTCAATGTTCTGATAAAGTGTGCAATAGACAACCCGGTAGATCTGATAAAGTCAATGTTTTTCCTTTGACGCAAAGTTGGTTCGTGGCTGACATCGGAGCTTTTGCCTTTGTGTGCTTTAGGCATCAAATTTCATAATCACAGCGTAAGCCAAGAACTAGAGGGCAAGTAACTTTGCAGCGGCTCTTTTGAATGAAACTGCGTAAATTCTGTGGGTTTCAAGCTTTACACAATGCGATGTTAAACTCTAAAATTTTTCGCACTTAGCAAGCGTGAGTGTCGATGATTTTTTGCAAGGTTATTCTAAGCTTGGTGCGTTTTCACGCTTAGTAAGCGTGAGTGTCCTTTGAGAAATCACGCTTTCTAAGCACGACTCACAAGAGGAGAAACGCTAGCCAAGCGTGAGTGGAGGCAATTTTTTGCAGGCTTGTTTTAGGCGTGGTGCGCTTTCAGCGCTCACGCTAGCAATGCGTGACTAGCTATCTCCCGAACGCTAAACGCGAAATAAAGGTTTTTCACTTACTCGATGCGGATATCTCCTGCTGTGTAGGCCGTGAAAAGACATTTAAAAGGACCCCAGTAGCACAAGGTGGCGGGCCCATGCAGGTCCGACATGGGCAATGAGGGCTGGTGGCTGCCCGCAATGAACCTACATGGGTCCCTCGTGGGCATAGTGCCGGCAAAAAACGTTTGGCTTGAGTGCCTGAGTGGGCCCCTCGTCAGCGATGCATGGGCTTAAAAACAGCGGGCAGCCACCAACCTGGGTCCCCCACAGATACATACGGGCAAAAGTGCGGGCTCTATCATAGTTCAGTGTGGGCAGCACCTCTTGCGGCTGCTCGTAAAACACCTTGAGAAGACACGGTGGTTTTGTGTGGGCGAAGAGATAGTATTCCCGCCTTCTGCCTACATGGGTCCTGTGCGGAAAATACAAAGGCTAAATTTTGGGATTCACAGTGGCGAAGCGTTGTAGGCATGCAGTCTGTGCTGTCTGAGCAACATCTACGTTGGCAAAATGTGTGTGCATGAACCTGGGCTATACGATGGTGAATTGCGGGCAACCTCGATTGGTGCTTCCCGTGCATCTCTCTGACGACACTGTGTGTGGAAACATGTAGTATATTTCTGCCTGCAGCCTTCGTAAGTCCTGCGTCGATTATTCTGGAGTTTGCATAGCAGAAACATCACGCGTAATTTTAGCGATCGTTTCCCGGCGACACCAATTGACATGTAGTCCCACTTACATTAGCCTGGCTGCATATCCTACATATCTTGTAAAAGGGCGGCATGGGAGCCACAGCGGTGCAGCATGGGCGCATGGGTGAAGTGCGCGCATATATGTGCTCAGTATACGTGCTGCCCACTCAGCACGTTGATGAAGCCATACTGTTGTGGGCAAATAGCTTGCATTTCCGCGTTCAATCTTAATATATCCCGCATATAATATGCAACTAAGCATGTATTTAGGTTGTATGCGCTTAAAAATGACAAAGCATATAGGTAGACGAATTACGGCTGCCAGCAATAACTGAGACGGTCCCCTCTTCCGACCTATCATCAGAGCGCTGTGTGTCTGCCCCGATGAACAAAAGATACCACGCTCTGAGGGGGATATAATCACAAGAAGATTGGCTCTGACATGCAGAGATTGTCTAATCGGGAAAAGAAAATGGTTGGGGGAGCGATCACAACAAGCAAAAACGGTTCAGAAGCGAAAGTGGACGGTTTTGCCCATCGGAAGCGCTCCTTTGACGTCACGTTGTTTACACCAGGGAGAGGTCTATTTGATTAGCTTTCCAGAGGGCATGGAAAGTTGACATTCTATCAAGCCTGTCTTTATCACAGTGATACCACATCAACTGAGCAATGTACCAGATGAATAGATGCATATAGGGTGCTACCTGTGGTGACATAGAAAATCTGTAGCATGTATAGCATACCCTCCATGCCAGTTACAAATGCTTCATGGTGAATGGCAATTACTCTGAGCAGTTAAAGCTCAGAAGACATACGCCATAAGTGTGTTAGGTAGGGCATGAACTTAATTAGTTGCATCGGTTGCAGCACTCTATTCTGATACTTGTACATACGATATTCTCAAGCCACAATCAATGGCTTTGAGAGCTAGCACAGATATGTAAGGGTAAATCGAAAAACACACTAACAAACTGCATTTCATTTTCATTTCATTACCCTACCTAACCCTACCTAAAACAATTTAGTCATGCTCACTTCATCGTATTAAAGCGTTTTCAAATCCACAAAAAATTTTTTCCTATTAAGTTTTAAAAAGGGTTAAAGCCTCAAAGCAACCAAAAAGTTCTTGCTTATTATGACATAATGCAGCAAAAGTAAACACTGATATGAAATAACTGCTTGAGGCGCTTAAAAATGATGTTGGATACAGGAACAGTGCGTACAATTGCATACATATTGCAACCTCACTGTAGTCAAAGTTCGAGTAGTGATGAAGCGAATGGATGTTTTGAAACGGCTCATTCCTGGTTGTCTGCTCTTTCACTTTAAGGCGTGCTTGTCAGTAGTTGAGTCAAGCCATGGAATTCAATAAACCTTTGGGAATAATGCTGTGGTTAAAAACACTGTCAAGCATTGGCTCCAAAAGTTCAGCTTGGGAGATCTGCCTTTTTTCACACCACGGACATCAGGCATATATGTGTGGATGATGAGTAATTGATGGCAGCCATACACAATCACAGCAGCCAAGCATATGGTGGCCTGGTCATACTCTTTCAGGCTTCCAATGAAACCATCACAAGCATTGTAGCTCAGCAAGAGGGTACCCCACGCGCTTTCAGATGTCAACGGCCAACAATGAGTGATGACTACACCTTTTACCTATAATTTTTCTGGCACTGCAGAGCACTTATAGTGTGCTCATTAGTGATGAACAGTGTTTCCTGTATGAAAGTTCAAAGCATGCCTGAAAATGACTGTCGACCACCACGAGATCTCCGAGCTGTACACCAGGAGGCTTCTACGTACTGCCTCAAGAGCTTTGTTTTTCTTTTTAGCTGCTTTATCTATGACTGCTGTTAATGCGATACATATATTAGTCGTGTTCAATGTTCTATACGAATTCAAAATGCTTATCTTGCCCAGGAGGCAGTTAGTTTCATATGGGTTTCAATTCTTTTTATTCCTACAGCAAAACATCACATCTGTTTGCTTACCTTATACATATTGCCACAACATTATACGGGAGCATAGCAACTGCAAAGAAGAGCAGTAAATTCCCCAAATTACAAAGGTGCCTTCAGGACCTTCCCACCTTTGCATTAGTCTTCGAAACGTACTTTCCAGTGTTAAACATGCTTCATGACACTGGACACGGCACCTAAGGCTCAAAGTGTATACTAAGAAAGTCATTACATAATCATCTCAGGAAATATTATGAACAAAGCAGCCCCAAAACACATAATATGGCCACTATTATTGCTGTGAAGCATATGAGAGACCATAACAACCAACATAAAATATCGGTACCCATAACTGACACCCCTTCACCATACATTACAGCAGTTCGCGAAAATAGATGAATTTACTGTCATGCCTTGTACGTTGCGCTTGAGAACATCTCTAACATAGTATTGCAACACATTACATGTACTATCCAGAGTACATCCATAAGAATTAAAGTTTCAGTTGAAAGATATTGCAGCGCTGGAAAAAGCAAGTAACCAAGATCCCACCAGTCTTTCTGCCTTCAATACTTTCTGTGCAGCCTCATTTTTTTCCTTGAAACATGTGCTCATGAAACAGCACATGTAGCAAGGAATAGCGCAACCCTGAATCTGAACAATAATTAGCAGATAAGCCTTTTTGCACAGCACTCATCATAACCAGGGTTTCATTCTGCAGTTATTTAGGCATGCCACAGCTGCACATACTGAAGCCAATGAAATACAAAGAGCCTCACTAAGAGGGGAGGGGGTGGTGCTCAAGATTTAGAGTGTCTGACAACAATTTGTCTCCACCATCATCAGAGTAGGCTCTCGAGAAGGTGCACGCAAGAAGCCATAGTTGTTTACTGAAACCATAAGCATGGGGTTTGCTGCCTATGGTGTTTATGTTGGAGAGGAAATACAACATTCAAAAATGCAAAACCATGATGGTGAGGAAATACAATGCTCAAAAAACACTTTTACTAATTATATAAAAGGAGCAAGACTAAAATATGCACTTCTACTAACCACGTTTCTAATCGCTATGAAGGAGAGAAAATATGCCTTAAAATGCACTACTACTGTGATACACTTACAGCTATGATGGAGAGGAAAAACAGCACTCAAAATACATTTCTACAAATTACATTTCTACTCACTATGAAGGAGAGGATATTCACACACTACTACCATGATACTTTTGTGGCTATCATCGAGAGGGAATGCAGTGCTCAAAAATAAGCCTTTGCTAAATATGGCATGCTAACTCAAAACAGATAACAATGATTAACTTCTACTGATTGTGATGAAGAAGCGGCAATACAACGAACCCTGACTTCAACAAAATTTTCACACATTTCGACTGAAAACACGCCACAGACCACATCCTAATATCATGTGAAGCACTACTGTCTGTGCGGAAAATTTGTAACTTTTCTGACGAAAGTGGAAGACAGAAGAAGCTCCAGGAGTGAAGATGCTCTTGGCCAAAAATAAATTGTGCTGTCAGCTTTGTCACACTGATGATGCGGCCATTGCTTAATAAACAGCATGAGTCTTTCTGCACACCAGCTTTCAAAGAAGATACGTCTGTTGGAGGCACTCACAATTGCAGTTCTCTGGGTGAATTATCCAACTCTGATAGCCTCCAGCTCACCTGTTCAAGAGGCTTTTTGTTGCTGCGCAACAACCTCTTAATTTGCCCCAAGCAGTTCTCAAACGAAAAGGCACTGACATTGTCCAGCGCCCCATAAACCAGACAATCATCAGCAATGTGGCACATGATGTGTACATTGTACGCCAGAAACTCTTGTTCATACAGCTTTCCAGACTGCTGTGCAAAATATTACAGCAAGTCTGAAGCAAACCTGTTCATTTCTATGCAAAGATTGTCACTGAGGAGAATTCGAACAACCACATGAAGACATAGAAAGTGCTTGTAGCACTCATTTTTTAACGAATCTTTTAACAGCACAGGACCGGTGTAGAGAAGAAAAGACCTGAATTCTACTGCCTTCCTTCGATCCAGTTCCTCCAGGGTTCTAGGCTGGCGAGGAAATTCTGATGACAGGCTAGTTTCCTGAAATCTTGAACTCAGAATGCTACGCTGCTGTGCACTGAGGCGATAAGGTAATGGACCAGACACCCAAGTCTGCAGCACCTTCCGGATTACTCCCAAACACACTGTGTGCATGTAGTCTAAGGGAATGTGTTTGATCATGTTGAAGCGTAGCTCAAGCAGAGGACTTGTGGCGTGGTGACGGCCAGCCTCAGCCACTGCGCGAAAAAGCTCATCTACGCGGCTTACAAAAGCAGCACATACTTGATATGTTTGCCTCCGTTCAATCCTTTTACCTTTCTGAGTGCAGCGATCGCATCCATAATAGCCAGTATGTCCCTTTGCGCACTTGACATATGAGCGTGCCGGAGCATCGCATATTACAGCAAGAGAAACACTGTGGCGCCGCCCTTGATGACCATGCCGAAGGCCTCTAGGCTTTTCATTTCATCCAGAAATGGCCTCAAAAACTGTTTCATATTTGATGGCTTTTTTACCCACAGTAAATTGTGACAACAAAGGGCCTACTGTCAATCGCATTAGCCACAGCACAGAGCGGAACCCAGAAGCTCACTGAAGAACACTTGAATGTGGGCAGTCCATCGATGTTTATGTGGAAGTCCACATTGGCACCCGCAGGATCCCTAAGACATTTTTCAACTCTTTCAGCCACTTCACCTCCAAGGCTAAAATGCACACTGTTGTTCTGCACATTCACTTTCCGCTCGGTCTTGAGTAAAGTGCGAGCGTCACGAGGCACTGAATGCCCTAGTCGGCGCAAAAGAAAGCACAGGCCATTAATGGCCGCATGTGAAAGACCGTGCTTGAGTGCTATGTCTGCTAGCTCTCGAGCCACATCTATCACCGAAGGGGTGGCTTCTCTATCGGTAGTCATCGAATACTCCTCAAATGCTCGGTGGTCGCGGTCATCTGAATGCTCCTCGGATAACCACGAACCCTCAGAAGCGTCCAGGCATTCCTCAGAAGTGGTGAATTCTGAGTCCTCATTAAAACTGGGGGGCACATACGGAGGACTGAGCCGTCCTGTCGAAGCTTCCAAGCATTCCTGAGGCCTTTTGCCTCTCTCTGCACTTCCGGCACTCGTATCGCGGCCTTCGCGTGTCGTCGTGGGAGACCCATGACGTTCGTCTTCAACGGAAAAAGAAACAACCTGGAAAAATTCGTCAACTTCACGGTTGAGCCGCCGGTATTTCTGCCATTTACTGGCCATTGCAGACAATTGAAGCGCGCATTAATTCTCTTATTTGTTAAAAAAGAAGAGCTAGCGCTGCCGGTTATCAGGTATTTCAATGCACGTATGATGGCTCGGCCGGTACAACGCAATGATGGAAGCTTGCACCCATCTTGGCGGCTAGGCATATGCATTGTTGCGTAACACTTTAGAGACCATAGGTAGCGACTGCTGCTGTAGTTGCGCGAAAGCCGACGAAAGTAGTGTTGATATTACAAAAGATGGCATTGTTATTCACCTTGACGACACGTGCGCGGGAGTGGAACACCGATACGTCGGTTCTAATGCAAGTGGAGCATGGAGTGAAATAGAAAAAAAGAACTATTGTATGCAAAAAAAAAATTAAATGGTAGTTGAGGCGGCGGGACGCAGCGGAGGTGCCACGGCCAAGCAAGCCTCAGGTGGCAAGCTTGAACCTTGAAATGCTTGAACTAGGTTTTAGCACTAAGAATTCATTTTTAAAAGCAAAACCTTGCGTTCGTTTCCATTCAGCATCTGGAAATGCTGCTGTCAGTGCACAACAAAACAAGCACCGAGGCATAAAATTGCCTCTTTTCTTCCTCGCGTGTGTCTGTTTTGCTGTGCGCATTTTTTCATCGATTAGAGCAAATTTCATTCAGTGTGGCGCAAATTTTAAGTAAAAAAATAAGTACAGAGCGCAATATATATGCTTTGAAAAGTAGGTTTGGGGCTATGAACACTGAAATCCATTTCTGGTCCCGGAGAAAAACAGACAAAAACGCGTGCAGGCGCACACAGTAACGCAGCCGCAATCTATAGCTACCGCCGCCCGTATATATTCTTCTTAGAGAAGTGTTCTTGTTCTTGTTGCTTCAAAAATCTTGAGTTTTATCCCTCTTATGCAATGCCCTCGGGCCTTTATGGGAATAATTAATGAAATGAAATGGGGTACAATGCTGGTCGGAGGTCTGGCCGTCGCCTCTATTTTGTGTATCCACACTGCAAGCTATTTCTTGTCGCAAACTCTATTCTCACGCGGCCGGGCGAGGCCTGCTGGCAGTCTCGAGTCATTGAATAAATAAAGAGTTATTAATTCTTGCCTCTGCCTTTCTTGATCAATGCTCAACCCTGCCCCACATCAGCCTCACAGAGTACAGCTAACTCGCCCCTAAATCACCTCGCAAGCGACACCGTAGACGGTGCACAATGCACGGCGGATTGCTAGGTGTTAAGTCAATGCGGTCTCAGCACAGCAAACAGCACAGTTGTGCCACTTTTTTTATTTCTTGGCTTCTGCACAAATTCCAGCCATTATTTCTGTCATGAGTACATATGTAGGAATTGGACATCATTTTCTAGTAACGCGAATCAGTCTTCATTTATTGGTCTTCGTTCTTGGCGCGGGACCGTATGTTTCGCTGTTCAGTTTAAAGCAAAACCTTTGAAACATATTGCTCGAAACAGGTATGTGGACGACTGTACATGGTGCGATGCCTTCATATCATTCTTTTGCACACCTGCTTGGATATGTCGCGCTCTCTTCGTCTTCGGCACTTACGCGAAGCTCTGCCTGTTGATAACAAGCCTTCGGCCTTCTGTTCGCCGTAAGCGGGCATCATTGAAGCTTTGCCCAGGAGACAAAGCCCTTCTACAAAACATTCCTGCGGCGCCCCACGCAACCTTCACCGCGATGAGGAGGTCGCGCTCAGGAGACCTCGTGTGGGCGCTGTGCCAACTCCGGCGATCAGGTTGCCATAAATATCGCGTGTCCCTCCAATGATATTTGCCTTCCACTCCGCTCTCGCCATGGAAGATACGCTGAACCACTTTAATAGAACTCACCCTGGAATAACCTAAGGCAGCGTGAGTCCGACATGAAAGCGTGCGCGAAGTATAAAAGTAGCGTAAAGAACCAGTGCAAACAACTAGGTGGAGGGGAGAGACCAGGAAGAAAAAAATAAAAAAGGAGAGAGAGAATCAATGACAATCCAAAAAGGCAATCCCCTACCCTAAATGAAGGTGTTCCCAAGATGGCGAAAGATAAAAAAATAAACATTTTTTTACGAGTAAAAAAGAATAAATAAGAAAATAAAAAGAGGGAGATTCCATTCCCCACCAACTCATGGCTCCTTTAGAAATGGTCTCAAGGTGTCGCTAGTCACCGCATTTTGGTCACAAGCGTGAAGCGCTTGACCCCTGTGCCACCAGGAGGAAACATTCCCGAGAAACTCTCTGGTAGAGGGGAGTAAACAGGAATGCCAACGAGACCTCTCAAAAAGAAAAAATAATGAAAAAAGAAAGAAAGAGCCATTGTACAACACTTAGCAATACTACTCAGAGAAGGGTGGTGGCAATACGACAAAATACTTTCAGGTAATGAAATGAAATGAAATGAGTCCAACATGACACCAAAAATGACAATAAAAATAGGGCAAGAAAAGGGGCGGGGGAATTTAAATTAAATGGGTGACAATATAATACAATGAGTGACAATACAATAATAAAATAAATAAAGAAGGAAAAAAGCAGTAAATTCGGCCCAATGCAAGTGACATGGAAAGAGAAAGAAAACTCGTTGGAAGCTATGCTTGCCTCTGCCTCTCAGTGTATTAAATGGGCTTATAGAGGAGTATCTGGATAATTTTTCTAGCCATATTGCCGTTTTTATAGACGCCTCCCAGCAAAATGAAAAGGCAGCCATTGGCATTTATTCAATGGCTCTTGATTAGAGTTAATCATTTCGGGCCCCTGACTATACCCCTATTTTTGTCGCCGTTTCTGGCCATTGAGTTGGCCTTAATAAGTATTCCCAGCTCTCAGGTTATTATACTTTCAGACGGGCGTTCCGTCTTGACAGCGCTTGAAACATCGAGGGATACCCCTATGAGCCATTCCCTTCGATTTTTTATTCCACTATATATTACAGAGGTACGTTTTCAATGGGTTCCTGGGCACTGTAGCATTTCTTCTAATGGGAAGGCTGATTTTTAGCTAATTTCGCCCTTGAGGGATCTATTGTCCGGTTCGTCCCAAATACTGCATTCTTGACTGCAGCACGCTTCCAACGGCTCCAGCGCCTCCACCACTTGAACCATGTGCTTCTCCTTGCTGTAGCGGATTTTCAGCACCCAGCATTTCTGTGGAGTGTGCGGATGTGCAGTGCAAGGAAATGTGAGGTGCCCATGACCCTCTTGCGCTGCAGAATACCGCGACTAAATCTCTATTTATGTCGCTCAGGGCTATCGCTGACCAACCTCTGTGAGTCTTGTGGCGAAATTGAGTCAATAGATCACTTATCCTTTTTTGCCGGTGGTTCGCTTCTCTCCGCAGAACATACATGGAGATCCCCCTCGCTCGACTGCGGTTACCTCTTTCTATTCCGATCCTCCTCTCCTTTGGAGCAAGCGCCAAGGGATATGCCTTGAAACCTATGTGCCATTTTATTCATTAATGTGAATTATTGTATCTGGATTCAAGTGACTGATGTATCACTGCGGCTTTTGGTGTTGCGCACGCCCCCGTGGTTGTCAAAGGAGTTTATATTGCATGTTTTTTCTAATAAACGTTCAGTTGTTAGTCACCGCCGGTCCTGTTGTCTCCTTTCATTGTCCCTCGTCTCAGCGCTGTTATTCCCAGCAGTATGTACCAACTCGCTCAACTCTCCGTTTTATTGAAGGATTTTATTCATGCATATATAATTGCATCAGGTGGATTCTTGTGCTAAAATTTGAATTCACAGCTTTTTCATTTTCGTTTTTATCATCTCTTTAGTCAAAAATTGAGTCTTCTTCTCAAAATTATCCAATTCCTCCACTCCTTACCCATATGTGCGTTTTGTATCAGCTATGCACCCTGGCCAATCCCCCGCCGTGGGTAGGTGCGTTTCAGCCTGAGGACATCATCATCATCACCATCATCATTTTACGCTTACGATGCATTCTGCCGCCCATTCTATCAGTATCTACTCCCAGCATGTCTGGCATAATGATTTGTTACATCTATCAAGTGTGTGAGCACGATAGGTGGCCTACTGTTTCGTTGATGCCGCTCGAGACTATGTTAAATTTGTGAATCAGGTACAATTCACAGCTCTCGCGGTGAACCCCGATTGTTATGAACCCCAATTGGAGTAAAATAGCTGCAAATTTATCGAATGGGTGCCCAAGGTTGTTGATGTGTTTTGAAGGTGGGATGTGTGGCTGGGGGTGTCTGCACATGTGATCGGTGGTTGTTAATGTTAATTCTGATTGGTATAATTGTTTTCCACGCACTGAGCTTTACAGGTGCCACATTCCAGGAGGCACACATATGCGCTGTCGCATGAGAAGTTACATTTAATTTGAAATGGGAAGGATGACGCTATGCTTTTAGCACTACCAGTTGATGCCATCATCGGACAGAGTTTGCACCCAGGTTTATTGCATGGCGCAGATCTTCTGAAACTTTAACTCTCTCTCGCTCTCTCTCTCTCTCTCTCTCTCTCTCTATATATATATATATATATATATATATATATATATATATATATATATATATATATATATGCACCTTGGATTTGGTGGCTGTTCGCTTCCTTCATATGTGTGTATAGATATATATATAAAAGCGAACAGTGAAGAGCGCGAAAGAAGGTTGGATTTGCTCTGACCCACGCGGTGGCTCAGTGGTTAGGGCGCTCGGCTACTCATCCGGAGTACCAGGGTTCGAACCCGACTGCGGCGGCCGCGTTTCGATGGAGGCGAAACGCAAAGGCGCCCGTGTGCTTTGCGATGTCAGTGCACGTTAAAGATTCCCAGGCGGTTGAAATTATTCCGGAGCCCTGCACTACGGCACCTTTCTTCCCTCAGTCCCTCCTTTATTCCTTCCCTTAGGGCGCGGTTCAGACTCTATGGGCTCCGATGTACGCCGAGATGTGACACAGACATTGCGCCATTTTCTTCCGCCCAAAACCATTTTCAGTTTCCGCCATATTTGTTTGCAATTTTTGGACTGTTGCCTGGCTTGAATCTTGTATTGCTTTTAGGTGAAGAAAAAAGAATGGCTTCGAGTATCTTCAGAGCAGTTAAGTATAATTTTATACAGTTCAGACACATACAACTATGTTTTGTGCGTATTGTTACTCCTGCCTGAAAAAAAACAGTGTAAAAAAGGGGGACGGGGAAGCAACCGTGGCGCCACCAGTCAACCAACGCAAGCCCTCAAGATGAAAAGCGCGCGCATCACTTTTATTCCCTCGACACCGTCCGGCCGTGCGCTGTGATAGCACTGTTTCTGCGGCAGTGTGGTGCACGAGGCGCGCGGTCGCTTGATTTCGGCTATTTCAGTCGCCTGTTGGCCACCACACGCTCATCTCTGCCCGACGATGGAGCGCCATGGAAGAAACGGGCAAGTGTTATTAAGAGCAGACTATTATATACATGTTGTCCGCCACTGCTTGTGCACTATTTCAGCTTGTGAATGGTTACCAAAAAGATGACAAAATACTAGCACATGGACTTGTGACATGTTTGTTTACAGTAGTATATAGCACGCGCACTACGGAGAATTCTCCTCTTGATGATTTATGGCAGTTTAACATCCCAAAGCGACTCCGGCTATGAGGGATGCCTTAGCGAAGGGCTGCGGAAATTTTCAAACCACGTGCACTCAGTGCACTGACATCGCGCGGTGCACAGGCCTCTAGCTTATCGCCTCCATCGAAATTCGACCGCCGCGGCCGGGATCAAACTCGCGTCTTTCGGGTCAGCAGCCGAGAGCACTGTTACCGAATTCCGTTGGGCGATGCTTTTCGCTCCGGCCGTTGTGGCTCAGTGGTTAAGGCTCTCATCTACTGAGCCGGAGTACCCAGGTTCGAACCCGTCCGCGGCGGCAGCGTTTCGATGGAGGCGAAACGCAAAAGGTGCCCGTGTGCTGTGCGACGTCAGTGCACGTTTAAAATTCCCAGGTGGTCGAAATTTATCTGGAGACCTCCACTACGGCACCTCTTTCTCCTTTTGTTTTCTCAGTCCCGCCAACTGTTTTCTCATTTTTGCTTGCCCTTGGAAGTGCTTCTCTTGCGGAACACATCTCGCCCGTCTCTGTGTTTTTCTGGACTTCTTACTGCACATGTGGGGTCTACCGCCCCCTCCATCGCGGTGATGGATGTACAACACCCCGAGGATCCTCCCGGTTCCCGTTCACCCGCGGACATAGGTTCGCGGAAGCGAGGAAATATGTCGAGTGGTAGCGAGGACACAGAGCTGTACTGCGCATCAGGTGACGAGTCTTCGGAAGACAGCTTTCGACTTGTCCAGTACCGCAAGGCCAAACGAAGAATTATCATCTCATATTCGGCGTCCAGCTCGGACACTGTGAAAACAGCTCCTCAGCGATGTCCTCACTCCATCCTGTTTGTGCCACAGAACGCAACCGACAACCTGCGCGTCCTCAACAGGCAAGCACTCTCCATGTATCTAGAAAACACCGTGCCAAATGAGATCAAGGATGTTAGGATAAACACTAGAAGCAACATCCTCGCAATCGATGTGATGAACTCGAGCGCACTGACCATACTACGACATGTAACGCAGCTGGGAAACATCAAGGTCCGATCCATCGTGCCAGCGAATGGTGCCACAATAACAGGAGTCATCTATGACATTGACAATGAAATATCTAATGCAGACCAACCAATTCTCATAAAACCAGCAAGCGAACACAACGTGATTGTGCATGTTGGTCGCCTCGGCAACTCACGTTGTGTGAGGATAACCTTCAAAGGCGACTGCCTTCCACCCTACGTGAAGGTCGGCCACTTTCGCCACCAGGTTCAACCATTTATTCCAAGACCTATGCAATGCTTCAATTGTCAGAAGATTGGACATGTGAAGGGTGTTTGCAGAAATTCAGCCGTGTGCCCTCGATGTGCCGAACCCCACTCAGAAGACAACTGCAGCGCAACCACGTTGAAGTGTCCTAACTGTCAAGGTGATCACTGCGCCTCTTCCAAAAACAGTCCCCAAATCAATAAAGAGATCACCATTTTTAAACAAATGGTGAGAGACAACTCTACCCACAAAGAGGCCGCTGTGAAAGTACGGCGAAGACGACGTCACCGACGAAGGTCTTCACGGCGGAAAACATCAAGCTTTCAGGAAAAGTCACCTCGTCAAGCATCATCATCAGCGGACGTTTCCAGTACTCCGAACACCGATGTTGGAAGGGAGAAAACTGGCAGATCTCTTTCCACAAAGGAATGGCCGCCACTTCCGCGTACACGACCGCCAGAAGAGCCGCAGAAGAAGCCGCCCCCAGTACAGCAAGGTGCTGTATCCGAGGAGTCGTGGAATACAGATGAGCAAGTGATAGCACTTATTAGGCCTTTAATGAATGCCATTCGCGTGCTGCTAAGCAACATGCACACATCGTCTGCCAGAAGTGCGCTTCAAGTACTGGACGCTCTGAGTCCGGTGCTTGCAACCCCTGAGTAGATCATTGCTCCACATCCTTGGTCTTTTAGGGAAGAGGTCCGAGAAGCATCTATTTTTCAGTGGAATGTCCGCGGACTCAAAGCGCGCCTTTCGGATTTTCGTCGCTTCGTGTACGCCAATGTTTCCCATTATCGTCATTTGCGAGCCGAACTTATCGAACAAAATCAGGCTTTCTGGATATGAATCATTTATGTCGTCAGCTGTTTATGAAAACAGTAAGGTTTTGGTGCTTATTCGCCGTGACCTCACCTACACTCATCAGCCTGCACCACCTAATGACAGTAATCAATATATATGCCTAAACGTAAGGAAAACGAATCTGGCCTTTACTTTTGTAGGCGCCTACCTATTTCCGTCAAGTCGATTTGATTACAAAAGACTACGGGACATCCTTTCCTCAACTTCCAATCCATGAGTCATCATTAGAGATTTCAACGCCCATCATACACTCTGGGGAAGTCGGATCATCAACGCAAGAGGCAGAGCTCTGGTATCTTTCGCCTCGAGTAATGAACTTTGGCTGCTGACTGATGGAAGTCCTACGTTCTTACGTGGCTCCACGTACAGCAGCTGTCTTGACTTGGCTTTCCTCTCACGAAGCCTAGTCAGACGTGCAGGGTGGTTTGCGGACATAGAGACGCACGGAAGCGACGATATCCCCACGTACATCAAGATCAGAGGATTGACCGCTTCCAAAACACAGGATGCGATCCAAAGAGTGGACTGGCCTAAATTTCAGTCTATTATGGAAGAACACTGCCACGCCATTTCATCTTTCGACTTGGAAGAGGCAATCAAGAGCGTGGTGCAAGACACTATGTGTACTCTAACATGCTCCTCGAAACTTAAGGATTTTGATGTGGAACTAGAACGACTACGAGCAATCCGACGACGTGCTGAACGAAGGTATCGACGTACGAAAACAATGGACGATCTACGGACCGCCAGGCGCACGCAAAATAAGATACAGCGCCGGTTAGACAAGATCGAATCGCAACGTTGGGCTGCCTTCTGTGAGTCGCTAGATCCACGCAAGCCTTTATCGCAACTATGGAGAACGGTGCGCGGGCTGCGGACACTTCCCGTACAGCGATTCCCATTCAAGGCGCTTGCCCTCTCTCAAAAAAGATCGGAGATTGACGTGGCAGAGGACTTCTGCGCCAGATTATCCGGCCAACTCACAGCTACCAACATTCCATCGTCCTCGAGCAGCTACCCGCCACCACGTGATTTCCGGTTGGATCTACCATCCTCGATCCACGAGCTCAAGGCAGCATTAGCTTTGTGTAGCCGCACATCAGCGCCAGGACCTGAGGGAATTTCCTACCGAGCTCTGTGTCACCTGGGGGAGCGAGCGAGAGGAGTTATTCTTGAGGTGTACAATGAATCTTGGGGAAATGGCACGCTACCAACAACCTGGAAGACAAGTCGCCTTGTTCCACTGCTGAAGCCTGGCAAGTCGCCGTTGGAGCTCTCATCATATCGCACGATCGCTTTGGCCAGCTGTGTGGGCAAAGTAATGGAGAGGATGGTCCTAGAAGGCCTGGAGTGGTACTTGGAGTACCACAACACCTACCCAGATGCCATGGCGGGCTTCCGACGCGGTCGATCATCGATCGATAACGTCGTCGACCTGGTGACCTACATTCAACATGAGAAATGCCGTAAGCGTCTCTGCGCATCCTTATTCCTCGACGTTAAAGGGGCGTATGACAACGTTACGCATGAAGCCATCCTCTCTGCTCTCGTAGAGGTAGGGGTGGGTGGTCGGATGTTTCAATGGATACGGAGCTATCTATCCATGCGATCCTTCTTTGTAAGCACCGAGGAAGGCCATAGTTCTCTTCACTATAGCTACCATGGCGTCCCCCAGGGCGGTGTACTTAGCCCCGTGTTATTTAATCTAACACTAATTACTCTCCTTGAGCACGTGCCAACCACAGTCAGGCTATCAATGTACGCGGATGACATCTGCATATGGACATCTGCAGTAACACGCCTACAGTTGCGAGCGAGAATTCAGAGAGCTGCCACACAAACTGTTATCTACCTCCGTAATCGAGGCCTGGAACTTTCCTCCGAGAAATGCGCACTAGTGCCATTTACGCGCAAACCCATGGCAAACTACAGTGTAATGATAAATGGCCAAATAATACGACGGGTCCGATCGTACAAGTTTCTAGGTGTCATAATCGACAGGGACTTGTCACGGAGCTCACACATATCATACGTGAAACAACGGTTGACAGGCATCTGCCACCTGTTCAAGTTTTTCGCTGGCAAGACCTGGGGAATGTCGCCTAGTGCCATGTTACATCTGTACAGAGTGCTTTTTCTAGGATTTCTGCGATACAGCTTGCCAGCAATAAACAACACAGGCAAAACGAACCTACGCATAATACAAAGTCTTCAGGGTCAAGTGCTCCGGATCTGTCTAGGCCTGCCTCAGAGTGCTTCAACAGTGGCTACGATAGCAATCGCTAGAGACCACCTTGTCAAGACCCACATTGAAATTGAAGTACTCAGGACCCATATAAGGCATCTAGCCAGGAATCCTCGTCACCATTTAGCCTCTCTACCAGCGGACAGGCCACACACATCTTTCAGCCAAACGATAACTGCATATGATGAATCATTGCCAGCTTGTTTCACTCCGGCTGCGAGACCTTCGATCCCTCCATGGTGCCTTGCTCAGACAAAAATCAACCTCGCAATACCTGGTATCTCGAAAAAAGCTGATCTGTCATCACCAGCCCTTAGACAGCTCACGCTACTACATTTGTACGAGAACTACCGTGACTCAGCGCATATTTACACTGATGGATCTGTCCTTCCAAGCTGCTCCGCGGCGGCAATCGTCATTCCAGCGAAAGCTACAACAATCAAATTTAAGACGACCCACGCGACAACATCGACGGCAGCAGAGTTCGCAGCGCTCTTAACTGCCCTTCATCACATTGGTGATGAACCGCCACACAAATGGACAATATTCTGCGATTCGAAGGCGGCACTGCAGTCTCTACTGTCACCTCTACGACGCGGACCGCACGAACAACTAATCTTCCATATTACAGAGACGTTACACCATATAAGTGATGCCGGCCATGAAATAACGTTCCAGTGGCTTCCAAGTCACTGCGGGATTATCGGCAATGAACGGGCGGATCACGCTGCCCGGTCAGCCCATACTGAGGAGCGCCACGTCCCAATTCCTCTTTCTAGAACTGACGCCGCACGGAAGCTCCGCCTACTTGCTCGGCAGTGGACCGAGTCGCAATGGAATGAGCCACATTTAAGGAATACGCGACTGTACTCACTTGATCCAACATTAAGTCTTCGAGCGCCATCACAGCTTCGCCGTAGAGACGCCACGCTTTTATATCGACTTTGGTTGGGTGTTGCCTTTACTAAAGCCTATGCCTTCCGCATAGGGATGACCGACACCCCAACCTGTGACCACTGCGGCCATGAAGAATCAATTGGCCATATATTGTGCTCCTTCCCGCAGTACAGTCCACAGAGGGCATGCCTTAGCCACGAACTTGACCAACTGGACGACCAACCGCTATCCGAAAAAAGCATTCTACAACACCGAAAGGACTTACCGTCGCAGAAGAAGGCCGTGCAAGCGCTTTTGCGCTTCTTACAATCTACCGGCCTGTGTGAAAGACTAACTGGAACGCTTTGTGTGTGTGTGTCTCTATGTGTGCACGTTCCTTTTTTTTGCGTTTTCCTCTCTGTCATCTTCATAACCCCTATCCCCCATCCCCAGTGTAGGGTAGCAAACCGGAGACTCACATCTGGTTAACCTCCCTGCGTTTCCTTTTCATTCTCTCTCTCTCTTGCTTGCCCTTGAAAAGCCTCCGCGTGCATGTAACCAACCAGAAAAACCATTAAATCCAACTGGAAAGGTCAGAGCAACATAACTGGTTCCAACAGATTCAGTTAGATTCTACTTAGAAGCAAAATAGTTTTTAAGCTAGGAAATATTTTACATTGCTGGTATGTTACGAACTGTTCACCTGCAAACCTGTATATTTGGCTGTGTTGCCATGCCAGTACACTGCCGAACAGTATGCTTTGGAGCTGGTTGGTGGACCATTGTTCTCGCTTTAACCCACATAAATATAGAACCACGAATGAGTTATTCAAAACCAAAATGATTTTCAGTGCTCATTAGATCTTTTGCCTTGTTTCCATCTTTTGAATGTTATACAGTTTAAAGCAATGTGTTACTAAGTTGTGTTGTTTCATGCAGATCATTTTTTGAAGTTTAATCACCTTGCTGAGAATTGTGGGATAAGAATTGTCAAATTTGCGATATCGAATCCTCATCCATATTACATTCACTGCAGGCTAAACACCTCTTCTAATGCTCCTGTTATTTGTTCTATCCCTGTCTAATCCACCCGAATTAAGTGATTATTTCTCTCTGAATGCAGAAAACACGTTATGGATACCTGTGCTCTCCATCTCTACTACCTTTGTTCTTTGCATTGTATCGTCACAATGCAGCAGCAAATAGCCCATCACTTTAGAACTCTCCTAATAGCTGCCATTCTTCCCCAGTATATTTCCTTCGCCTGGAATCCAGTTTGTTACCCATGAGAGAATGGACTGTGTTCTCCTGCATTACACATTAAACCTCTCTCTATTTCTTCATATGATTTCCTCCTTCGTTCTCCCCTAGATAACATTCTGTGCTCTCCTCAATTTATTTTCAAGCTTTTTCCTCAGTCTATTTTGGCCTTCTAGGTCACACTGCCTACACATGTGTTAGTGGTAATATTTTTATTTTGGGTATCTCGACAACCTGCTGGCCTAAAGTTGAGTGTGCCTGCTGAATGAGCTGCAATAACACCGTGCTAGTTCTTGTGCTCCTAGACCAGAAGTGCTTTCTCAGGAAGAGGAGGAGGAGAGACTTTAATGAATACAGAAGGGGTCTGCCTGGTTGTTAGCCTAGCATGCTACTCCAGGTGAGGGTGAAAGAAGAGAAGAAGAGGATGAAAAATAGAGAAAAAGTGAAAGGTCTCAACCAGGTGTCACCCCTATGCAGAGTGCCACGGGACAGAACTTAGAGGAGAGGGGGCTGTTACTTTTACCCCTGATGGTATTTCCTGGTCACTTCGAAAACCTTATGCTTAGATTTCCTCTTTCATTCCAGTGGGAATCTCCATCTCTCCTAAACAACTGTTCATACTCTTAGCGATGAATACTTCCCGTACTGCATGAATTAGTACGGAATTCCTTTGTAACTTAACCTATCTTCAACTGGAAATGATATTGTTATTCTTGACCTGTATAATGTACTTTTGATTTCTCACCATGCCTGACTTCTTCCTTGCTGCCTATGCACTTTATTGCTAGTGTTTTCCTCATGTGTTCTGCATGTTTTATATGTAATGCTTATTAATTTGGCAGTTCTGCTGGATTTTTGAGACTCAAGGCTTGAAGTGCTGTGGTGTATCATAACCACACCCTTCGTTTCCTGGAAGGGCTCATCAGCATCCTGCCTGTGTACCTTACCCCTACTTATCTTGCACACTCTTGTCATTTTACATCAGCAAATTGTTATAAATCGTCTCTATGGCAGTCATTTTACTAGTTCAAAGTGAAGTATCTTTTCTTGGGCGAAATTCTTAATTCCTATTTTCTCCGGTTTGCCACTGACTCGTATATTTGCGTATTTATTCTCGACTACCTTTTTCTGCTCATTTTTCTAATCCAGAGAATTCTGCCTTTCCCACCTATTCCAGATGGTGTTTATTAATTACATATTACATGATCTGCATGCTTTTAAAATTGCCTGCATTTTTCATTTCAGAAAAAGGAGCCGAAAGGAAAGATCACCTTTCTGTGTAGTGGCTTTTGTTGATGAAGACGACTCGGTGGCTGCGGTGCCGACTAAATGGATGTCGAGTTCGAAAGATGCCTGCATGTGCCCACCGAAGGTCTTCGGCTCCTACTCGGCAAAATAACTAGTGCGGAGACTTGCCAAACCAAACCCCGAGTGGAGGGTCTGCTCGTGCAGGGTATTGGTGTTATTGTGTTATGGTTTTCTAAGTTATGTGATGGCTCTATAGTTTGCAATAAATTTCAAAATAGCTACCTACCAGTTATAATTCAACTCTGCCTACTTGAGGTTAAAATTGTAAGCATGGGGTGAATGCATATTAAAGAATGTTGATTTGCCCAATCTGTAATAAAACATCATTGACACGTTTTGCCTTGTGATAAGGCCTGATACTTTGAGTTTTTCAGAGCAAAGAAGCAACATGAACTTTGAATTAATTGAAGATATAACTTAATTACACTTACATTGCATTCAGCATCTTTGTTTGCCTAACTCTATTATTTCAATCCTCCTTATTAGATACATATGGGGAAGCCCGCCAAAAAGCTGCAGTTGCAGAGCAAACGTCTCATCTTGATTCATCGGAAGAAAGTGAAGATGAGGCAGTAAAAGGGCAGAGTGAGAGAACGGTTTTGTTTGAATACAGCACATTCAATACAAGCCAGAGAGGACATTTTGGTCGTATTTCAGGACCGTGCAATGATTAACAGGCACAGCATTGCTGACACTGCATAAATTTTGAGAAATGACAGTCGAATAATGGATGTATGAGAAGTGGGCATCTACAGGTGACATGTGGCATAATAACATGCTCATATTGGGCAACCCTGTTTCATGGGGTACTGGTACAATGAATTTTGAAGGGGTAGCGCAAAATGGGGTAGCACTGGCATGAAGCCTGAAATGTTGACTACCGATGGGCAGTGGCGTAGAGTAATGGTGCTGGTGTAGAGCGGCGTAAAGCATGGCATCAAATGCTAAAATTACTGTGCATTCTTTCTGAGGAAGTTCGCTGATGACAATATTACCTTCGTGAGAAACCAAATTCTGCAGTTGGCTTTTTTTTGCAGTGGGAAACCATTCTTCCAGACCACGACTTGCCGGTTCCCAAGCTGCAAACAATCTGAAATATTTTCTACCTCTTAAGCAGTCCTATCTGTAGTGGCTGCGATGGCGTAGCGTCATTTGCTCGTTTACTCAGGTATAGCACACTAGCACCATTAATTCTATCAGTGTCCCTGTCAGTGCCTCTGCATGCTGCCTATGTACAGCAGCTCCCGCTTTTTTCCACTGCCCTTGTTTCTATTTCGCTCTGTGGTTTTACCAGAAATTGCATAGTTTTGCTGCCCTTTTAAACCTTAAAGGGTCAGAGACACCAAATTTTTGTATTCATTTTCACTTTGAAATGATACAGAAGACATCAGTAAAGAAGTCACTACTTAAAATTTGCCTGTGCTTGAAAAATAATTTATGACCAAATTTGTTTTCATATAGTTCCTTGTTCGGTTTCAGCAGTTTAATGGCAGTTGTGAAGTTAAACAAGTATAAGATTATGTGATGGAAACGAAGACTGCAATATCACAGCTCTTTTTTCACTTGCGGTCATTCTAGCTTCTGGTGTTAGCAAAGATGTGGGGAAACTGAAATGATGAAACAGTTAATATATTGTGGTTTTTGTGTGCCTTGTGCAACATATACTCATTATAGGGCAACCACTGTTTGGCCATTAGGGCCACAGCCTAAATTATAGAACAAACTGAACCATGACTTTTTGCTTGCTAAGCACAGAGGAATTGAACTTGGTGATCTATGTTTACGATGCGTTATACGTCATTCGAAGGGAAAGGCACATTATGAAACATTTTGTCAGCACAAAAGATGTTGCTAAACTGGGCATGTTCAAAGAATTGCGCGCTCATGCGCGATTCCTTGATGTGATATCTTAATAGAAACTGAATTTTTATTTTCCAGCTGTTTGCTAAATTCCTTTCATCTCAACAAAAAGTGATGTTCTGGCATTTCTGAAGCTGAGCGTGCACCTTTCATTGCTTCAGTATTCCATAATTTGTCAATTGGAGGAGAAACTAATTTTTAGGCCATGCATTCCAGGCGAGTAGTGACCTTTGAGTGCAAAAGCTTCTAACTGGACATCAAGGACAATTTGAAGTTTGCCTGCTTTGATAGATTACTGTGTTCTAATGAAGAAATAATTTTCCATGAAATGAAGCTTTTATAATTGAAAAAGAGGAAAAGAAATGAATCAAATACAGGTGGTGCCACAGCCGGCTACTTTTGTGAAACTGCTGTGTCAAAACAGATAATCATGCACTGACCGCTTAGGCTGCAATAAACCACTGTTCACTAGCAGATTATGATAACTAAGTTTTGTGATTGATGTTATGAGTCAGAATTGATTAGCTTAAAAACTTATAAATCTGTTCTTTTAAATTGCATCCTTTTTGGCGAGATGAATATCAGCGTAGCAGGAATTAGCCACGTAATCGATGTTTACTTAGCACAAAATTTAAAAAGGGTGGTCCTCAGTGTCTCAGCAACTACAGAACTTTTCCTGGCGAAAGAGCTATCCTTATTCAAATGACAGTTTATGTTCAATCATGGCAAAGTGATCATAAACTCAAGTGCTTAATCCTTGATTTGTGGCAGGAAAGTGACTATGCTGGTGCTGTTGATAAGTTTACTATTTCCGTTATCAGGAAGAAGGGAAGTCAGGGAGCTAAAATAAGGACAGGTTCTATCACTTTGCCTGGATATTTTGCAAAAGAGAACAGAAACCGGTTAATCTGCACAGGGAAGAACCAAGCAGTCAGATAGAACAGGCAATTTGTGTATGGTCCTCAACTTTTTTATGTTACATGTGTGTGGCATAGTAAGACAATTACTTTGCCAGTAATCAAACGAACTCATTTCGCAGACGTTAGCATTTAAATTTGCCCAACATGGCAAATTGGTAACAGGTTCGCCAGAGGGTTTTTGCAAATAAGATTTGTTTGCTGTGCAGTCAAAAGCCCTTAGTCACTGAACAGCTGAGATTTTAAGTGCGACTGCCCGTGCTGTTATCTGAGCAACGCAATACCCTTCCGCCTATCTTCTGTTGCAGATGGGGTACTTGCAATGCCTACATGCTATTCTGGTAAGCATGTGGACTACCACCATATCAACACAGGTGAATGTGGCAGACTGATCTCTTGACAAAAACGCAATGCTGCAAATATTCAAAGCAAGACTAAAGTATTTTTTTGAAATTTTCCGAGACATCCACTATAAGTGTGAATTTATAACTGCAATATGAAGTCGTTAGACACACTCTGGGTGTCATAAGACACCGAATGAGCTCCGGCAAATTTTTTTTGCAGCAACTCAAGACAGCACAGGTTTTCGTAATGTAACATTTTCTCTGCAGTTTTTGCTCCCCAGGACAGTTATGTTGCATGCGAAGTGGCTGAGTGATGTTCTATGTTTCAACCGAACATTCCTTTCGTTGGGACCCAGGTTTCCTATTTCGTACACTTTTCACTTACAACAGTTTGTAAATCTTGTGGGTATTTCCCGCATTACTTTCTAATTCGTCAACCCTTGCTGTTTTCTGGGAATGATGAAGGTCAAAGTGCAGGAATTTTCCATGTACTACTATTTCTGCATTTCAGTTTTCTTTCTCGCTCCTCGCCTTGCATTCTACTTTGAGAGGTGACCCATGATATAAGTTCACCGCCTTCATCACAGAAGACTGTTGGCCAAATGCATATAGGGACCGACCCCCCCCTCCCCCGGCAGTACGCGGCGATCACGTTTCGATGGAGGCCAAATGCAAGATTCTCATGTACTGTGCGATGTCTGTGCTCTAAAGAACCCCAGGTGGTCGAAATTACCTTTAGCCCTCCGCTACAATGTTCCTTACAACTCGAGTCACTTTGGGACGTTGAAGCCCTTAAGCCAACCAACCATGGTGGTATAGATTTTAATTTATTTTTCTGCAGGTAGCCAAGTGGCTGTTCTGAGGGAAGATGGTAATGAGTAATTACTCCTCGATTGAAGTATGGGCCAAACGAAAGTTGTTGAGAGCTCGATTTTACGCTTTCTTTGATCAGATTGTATTTCTTAATAGCGGCAATGGAAATAGGCATGGGAAGGGTCCCTGGCAGTCATTTGACTAAAGGGCCCTTGTCTGTGCACTTTACATGCTCAATTCATACTGCAACCATTCAGTCTTGATTTCTAAAAAAAGTGACTAGCACGAACTTATACCTTGCCTGCATAATTCGGGCTAGCAGAAGTGATGCGCATGCTGCTGAGGGGAAAGGAGGGTGTGGTTAGGGGGAGTTGATGGTAGGACGTTGGCACTAAGGGTAAAGTTTGCTATAGTCACATTGCCAGGCTATGCAGTCGCGGTCAACGGCTCAGACGACAGAATCAACTTGAACAAAACCAGGATTCTCGGCACCGAAGCAAATTGTAAAAAAAGGCTCTTGATTGAATCATGGCAGATTCAAAGAACCCCGAACAACATCAACCGCACAAAGGGTAACCTCGCTCCAGTATACGCGCAGGGACTTTTCTCTGTAGCTTCAAGAAGAAAAGTTGTCATTGAGCCTCATTGCACAGCCCGGCAATGTGACTAATAGCCTTAACAATTAGGGCAAACGTCCCCCCCTAGCCTCCTCCCCCAGCACCTTTCGCACCACCGCTTTCTTTCTTTCCGCCTTCTGCTCCACTCCATGCATACTTAAAAGACGCTAGTCACCCCCCAGTCATCCCTAAAGGAGCAGAAGTGGCTTTGAAACGTTTGGTTTTAAATTAAGTTTTTGGTTGAATATGTGTCAGCTTATTATAAGTTGTCAGTCCAAACCAGACAGACAATTCTGTCGAAATGTTTAGTTTTCAGCATCATTTTAACAGTTTGCACTTTGGCACTCATGTCTCATGCCATCGCATATTGCATTAGCAGCTTGCGACAGTGATAGGAGTCTACCCCACAAGACACTGTGGACGACAATGCTGCCCTTGATTGTGCCGGCTCCAGCTCTTGGAATCTGGATTCAAGTCAGCTGACAGGTGAATGGAATAGTTAATGTATGCCTTAGAACACCATGGGAGTATCGACTGTTTTTGGGCTTCTGTGCTGACTTGCAGCCTTTCTTGAAACACTGATTCTATGCATAGAAAACATCATTACTCAGAGTCTCGAGAACCTTTTACTATACAAATATCATTTGAATATGATCTCTATTCATGTTCCAAGAGTTTGCCAATATCATGCGGGGCTAGTGTTGAATGAGAAAACATTCTGGCTTTGAACATAATGATAAAAAAGATAAAACTTATTTCCAAAGGCTTTGCACTGTGTGCCCGAGTGGGCAAGGCTGAAACTAGAATAAAACCATAAAAGCAAACGATGTGTACACTAATTAGAAAAATAATTAAAACCCCTCTAGATTTTCGAAGTCGTGAAAGCACGCTCAAGTGTGCAAGAATTAGAAAGGAAACCTTGTTAGTCACTGCCTGTTCATAGCTGGGTTACATGAGAATGAAGAAATAATTGTGAATTGAGATATTACGGTAAAAAAATACTGACTACATTGACTACAATAGTGTGTGTGCCAAGGACTTTGTTGCCAGTTTTTCTTGGATGGCCTTTGAAAATTGCACAGCATTGTAAGGAAGCTATTGCAAGCTTCTGGGGAGGTAGTGTGCAAAAGGTACATGGCAGATGCATCTGCGGCCTGAAGAAGGAGATAGAGCCCTGAAAATTCATTTCGTGACAAACCACTTTATTTGATGTTTTAGAAAAATACTGCAGGTGTAATCTGGCAGCTGGCCCTTCAGTAATGTTATGATATTGTGGCCGTCGAATGTGTTCTTGGTAGGCTTCAAGGTGCCACGTGCGCAGCATTATACATGCTGCTTCTCAACGCGCTACAGTGTCTCACATCTCACCACCACCGAGATGAACATGCTGCAGATGGCATACCCATTCTCAGTACTGACACTCGGATGGGAGCCTCGCTCTCTCTCTTCACTGCATGCACATGGAGTTGGAGGTGAGTGCAGTGAATGGGATAATGTTGTTTCATTTTTTTTGTAGGGATATTTGTGATTATCAGTCATTATTATAGTGGACACTAGTTAATGTAAACTTGTTTAATTTAAACTGCTGGTTTATTCAAACTGATGCTTTATACCTGTCAACATTAAATGCATAGCAGTTCTTGATTATTTAGAACTCTGCAGAACTGGTAAGATGTGTTTCGTTATCAAGAGTTAACTGCGTAATCTTTTTTTATGGCTTGCAGCATTACTTAAACGCACCTAGCAATGCATGATTGTCTGCCCAGTGGGCCTGCGGATGGCATGTCTTCATGAATGCTACAGATGACCTGAAAATAATGTTGGTTTGCTGATGACATTCTTGTGTAGTCCGGAATAAGCGAATGAAGTGAATCCACTTCTCATGGCATCTTCTGATACCACCATCACATGGAACATATTGCTCTCTATGAGAATCAGGCAGTGCCACATGGCAACTACCAGTGTCTACTGACGTACACTCAATGAGAATACACCAAGATAATGGCCATTGAAGGCAGCCTTGCACTCGCTATGCTTAAAAAAATGTACAGAAAAACTCTTTGATGTGGAATCAAAGGAGCGGAAAATGGTTCTAATCAGTATGCACTAGAATGTGTTTTCGTTATGTCCTACCACATGGGTAGAACCCAAAGTAGCCACACCTGGGATCGTTATTGCCAACTGGGCACTGTTACAGTGAAATGCATGGGACCACAATATTACTTCGACAGTAGTATTAGGTGATGAAGACGACGACGTGCAATGCACAGCGCAAGAGTCACTGCAAGGCTGCATAAGAGTGCATAAGAGCGTTATGCAGTAATGGCATAGCGCTCTTATGCACAGGCCAGCGAAGCTGACCTGTTCGCGCCACCAGGGGTTCGAAACCCAGTTGTGGCAATACTATCTTATTTATTTATTCAAGGTCAGGCTTCAGTGATCAAACGGCTTTTGCAAGTTTGGTTGCGAAGTAGAGCTTTCACTCTAAAAATTGCAAGTAATTGCCGGTTTTTCATTCGTGGATATTTTGCCTGTTGAGACAGGCTGGCATTTTTCGGCAGCGAATCAGAATGATGAAGGAATGATTATGTCGCAGTTCTTTTCATGTCTCGCATGAACTATAAAGACCTTTGGCATCACAGCTGTCATTTGTTTGTTGAAACTGAATCATCATGAGAGAGAAATTTGATTTTAAATTATTTAGCAGTTGTGCGTGAATACTTCGTGGTAATCCATGTATGCTAATGCCTCATGCATGATTACAAAGAATAAAACACGTGGACGGCTATACCATTTAATATCATGGAGCATGTTCAGCGAAGTAGTTTGAGTGATCAACAAGCCTTTATTGTGAGCTTGTTGATTTGTACTTCAAAGGTTTAGAAAAAAATGGTTTAGTAATGAGTGAAGAAGAAAAACTGGAAAAGCGCATTGCATTACAATAAATTTAATTGATGGAAAGCTGAAAAATGGTCACTGCTGTTGATATGAAAACTGCAGCCGCGACTATTCTCTGCAGATGTCAGATGCTTCATTGTGCACAGTGCCAGGAACTTCCAAGCAAAATTCTTCAATATGGTCAGGAACTGTGCTGCTTCTTTCACTTTGAAAATGCGGCACTTCTGGCTGCTGCTGATGTACGGTGCCACTGTCCAAGGCACAGGGAGCACCAGTTGAATAGTATCATTTTCTGTTAATGGGCTGGTAGCAGCTATACCCACATCTGGCAATGTAGTCTGTGAAATACACACTTTAAAGAAGCCAGTTCTCAACAGGGTGCTCATCACCAGCAACTAGCACATAGTGCTTTGACTGCATCACAGCTGTGTTACAGACTAAGCCCGCAGCAACAAAAACAATTCGCAATTGCATGTGCTGCGATAATGTCCCATTTGTAGGCCAGGATGGACACTACATTGAGGAATGACCCTTCAGAAGTTCTGCCATATTCGTTGCACTAGCATCTTTTCCATGATTTGCTTTTTATGTTTTATCTTGTTTAATGTTAGTGCAGTTTAGCGACAGCGCAGTGAGCTATGGAAAGAAAAATGGTGTAACATTAAGAGACCGGAAGCGGGAAGAGTGGGTCAGAGAACTAACCTGAATTAGTGACATCCTACACTCCGTTTCATACATCAGGTGCAACTTTGTGGAAGGTACGGATGTAGTCTGCATGGAAAAAGAAAGGAAGGCGTGTTTCTCCGCTCTTTTTCTGTGGCCGAGTGGTCTCAGTCACGAGAAAGTGACAGCGTGTCGTCAGCAATAAGAGTGCATTTAAGCTCATGACAAATGTGTAATGAAGTAAGGCTGCAGGCAAAGCATTCACTATGTTTCGCTCACCACAAGGAACGCACTACTTTTTGGTTGCGAATACAGGCAGCGCAAACAAGAACGCTAGCTTTGACAGCATTGCACCTGATATATGAAACTGCCTATAGTTTTATCAAGAGGAAGAAATGGGTTTGTGCAGGGCATGTAATATGAAGGAAAGATAACCGCTGGTCCTTAAGGATAACTGAGTGCACTCGTAGAGAAGGCGAACACAGCAGGGGGCGGCAGAAAGTGAGGTGGGCAGTTGAGATTAAGAAGTTTGCGGGGATACGTTGGGCACAGCTGCCAAAGGACAGGGTTGATTGGAGAGACATGGGGGAGGCCTTTGCCGTGCAGTGGGCGCAGTCATATTCATGATGACGATAACAATGCAGAATTGCACACACAGGGAACCATGCATGATAAACATATGAACCCGCTTGTTTCGGCACCTTAACAGCATGATGCCATCGCAGTATTTGTTATGATGCTGAGACATCATCTGTCATACTGTCAACCTAGTGTCAAATTCTGTTGTTTCAGTTGTGTTGAACTCAGTTTTATTGCTGTTTGTGTACACTTTCCCAGGGATACCTTCAGTGCAGGAATTCATGTGATAGTGTTATTTATTTTTTTAATTAGAGATTTTGATTCGCTGCCACGGTGGCTCAGTGGTTTTGGTGCTCTGCTGCTTACCCGAAGAACGCGGGTTCGATCCCAGCCGCTGCAGTAGAATTTTTATGTAGGTGAAAGGCTAGAGGTCCGTGTGCTGTGCAATATCAGTGCACACTAAAGAACTCCATGCAGTCCAATTATGCAGAGCCCTCCTCTACAGCTTCTCTCATAGCTTGAGTTGCTTTGCGACGTCAAACCCCACAAACAAACAAGCCAACCAGAAATTTTCAGCTGCTGGCAAAATGTGAGGCAAGATGATTTCTCTGCTGTTAATGAACAGTGGTTTTTGTGGGTTTAACGTCCCAAAGCAACTCAGGCCATGAGGGACGCCGTAGTGAAAGGCTCCGGAGATTTCCGCTACCTGGGGTTCTTTAACGTGCACTGAGTCACTGACATCGCACAGTACACGGGCCTCTAGAATATCGCCTCCATCGAAATTTTACTTGCGGCTGGGATCGAACCCGCGTTTTCCGGGTCAACAGCACAGTGCCATAACCGCTGAGCCACCGCTGTGGTCCTTGTGAGTAAACAGAAGTGTTTAATAATTGTCAACATTTCAGGTGTAGGCATGAAGGTAATTCGCCTCAGCAGCAAAGTGAGTAGACCAATTTATATTTTAATGAATTTTACACGTAAAATGAGAGTAAGAAAAGCTCACTGAAAGCATTTATTATTTGCTCTGCATTCGGTGCCTCAGCGGCGTTTGTCGTCTGGTGTAGTCTTCATGGAGTCCCTTATCAATTATATCTTTTGATAGAAACTCATCTTTGGCATCATTGAGCACATTTGACATCCCAAATTTGTAGTAAGCACAACTGATAGACTCCTTGGGAATGCTTACCCAAGTGTCTTCTGTTCAGCGACAGCAATTATGCAGGCTTTTCCTACCTCATCCAGTCCATGTAGCAGCGCTTCATGCGGCACCTATACTTTCAGCGGCTGCAATTACCCTCCATGTGAAAGGAGCCTAGTACTGCTTTCGCAATCCCGACACTGTGCGAGATGCAGTAGTCTTATCTTGATAAAATGGGCATCGCGAGGTCAGCTTGATGGAATGGAATCTATCTCATCCATACCATGTAGTAGTGCATGACGGGGTACCTTTGCTTGTGGCAGCTGATATTTTTTCTTTTAAAAGCTGTCATGGACTGCTTTCGTGATCCAGACATTATAAGAGATGCGACCGCCTTGCTCGCGATAACATTTTTAAAAGTCTTTAAAATCAAAGCGTCTAAACTTGGCAGAAACTAGGCACCGATAGTACTGCTAGATAAGAGCTCCTTTCATTGGAAGCCTTGTGATGTTGGCATTGAATATTATGAAACAGGAACTACAAATTTGAGCTGAAAATTGCTTGGATCTGCATTTGATATGAGCTGCAAGTTTGATAGGGAACATTCTGGAAAGAAGCCTCGTTTGGTATGCGGGTGTTTACTGTAGTAACCGACCTCACTTGGTCAATGTGCTTGATTCCGGTAATTTTAATAATAAGGCATTTAAATGCAACTTCATAATCTTTTGCAGCCGTCAGCTAAGTAGACATTTGCATGCCAAGAAAGCCTGCAAGGCATGTGTCTAGCTATTGGTCATACAGAATGATTTACACGTGGGAGCTAAGTAAATAGCTGTTCAAAAGAAAACAAAAGGATTTTATTGACAGTTTAGCTATGACAATGATAGCGCCAAAAAGAATGAGGTGAGAGGTAGTGGTCGCCACCCGAAAAATTTTCTGCGCCAATAGCCAAGCGCTTAGTTCAGACCCTGATGAGCTGGATGTTTCATGACAGTGCAGCCCGTGTTGCATACCTTCAGTAGGGGCCCTCTGCAATATATTTTATTTCACTTCCACTATAATCTCATGACATATTTTGGCCCATTGTTGGTCCCTTTAAAAATTTAAACTTGAAGGCAACCGAACTCTTCCTTTAAATTTTGTGGAGTTTTAATTAAAAGCATTGCACTTGTCGATGGGAACAAAGATTCTGCTTGAGAAAACCAGAAGTTTTTACCAAGAAAGGTTGAATAAGACCAGTTAAAATTATGAGTCATCTATATGTGCACTTTTGTTGTATTTGCTCAGACCATCTATACTTTCAGTTGATTCATGTCCTCTCATTTAGGCAAGTGTTTTTTTTTCAGGCATTAATCTTCGCATGGTGAAGCTGCTGCTGGAGATTCGTAGTGACATTAAAGAGTTAAAGGGAAACTATTCTCTCACTCTAGACATGGAAACTGGAAGTGATAAAGTGATGGTAGCGACGTCACTGGAAAAACTGGCAGACATTGAAGAGGTTTTCGGAGATAAAGGCCAGAGGGCTCTTCTGGTAAGAAAACATTGGCAGTCTTTGTCTTCTCAAGTGATGCTAGAAATATATGGGGGCAAGTCCTGAAGTAGTTTCTGTAAAAGCTGGTTAGTTTATAGGTAACACGAATTTTTGGATAATTTTAACTGTACTACTTGGTGCGGCATAGCTCCGTAGCAGCATATATGTAATAATAAGCTTCTTAATTCTTGTAATAAAAAAACTGCAGCGCAACCAAGACGAACGCAAGAAAGAGGCACACAGGACAAGCGCTAAATTTCATCTAACTTTATTCACTGGCAGCGCAGCAAATATAAGGAAAAAAGCAGATCACGTGCAGATGCCCGGTCACACACGCCCCTATCAACAGAACCGTTCAAGAAATGCCATCTCTGATTTGTATAGATTAACAGATGTATCGCTAACACAATATACGCCTCTCTACCTTATATGAAATGCCTCCAGTAGTTCCCTTGCCCTAGTATCTTTGCTTTTGGCCAAAATCTTTATCTCATGAAATCGTGGTTGACACTTTTTGCTGAACTGGCATCTAGCCTGCGGCAAATGTTCTGCCACTCGAGGGCAGTCAAAACACTCAGAGCAGAGCTGAGGAAGATGCGCACCACTTAGGTCTTTCAGTGAGCGCGCGTGCTCACCAGCCCTTTCATTTATGCACCGCCCTGTTTGGCCCACATAGACCTTCCCGCATGAAAGCGGTATCTGATATACCACCCCGATGCAGCAATCCGCGAACTTCTTCGCATGTCTGACGCGGCAACCACCCTTGTCTTTGCTCGCAATTCGCGCGCGGAGCTGTGCCATCTTGCGTGGGGCCGAGAAGGCAACCAGCACGCCATGTTTGTTAGCCACTCTTTTCATGTGGTGGGCTACCTTGTGCACATACGGCACAACCTCTGGTTTCACAGCTGTTTCCCTGCTTACACATGGCTGCTGCAACTTGATGGTTGTTTTCATCACGAACAGTAAAATGAATGCGCTTACAATGTTTTTTACCTCGAAAACGCATAAACCGACAGTGCCTTTCAGATCTGTGGTTAGCGAGACGGACACTTAGCAGATTAATCTAAGCAGATACCTGCAAAAGCACCAAGTCATCTATCTGTATCTGATCCTTTTCATACTAAGAGTTCAAAAGATGTTATTAGTTTTCTAGAAGGAAATGCTTCCAGTGGTTACGTGTTTTCTGTCGATGTTGAAGATTTATTTTATTCTGTGCCCCACAGTGAGTTGTTTGTGGCTGTAAGAGTTGCTATAGAAGAGAGCGGTGCCGTTCAATTTCAGAACTCCTCAGGGATTTCAACAGATAATTTTATGAGGATACTTGAATTTTACCTTGGTGTGACGTTTGTCGCTTACGGCAACAAATTTTATCGCCAAAGACAAGGGATCTGCATTGGATCCGGCGTAGCGCCTGTAATTACTAACATTTTTCTAACATCTATTGACCGCGCCCTTGAACTAAGTTTAACGGGGAAGGGGGTTCTGAAAGTTTTTAGGTATGTTGACGACTTCCAGGTAGTTTTTAAAAAACAGAATGAGTTGTGTGCAAGATGTTGTGAGCACTGTGTTAAATACCTTTAAAGCTATGAGAGGGGGACAGAGGTTCACGCATGAGCTGCCTGTGCGGGGTTCTTTACAGTGTTTAGACATAAACATCACTGTAGGTGTATGTCATGCATGTTTGCAATCCGCACCACGAGCACAGAAGCAGCTACTACCGTATGCTTCGGCTCAGTCGAAAACTGTGAAACGCGCCATTGCCAAGCTTTGCCTTGAATCGGCTCTCATGAAATCGTGCTGTCATACTATGCAAGGGAGCTGTGCCATGCAGGTTGACAGATTACTTTCGGCAGGGTACTCAGGCACTGTCATCGCAGCTGTTGCTGAAGCCCTCTTACAGAAGATAAAAACCATCAAGTTGCAGCATTCATGTGTCAGCAGGGGAACGGCTGTCAAACCGGAGGTTGTGCCGTATGTGCACAAGGTAGCCCACCACATGAAAAAAGTGGCTAACAAACATGGCGTGCCGGCTGCCTTCTCGGCCCCACGCAAGATGGCGCAGCTCTCTGCGCGAATTGCAAGAAAAGACAAGGGTGGTTGTCGCGTCACACACGCAAAGAAGTTCACGAATTGCTGCATCGGGGTGGTATATTAGATACCGCTGTCATGCGGGAAGGTCTATGTGGGCCAAACGGCGGTGCATAAATGAAAGGGCAGGTGAGCACGCGCGTTCAATGAAAGACCTATGTGGTTCGCATCTTCCTCAGCACTGCTCTGAGTGTTTTGACTGCCCTCGAGCGGCAGAACATTTGCCGCAGGTTAGATGCCAGTTCTGCAAAAAGCGTCAACCACTGTTTCATGAGAAAAAGATTTTGGGCAAAAGCAAAGATACTACTGCAAGGGAACTACTGGAGGCATCTCATATAAGGAAGAGAGACGTATATTGTATTAGCGATACGTCTGTGAATCTATACAAATCTGAGATGGCATATCTTGAACAGTTCTGTTGATAGTGGTGTGTGTGACCTGGTATCTGCACGTGATCTGGTTTTTTCCTTATATTTGCTGCGCTGCCAGTGAATAAGATAAACGGGAAACGGGATGAAGTTTAGCGCTAGTCCTGTGTGCCTCTTTCTTGTGTTCGTCTTGGTTGCGCTACAGTTCTTTTGTTACAATATGCACCATCTAGCCCAACAAAAAGTTCTTCTAAACCTCTTAATTCGAACGCGAATAGATTCTGCCATTGTTAGTTTTAACTCTGCCCTGCCACACTCTAAGTAGCTTGGCGCCTGGCACATGGCCGGAGAAATGTCCCCGTGATATAGCGGCCTAGTCATTCATATCACAAGGCTACATTGCCTCTAAAATGCAGAGAGAAGGTAGAACCGTAAACCTGTTTGACAAAAACGATTGCCATGACCGGCACGGCAGCCATAGGAGCCAAAGGGCAGAGACAGAGGGGGCAGCGACCGTGGCAGCAGCTGCCTGCATTGCTCCGTGTAACATCTGAGACTTTCAACTCTTACAGGTTAATTCGACTTCCACTAATTCATGAACCCGAAAAATGTGAGCTGCCAGCATGATCCTAGATAACGGTCATTGCTTTGGGCGCCTGCCAATTTGGACGCTATGTGTCTCGCATCGGTTAGTTTGAACGAGCTCTTAAAGGCTAGCTCCATCCAGACATGTTTGTCACGGTAAGCAATCGTCAACGTAGCCCTCCCCAAACCTGAACTGCGCGCTGCAGAGTTGAGTATGCACCTGTGACATGCACACAACTGCACGCATGATGAAAAATGAATGGCCTCATCTCCGAGAATAGGCTGACCTCGTAGTTTTGGTTTTGCTGTTATGAGCTTCATGCTAGCCCGTGGCAACAGCAGTTATCAGACGTCCATCAGCGAGCTAACGAAGCTCAGCTGCATGCTGTTTCAAACGCTGATTTCCGGCACTGCGCGTTTTCCTCGCTTCTATCTGCATGGTTCTTTCATTGTTCCAAACTGTGCACTCGTCAAGAATCATTTCGTGCGTTGTGCGGTGAAGCCTGCTCGCACGAGACGCAGCCGCAACGCACCGCCACTACAGCATTGCACCGTGAAAGATTTTGGGGAAGCCGTTACAAGTTAGAAGTTTTGGTTGGCTTTTATGGGGGTTTAACGTCCCAAAGCGACTCAGGCAATGAGGGACGCCGTAGTGGTCTCCGGAAATTTCGACCACCTGGGGTTCTTTAACGTGCACTGACATCGCACAGTACACGGGCCTGTACAATTAATCCTCCATCGAAATTCAACCGCCGCGGCCGGCATCGAACCCACGTCTTTAGGACCAGCAGCCGAGCGCCGTAACCACTTAGAAGTTTGGATTTTACTCGTGACAGTGCGCACAAAATAAAGCATTCATGGAAATGCAAAAAAGGGTCATTCTTATGTTGTTCTCATCCCAAACGAGGGCAGCCATTCCTCAGTCTTCCACTGTATAAATTTACTCTGGTGCAAGTAGTCCTTGTCAGCCTTGTTGGGGGTCATATGATAATTTGAAATTTTTTACGGTCTCTTACGATCCCGTCATGTAAAGCCCTCACCGAAAGGCCCTTCAGGTATCTATAATAAAATAAAAAAGATTAATTGAGCTTTTTCTGTAATACACATTTTGTTGAAAGCTACATTAGAAGCTTTGAGATTAACTTTCTTTTTGAAGTTAAGTAAAGCAGACTTGTTGTGCAGATTACATCTTTATAGCTTAAGCCGAAATGCGGTTTAGGAGAAACTTGGTGCTGGTTTTCCAGAGCTCTGTCAAGTGCTTCATTAAGTGCAAAAATTTGGAAGCTTCCAAACCGAATTATTCCAGAATTGGAAGGGCCTCTATGGCCTTTTTCTCAGTGTGGCGCGATACTGGTGGCAGCTTTGCATGTGAGGAGAGCGCACTGCACAAGCTCTGAAGAGTGGCATGTGGTGCATGCATAGATATGGAACAGTAGAACAACTGGAACATGCAGATGGAAGCGAGGGTAACGTGGAGGTGCGGATTGTTAAGTGCCTTAAAATAAGTAAACGAGTGAGTTGCCATTGAGTGTCGAAACAATGCGAAGCGCAGCAGTGTGTAGCTGTGCTTTGCTGATTTACTAATGTGTGAATCACAGCTGTTGTTGCAGCAGGTTAACGTGTATTACAGGCACCGCAGCGTACAAAAGACGAGGGCAGAGTAGACACTGTCAGACAAGGACGAGCGTTGAACTTCTAACAATTGTTTATTGCGAACACTTCACAATTATATGCAAGCAAATCGAGCCGTGGTCATCGTATACAAGTGCGCAAATATGTGAGTTCTTTTTCGGGCAATAATAAAAGCTCACTAATTCGAACTCGGTTAATTCGAACCTATGGTTAATTCGAACTGACGCACGGGTCCCGGCACAGTCCTGTGTATTTCAATGGGGGAAAACTCCCGATAATTCGAACAAGTCGGCATCCGCTACCGTTAATTTTAACTTAGAGACATTGGCTGACACCGTTCCTCGTAGATAGAAGTTGACCCATAGCGAGTAAAACACACTCCAAATTTACCAGAGATGTAAAATAACGGAAAAGGGAAAAAAAAGCCGAGTGCAAAAGGCTCACAGGGCCCGTGTTCCGGTGCATGCCGTAGCAGGTTTTCGCTGCCGAAGCACTTGTCCGCGCCGCTGATGCTTCAGCGCAAGCCGTTCCAGGCTTTCGTTGTGCCGCGGTCGCTGGGTCACGATAACGTGGTGTAAAGAATGCAGTATGCGGTTCGGGCGATGACGGCTTTTGTTGGTGCCGCAAGCGCTAGCCACGTGGTCAGCAGCATGGAGAGGTTAGAGCCCTTCAGTGGCACTGTTATAATTGAGGCTGCATGCTCCCAGCAGACCTCATTGGGTTCACGTGCGGTGAGAAGAGCCGACAGTGATGAGTCTGACGGCGGCAACGAGACTATGCCACCGCCAGGTGCACGTGAAGTAGCGTCGGCGCTTGATGCTGCTGCACGCCACTTCTCAGTCAGTGCGAACTCTGACGTTGTGCAGGAGCTTTGGGCAAGCTTCAGAGGATGCTGATGGAGTCTCGGCAAAACAAATGCAAGAAAATGCACTGCGCTGATTTCTTTTAATTTTGACAACCCTTCCTTAAAAATAAACATGTTTTGGAGCATAAATAGTGTCATATATTCCTGCACTAATGCTCGCCACTCACGCGAATGCATTCCAGTACTTGTTTCTGGCGCATAACTGGCCGATCAATTTATTTCTTTACCACTGGGACCGGATGCATTTATTTCTCAGTATATGCCCGCCACAAACGTGTAGTAGCGCCCAGCTTGCGACAACAAGTCTAGATGTGACTACTTTGGGTTCTGTCCGCGCAACAGGGTGCTATAACCGCTCATTCTAGCGCCATTCGATAATTCGAACTTCGCTTAATTCGAACAATTTTCTGGTCACCTTAGAGCTCGAATTAACGAACTTCTACTGTATTCAGTTATTTGTATCGTGAGCATAAAATTGTAATCTGAATTAATATTTGCGTTAGTATTGCATTTATTTCAATTGTGCCTATTAAGTTCTGGCAACGTATTGATTCCTTTTAATATTATTTTGATGCATAGTGTTTTGTTCATGTGTACTTTAATTTGAGCCCTCTACATATGGTGAGTCCACTTCAGATTAAGTTGGGACTTCGAAATTGCCTCATGTTGCGTTTGGATTTGTAGACCTGAAAGCTTCATTTTGTACAAATGTAGTTGAATTAGGATTTGCTGTAAATAATAGCTAGCCTACTACAAGAAATTAGCACAAATATTAGCCTTGCTGTGCATAGTGGCAGCTGACAGTTATGTGCTTACATCAATCATGTAGCTTCAGACTACAATCTTCAAGGTGGCCTTAAAATAATGACTTCACTTTTTTCCTCTTATCTTATTGTTTGGCAAGCATATGCCATTGAGTCATGCATAAAAGGAAGTTAATATGATGATGCAAAGATGGGCGTATAGAAGACAACAGAGAATTATGTTATCTTTAGGCTGAGTCACGCCACTGTGATCATAGGTCTGTTTGAGTCCTTTGTATGGCCCTGTTCTACATGATTCTGATTTTTTGTTGACTTTCACATGGTTCCACATAGAGGGCGTTTTAATGAAGATTCATTGTATGGTTTTCTTGGCATATAGTTCGCTTCGTATAATCTGTATATTCTATTTCAGATCAAAAAGCTAACACTTATTGGGGGTAAGACAGCTGATGAGGCTAGGAAGCTTATTATGAAGACTAGTAAAGATTCTAATGGCCCTCAGGTACGCATTGGAGGGGCGGGGCGAAAAACAAGCTTTTAAGAACCTACGGCTGTACAGGGCAATTGTTGGTGAGTACATGCGAATCTTCTGAAGATTATAGACATTTTGTGGACACACCATCTAATTGCACAAAAAAGCTACATTCGATCCACCTGATGTGGTTTTCAGCACTTCCGTTACCGATTACTGAGTAGGAATCTGAATTGAAAAGATTATAGGTACCAAATTTTTGCTTGTGTGTTTTATTCTTTCGAACGATGTGTTAGACATTTGCGTAAATGTATGACTAAATAATTTATAATTGAATTTCTTCATGACCCTGTTTCGATTTCATCATTCGAACGATGACTGCCACGTGTAATTGGTGTTTAAGTTACATGAGGCATAAAAAATTGGTTATATAATTGCTGACAAGTCATTTTGTGTCATTCCAGGTCCTGGAAGAGGCTGGAATTAATATAGTGAATTAAAACTGCATATCAGCGGTTGTATTACAGTTTTTCTAGTTGGATCACGTGACCAAAGCATCAACTTGATGACTGTCGTCGTTCGGTCGATGAAACCAAAACAGCATGAGAGAAGATAATCAATTATAAATTAGTTAGCAGGGTTGTAGGCAAATACCACCCGGTAATCCATGTATTTTATAATCTTATGCATCGTTTGACAGAACAAAACACGCAATAAATTTAGGTGTCATTAGTCCTTTAATGACACATGAACCTTTCGGTTATCTTATCATGTATATTTATGCCTATTATGGTTACGGATATTAATAGCAAAAGAAATTTGCTGATATTCCAAGCATTGCACATTGTAGCATTGCATACTGCTATGAAGCACTTCCTGGAAGTTTCGACTCCAATTCTGTGCAAAGTGATTATTATCCACCATACAGAATATCAATTTGATATGTGTGCTTATTTGTTCACTTTTACAGCTGCCATGCAGCGCAGAATCCCAACAGCCACCATGGAAGGCATCAAAAACACAGTTACTGCGTTCCTGTGGCGGGCGAGAGACCGGGATGGCGGTCGGAAAGCTCGAATGAAGGGGGAGGACCCTTCAGCTCAGTAATTGGGGCTTTGTGAACAAGAATTCCCAAAAATGGACTCCGAATGTCTTGCAAAAAAAATAAATAAGAAGCATTCTTACTTGCATTGTAATGTCAGATATGTGCAATGTACTTCCAGTAGTAACATGTACACAAAAATTTCTGATGAAGTGAAGAAAGCCTCTCTGGGTTGTTGGCAAGGTGGGCCTTAAGTCTAATTGGGTCGGTTGGCACAAAGGCATACAGCTATGGGTTCTATATGGGTTACCCTTGTTGACTTCCCGCAAATGTCTCCTAAAAGCCCACTGGGTTGCTCTGGTAGACCCTGTGGGACAGCATAGGTGGACCATGCACTGGTGCCGAAGCAGGGCCCTAATAGGGTAGCCCAAGTGGGCCCGGAATGGGCTAGCCCAAGGGTGCCCGGAATGGGGGGGGGGGCGAAACAGGCCAGCCTAAGGGGATCCATCGCGGAGCTGCATGGTGCTATGCAGCAAGCCCACTGGGATGCCCTTGTGGGCCCCCCCCCCCCCCCCCCCCCGACGCGGAGTTGCAAATCCCGCACATATCCCACGTTGGGCACCTATGAACAGCCCGTGCCGGGCCCACAAGGGCCCGCAATTCAGAGCCCTATTTGTGCTACTGGGGGAAGCTGAAAGAAGGAAATTCTTGTTGTGCCGCATTAATGGGCGTGGCGGCTGCTTGTACAAGGCTGATGATTACCATTAAATAGCTAATTACAAAAATAACTTTTAATTTTCATCTCGCGGCTATACGCAAACAAGAACACTGCGCTGGGAGAACGTAACAAAAGTTAGCTAGCTTTTAGAAAATCCGAGTGTCATTTCTAGTACAAGGAGAAATAAAAAATTAGACATTCTTTCATTAATTCGTTGGCTGCTCTCACCATTTTGTACTTAACGGCACATATTGCGTGCTTACGCACTGCTCAAGACCGGCAATTCGTCATTGTGTGTTATTTTGGCTGACACGACTATGCCTTCAAAACAATGCTTTTTCTCGCGTATATACTGCGTGCTTTAAAATCGGGTTTAAAAATACTTAAAAAGTGGCTTGTCTACGCTTATCCACTCTCGTCGCCTTTACAATCTTAGCATGAGCCTGAATTTTCTAAGAAAAAAGTTAACATTTTGTTTTTTCGGAAACTCTAGTGTCATGCCATCTTCCTACACATGGACTGCGTAGCTAATCAAAAAAGTGCAAGAGAAGGTCACCTCATTTCAACATCGTTTAGGAGTAGCATTATGAAAATACTCATTCCATAAAGTTGGTAGGCTTTATATCATGCTCGAAAATAAGATTAGAGAGCGCGAATTTGTTTAGTTTTCAGACGAACCCCAGCTCCGCTGTAGGCAGTGCAAGAGAAATTTTCGTAAACTATCTTGCGCAAGTTCACCTAGCCAGTCCTACAACTAACCCGTCTGATGTGCATTCTTACGGCGTCATCACCTATACGTCTTTAAAGAAAATTAAGTAAGGAATGAGGTTAGGGTTTACTTGTAGACGCAAACCTGAGGAGCACTATACGAACGCGAAGAAAAACGAATTTTAACAATGAGTGGAACTTTTTATTGATCACCAGTTAAAAAAATGCATCACTACAAGAGCAATCCCCCTATAAATTTATGAAGTAGAAGATAGGCTCAAGATGCATTCTTGATGCCGTTTTAAAGGAGCGCATGAGAACTGCTTTGTACAGTCATGCCGGAATAAAACGCGAGTACGCGTATACCATACTTTTCCACTTTGCAGGCAGATAACAACTTACAACTATTTTATGAATATATACTTTGGTAGACCTTTTGCCCTTAAACATGAATCAGGCTTGTGCGCAAGTACACAGCTAAGATCATTTGTTTTGTTGGCACGTGCTGCTTGCTCTTCATGCCGGCCTGACTGTACACTTCTCTCAAAGTGAAGCTTCGAGAATAATTTCCTTAGCCTTTTCTTGCCCGCATGTAATTTCGACTATACCGGCACTTCCTATCACAGCTTGAATAAAATCTCCGTATACATAATCCCCTTTACGTAATATACGCACAAACAAAGCACTAAGGTCTTCTATGAGATGTGTCGGGTTGCAAGTTGACGATTGCACGGGCTCTCTGCAGCATACCAGCTGCTTCCTGTCATCCCACGAAATGCACGGGCCAGTGATAACTGCGCGTGAAACATGGCGAAGATAAAATTAACAAAATAAAGTGGTACCTGATGAAGTGAACCATTGACAAATCTCACTTAGTGAAGTAACTACACATTTATAATAACTATTTCACTGGCGCAGCCTCACATTGCGACTGCATCGTTAAATCTTCGTTATACACAACTCAAAAATGAGAATGTTGGCTGAATGAACAAGTTTAGAATTGCGCATGAAACTTCGGTTGTGATAAATGATTTTACTCACCGTTCAGATTCGAGCAATTATTGCGAGCCTTGGCCGCAGGTACATGTCGAGGCCGGTGTACGACATCCAATTTCGCCGCTGCTTCGTTTCATATCTCATCACAGCTGTCCCTTGCAGAATCCCTTCTTGGTCTCGAGGGCATTAGCTTCTGTGTGATGACTTCTACTTGACAGGAATGCTTCAATAACTTTAATCGTCATCTGTGAAGAGAGCGCTTAGCTCTGTTAAGAAGAAATATTATTGAAAAAGCTGTCGAAATGCAGACGTATAGAAACTTAGTATCAACAGCCATGGTGGTTGCTCCCCAGTAATCCTCCCTCGTCGTGGGCTGAGGACCCTATTGGTCGCACTTTTCAGCAGGTGGTGCAGACCAGTCTGAAAAAAAAGAGTAAAATATTAGCTTGTGCCTTATCATTTTTTATAAAAGGCTTTGATCGCATGCAGCAAATTCCATGCTGAGCAGAAAGTACTATATATACTACCATCGATTCCAAGCCATCGATTCCATCGATTCTGTTTATCACGATATTCCTTACAACAAAGTGGCTCGTAGGCATTCGTATCAATGTCATCTTTCCCGACCATTCAGAGCTTCGCTGCGTTACTTCAGATGGGAAACGCCGCGGTGGCTGAGTGGTTATGGCGCTCGGCTGCTGGCCCGAAAGACGCGGGTTCGATCCCGGCCGCGGCGGTCGAATTTCGATGGAGGCGAAATTCTAGAGGCCCGTGTGCTGTGCGATGTCGGTGCACGTAAAAGAACCCCAGGTGGTCGAAATTTCCGGAGCCCTTCACTACGGCGTCCCTCATAGCCTGAGTCGCTTTGGGACGTTAAATCCCCCATAAACGAAACGAAACGATTCCAAGCTGACGCTACCCAACGAACTGCAAAGAGCCGTTCCAGTTTTTCTTGACCTCTGCTCTGTTGCAGAAGCGATGTGTTCGCTTCACGCTCTTGTAGTCCGCTTTTACTATAGCTTATCAAGTGGCTGGCCGAGGACGGTACAAGCGAATTTTATCAACATATCGGTTCAGAATTATAAATTTTGTAGTATAGGAGACTTCATGACACCCAAGATGAACAAAAAGATGGCCGCAAATTGTTTAAATGATTGTCATAATGTCGCTATTTTGAAAATCATAGTAACTGTATTTACATCGAAGGAATATGCGCTCAGCACAGGCCCTGAAAAATATTCATCAATCAGAAAAAATTGTTAGCCTAGAGTTCGTGGTGACTACGTTTCGTTGTGTCAAAAAAGCTTTCGTCGCGAATTTCTGGAATGGCATTCGAGAGATAAGCTATTAGTCGCAGAAGTCGGTACCAAACAAAGCGCAGGCTTTTTGTAATCACGGCAGTTTTGTGGATCTGCAGTTAAATGTGCAAGTCCGAATTCACGGCTTTAACACGTCTCCTGTTCTTGAGCTGCTAAAAAAAACAGCTTTTCTGCACGTTCGCATGCTGTCATTACGAGAACACAGCATGACCGCCACTGTGATGCGTCTTTGCCGCTGCGACAGCTTACACCACCGCCCCCAGCAGCACTGGCTCTACGTACCAGACCGCAAACCTATTTGTGCTGCCTCCCAGCAATGCATATATTAATTACAGACGACTCCGACTTCACCCAGCAGCCTTAAATTCGTAAAGGTAACAGAACTGTATCATAAAATATAAGGTTAGGTGACATGCGTCCCACAGTGACATGCGATTTCAATACAATACTATCAGATCGATGAGTCGCGCACTGACATAAAACAAGCGAACTCCAGCCGCTATGTGCAGCACAAACAGGCACGTTTTTAGTGTGTCCTTAACGCGCCGGTTCTGTGTAATATGACAAGTTTGAATTCTTCGTAATGGTCGCTTCGACTGTGAATTGCGGTATGCCATATTTATCTCATTTTCGATGCTCTCCACGGAGAACGGTGGGAGCACGCGCTTTCTACCCCACGCGCCACCAGCCAGGAGGCTCAAGAAGCGCACTACTCCTCTCCCGAAAATGGCCACCGACGCGAACCGCAACGCGGCCGCGAAACTTTGGCGCCAGAAAGCAAACGCTAACGAGCGCAAGACACCGAGACAGGCGAAACCAAATGGCGGACGAGACGACTCACAGCAACGGCAGCGAGAGCAACTCTCCTTTCTTCTTTTCATCTCTCCCGGTCGACCACTCGACCCGAGTCAAATGGCGGCTAAAAACTTGACCTGACCCTAAGGCAAAGTTCGGAGGGAAATAAGAGGATCTCTTATACATTACTCTGAAAATGTCGTTGCTCGAAAAATATTTCGAAAACATATATTAAGTGAAGACATTTAAAATAATTTGCTTACCTAGATATTCAAAGAAGGACGATGAACACCCACAGTTCGCGGAGAGCGGCGCCATTGTTGCATGTGAACTCTGGGCAGTCGTACTCGGTGTTCTTGCACCTACGGCGCGGCACACCAAGCAGCTCAACCGATGTCAACGTACTCACAACATTGTTGCTTTTCCGCCAGTCTTCACCATCAGAAGCAAGCAAGCACGCCACACAGCACACACTTGAAACGCAGGCAGACACGACGCACAAAAGAGACTGCTATGGTCGGTGGCTCCAACGGCTCTGGCGGTCAAACCACGTTTTCCCGCCAAAATCACTCAAGCGAGCGCCACCTTTCAATGCCTCCGCATGAAAATAAAGAATAAATGAAAAGAACCCACAGCAGCAAATCAGAAGCGACCAACGGTCGCATCGCCTGCCCCCGTTGGGGATATGTATCAAGATATGTATATATATATATATATATATATATATATATATATATATATATATATATATATATATATATATATATATATATATATATATATATATATATTATAGAGAGATAAACGTATTTGGTTGCTAGAGGCAAAAATTCAAAGTTGAAAACGCTTCATTTAGCCATAGATTTATTTTGAGTCATGTTTCGGACAGAGCCTGTCCTTTCTCAGGCTCTGTCCTCAAAATAAATCTGTGGCTAAATGAAGCGTTTCCATCTTTATATATATATATATATATATATATATATATATATATATATATATATATATATATATATATATATATATATATATATATATATATATATATATATATATATTAAGGAAGCCAACAGTCACCGAAACCAAGGTGCATGGGGGAATGTTTCTATTTTTTTTTAATATCTAGTGCCAATCAATTACTTTTTTAAAAAGAAAATTACTTATCAAGCAGCAGAAAAAACAACCATGCCGCTGGTGGGATCCGAACCCACGACCTCCGAATATTGCGTCCGGTGCTCTTACCAACTGAGCTACGGCGACGGCTGCCCAGTCTGCTGCTTTCGTGGGTGTTTATGTTTTGCGTGTAAGCGAACCTTGAGAGTGTTCACCAGCGCCACAAAAAAAACTTATTGATTGGCACTAGATATTTAAAAAAAAATAGAAACATTCCCCTATGCACCTTGGTTTCGGTGGCTGTTGGCTTCCTTAATATGTTTGTCAAACGAGCCCCACACTTCATTTGCCTTGTCTGCATATATATATATATATATATATATATATATATATATATATATATATATATATATATATATATATATGCGTGATGAGGAGAAGGGAGATCGACCGCACGAGTTTTTTTTCTTAGCGTGAGTTCTCCGATCCTCACGCATGGAATCTTGCATCACGCGTAAAAGAAAGCGAGTGGGGGTTTCCTGAACGCGCGTCACGCTTGTATGGACGAAAACAACGCTTATTTTCAGTCACGTGGCGTTCAAAACGAAGTTCATGTCGCCTAGAAGCGCGTTTCAGCATTAAATCGGTCCGTGGCTGGACTCTGCGTGAAAATATTTAGAGTGTACGCAAAGCCCGTTTTACCTATGGCATGTCATGGGGTGGCTTACGCCCCGAAACTGCACGTTGGCTGTGGGCGACGCAGAACAGGAGGACTTCGGTTTAATTTCGACCACCTGAGGTTCCTTACCATGCGCTGACTGTGCATAGCATACCAGCAGTTTTGCATTTCGCCCTCGTGGAAAGAGGCCGGGACGGCTTGTATTCGATATCACGTCTTTGAACTCAGCAGCCGAACGCTAATTCACTGAACCTTAACTGCAGCTGCACCGCGTTCACAAAACAGCCGAAATAACAATAACAAATTTTACTTGATTGGTTAATACGCTTTCCTTTTTTCTAACCAATTCAACGTCTGAGCTACCTACGAAGAGCAATGCAGGGACAGCGCGTTGATAACAAGTAAGTCCCTCTTATAAAATCTCCTGGCTCAAAAAGTATCAGTCAGTTAAACCTCTGCAGCAAAGGGGACGTAAGCGAATAAATAGGTGAAACTTTTCTCTGTTGACTGATAATTTAGTCTGTGACTTTTTTCCATTGTTGAAAGAAGTACCTCCACGTCACTGCCTTTTCAATACCCAGGAATGGTAGCAGATTTTTAGCTTTCTCTGAGTAAATGATGACGGTCAAACAAAATAACAAAAGACACAACATGTGCTTTGGCCTAATGCTAGAGCTCACAATGTACGTCGAGTTGCCTTGCAAGTCTCTTTTCTAGAAATGGGCGACAGAAGAAACGGCGAAGAACATGCTAACGTAAGTGTACTGCACGGCGGAGAGCCTTATTACACGATTTCTCAGTGGGAGCCGAGGTGCTCTCACTGCGACTCTGCCTCGACGGCGAAGCATCTTGATGGCGTTGCGAAAGGTACTTCAATAATGCTCCCGGCTATCTTCAAGAAAAAAGACAGAGCGTAGTTAAAACGCTTCCACCTGGCGCTGCTGCCCTATCGGACGAACAGAAATTTAAAAACGCTGCAAGCTGTGCAGTGACAGAGGCTAATTGGGTGAACACTTCGTGCGTGTGTAGTCATGACAAAGGCGTTACGGCAAGTCGCTTTGCTTAAGGTACAATTTCCTTGGGGCAGAGGTGCGGCCGCCGATTTACGATCGTCTCTTTCGGCATCAGCTCGTCTTCAAAGCCATAGAAAGGTTTGGCAACTACTAACCCGAATTCAGGTTCATAGTGACCTTTTGCAAAAAATTCGGATGCCCCACTTTAACTACTACAAAGCATCAAGCCGTCACCTGCTTGGTGTGACTGAGCACGACACGTACGTTGCTGGTGCTTATACTGCGTAAGTAACCATTAAACTACACGGTGACTGTAACAGGACATATGTGCACAAGAACTTATTTTCAATTACGTAACTTCTTTTTGTGAAAACACTCTTTTCCCGTAGTTGCAAATAGCAATTTATCTCAATCAACCTTTCCTGTTATCCTTCCTGTCTTTATTTATTCCTACCTGTCACCTTCGCTGGCTCTTTCATTTAGGCCGTCTATAGATCCACTGTCCACTAGAGGCTTTACTTTCCGCAGGAGGGAAATATTTTTATTTTAGTTTTAGTTTGGTTACAACTTTATATTTTATAAAACTCACTACCATTACCAGATCCGCAGTTGCGTCGCCGTAAATCTGTGCGAAAGCGTCAGCGGCGAGAGTATCCTGACGTGCGAGCTCACGATTTCACGAGGACATAACGGCGCGGGCGAATTGAGCAACTGCCCACACCCTCCCCACGCCCTACGCACCCTGCGAGGCAGTAAACGTACGCCGATCTCGGCATGCGTGCATCCGAGTACCCTATAGATTTGTGTACCAGCCAAGCCGATGGCGCTAGACGCAAGGTGAAGGCGCACCACGATAGTGCCACTCTTGCGTTTTAGCATCATTTAAAAGCCAACCCTTTCAGCTATGCGTGGTTGCCTTGCGTGGTTGCCTTGGCATTGTTTCGAGTATTTTGCCTTCTGCCAGCCATGGCATAAGGACGTGAAAATTCCTGAGGGCTGAATGGCAACGACAAGTGAGGCTGTGCATGGACCACCTGAGGCTTCTTCTACAGTCTTCCAACCCGCTGAGTGTTTGGGAAATCCAGTGCCACGGATTAAGTCACCTCAATAGCATTACCACAGTGCTCTTTTGGCAGCAACACCTTCCGCTTTTTCGAGGGTGTTTTCCAAAGAAACTAGCAGGGACGTTCAACGAAGTTCACAACACGCAGATTTTATCTTTCCGGAGGATGCGCAACGAGTCCTACGTCTTGGCTCAAAGTTCGCTTTGAGTCAAAATTGAAACCCCCCGAGCTACTAGCAATAGTAAGGAGAGTTTCCCGGCGAGCTGAAGAACCTGAGGCCAGTAGATGTCTTTCCGATGGATTGAACGTAGTGCTGCGTCGGAGACGTAGACCAAAATACCTCCCGATTTGCAAGATTATCAGTGACATACGGGATAATTCTCTGGTTTTTTTATCGTGGAGAAAGAGGGGGCTTTTGCGGTACTCCCCGAGGATTTCTTTAAGCGAAAATTGGCTGATACAGTTTGCATGGTTTTTAATGAACGCGGAACTACCTGGCTTGCAAAAGCCAAAAATAAAGCAAAGCAAATATGCAAGAATCTCAATTTAGAGGCGTTGCAGTCCCCGATCGATAAGTGCCAAAAACTGAGCCTGAACATGAGCCCAAACCCATAAAGTAGACATGCCCTTACTCATGATCATTTCCGAGAACGGCGTGTGGCAAAAGTGTCTGCGAAAGATTTTACATAAGAGCCAGCTCTCCTAACTGTTGACGACCCGTAACAAGTGAAGAAATCAGATGCTGTAATTGAATTTTTGAAAAAAAACCAGGGCAAACAGTTGCGTGCATTCTAAATTGACGTAAAATATTGTAATAATCCGTCCATCGTGACAAACTGTTACAAAGCATTGATGAAGTAGTCGGCAATTACGGATCGGTTCCTTTTAATATGCGGCTGGCATTTCGGTACAAAACTTTTTGGATCTGATAATAACCTACCTTGAGTCAACTTACACAGAACTGAATGGGCGTGTTTTGTTTTTGTTTTGTTTTTTTTTCAAAAGAGAGGGATATGCTTAGGAGCGTGCATAGCTCTATTCCTCAGCTATTTTTTTCTTAGCTTGGACAATTGAAGAGCATCTCTTGAGCTCAAAGGCCGCAAAGGTCTCCCGGTTCATAGACGAATATCTGGTTTTAATTTAATGTGACTCGGCGAGATTTTATGGACAAGTTACTGCCATCTGTTGTTTTTTCTGAAGTTCTTGCGCGTCTGGAAGTGACCTATGAAGTGCCCGTTAATTACTGAATAAAATTCCTTGACTTGACTCTCTATTTTATTCTTGCACATGCGTGCTGATCCTTTGAACCGAGAACCAAAAATCCACTGCTTCCTTCCGCGCATTCAAAGCTTGTAAAACTGGGCATCGTCGCGTCTTATTTCAACAATGGCTTGCCGAAATCTGGCACCCACAGGACTGTCAACATTTTTTATTGTCGGGTTGAGAGGCTTGTTACTGCAAGATACTCTTAAAATTTTAGCAGCAGTAGCAGCGGAGGCTGTGTTAAAAAAAGTTTAAAGCAGGCACCACAGCAATATGCAGTAACCGAGAAAGAAATGTGACTGACACCTTATCTTCATTGCTTCATCAGACATCCGTCATCTTCAAACATAAAGATCAGATAGTAAGGGAACTAGTAGAGGCATATCATATTGACAAGGGGGGTGCAGCATGCATTAGCAAGCCCTCATTATCATTGGCTAACCACGAAATCACTTGCTTGGAGCATGCATTTGCAGCAAGGTAGATTTAATGTGTTCAGTGATGACGCAGTGTTTCTTAAATATTTTTTGTTCTGTGTAGTGTTTGGCGGGAATAGTATATGTACACACGTGCGTAATAAATCACCAGTTGAAAGTCAGCGCTCGTGTCGTCGTGTTTGTTCCGTCCTTGTGTTTTTTCCGCGCTGTTTTACCATGGATAACAGTAACCAACTTGCTCAGCTTTCCGTACCTTATCTTCATGCGATCTTCAATAATTTGAAAAGAATTGGAAAGAGAGCGGCAAGTGATATTGTCTTTTTAGCTCCTGTGAAATTTAGAAGCATGTGCGTGCGTGTAAATTGTTCAAAAAAAGCATGTCAAGATGGTCCCGTATGCAAAAAATCATGAAGAAAAATTTTGTGATGTGCGCAGAAACCTCCTTGACTCTGTCTCTTTGACTTGTGGTGGATCCTATCTTGGCCAAATTGATCGTTGTGTGAACGATAGGTTGAGGGAGCACAAAAACAACGTCAAGAATACCGCCCGCCCCATCGGAATTCACTGCCGCGATTGTTCCTGTCAGCCATTGTATGATAAACAGCCGAATTGTGGATAAAAACAAAGATCAGCTCACAAGAGATATCATCGACGTATCTGAAATTATAAAGTTAGGTCCGAGGCGTGCAAGCACCCTACCTGATGCTATCTCTTGGGAAGGACCAGATTTTATAAATCGGTTGTTTTTCCTCATTAAATAAAAAATATATGCATGCCGAGAAGGATTTCTGTTGCTGCTTTTGATTTTTTTTTGTCTTTTTCATTGTTGCTTGCGCCTTTATAGCTTTGGCTTCCTGAATAAACTATCTGTTGTTACTCAGCGCAGTGTCTCGTCCCTTCTCTTCTTTTTTCCTCGCACTGTTGCGCTGTTGCACTAAAAATCATGTCTGATCGATGTGTCCATCTGTTTATGTTTGCTCATGAAAAACGCTGCTAATATCAGCAGTAGCAGTAGATTATCCCGTGGCAACTCTAGGGAGGGTTATAAACGCTGCCAGTGATACTGCCCGCCCCTTTCCTCTTGTATTTTCTTTGGTATGGCTTTCATCATATGGGTATTCGGGTTGAATCGATCTCAAAAGTGTTCCGCTTTTCTTCCCCAGCCTTGAAGACAAGCTCGAATCCTTTCCGTGATTACGTTCGGAGGCATCATGCTTCCATTGGCCAGAAGATCAGTACTTCTGTGCTCTGGCGTCAAATCTGCGTCGTATTTCAGATCTGAAAAAATTTGCTCGCATAGTAACAGTTTTACCTCTCCAAACGATTTCACCATTAGGACGGTGTGCACATTGCTGTTCACGAATAGGAGTACCGGTTAGACGCACCGTTCGCTGCCTCATGCGGATGCCCGCATTGTGTAAAGCGTCAGCTCAACGCATGGTTCGAAGAGAATCACGGGCGGAATGCTCGACAATGCCTTCTAGGGTATACTAAACCAAGTAGACTCCTCTCATGTTCTTCGAAATAAGGTAACCTCTCCATAAAAGCGCTGTCTGACTGGTGCACATTCTCGGCAAGTACTCCCCCCCCCCCCCCCCCCCCCCTTTACAGCTTTGCACCCGCGCACTTCTTCATCTTCGCCATCCTTCATTTCGTTGTTAGCCGCGGAGACCGCTGTGTTTTTGTGTTCACACGATCCACGCATGTGATTGAGGGTGTCGGCAATAAAGGCGTCGCTGCAAAGCACAGCAGCTTATTAACAGAAGCCTCAATGATTCACTCAGAGAGCTGCATATACGATTCAAGGACTTCCGCTTTTTTTTTATCCCTTTTCTGTTGATGTGCGCTCTGCTTGTGACAGCTCATTCTTTCAAGCTGTTATGCTCCTAAATTTGGGAAATTCCTAGGAGCAAAGCGAGAACTGAAAGAATATCGCTGCCTCCATGCGCATGTTTTTTTTTTCCTGTTTAGTTGTTGGGCCTTTAGACGTTCGCTTCTCTTGTAGAGATGTAAAATTTATGAAGGCACTTTCCCTTGTTCTGCACGCCATTTTAGAACGGCACCACGCTGCTATGGCGCCGTTCTCAAGGGAAACCGGCACTGTGCACTTTTCCTGGCACCAACCTTATATAAATGCGGATCACCATGTATGTAGGCGTTTGCGCATTCCTGGGTCGTCTTTTTTCTTGGTGAAACATTCTTTGTTTCACGTTGAATGGAGTTTTCTTTTTTCTCGTGTCAGCTTCTTTTTTCTCCGTCTTCGTATTTCTCAAAATAAATTCGCTGTTTGGTCTCTCTATTCTTTTTTAAAATTGTCCCTTATTTTCTCCGGGTCCCCATTTTTGTGAGAACAAATGCAATAAAGTGGCTACGGCAGTTCTGTAGTATGAATTCCCAGCTACGCAGCTCAGGACCACTCTTTTAGACAGCTCCCTTCAGAAACAACACGCCCCTAGCGGCCCTGCTTGAAATGTAGGACAAAACAGAAAAGACGCAAGGGGAAGACCAAAGCAACCACGTACTCGTGGTTTAAGAGGGCGTCAACTGGAACAAATAATTTTAAGAGGTAAGAAGGCTGCAGCAATTATTTTGTTCGGGGCAAGAAGTAAGAATTTTCCTACGAATACCAAAAAACTTGTGCGATTTTCTAAACGTCAAACACTTTTCTTTTTCGTGAACAAGTGCGAGCGAAAGTGCACACTGCTACGCGCCTACTACTTAGAATTTGACGGACATTTAGGCTAAGGTTGGTCATGTAGCATGCCATCAAAATGTATTACCGATGCGAAAGACTAAGGAAAATTCGAAACGGTGCCTAGGTGATAGCATCAAACGCTATCTCTATCTACGCCAACCCAGCAAGCCGCAAGTTTCCTGGTAGCTATGCCCCGACTGCGCCCTCTGCGGTCAACGCGCCGAGGGAGCCAACACCCTATGGGCTTGCCCGACAGATCTCCCTGAACTAGATCTGAAAAACTAATTTTTAGCAGTGGAAAACGCGCTGCTAAGCTCGCACCTGGCTGTCTAACGCCGGACCCTGGAGCGAGCCAAGGAAGTCATCATGAATCAACGTCTTCTGATCACCTAGAGTAGATCTCAAGTTCTGTCTGTCTGTGCGTGTGCGTGCGCGTGTGCGTGCGTGCGTGCGCGTGCGTGTGTGTGTGTGTGTGTGTGCGTGCGTGTGTGCGTGTGCGCGTGTGCGTGCGTGTGCGTGTGCGCGTGCGTGCGTGCGTGTGTGCGTGCGTGCGTGCGTGCGTGCGTGTGTGTGTGCGTGCGTGCGTGCGTGCGTGCGCGCGCTCCTTCTCTTCGCTAAGCACCATTACACCAAAAAGATTATTTCTCCAGTTTGAAAGCCTCCACGGCTGCATGTCAGCGGGGTAGAGAATTTGATGAGAGTTTGCACTATTGTGCACACAAGGTGAGGAACTGACAGACTTTTTATTTTCTATGTTGTATTTATATCGATAACGTTTCTTTCGCGTAAGACTGGGACTTTTAAGTTTCTGCATCACAGCATCAAGGTCAAGAAAGGAGCTACAGCAGATTATTAGAGATTTAGAAGCAAGCATTCCTTGCCTGCTTTATCAACTTGCAGGAACACACAGAATAAAAGCATTCCCTGCTCCTAGGACTATCATGAATTGTGGCTGAAATTTGCAGTGCTGAAGAAGACTTCCTATCTTTCTGACAAAAGCTCCATAGCAAAGATTATTAGCTCATTTGAACAGTTTAACGGTAACATATATGGTCGGGGATGCAGAATCTCAAGTATCAGAATGTCTCAGCTGTGTTAAGGGTCTCGTGAGGCTTTTCAACAGACTAAACACGCTGACGCCAAGCGCACACAAACCTTTGCAGTCTTTTTGTATATGTCTAGGGAAGCTATCGGCATAAAATGTATTACAGACAGGCGCAGCACATTTAGCTAATTGATGGCGGTAGCCGTGAACTTTCACTTGGTACCAGTCAGGTCCCAGGTTGCGAGATGTACCATCGGCTTCATCGGCTTCTTTTTCTACAGGCTACCTAGGCAACTTGGTCGGCCTGATTTTTTTCTTGGCTTGAAGAGCCGCCGCCACCAGCCGCTTCTCTGCCGGCTGGACCGCTCGCTCGGCGTCCTTCGCTGCTTTTCCGTTCTGGCCACCGTTCTGAGTGTGAACGAATGCCTATCGCTGCTTTTTCCGATCACTTGAGTCAATCGTCTCCACCACTGTACGGCCGCGGCGGCATCTCTTTTGCTGTAAAGTATTTAGAAGCAGAGAGCGAAAGGTTTAAACATAACAAATATATCTACTTATCGCCAGCAAATCTTATATACAACAAATAAAAGACCCGAAAGCCTAGCATTTTAAGCTGTAGGCGAACGCGGCCCCTTTATTTGCACCGGCATTGATTCAAATCTTCTGTGCAGGCGCTTAACGGGAAGTGAACGAAAAAACAGCCAAAAAAACATCCACATAAGAAAGCCGCGCAGCACCGGGCTTTGTGTGCACACTACAGAATACCACGCAACAGCTTGGTGTTGTGTGCCTCTTTATTGTACGTTTGCGCCGTAATCTTTCTTAAATCATAAATCATCACCTAGCCCAAGCCAATTCAATCTTGCCGTGCAGAAAAGCTTTATTTTCAGCTATTTACTGTTCTAACAGAAAATTTCGGGATGTTTCGGGTGTTGCAGTTCTGGCGCCAGTTCTCCGGCAGCTGTTCCCCTTGAGTTTGCCTCGACTGAAGAGGCATATCGTGCTTGAAACTTTACTACAGGCTCGTGTTTTACTCTCTTGTTTTTGCTTCGAATGTACTTACCAATAATTTACCTCGCGGTACTCATAAGACTCAGCTGTGCTCTGTGGACCACCAGAAGTAACAGAAGCAAAACCAGCGCCTTTAAAGAACGGCCACATGCTCACCAGAATGAAAGAGATGGCAACACCAACAACACCTAAATATACACGAAGTATTTCTGTCATTCGTATTTTTATGAGCAGGACGTCTGGGTTAAAGTAAGCCAAGTGTTCAAGGCAGCTTGAGCAGCTTGTGCGTGGAAAATTAAAAACAAATCACTTTTTGTGTGGTCAACTGGATTAAGCTGGGGTATCTCTAAAGGCCATGTAAAACTGCGGAAACACAACAGTCGCATCACCAAACACGTTCTCCCTCGAGCTGTCAACAAGTCGCCTAACCAACTCGTTCCACAACTTCGTGTCACACTGCGCGAACGGTAGAAAAGCAAGACAGATTGCGGCGGTGTTGCCTCAGTATGACAGCTTTCGGGAAACAGACTTAGAAACAGTGTTCGTGACACGGTTTGGCCTGTTTGCCGGTTGGGCAAATTTCCTGGCTTCAGCACACCACCCAAAGCATGCATCTTGGGGTGACTGACCGTTTTCTTGCCTTTCATGATTGCAAACACCGTTTGCAAAACGTTTCCTTTCTTCGCATTGTTGGCTGCCGCGGTGCGGCATCTTGCAGGCGTGAGAATGCCAGCGGGCAGGCTCCTGTCGTCGATACCTCTAGCTGGCTTGCGGCTACCGTGCCTCCCTGTCCCCAACCCATTCTTGTCTGCAAACTCTCCTGACGAGAGCGACTTTCCCCAAAAAATCCTTTCTTTGGCGTGGCTCCTCTCTGCCTGTAGCGACGGTCAAGTTTTCTTCGTTTTCAACAGGCGCCGGTCGGGCTACTCGCGGGGCTGAGAGCGAAAGCCACCATTGACTCTTCGCGGGTGCAGGCAGACAAGTCTTCGAGGTGCTCACGCAAACGTGCTGCTGTCGTTTTCGCCCAAAAAAAGGGACCTATCGCGATGGTCGACGCGTGCCAATCCTTTTGGGACGTAACGGAGGAGGTACCATTAGCGTGAGCAAGAGAATAGACAATTACAAGAGACTGCTACCGAGTTAGGATTGGATTTCAGAGGTGAGCACGAGTTATTTGTCCAGGAATCTTGAAAAGCGAGATTAACTAATCAGTAGTGTTGCGTTTTTTCTCTGAAATAATTTGATGGGGCATATTTCGCAGCCGCATTTCAGTTTGTGCCACACTCATTTCTGAACTGAGCAGGCGTATTGTGTTCCTCAGGCAAGAGCCTCTTACAAAAGTTTGTATTTTTAACCACGCTGACAATGAAGTAAGAAGCTATTACAATAAAACATCGATGCCAAAGTAAAAGACAAAACGCTTGAAGGCTGGGCACGCGAACATTGTGAAAAAGTGTAAAAAGCGGGACGGTAAGGCTAAAATAGAAACCCCTGCTGTTATTCTTAGAGCCCATTCTGTAATCTACAGGCACGCAAAGGTTTTTTATTGTGAAGGTGCTCTATACAAGAAAACAGTACATAAAGTGCAATTGCACGAGACCGTTAAATAATATGGCATTTACATGTTTAACGAAGAATCATCAGTGTTTACAAAGTATTCCAACAGGTTTTATACAATTGAGTACAATCTATTCAAAATACTCGATAGCAAGATAAGCTCTCAGTAAAGATTGTTCTTGGTATTTTTAAAGTTTCGCTACGTGAAATACTTTTCCAGATATGTTTTTTCTTTAGGTTTAGGAAACTGGCATACTTTGGGTACGGGAGGGCATGCATTTAGTTTCCTTTAGCTTATTTCAAGCTCAATAGTAAATTAGTCCATTACTGACGTTTGCATAACATGCGATTGCCAGTTGTTTCTATTTCATTGGGTGTTTTAAAAGTAAAGGACATAGTAGTATCAGCAGCATATGCGCAACAACTCTACAAGCAGATACATACTGTTGAATATCCCGCACAAACAAAAGTAACACGAAGACACTTAATGCACTGCCCTGCTGCATTCCTCTATTTGAAATTTTTTTGAAGCATGTTGAACCAATCATCATGCCAAACTAATTGCGGATCGCTTGTCTAATCCAGATGAAAAGCAAATCTGTCTATCTAATTGTGAGGGAAATTGGCAAACTGTACTCTTAAACCCTCCCAATAAATTAATTTCGGTCAATTTGACAATTTTACAATGTGAAATGATGCCACAAGTGGGGCAGTCACTTTGATCACATTAATTCTTGAAATGTCTTTTAGATCCTCAATATAACGTATAGCAAAAAAACTTATAGTCCTGTATTAGATTTTTTGCACTGGACCCGCGGGCAACATCAAAGATAGACCTGACTCCGGTTAGCTGTCTGCGGAGCTAATAAAGAGGAAAAGAATACGCTGTACAGGACGCTAGCCCCGATAACACCGTGCATGGGGTGCGCTGCACACGGTGTATCTCTTGTCAAACAAATTTGGCGTTTACAAGCTCCTTCTTAAGATGATCACGCAATAGCGCTAAACTGTGTTTTCAGCGGCCTGGAGTCCTCTATTCATATCACTTCGCTGATACAGACACTGCTATTTATTTTATTTCAATTTTCATATTTTTCTAACTTTCATTTGCGTTTTTGTTTACCACAAGGCACACAAGGCTTCCCGTTAATCAAGTCAAATGAACGTTCCTTGGTGGTCGAGGAGGAGTGCGCCCCGCTCACGGTCCAAGAGGCAGCAGTTCACGTGCCAGCGCGACCTTTTTTTTCAGCGCAATTCGTTCTCTTTCGTCTGAGACACCACTTAATGATGGTGGAATGACATCATGCCTCTGTAGAACAATGAAAAATTGTTTAGTGACGTCATCACTGCTGTACTACGTGATTGTTCGGGATTATCCGCGCGAGGCCATGTGGTTGTGATGTCGAGACCCTGCTGACCAAGGCGGATTTTCTGGACATGCCAGTGACGCCGAGTTCTGCGCTGAGTGGGACCCTTAGCGTTATTGCGTTGAAAGGAAGCGAGAGGGAAACAAAATGGCCAATATGTTAGCGTTTGGTTTTGTAGGTTTATGGCGTTGTCAATGCCATGGTTTTCGGGAACCTCTGACTGTAGCTGTTGACATGCTCTGCCCTGGAATTCAGCATTTCCGCTATCGCATCCGCCACGCACCACTGCTGCCTTCATTAGTATACAGCGGAACTGAGGCGACACAGTAGGGAGAAGATATCACACCGCTGACTCACAAGTGAAATCTTGATTCGTTGACTAGCCGGTAGAATTACCCCACTAGTGGCCATAATTAAAAAAAAACAATGCGTACATGTCATGCATCGGGAACAAAAATGCCAACAAACAACTGGCACGTGTCGACATTCACAGTCAAAGCAACATTTTTGCGTTTGCGACATCGCTATAGAGAGTGGGCTGCTATATTCATTCCGAAGCCATAATTGCTTGTATTATTTTCCTCGCCAGTGAGTCGCGCTTTCTGTTTATCACGATATTCCTTACAAAGTGGCTCGTAGGCATTCGTATCATTGTCATCTTTCCCGACCATTCAGAGCTTCGCTGCGTTACTTCAGATGGGAAACGCCGCGGTGGCTAAGTGGTTATGGCGCTCGGCTGCTGGCCCGAAAGACGCGGGTTCGATCCCGGCCGCGGCGGTCGAATTTCTATGGAGGCGAAATTCTGGAGGCCCGTGTACTATGCGATGTCAGTGCACGTTAAAGAACCTCAGGCGGTCGAAATTCCCGGAGCCCTTCACTACGACGTCTCTCATAGCCTGAGTCGCTTTGGGACGTTAAACCCCCATAAAACCAAAAAAAAATTTAGATGGGGACACGTGGACCCTGTAGTCATACTACTACAATCTTTCATTGAGACGTTAGCCTGCGTGGCCGTTGCATACTTTTTTACCACAAGATAGTGGCAAAGATTCGACTACTCATACCAGACAAGGAAGAAAAAGATAGCCCTCCCTATTCAAGCAAGCCCCTTAGTTCTGTGTTAGTAGAATTAACTTTTTTTAAAAGGCTCACACAACCGCTTAGGCGCTGAAAAATGAACATTCACACCCACATGCTTTTCAATTCTTCTCCGGCAGTGGGATACCTGGCGGAGAAATGGCACGACAGCGAACTTTTATTTCTTTCCCTGCAGGATGATTACACAGTTGATTTGTGACCTGAAAGTTTGTTGCCGTTATTCTCTCACAAAAACCAGAAGTTCTGACTGACAAACGGCCTTCGTCAAACGAGCAACATGGTTGGGGAAGCTTCGCTGCAGCCTGTGCTTACATGGCTTCTTTACTACATCGCTAAAAAACTATAGATAATGTGTACATTCGAATTAGTGCAAAAACATGAATTTTTCCTACGTAGAAGACGAAGAGCGGTCAGTGCCGCTGGTGTTTTCACAGATTCCTGTATTTGTATTTATGAGCCGCTTGAGATAAACCTGGATGAATTTTCTCCTGTTAGGATCAGCCCCAAATCCTAGCCAGTCCCCCATCACGGGTATGTGCCATCGCTTTTGAGGCGACAACAACAATAACGGCGGAGCGTCCGCGGCTGCGAACAGGCGACAACAGGAGCATCTTCACAGCGAACTGTGGACCCCTCCTGCGTCTTGCTTCTCCTTGGACCGTCGCCCCAACTGTCATCGCTTCCCGGCCACCCCGTTTCATGGGTGGGGGATTAGGCCAGGTTTTGTCCTGCAGGAATTATTATTGCTGAATTGCTGAGCCTTTGACCATGACTTTGACCTCCCCAGGAGGAGGTCCGGCATCCTGGGTCGCCAGTTTGCCGGCTCAAAACTTCCCTCTGAAGTAATCATTAACTATGGTGTCCAAGAGACCTGTGGCGTTGGTTGCTATTAGAGATGATGCCATTAAACCCATAAGCTCTGGGATCATTTAGGAGCAGCTGAAGGCTGTGACCAGCCGCCATCTGCAAATTTGAGAAGACCGTTTGGCAGGAGGGGTACAGTGTACAAGTCTTCTAATTTTGAATGTGTAGCGGACGTGCCCCAGTGCACATATTTCGCCTCATTTCCGGTCAAGCCGTTTTATCCTGAACAGCTTGCCTGCACTAAGCGTATTATCCACGGGGTTCATCCTTCAGCTTTACCCCAAGAAATTATTGAAGACCTTCAAGCCGGAGTTTGCATTCTGTCTGTCTATCGCTGTAGCAGGTTGGCTGGTGGTTATCGGATGCCCACAAAATCAGTTACTGCGACTTTTGCAGGGTCCTCTTATCCTTCTATATAAAGGTTTGGCCTCTAGTATATCGTGTGGACTTGCTGCAACAATGCTGATTTGCAGTGTGGGAACCGCTGGTGGTTTGGCCGCAGCAGCAAATCATGTAAGTCGGCAACGCGCTGTCGTATTTTCGGGGCCAATCATCATTGCAGTGTGGGAACTGCTGGCGGTTTGGCCACAGCAGCAAATCATGTAAATCTGCAAGGCGCTGTCGCATTTGCGGAGAAAATCATCTATCAGATACTCGCACTTCAGAATCACCTAGCTGTTGCGGTTGCCGCGGTGCTCACCCAGCTGATGATCCCGTATGTCCGAAGCGTGCGCATGAGCAGCTGTCCTGGAAATTATTGGGCAGGAGAGGTGCTCGCGAGCAGATACCTACACCCTGCTGGATAGAAAAAGCTACTCATATACAGGTATGGTCCACACAGCTGGCAATGATGTAGAAGCTGTATTGACAAAGTCAGTTCTTGCTGCTGTGGAGAAGGCTCTTGCTGGTGTCCTTGGTGGCATGATCAGGGCGTTCAGCGCCTAGTTCATCTCAGCACAGGTTCCGTCATCTGCCCTGAGCAGCCAACCCCCCCAACATATCTTATGTCACTGTTGACTCAGCCCAACCTTCAATCTCTCTTACATGAACGCCAGTCTTGACGAATGTCATTGAATCAATCCCTCTCTCTAACGTTTGCCACTCTCACGTAGAAATGTTATGTCCAACTCAGAAATGTCGTGCTTCGTCTTCATCATCAAAATCTCAACGTGCTGATGTCAAGATTAAAAAAGGTTCATCGGGTATCACGAAGAAAAGCGATGTGTTGAAAGAGGCTGTAGTCTCCTGCTTTCTAAAATAATTATCATGGCACGCGGGATTAACAGTCCTTCAATGAAATGGTCGCTCAATTGAATCTTCGTTAAATGATCTACAGCAGCTAATACTTAAGCATGGCCCAGACTTTACTGTACTGCATGAAACCTGGGTCTCGCTTAATCGGTCGTTCTCACTTAAGAATTTTCATGTATTTAAAGTTGATCGCACAAACGGCAGAGGTTAGGGCTTGTTAACATTGATTTCATCCAATTTATTTCACCGCGCGAATGACTCAGAAAAAATTGGGAGCCCAGATTGTGAGATCCTTTCAGTTCATATCCTTGTACCGTAGTGTGCCGCTCTAACAGTTACGCATATTAACTTCCCCGCTGGCGTCCATAGGACGGATTGCTTGGATGCTTTCTTACTCATTAAGTCTAACGTGGTTTTTGCGGGAGCCTAATATTTTCATCATGCTACATGGAGTTTCCGCACAGATGTCATAGTGGGCAAGTACTTTGGTCTTGGATGTCCGCAAATGACGTGCGCCGCTACAACAGCCATGTTATAACTTTTATGCGGGCTCATTCGCGTTCAGCAATTGATCTGACATTCGATGTTAATTCGGTTGGGTCATCTTTGTGGTTGCCACTTAACTGTGGTACATCAAGTGATTACTACCCGACAATTTTCACTATAGTGAGCAGTCCCCTTAGAGTGACCGGTTAAACTTAAAAATTCGCTAACACTGCGCAGTTCAAGAAATTCCTTGCTCAGCCGCTTTCCTCTCCTCACCCCTCAGTTAGCTGCCACCCAGCCCCCAGAGTTTTCACTTCTCTGTTCGAAGCCACTCGGCGTTCTGTGTTTACAGAAAATTCAGCTGTGCAAAATAAGATTCTTTCGTGCTGGTGGAATGAAGACGGCGAAACCGCCTATCGTTGCCGGAAGGCCGCATGAAAGAGCCTAGCGCATAACCGGTCCTCACACAATTGGATAAGTTACAAATTCTTTGCAGTATCGTTTAATACGACTATTTCTATAACTAAGGAGAAATACAATGCAAATCTGAATAAATATTTCTACAGCCCAGAAAACCAAAAAGATTTCTAGAGATTTATGAAACGCACTACCTCTTTACCTTCAAGTCCCATAACCCGGTCTTCAATCCAATTCCCTCAAAAATCAATAGCCAATCCGAACTGCATAGCTCAGAGGCTCGCCGCGCGTTTTCATGCACTCAGTACGGTTTCTTCGATCCTACCTCATATGCGTGCAGACTTCACTGAAGTCGTTCCATCTGAGTTAATGTCTATAGTTAGTGGTCTGTATTCTGCCGTGGCGGAGTCACAGTTGGTGTGTTCAAGGTAGCAGCTAAAAGCTTTACCCAGTGTATCATACATATTGTGAACTGGTCTTTGGAAAAATCATGGATTACACTAAAATAGAAAACAGTGAAAATAATTTAAAGATTTGATCTTGACAATGTTCGGCTCACTTCTTTCACTTCAAATTTGGTGAAACTTGTAGAGCAGGTGGTACAAAGTCACCTCATCAATCACGTATTGGCTCTACGTTCCTGCAGTGAGGCTCAGATTGGCTTTTCCTGTGGTTGCTCAATTTTGTCCGCTCACGCAGGCTTGGAGAGCCGAATTAAAGTTTCAATGCAGCAGGTTTCAGCTCTAGTTGCATAAGAAGTTGCAAAGGCGCACGACAGCGTTGAACACAGTTTTTTTACTTCATAAATTAGTGGACCTCAAACCTCCTCGTACCTCTTTGGGTGGATAAGAGGGTTCTTGAACGATTGGCATTTTTCTTACATGGATGGTCAGTACAATTCCAGTGCATACGCCTCGTCGAGGGGCGTGCCTCAGGGTTGAATACTGTTGCCGTTGCTGTTTAATTTACTCATACGAGACATTCCTGTCCACCCGGCTGCCAAGGTTGGTGTTAATACGGACGATGTCGCATTCTTCGCTTCTGGCCAGGATGTCCACACTTTGTATCTACTATTGCAAGCGTACCTCAACCCACTGAAAGTCTGGTTTGACAGCCTAAGGTTACGTTTAAATATTAATAAGAGTGACCTCCTTCTTTTAACCCCGGCATCCCCTCTTTACAACTCCTAGCTGTATCGCAATACTCGAATCCCACAGGTTGATTCCTCAAAATACCTGGGTATTACCTGCGATCGGCAATTAGACTCGCGCCTACGAATTCAAAGAAATGTGCTTAAAAATAAGCGCGCCCTTGGCACGTTGGCAAAAATCAGCCAGAAAAAATTCAACATGCACCGTGAAATTTCGTTCTTTGATTATAAATTGTATGTAAGCCAGCTACTCGAATTCGGTTGCGTTTTTTTTTCTCTTTGTTCAAGATAAGTGATTTAACCTTTGATTCTTTTCAATAGACTTGCACTGCGCCTTTGCCTTGCATTACCAAAAACTGTGGAAAATGCTGTGCTGCTCTCGGAGGCGCGGATACCTGGTTTAAACTCACGATTTCCTCTTCTAACTTTGCGAACTTTCCTTAGACCTTTACAGCCCAATCCAGAATTGTCTATCCCCATATTTGCGACAAACCTGGCTCTGTTCTCTGGTATTAATTGGCCGTATTAATTGGAATGCTCGAGGGATGCTCTTCTGGGCCGTTTCCTAAGATTTTTCATTCTACCATATGTTAAAAAAGTGCATTTTCACTGCATACCTGGACACTGTGGTATTGATGCTAATGTAATGGCTGATTTTTAGCAGTCTGCCGTATGGTACCATTCTTTCGAAACATTGTGCATTACACAACAGCCCGCTTTCGACGGTTCCAGCAACTGCATTTCATGAGTCATGAGCGTCCCCTTGCTACCGCTGATTTTACGCATTTGGAATTTACTTCGAATGTGCGCTTATGTAGTTCACGACAATGCGAAGTGTTTATGACTCTCTTGCGTTGCAGAATACCACGACTAAATCTTTACTTGAAGCAACCGGAGTTCTCTCTTTCCAACCTTTTCGAAGCATGTGGCGAAATAGATGCACGATCATATACTCCTGTCCTGCTGGCGGTTCGATTCTCTGCGAAAAGCTTATCTCCAGATTCCGCTCGATCAATTAGGGCTTCCTCTTTCTATTCCGGTTCTTTTCTCCTTTAGGACAGGTGCCAGGAAATATGTCCTGAAACGAGTGCGCGATTGCCTGCATACTTTCATCATTGCATCACGAAGACTCCTTTCTTAGTTATAATTTTCAAAATTACTTTTAACGCAAAATTCGACCTCGAAAACCTTAAATGAGTTGATGTTTCACAAATGTTTCACTGTGCAAGGCACCCTGGCCAATCTTGCACTGTGGTTATGTGCCACTCTAACAGAGGACAACAACACCAACGAAGTATTTGCTCGGGGTTGATACCCATGGGATCAGAGCTTACGCAGGAAAAGCAGAATGAATAATTGCTCTTTTTACAAACTTCGCAAGTGCTCATGAATATGGCACAAGTGGATTCTGTCCGCCTGACTCAAAAGGCAATTACAAGTCGGATGAAGTGAGGTGAATGGCGAGATAAAAATTCCACTAAAATCACTCGCTCGTACTTTATATTTCAAAACCAGCGGTTTTAAAGTAACTCTGTGAACACTGAATAAACTTAGTGGACCTGCTGTTCAAATTTAATGCTCTCACACTGTGAAAACGAATTCGGCGTGTGCTCACATTAGTTTTTTACTACATTATAAAAACAATCTAGGCCTAAATGGTGCCAAACGGTGCCTTTAACCGGCGGGCAGTCACCACAAAACCGCCTGAAGAATTTCTACTTGGTCTATCCTCTTACCTAAACCATCTTTGGTTCAGTGAGTGTTGTAGGCGTCGCGTATTTCATTTAGAAGTGTGTAATATTTGATCACGTTTCATGCGTCCTCCAATACAACTTTCTTTGCAAAAAAAAAAAAAAGAATTTCGCATCGTCCAGCTGAAGTTTATCGCTTTATTAATATTAGATGGGCCCGCAATGCTTTAAGCTCCTTTCTTCAGAAATGACGACCAATTAACGGTACAGCAAATGTTCTACATTAATTTAAGTACAATTCGCCACCCTTCACTGCGGATTCCGCTCTCTAAAATTGGTTTTTGCATCTGAAAAAAAAAAGCTGATCACTTTGGTGAATTGAAATGCTTTGTGAATTTGTTATAAGAAGGCGGCGCAGACAGCGCGAAAACGTACATACGAAAAACGTGGACGAATGACTCAAAAAACAACGAACGATCGATTACATTAAATATTTTTAGTCACCGCATCTGTTTATTGCCCTCGTACGCATCCCAACATTTTATTTACATTGCCTGTTTGGCGGAGAAAACTTCATGTTGTGAAGCAAACGGTCAGCAGAACATAATTCAAGTACGTATGTGAAAGCACGAAGAAAGAAAGCCAAAGAAGGCTTAGGCCTTTCGACAGCCAACAAATGTGGCAATATCTCGGCGACGTGCCGTCAGTAGGGATTTGAAGCAAAATTAGGTGAAAGATGCGCGTCGAGCCGAAGTGGCAACGGCGGCTCAGTGGAACAGGAACGCCGTGCACGCCTGGTGAATGTATTATGACTGTTTCGTGGTGAGTTTACAGCGAAGCCGCAATAAAATTGTGCAATATAGAACAATTCCTTCATAGCGAAAAAAAAATTGCTGTGTTTGAAATACTGTTGCTCTTGGTCAGAGAGCGAAAGCTGTGGTGTATTGGGCAACTAGACGAGACTTATCGTCTATTACGTTGAGTGAGTTCTGGACAACTGCCAGCATCAGAGCTCGTCGAAGCGCCTGCGTCTTCATTCCCGCACATGTCGCCTGTTTATGTACGCCTCGGTACATAACTCGAAGATACGCTTCTAAGCTTAACTCACTAGGCGCGAATGTCTAGACAGTCACTAGACGCGCGCCATCTGCTGGACCCCCGCTGTACATTGCGTGTTGGGGTTTCAGCAGGCGGCGCATGATGGTGCTACAACTGCGCGCCATGCACGAAGGAAATTCACAGGAAACGTACTTCACTGCTCGCTTAATTGGGATACCTGTAATTTTCATGCTCATAATTAAAAAATATTTTTGCACGCCACAGTGCGCATCTCAAAGGTACGTTTCTTAGACATCTGTGCATTCACTATTCGCGCCTTCATTCACTTCAAAGACTCGAACAGTCGTGGCGGAGTCCTACACAAGGCTAACTGTTAACCAAGCTAACCAAACCTATTCCATTGAAATTATCTGTTCGCCAAGGCTACCCATTATAGCATTTGTTGTTTGCGCTATATGTTGAACCTGTTTGCCTCAGTATTATTAAAAGCGCCAGTATTCGTGGTTTCTCCCTGGCGCAATGTGATATTAAAGGGCCACAGAAAGGGGCGTTTGAGCTTGGCTTTAAAATGCCATATGTAGAGTACAGGCCACCGAGCGTCAGTGCCGCGTACGAGACCTCAAAAGCTAACGGGAAATTTACAACACATTTTTAAAACATTCCCGCTTTTGCACCTCGCGGCGACTCGCGGTGCCGGGCTTTCGCGCGAAAACCTGGCAGACGACGTTACGCCTTGCAAATGACGTCTGCGGCCGGGGGTTATCATTGGTTCACAGTGCCAAATTCTTTCAGACGTCACGCGCTACTGCTGCCGTGGACACTCCGAGTGCGCGTCAGCCGGCGGAGGTAGGGGAGGGGTCTAATGAGAGGGGCTTGCAGAGGAGCGCCGCCGTTATGGTGTGCGAGAGAGGCAAAGGCTCGAAGAAGCGGAAGTTCAAATTTTGTCTGCGTATAACTCATCTTCCTCAAAACGCCTTAAAATAATCCTTTCTGGGGGATAATTATGAACCGTCATCTTTTAACATTCCACATATATCTGCACTTTATTGAGACCCCCTTTCTGGGTCCCTTTAGGATTTTGGCCTATGCAGATGTCGCCCTCTTTTGTTCTGACAAAAAGTGTGTGCTGGAGGAATTACATTTGACTGAAATGTTTTGTCACATATCAGGTGCGGCTCTTACTTTAGATAAATCCAAAGGGTTTTGGCTGGGTCATTGGGGCACAACGCCAAGTCATTTGCGGGGCATAAGCTTGAACTGCGGAACCATTCAGTACCTAGAGGTTCCTCTTCACAAAATTCGCAACAGTGGAGCCTGTGGGATTCAGAGATGATATCGATAAGGCGAGAAACCTAGGCTTGGGTGGGCAGGAACCTGCCAGTGTTTGCTCGGGCTCAAGTCTGCAACATTTTTTAGTTGCAAAACTTGTATTTGGGCTGCAAGTTCTCCTCTGTGCGAGGAAGAAATTGCAGATGATGCACAGAATTTTTGCTACCTTCGTATGGCGCTTTCAATAGGAACCAATGCATCGAGATAACCTATTTCTTTCTCTAGAGTTTGGTGGAATAGGCCTTGTTCACTTATTGGTACGTCAACTTGTTTCACGTCTTTTCTTTTCCAAATCGGCAAACCACCCTTTTTTAGTTGCTGTGCTTATTAGGCTTCTCAGTGCTCATTTGTCTTTCCTAATCGCACCGATCGCACACACCCGTGAGAGGCCTCTATAGGGATTCCTTAAGGAAGTTGCTGACACCTTCAATTTGCTCACTGTGCGCTTTTTTTAGGCCACCTGTATAGCCTCTCCAGAAGGCGAATGACTCAGGCATTTACAGAGTATTTGTTTCCTGTACCATTCTATCGGCAACCTTTTCTGGAGTTCCTTGGCACCAGTGTTTTAGAACGTTCTAGGCGAATGTGCATTTCTTCTGCTGCAAAAACATTCTTCTTTAAACCGCACACATCCGCGCTACCTGTGAAAGCATGCCTTAATGCTGAGGAGATTCTTTTGCCATGGACGCTGTATTTCCACCTATGCAAACCACCGCAGACATTTGACCATTGCTTCATTCTGCGCCTTGATGCTATGTTCTTCTGGGACATATTGCAACGAACAATTAAGAAGGACATTGATATCACAACCTACAGTATCCGTTTTTTGCCTGTGGATAAAAACTGTGTTGTGCCCTGTGATCTGTTTATGTTGCTGGGACTATTTAGTCTCTGGAAGAGCTGCATGATGGACCGCCACGCCGAATCACGACGGTAGTCGAAATCTTTGTTTCGTGAGCAATGCCCTTTGGTGTGGGGCGTATATGCTGCCCTGGAAGAGCCGCCTACCTGGCTCTCCTATCTGGATGCATGTGTGTTCCTCTCAGACTTATGATGTTTTGGAAGGTGGGGTCGTGCAGGGGTATGGTGGCCTGGTGCTTTTTTGCGTAAGGATGCTGAGGTTTTCCTTTTGCCACTATTTCAATGCAATTGAGAAAAAATAGAACTTTCGTGGTGGAGTGGAAGCGTGCCCGTCTCGCATGCTGGAGGACCTGGTGCAATTCAAAACTACAGCAGAATCTCCTGTTCTTTTTTATTAATTGAAGCCGCTTCAAGGTCTAATCTGCGCCGTTGAAGATCGCACATGCGCCGCTAGGCTAGTAAAGTTTTCGCTGTAAAAACCGAGCGCAGAGACAAGAAACGCAGTCTAGACACAAACACAGCGCAGCGACAGCAGGAACGGCCCCGCAAGCAGAGAAGCTACGAAGATCTTACAGGTGTAGCGGCGTCTTCAGGATGCAGTGCAACGAGAACATTACGATGCTTGTGGACACCCGGTGGCAGATCAAGCTTTACCGGCGGACCATGTCTGTCTTGAGAAAAGCATTGATCACTTGGTCGCCGTTCTGGTTGACGGAACGCAAGACCAGCCCAGCAAATGGGGTACCACGAAGGTTTCTTCACTGACACCGTTCGATATCTAAGTATCAGCAAAACGGGCGCAACGCGCATGCATCCCTACAACGGGGCAGTCTAGCTTTAGCGCAGAATAAGTCGCAAATTTCAGCATTAATAGTAATGTTATTTTTATTTGCCTTCACTATGTACAGAATGGCGGGGAATTAGAGTAAAGGCTGGCGTAAGGCAGCTTGACATAGACTCAAGCCCCGACCTCTGCAATGACAAAGCATCGGCAACAAATTCAACCATCAGCAGTATTTCTATCCGAACACGAAAATACAAAGAGTGCAATCCAATTATTGTAGTGAAAGCTACACTGGCCACGAACTTGCGATTTCGCTGTGGCGATGCTCCGAGGAGGCACAGAGACAGACCTTGAGCCGCTGCCTAGCAACCGCCGCAGCTGGGTGGACGCCGCGTGCTCGCCGCGCCATCTGGCATGACGTCACACCGTGCGCCTCGCCGCGGAGCCGCCCTTACCCTTAGCCGCACTTAAGCGCTTAACCACTGACCAACCTATAGGCCGTTTACAGCACACGGTTCTTCTGTTTGAGACCAAGTGGCGCCACAGGCGCGCTAGGAACACGGCGCCATTACGGGCCTCGTAAGTCACCAGCGTGTACGCCTCGATGCAGCGGTGGAAATATAGCGGGTGGCTGCCAAATGTCTTCTTTCTGCGAAGATATGAAATGACAGAAGAAATACGTGCTGTGTAATAGACTGCAAGAACTGCGACAGAGAGCTAAAGGTGCGAGATGCGATCGTTTGCGATCATCACGGAAGCGAACTGTAGAAGGACATACTCCCTTGTCGCGCCCGTTCGGCTTGCTCCCTTTCCGAACGGGTGAACACAACAAACACGTTCGCCAGCGCTAGATAGCAAATATAGAAAGAAAGGTTACGTTCTTGAAAATTCGTCGAGGGTATGTGTGCAACATAGCCACACGAACAAGCTATTCCGCCACCGAAACCGTCACTTTGTGCTTTCAGATGCTGTGCAGTTGCGTCCGCGTTTGTAGCGAGACCCCATTGCTCGTAAGTTAAGGTGTGCGGCCAATAGTAAAAGGAGCGCCCGAGGACGAATTATGTACAGAAAAGAAGGACGACTTACGCTCCTACATACCGCTACTGCAGATTATGCAGTGCACAGGCGCGCGAGCGGACAACGCTTACCATCAGTCCGTGTATTACATGATGTATTGGTGCTACTACTGAGCTTCGCTCCAAGTAGCGCGGTTTTCGTGCACTATACTCGGAATAAATCATTTGCGTTACGGCTGGTGTGGTAGGTGGTTGCCACTTCCTCTCGGTTCATGCGAGACAGTCACTAAATGTGACTCCGCAGGGCAGCATTCAGAGTGAAGCTGATTACTTGCCACCAACGAGACCTCGAACATTTTCATGTCCGCATATCGAGCGTAGAGCATACCACAGTTTTATATGTGAGGCTGACATAACTGTGAACTTCGTGTAGTATTAACCCGTTTCGATGCGCGCATTCTAAGAATAATATCGCAGAATCCTTCGAAAGGATTGCAAGCCAGCTCGTGAAGACTGCTTTATACATGGTACTATTACCATAATAGTTGACATTTACGTCTCTATTTATTGTTGCCGCCTTTCTGTATTTAACAAACCAGCAGAAAGTATTTTAAGTTTTCTAAGCACCGCTAACAGGTTGTAAAACAATTGCGTATGATGGGCATGCGAGCGTTTTAGAGCGGTGTCTGCATGCATGTACACAACACGACAACGACCTGCGCTGCCGCAGGAGCATTAAACCCTGCCGTTTTAGACGATAAAAATAAAAACAATCAGCAAAAACTTCAGCGGATGCAAAAGAAGCATTTAGGCGATCCATCCTTTGGCTCGAAGAGGGAGAGCTGAGCGCCTCTCCGAGACATGAGATACAATCACGTTTTCACCCCTCAAGTGATCAAATTAGGGCTCTCACATGTCCTTCGAAGCTTTGGCCAAACCATAGTGTTGTCTGCCCACTCCTTTACAACCTATCAGCCGAAACACTCCCTGTCGGAACCGAGCCATCAGGCGCTGCAGCCGTCGCAAGAGGCGCGCGCCGAGCAGTCAGGAGGCGTGTAATGGCGGCGTGCTCACGTGATCAAATATGGCAGCCTCCATGATGCGGCGCTGTAAAGCCTGCGTTCGGTGGCGGCATCTATGGAAATCAATAAAAAAACCCGCAGACTCACTGAACAAAAAGAAACTGTCGAGGCTGGGAATCGAACAACTGCCGCTGCCAATCCGCCTCAACGCCGCCATTTTATTTTCAATATTGCATGTAAATAGTGCCAAAAAAAGTCTAAGCACGCTTACGCCACAAAACACCAGGCCGCCTTAGCCCCGCATGACCCCCCCCCCCTTTCGAAAACATCAAAAGTCTAGGAGGCACACACATGCATCCAGATAGGGGAGCCAGCTAGGCCGCTCTTGCAGGGCAGCATATACTCCCCGCACCAAAGCACATTGTGCACGAAACAAAAATTTCGACGACCGTGGCGATTCAGCATGCCGGTCCATCATGCGGCTCTTCCAGAGGCTAAATAATCCCAGCAACATAAATAGATCTTATGGCACAACACAGTTTTTCTCCACAGGCAAAAAACAAATACTGCAATTTGTGATTTCAATGTCCTTCTTTAGTGTTCGCTGTATATGTCCCAGAAGCGCATAGCATCATTGCACAGAATAAAATAATGATCAATGGTCTCTGGCACATTGCACAGGCGACAATTCACCGCCCATGGCACAAACATCCCCTTACCACGAAGCCATGTCTTGCAAGGCAGCGTCGACGTGTGCAATTTCACGAAGAACGTTTTTGCAGCAGAAGAAATGCACATTCGCCTAACATGTTTTAAAACAGTGGCGTCAACGAACTCCAGAAAATGTTGCCGATACAACGGTACGCGGAACAAATACTCTGTAAGTGCCTGAGTCATCTGCCTTCTGGAGAGGCTATACAGGCGGTGTAAAGAAAAGAGCAGAGTGAGGAAATTGAATCTGTCAGCAATTTTCTTAAGGAATCCCTATAAAGGCCCCTCACGAGTGGATCCAGTCGGTGCGAATAAGAAAGGCAAATGAGCACTGAGACGCCTAATAAGCCCAGCTACTAAAAAAGGGTGGTTTGAGGGTTTGAAAAAGAAAAGACGCGAAACAAGTTGATGCACGAGTAAGAGAACAAGGCCGATTCCACCAGACTCTAGAGCAAGAAATAGGTTATCGCGACACATGGGTTCCAATTGGCAACGCCATACGAATGTAGCAAATATTCTGTGCATCACCTGTACTTCCTCGCACAGTGGAGAACCTGCGACACATAGGCTAGTTTTGCAAATAAAAAAATGTTGCAGACTTGGGCCCAAACAAACACTGACAGTTCCCTACCCATCCAAGCCTGGGTTTGTCGCCTCATAGAGACTATCTGTGAATCCCAGTAGGTGCAACTGTTGCGAAGAGGAACCCCTAGTTAGTGAAGGGTCCCGCAGTCCCAGCTTATGCCGCAATAATGACTTGGCGTTGTACCCGAATGGCCCAAGCGAAACCCCTTGGATTTATCGAGATTAAGAGCCGCACCTGATTCCTCGCAAAACTGTTCAGTCAAATGTAATGCCTCAAGCACACTCTTTTTGTCAGAACAAAAGAAGGCGACATCATCTGCATAGTCTAAAATCTTCATTTCACACTGCGCAAGACAAAAACCACCGACAGATGTGCAGTTCATAATACTGAGGCAAAGGGGTTCAAGATATAGTGCAAACAACAAAGGCCATAATAGACAGCCTTGGCAAACAGATAATTTCAAGATACTCCGCCACGACGGCTCAAGGTTTAATCATGAATAAAGGCGCATCTTGTGAATGCACGGGTTTCATATATTAACTCCTCTGGTCAAGAAGTCACTGCTCTTTCACTACGTACTTCCTGGCCTAACCGAGATAGGTCATCAGGAATTTTTATAAGCAATTGGGACTACAAAATAAGGGTTATGCAATACTAATGAGCAAACAAGGGAAGAGAACAGAGGGGCTCGTTATGAGGTGCACAACGGAAAGTTTTCTCTATTCAATTTTTGGCGTTCATCAATGAGATTAATGCGGCAATTATTTTTAAGTATAATTCATTGGAAAGCCGAATAAACACAATAGACCGCCTGTGGTTTTCGAGCACACGACCCTTGAATTTGGCGTTCGATGCTCTACCAACGAAGCTTCGGCGACGGCTGTCCAATCTTCCGCTTTCGGGGGTATATGTGTGTAGTGAAACCAAACGAGCTCCACTCTCATCCATTGCGGCGGACGTAGCCCCTCCAGTACTGCTTGCTGCTTGGTTTAGGTGACTGTTCACTTAACCCATGTATTTCGTAACTAGCCCCCCTGTTCTCTTGCCTTCTCTGCTCAGTAGCTAACGAGGGCCTCGATTATGGCATTGTTGATGGCATAGGCGGCATAAGCGAGTTATCTCACATCTTCCACCCTCACCCTTCAACCACGTTCCTACGCGACACTCGTGGTAGTACAGGACGTGCTACGTCCATCGCGATGGACGAGGGTTACGCTGGTGAACGCTCTCAAGGTTCTGTTACACTGCACATGAACACCCCTGAAAGCAGAAGATTGGGTAGCCGTCAGCGTAGCTCAGTTGGAAGAACAGCGGATGCGAAAATCAGAGGTCCTAGGATCAGATCATACCGGCAGCATGTGCTTGTTTTATTGTGATTTGTAATCAACTATTTTTAAAAAATAACGTATTAATATCCCATTCATGAACACCACAAATTGAAAAAAAAACATTCCCTATAATCCTTGGCTTTTATGACTGTTGGCTTCCGTCATGTACAATACTAAAGAATACAATGCATGATAATGCATCACACACATTGCTGGCAGCGATAAGTCCGATAAACTTCTGAAGATATTCCAGAGCGCAATTTTCCAGACAGTCTTTTGCAGCACATGCTCCTCATAAACTAGAAGAACAAGCGCGCTTCATGCGGATCCTGAAATAGAGACGCCAGGTGCTTATGCCACACACGAAAATGTATACCAAGCATCGTTGGTTTGTAACAGCAAAAAAGAAACAAGTCACAAGAATGTAGAGTCTTCCTTGAATTCTCAAATCCAAAACGTTCTCAAGGTAGCTGTTCGCTATGTGCCTTTCAGTGAAAAGAAAAAAACTTCTTTCGAAATGCGAGGGGATCGCCCCTGAGCATGAAGAACCAGAACGCAAAAACGAGAAAAACGGCATTCGGTGTAGCTTTCCACGCCCGTTATTTGTACGTTTATGGCACTCACACAGGAAATCTACACTGAGCGGGTAGACAACTAAGCGGCGTTCGCAAGTGAAGGCGCGAGAGAATCAATTAATAGAATGCACGAACCTATCTGTGGAACCTTAACCATTCGCTTTTAGCGAGATGGCCGACGTGTTTACGAAGAACCTTTTCTCGAGTGCTTATTTGTTGGCTGCGCTGTATACCTCCTAGTACGTAGCTACAAGGGTTAAGAGAAGCGTCAGCCCCCTCCCTCTAATTCCCTACTGTTTCTCTCTCTGTCTTGTTTTTAGCTAAATTTTAACTACACGATTTCTTTCTGGCAAAGATGGCGCCTCGCCGCATGTATAGACAAAATAAATTCTTCCGCCCCCCCCCCCCCCTGCCCCACTCTTCGTTTTTTTTTTCATAAAATTCATCATCTTCGTCTATCCTTTCTGCGATTACCGCCCGAGCAAAAGGTGTCCGGTAGCCACTGAGATGCGCACTGCTGCACGGCAAGTACTTTGGCCCGACGACCCTCGTTCTCAACTCGATGCGCAAAAGCTGAACTGACACGAAACGCAAGTGCAGAAGAACCTGCCGCTGGCAGCTAAGTGCTCAAATGAGTTGGTTCAGTAGCTCCGCTTCAACAGTTTTTCCATTAATACCTCGGAACCATTGGTACAGTTTGGCTGAGTGCTCTATGCATAACCCCTGAAAAAAAGGGGGTAAAGGAGCAAAATGCACATCTGTGGCTTAGCCTCACGCCAGCAGTAAGACAAGAAAAAAAAAAGAGAAGCAAGGCTCAAAATTTTTTCTTCCAATATCTTATTTCCTTTTCCTCTCCTTTAAAACGCTTTCGCGCTTCCCGGCACACCTACGTAGCGCTCACTGACCCCGCTGAAAAGTTTCCCTCCTGGTGTAGGCAGTAGTTCTAAGCACTAGGAGACTGAGTGTCAACGCTCCGAACTCCTTCCCGTTCTTTTCGTTGCTGCCTTTAGTTTGTTTGCCACCGAATCTCAAAGCGATGTCCGCTTCTAGTGCCCGAACTCTAGCAAAATTTTGCCGAGGAAGGGGAAGAAGGGGGGGGGGGGGGGGGGGGCTTTGTCTATTCTCTTGTATTTTGCAGTCATTCAATTTATTGTTGTTCTGGCCTACTCATACTCAGAAATTCTAGACAAGCGCATCCACCAACGGTAAGCTGCTGTTTTGCGCAATTTTTTTTCGCATACCGTCAGACTGCGCCACAGCAATCACTATATGCCCAGATTGCCCCTTGGGACGCTTGGAACTTTCTGCTATTTATTAAGGCGAACTCCTTACTTGGCTCAACAGTCAAAATCCAGCGTTTACCGACCCTTCACGAGAAACGGCAAGAAAACCCTCGTGAAAACGGAAGTGAAAATCCACATGAAAGAATCAAGATTGACGTTTCAAAGCACAGCATTAGAGACAAAACTTTACAAAAGCAATTTCTGTGAATAATTTCGGTGACAAGTCTTAGGCTGAACTATGTGACATGCGCGGCAAATTGGAATTGAATGAAAATTTTAAGATTAGTCAGATCACATCAGGCATGAGACGACAACTGTGGGCAAAAATGTCAAGACGCATCTGGCATCAGTAGGTAATGCTTTATTAGAGATTAGTGTCGTGAGAGGCCTTAATTCTGCACTCCTGCTTGGCGTCGGGGACGCAGTAACCGAAAATTAATCACTGACGACCCGTTCGCCCCATTTTCTGGACATTCTTGTCGTTTTTTCTTATTGCTTACCGGAAGCCGCTGCGGATGGCATTCGTGTTGTAATCCCTCCGCTGAAAAATCTGCGCTTCACTCAGCGAGGACGCACGAAACATGACAACCCTACTGAAAAAAGCTCCATGATGCAATATTTTCATTCTGGGTTTGTCATGCAAATGTCACGCAGTTCGTATAATACTGGGGACATCTGTATGACATATATAGGATTTTGTAAGAATGTACAACATTTGTCACACATTTTATAGTAATTCTAGGAGATTTGTTTGGCAAACAAGCATGCGGTTATTGCCTCACACACATCTTTTTTCTTTAGGGAATAGAAGTTATTAAGAAGATAGACTTATAGTCAGAGCAAACTCCGTGTAGCCTGACCTCCTGTGAGGTTACGATTTTAAAACGCTGAGCGTGGAAGGCACCAAAAATTTGAAGCATCGAAAAAAATTAGCACTATAAAGAGATTCATTTGGTTTACAACTTGTACCACCACTGCCAACAACGTTAATTGGCCGGTAAATCTAAATTACTACGGAAAACCTGGAAACCCGAAGAGCTCATTGCCTACCCCCATTTTTTTATCTAATTGATCGGATTTCCTTCGGAAGAAGGCTGCCCATTTCTTCATCCTTGCGCTACAGAAACATTCCATACAAGTCGTTCGTGCAATAAACTTTCTGTATGATGTTCATATAATTTCCATATAATTTGCCTGAGGTGATATGGAGTCAGCAATTTTTCATAAGGGTTGTCTATGAAGTCCACACCGACTCCATAGACTCCATACTTCCTACATATAATCCACATGGAAATATACAGAATTCTGGAACTCCCCTTGTGAAAACTTTCAGTATGGCGCTCGATTGAGTGCCCTTTAAATCTGCATTTCGCGAGAGATGCAAGATTAAAGGTGGGTGAAAGGGACAGTTTTAACACTACAGCTTCGAGGGAGACAGCGCAAATACTTAAAATAACAATTTACGACGGAAAGGCATTTCTGCCTTCAAATTTACAGTAAACCAAATATGAAGCAGGTGGCCACCATGACTATACACTTCTTTCGCAGTGAGAAGCAAAATAGCCTCAATCTCGGCGCACTCAGACGCACTGCTCGTCTCTAAAATGTGCGGACGGGGAGGCCTCCAAAGCACCGTACGCAGAACACGATTGTGTTACGCAGTCTTTCGCCCGACGAAGTAACTGCATAGCGTCTCGAATCAAAACGCAAGGTCGTGCGGCTGCCACTTAGTTCTCGTCTGAGGTGAACTGGCTAAAGAGGACGAAATCAACTGCAGAAATCATATGAACTGCCCAGACCACCATGGTATGTATGCGGATGCAAGCTGTTTCGAATGCATCTCTTTCCATCGGACGAAGACGAGCGGCTTCCTTGGATTCCGGGAACCGAACGAAAGGGCTTTCCCCTATTGACCTCGCCTCTGTTTGATCTCAACATTTTTTAGCTGGCTAACAGAGCAGGAAAATTATAAAACCCATGCTTATATTCCGGGCTGTGAGCAGAAAGCGTTATCAGAAGCAAAGGTTTACAGGATGCTGGCTAGTGGAAAAATAAATTGTTTCGAACTCACCTGAAATTTTGAAGCTATGGCAGAACATGCATGCTCCATCCGCTTGTAACATTATTTAATATATTGGTTTTCCAGTTATTCGGTAAAGACTGAGCGGTACAAAAAATTTTTTTTCGTTTCGAGTAGACGTATCACCTAAACTTTTACTGCCGATGGTATCTGTCGATGTGGCTGTGTGAAGGACAGCCATTCCTATAGAAATGGGCGAATCTATTCGCATCAAATGCGCTATAAAGTAATCGTACATAACGACAACCTTCACTCGGTAAAAACTTGCAGGAGATATACCATGAAAACTTTACACCGTAGCTATTAGAACAGTAAACTGTGTGTGTGCTTAACCGTTATATTCAATAAATGTACTGCGACCAACAATACACTTAAAAAAGACGTAAACAAAACACTACCTTCGCTGCTTCCAACTTCCCGAACTTTTACCCTAACCTAAACTTAGCTAGAACTCAGTTAACTACTGTAAAAAGTGCATGACAGCTGTCCTGCATTGCTCGCGTTTCCACCGATGCGGTCAGCGGTATGCCAGCGCCGCTTCGCACCACATATACGGGGCGTTTCACCTAAGACATTATACCATTTTTAAAAATATACTTTTTCAGTTATAAGAGCGCTTTTTTCGGCATACCACATGGTAAACAGCTAAGACGTGCTAGCTAGCAGCCTAGTTAAGTAACATCGAATGGTTAAGTTTTTAAGTATTACTGTTGGTTCCTTAATCACTGAGAAGCATGTAGCCCACGGTAAGTAATATTCATATCAGATTTAGAATTTCGAAAACGCGTTTACCCTCGGCGATGTGCCTCAACAAGTTCTGGCAACATCGTGCCAAAAATACATGTGCTTTTGAAAAGCTTGCAGGCAAAGAAACCTCTCCAGTGCACGTTACTCGTTGAAATTGCCTGAGTTGAGTTGAGGCACAGCACCGACGGTAACCGCGTTTTCGAAATTCTAAAAACTCCTATGAATTTTAGTTGGGCAACACTGCTCTCAATAATTAAGGAGCTTCACAGAACTATATAGAAGTTAACTATTCAATATTAGTTAACAAGCCGGCTAGTCAGCACATTTTAGCTGTAATATATTGTACGGTACCGCCGACAATGCTGTGCTGAAAGAAGCTCTTCTTTAGCTCAAAAACCCTATTTTTAAAAAATGCCTAAATTTTAGGTGAAACACCCTGTATAGGTCACAGACAACTCGCTGTCAGATTTTACTCGTATATGTCGGTCGTCCGCACGATAATGGAAGCCTATATGGCCTCACCATCCGCTGAGGATCCGGTAATTTGTTGACCCAAGAATTCAATGCTGCTCGAAAAGCTTTTTCGCTCAGTCAGGAACTTTCAAAACGTAGAAAGTTGAATGCGGAAGCTTTGAAATACGATTTCTGCCACCTTGTTCCCGTTCCGCTAATGTGAGTGCGCATACCAGCATGGCGGTTCTTGCCAACCGAAACAGTAGCAAAGCCGGAAGAAAGCTAAACAACCCCATCTACTTCATGGTCCACATTAGTGGAATTTTTTTCCGCTGAACGCTACCGCGATGACAAACGGTTTTTATTGCTGCTGCCTTGCCCACAGGGCATGAAATACCTTATTGCTTGTGTTTTTTGCGCTCCAGTCGACTTGCTAGTTTGTGGTGACGTCGAAGCTAACCCCGGACCTGGACGTATAACTGAGCAATTGCTCACTGAGCTTCTCAATGGCCCAATAGTTATACAGAAGAGGCTTTACGCTATTAAACATAAGTGAAAAAATTCGAGGAATCAACAACAAAAAATTTGAAATTCGGAACCAAGATCGATAGTACGGTACAAAACGTCCTGAGTATACAAATGAAGCTTACGGACTTGGAAAAAAGAGGAAGACGCAGCAATCTCGTTATATTGGTGTCACAGAGCAAACGAATGAAACCACTGAGTCACTTATTGAAGCAATAGTTGAAAAAACCTTTCAGGAAACTCTTGGAGTTCATATATCGATAGTGGAACGAATCCATAAAATTGGACTCAGGGAAAGCAGTAAAACCCGCCCTGTAATACTAACATTCATTGACCACAGAGAAAAAATGAAGCCGTTTAAACCGGTTATAAGTTAAATAGAAAATCTCTGAGATCTCCGAGTTCTGAGATCTCTGTCTCAGAGGACTATTCATTGACCACTAGACGAGTTCAAAAGCATCTCTGGGATAGTACCGCTCCGCAAAACCTTGCCGGTAGCAAAGTTAAGCTGCTTTGCGACAAGATAAAGATTGACGAAGAACTCTTTAAAAGGGACAGAGGGTAAAATAAAAGGATTCCTATAGCTGGTCCAAAACGGCTAGAATGAAATAAGAGCGATAAACAAGCAAAGTTTTCGATGCCTTAAGGTTAACGCAGTGTAATAAACAAAACACCCCATTTATAAAGCCAACAAATAGTGGTAATAACAGAAATGTTAAACTCTAGTATAAGTGACTCTGAAATAAGTCCCCACGGTTACTGTATATTTCGGAAAAAAAGAGACACTCATGGTGGTGGCGTCGCAGTCTTATTGCAAGAGTCATTGCGGGTGATAAGATTACCTGATATTTCCGAAACAGAACCTGTTGCCATAAAGGTATTCCTTAATGAAACCACAATAGTGATAGGAAGATTTTATCGACCACCAAGCACCGACGACACGTTTTCTTTTCATACAATTGAATTAATTTTGTTCAAAAATAACAGCGCTAAAAACGAAGACGCAATGGGAAAAAACACAGGACAAGCGCTGACTCTCAGCTGAAGTTTAATCTCAGGAAACAGACAGAAATATAAGAGATGACAGGCAACAACCTCCCAAACAACAAAACCGCAAGACACGTGTTACTACGCTGGGTCAAGACAGGCAACCTCACTCTCACGCAGGAACAGAGATGATTTGCTGGCGCACAATCGCGGTTTTTTTTTTCATTTGGAAGGCTGCGACGATTTCTCTGGTCAGTTGGACGGGATGTTTATACAGTAAGTCACTATAGTATAAAACTACACATTTTGACAGATTTGCCTGTCTGGTTGGGTTTGTAGACTGGCATATCCAAACCACCCCGAACAATATCAACCGCACAAAAGGAAACCTGCCCCCAGTATATGCCCAGGGAATTCGCTCTTCAACTCAACGAAAAAAAGTCGCCATTCACCGCCTCCCTGCAGTGCGCCAGCTTGACTAACAGCCTAAACCCCCCTCCCCCGCGCCTTTCGCGTCACAGCTGTCGTTCCTTTGACACCCCCCCCCCCCCCTCCATACTTAAAAGACGCTAGCTACTGCCCTTAGTCACCCCTGATGAAGGAGCCGAGTCGGCTTCGAAACGTTGGGTTAAAGTTAAAATTTTTGGTTGGAGTTGTGCAGTTTATTATAACACTATAGTATAAGCAAGTATATTCTCTTTCTTGAGAACCAACCTCCTGTTAAATGAACTATCTTCAAGTGCTTCAGCGCGTAGCAACTCGTCACGCTCTATAGGTAATGGGAACGAAGGCCTCGTCGCCATCGCGGCGGCGGCGGCGGAATTCTTTCCCTCACTTGCGCGGTGCTTTCCGCGTTTGAGTCATGCCGACGACGACAGGCCGGTGGTACTACTTACCGCCGCCGACGCTGCGTGTTGCCCTGTTCAAGCCTCCTTTGAGAATCGCATGCCTTGTGACATGCTTGTTTGTTGCAAATCCATCATAGCCAGTCATTCACCTGCCGCGCGGACAGGAGGCCCCGTGTGTCACTAAGCGGCTCGGACGTCTTCCCCCTCCCTCCGCGCCATCTTGGCGGGTGCTCGATGCGTGGCGTTGTTCGAACGTGCAGTGATCAAGAGCACAGTAAATAGAGGAGCGTTCCGCTTGCCTTTCTCGCCCTATAGTAATTACCTCCGTACCTCGAGCTCACGGCGCCGAGTTTTGCCGACTGGCCCAGGCACATATCCTAACCCTAGCTATTCGGTTGGCCAAGGGAGTGCCTAGTAAGTCCGCTTCCACTGCCTTGGCCTCCTGTTCTAGGGTCTCGAATTTTGGAAAAATACCTCCTCACAAGTGCCGCTTGAAGAGTGGATGACACTGTATAATTTTACGCGTTACCAGGGGTCGTATTCTATAAGCTGCGCATTTTTCGTTGCACATTTCGCGTCCATCCTGTTCTCTTTGAGTGCTCAATCCGATATACCCGCGGCTTGCCAGCGTTCCTGGCAAGCAAGCCGGCCATCAGGTGGTTGGCGACCGGACCCCACCATCTGGCTGCGTATCTCAGCCAATGGCAGTGGTCAGGTTCGGTCGCCTGCTGTTGACAGATCTCTGTGGGGCACCTTACCATTGGCTGCATATTACATCCAATTTCAGCCAATGGTAAGCTCCGGTCGCCAGACATCTAGTGGTCGGGTCGCCTGCCACAGACGCTTGAAAGCCGCGGGTATATCTGAGTGAGAACACACAGGGAACGAATGGACGCAAAATGAACAATAGAATATGGCCTGATAGAATATGGCCCCTGGTCTTGGTCTGATACTCCTCGATTTCTTGGAGGAGCTCGTGGGCTGATTTCACATCCGCGTTTATATACGTTTATCCGCGGTCGATAGACTGTCCCCTATGTGGCGGCTTTGTTGGTGTCGGGCACCGAACCAAGAAGATGAAAGGATAACGCAGAAACCATCTCTGTCGTCTGCCTCATTAGAACAGCCGCTCTGGGAACCTGCGCAGGCTTTGCCGCGTCCCACTCCTAATTACTGGATGTAACGGCCTCCAAAGCGGCGGGCTTACTACGTTATTATGCTTTGAAGGCAAACGTCGCTCAAAACCCGAGGTCGGCGAGAAGAGGAAAAACTCTTGCTCGTGTGCTAGTACAGCAAACCTAGAGCATTTCCTTTAAAAATGCGCACTCGCCATAAACTCCCCCCAGTTTTCTTACTCAGCCCCACTTTTCTGCTTGGCCTAGGATCGGTTTGAAGATCAATTGACCCTGGTGGAACAAGATCGTTCCATCATCGGCGACTAACACGAGGTTGCCAGATAAAATGCTGTCTCTTCTGCTAGCCCGCAGCAACCGGGTAACAAAACCATAACCGTTTTTTTTTCTTTATTGCCTGGCTTTGACACAGAAAATTGCACATAACAAACAATCAACAAAAGACAAACGCTATGTACACCCGACTCGAAGTCAGCCAGCATGAGTCTGGCTTCGTCAACTTAAAATTCACGCAGTGTACAGAGTGGCTCTAGTCTTGAGAGCCACTCCGGAGGCTCCGCTGCGGCCTTCTGAATGGCCAGAAACATGTCCATACTTTCTCGAAAGTAGATTCGGGCAGGTCTTGCGTCTCTGTCACAGTGAAAGCCTGCCATTCTCGAGCGCCATATACAGTGGAGGCCTGTCAGCATTATTAAATCATAAGGCACCCCATCCTCATTTTCAACACATAAGTAACGGATGCCATACGGGTCTAGTGGAAATTCTTTCTTTAAGGTTCGCCGTAATACATCCCAAAAATAAACCCCTTCCCAACAGTGTAAAAATACATGGTCAATTGTTTCAGGCTTTCTGCAAATTAAACAGTGAGAACCCCAGGGTAAAAATAATTCCTTTCCCTCTAAAAATTTTTTAACCGGTAAGGTTCCGGTGTGCAGCTTAAAAAAGAAGGTTTTGGTTCCTGATGGCACCTGCATGTTTTTAACTCTCTTTAAAACATCTTTGCCTTGGCCTCCACTGTACAAGGCCCTGTACAAAGGCACCGGGAAAACTACATCGCACAAAGCACGGTACAGTTTCTTTCGTTTCACAGTCGACAGAAAGTCATTTGAAAACCGTGCGGAAAGAAACCTTACACTGGCTACGATTTCCCGGTAAAAACCGGTGACCCTACTGTAAACGTCAGCAGTTCCGACTATGTACTCTGGAAGCAGATGCCGCAGCCTAACTTGGCATACGGTACGCAAAAACGGGTCTCTTGTGTCCCGAAGAAACAAAAAACGATTGACCAGCTGTCTCAAAAACAAATGGCCCAGTCCCAGCCCGCCGTCTTGAACCCGTCTGAACAGGTTGGTCCGGCTGCAGCGCTCCCATTCAGACGACCAGACAAAGATGGTGAAAATTCGGTGTAGCTTTTGAATACTTAACCGTGAACAGTGCAACACCTGCATGACGTACCAGAGCCTGCTGATAAAGAACAAGTTGCAAACAGTGGCTCTGGCAAAAATGGACAAGGTCGTTCCTTTCCACTTATCAGCTCTTTCCCGTATCTCTTTAATCTGTCCTGTCCAATACTGTTCACTGTCACGGTAAGCAGCGAGTGGAAAGCCCAAGTATTTATCTGGCGTCGTCGTCCAAGGCACGCTGGCAAACCGCTCCGGCGTAGATGCCCACCTTCCGTGCCAAAGTCCGAGGCACTTCGACCAGTTAACCCCGCTTCCAGTAGCTTGGCTGAAATCTCGTACACATTGAACGGCCTCGCTTATGCCTCCCTCGTCAACGGCAAACACAGCAATGTCATCAGCGTACGCCAGAACCTTTACTTCGGCTGCTTGTAAACTGAATCCGGTAATACTTCTGTTTTTCAGTAGCTTCAAACAAAGGGTCTCCACATAAATACAAAATAAAAGGGGGCTGAGGGGACAGCCCTGGCGCACCGAACGCTGCACGCTAATGGGGGCCCCCACACTCTTGTTAACGATCAATTTCGTCGTGCAGTTCCGGTACGCCAGGGCCACACCCTCGCGAATAACAGAACCAACGTTAACATGGCTTAATACTGCAAACAAAAGTTCATGGGCAACGCAGTCAAAAGCCTTTTCTAAATCGATCTGAAGAATAGCAACCTGACCATAACCGTGGCGACAAGCGTCCAAACTAAAACTTGCACGAATACATTCCTGTCTTTCCACAAAAAATCAGCAATTATATAAAAGATACTATATCAAAGATTCTGAGAACTATAACAACTAAGCAAAGCTCAAAAGAAATCCTCCGATACTTATATACTACAACGCAATCATTGTGCGATTATTATGCGAACGTATGCGATATAAGCAACACACGAAGACAACACATAGACACGACACAAGCGCAAAATAACAACTGATTTATTCCTCATTGAAGATGCGCTTATATACGCAACGTGAGTTTTTAGGAAAGGCAATCATCCCGGCATCAAACACGTGACCACCACCACGACCCAGCATCTGCATTTCTCATATCAATTTCGTTTTTTGTAAGTGAAATAGATGGAGTCCTTAAACACTTTCTATTTTCCGTCTTTTCGATTAAAAATGCTCCAACTATTTCTCTGTCAATCCTTTGTTCCTGCTTAACTACAATTGTGGTTCTCTGGAATAGTGGTTCACATTTCCTTCTACACCTGCTGCAATGTTGCCCTAGATTGTCCTGGTGGCTAATTTTTCCGCAGTCATTTTTATGCTCTAGAAGCCTTGTGTTGACACATCTCCCTGATTGCCCAGATAGGTAAAGAGGAGGAGGGAAAGACAGGGATGTTAACCAGAAAGGGGTTCCGGTTGGCTACCCTGCACTGGGGAAGAGGGGTTAGGGGGCTAAAAGGAGGAAGAGAGAAGGGAAAAAAGGCATAACACACACACACACGCACAACGCTGTCACAATTTGTCACTCAATCCAGTCGCTCAACGTCACTCAATGTCTCTCTGGCATGGTATGAACCTTTCTCTATGGGCAATGTCCCATTCCTTGCGTTTGTCGCGCTTTGCTTTCGCATTCACTTTGTTGCAGAGGCTTATCAGCTTTTTTAGCTGATAAGCCTCTGCAAAATACACCTAAATACAACTTTCACTTGGTGTTTGCTTGCCACTTTCTTCAATCGGTTCGATACCTTATTTATATACCGGTATGACAACCAATCTTTCTCTATGATCTCATGATCATTCAACTGGCCCCGGTATTACCTCTGCTGGCAATCATTGTCTGCTCTGTACGCTATCCCTCAATTCAAATTTGTACAGAAAGAACATTTACCGCTAGACAGGCCGTGCACTCGACTGTCAGCACAGAAATTGTCCATAGCTACTAATTAAAGTCCCACGCTGGGCGCCATTTTTATCGGTAGTTCCTGTCTACAAGTGCCCAGACTCAGGCTCAAGTTAATCATAATAGTAAGAGTTTTTCTTAATACGTACGAATTAGATGTCTCATCGCAGTCAAAAACCAGGGTAGCTCTAAAATGTGGCGCCACCAACCTTGATGGTCACATCAAGAACATTGTGTAATAACAGGCCAACTCTAAAACTTTTTGGGCGGTCGAGACAAAAAATTTCGAATTGAACCACTGTCCACCCCAAGAAACTTGTGGTCTGGCCCAAAAATTTCGTTCGTTGGCCGGATCAACTTCCAAAATATCTGAGTGCCACCCAAAAGATTTCGGTGTCAGCCGTGGTCCATCACGGACATTATTTGAATGTCGTTCATGAACAAAGAATATCACGTGACACGTTACACGATATCATGTGACCGCACGCAGAAGTGAAAATTGGTGCCACGTCAAACGCTTTGCATCGATGCTTTGAATTCTCAGCACGCAAGTTCCTTAAGTGCCGCCACTAACTTTTTGCTTACGTGTCGGAGCAGAGAAAGCCACAGTGATAATCCCTGCGTCTCAGAATTTGGTTGTGCGCCGTCAAAAGACATGAGACGACTGCTCTCCTTCGTTCTTTCAGTTTGAAACCTAAACATGTTGACAGATTTGCCTGTCTGGTTGGGTTTGAAGACGTAATAAACTGCACATCTCCAACCAAAATTTTAACTTTAGCCCCACGTTTCGAAGCTGACTCGGCTCCTTCATCAGAGGTGACTAGGGGCAGTAGCTAGCGTCTTTTAAGTATGGAGGTGAGGGGGGTGATAAGAACGACAGCTGTATCGCGAAAGGCGCGGGAGAGGGGGAGGGGGGATTTAGGCTGTTAGTCACGCTGGCGCACTGCAGGGAGGTGCTGAATGGCGACTTTTTTTCGTTGCGTTGAAGAGAGAAGTTTAGTTTCCTTCTTTCTTTTAGTTTCCATCGCACATGTTTTCCCGGTCACCGTGGACGACGATGGGAAGTCGAAGAAACGAGCGGGGAGACAAAGCAGGGAAGTGGAACGCGAACAAATTCCGTAAGACGCGGGCCTTTCGAGCGCCATCTGTTTATCCAGGGATTTAAGCAAACTGATCCTTAATTACGATCACAGAGACTTAACTTCTTCCTTCCCACCTTTTTTTTCATTGTTTCCAATCAGTGTTAGTTTAACCACTCGGAAACTCTTCTCGTAAACTTTCTATACTTCGTTTTTTCGCTTCACTGGCTGCATCTCGCTACCAGCCTTAAAACTTCTACTTAAAAACTTTTACTGCGAATTCTCAGCACTTTGTCGTGTAATATATTTATTTTCATCGTTTAAGTACCGAAAGGTTTAAAATTTTAACCGACAACCGTCCTGTACACGCTTGCTCAATAAATGTAGAGCATACTGGCTTAATCACGAACATAATATTTTCTGGCTTCAAGAGCAGCAAGTGAGACGAAATAATTTATTATCGCGAATCTTTTCCGCGCCACCGCTCTGCACGAGTATGCCAGGAGGAGAATCTCAGCAGAAACCACCATACAAATGACTAAGGCTCAGTGTACAACCTTTGTCCGCAAAGTTTCAAGACTGATTTATTTTCTTCTCAAGAAATGATTCACCCCCCCCCCTCCACAAAAAGTATTGGTGCGTATGTGTGGAGCCATCTTTTTGGGTTAACCTGAGTTATTTAACGTAATTGCTATGGCAGCCGCTAGAGGGTACTGCATGTAGAAAAATACGTTTTCACTAGTGGTCTGCGCATTCCACTGTGAATGAATGTGGTGAGATTGACGTCCACCTCGAACAGCGTGTAAATATAAAATTCTGTGCGAAGCTTGGCAAGACTGCCACACAGACGTAGGAACTACTTCGTGACGCTTACGACATCAAAACAATATCGCGTGCGCGAGTTTTCCAGTGGCACAAGAGGTTCGTTTCGCGGAGAACGTCGGTGGAAGACGACACAAGGCAGGGGTGCCCTTCAACCTCACGGAATGAAAATACCGTGGCTCAGATCAGAGAAATATCGTATAGCAAGACCGCAGCATTATGGTCAGCATGCTATCAGATGCTCTCGACATTAGGAAGACAACATGCCACCAAATTTTGCGTCAGAAATTGGGGAAACGAAAGCTGAATGCCAGACTTGCGCCGCAGTCTCTCACCCTGTACCAGAAAGATATATGGACATCAGTGAGCGCTGATTTACTCTCCGAGGCAGAGAACGATGCTGCATTCGTCGGCAGCATCATTGCTGAAGACGAAGCTTGACGTTTCAATACTATCCTCAAACATAAAGAGGCAGAGCGCTGAATGGCGGTCCACAAGCTCTCCGGCGTCGAGAAAGGTGCGGCGACAAAAGACTAGTTCAAAGACGATTATGCTGATAGTTTTTTTCAATGCTAGAGGTGTCATACAGCACGATTTCGTCCAACAAGGGCAGACCGTGAATCAGGAGGTTTATATCCGCGTGCTCCAACACATGCGTGATGCACTGCGGCGCCGCCGCCCTGACTTACGGGCATCTGGACAAATGGAGTCTTCTCCACGATAACGCAAGGCCGCACACTGCTCTCAGCGCGACGAAATATCTCGCTAAGCACAGCATTGCTGTACTTCCCCATCCGCCATACCCGCCTGACCTCTTCCCATGAGATTTTTTCCTGTTCCCTCGTGTGAAGAGAGCCCTAAAAGGTCGCTGGATGGGGAGCGTGGAGGCCATTCGAGACGCCACGACAAAGGAGCGGACAGCCCTGCCAGAAGAAGCGTTTTCCAACTGTTTCCAAGACCTCAAGAAGCGTCGGAAGCTGTGTACAGAATGCAAGGGAGACTATTTCGAAGGGGTGCTGCACAAATGATTTCAATGATAAACGCTTTTTTTTATGGACCTAGTCTCGGAACTTTACGGAAAAATGTTTTAGTACACGCAAGCATGCGGTGCCGGTGTGGCAAGGATGGAAGCACGGCTGGGCCTGGGGACGCCGTCCGCAAACCGACTAAAACACACGTCGTTGGAACTCCCAATAAAGCGTTTTTGCTTTTATCTTGGTTGTAGTATTTTATGTGCGCAATGAGTTTTTTGCCGCCTGAATGTGACTTATTTTCTTTTAGGATTTGGAGATTTGGTACAGTCCTTTCCAAAGTGCAGCCATACGCTGCTCCCAGAACACAATTAATTATGAAGCATGTTTTTGGATTTTATTCTATATTTCAACCGTGAAATCATATTGATCATACCCAACAATTCTGGACAAAAGCATTTTTGAATGGGAAAGAGTTTATTGACGCAATTTTTTCATGTATTGTAAGATTTCACTACAACAATCAACATATTCGCAGATTTCCCGTCGTCAGGCCTGCACGTTTTTGCTACTAACAGTTTTGCTGTCATCAAACGCGTTCCCGAATGGTTTTCTGGGGCAGTCTTAAATGCTTGACGCGAGTGATGGAAACACTACAAAAGATAGATCTTGCTGCTTGTCAGAAGTGTCAACCGTTATCTTCAATATTTCTACATCAGTACCCTACAGTTTTCCAAAATTCACATTTCCGTCCAAGAATATTGGGCATGACTGAAGCAAGTGAAACTTGGTAGGTGTAAACACTTCCCACAGAATGCGCACATACTTCAATTTCTGTAGCGCATCGACATAAGTACGCCTACTAAGCCAACCTGAAGGGAAGCTGAGTTCGGCTACATAAATATAACACCTCCAAACCTTGAGGAGGAGGACAAAGCAATTTGTGATTATATGCCTCACCTTCGCTCGTGAATACTTCAGACTATTCAACGCCTATGAAACTGAGCAAAAATGCATCGGAGTAACTGCCCTCGCTGTCCATGTTGAGACATGGAAATAAAGGGAGGGAGAACTACTTCTTTCCTACGACCACCGATTAGGGATCACTACTTTTAATTAAGATGTGGTTTGTCAGTAATTGCTGTACTGAGAATAGTTGGCGGGAGCCATTCTTGCCTCAGTGTTGGAGGGAGATTCGTTAGAAATATAGTAGCATAAGGAGCGACAGAGAAAATAATCCACAGCATATCGCTCGGCGAAAAACCGCTGAAAAGCTCCCGTGCGCGAGAAAGCCTACAGAGAAAAAAAAAAGGCAATGGGGCGCAGCGCTCAGCGATGAGTACCCTACCCGTCCATGCACGCAGCGTTCCGGCTTTTCCGATCAGTGCACCGAGGTCACATGCGGCACTCTGAGCATGTGCAGTGGGCCCGGTTTCCTCTCCCCCTTCCCCATTCCTTCTCACTGTTTCACACTTCCTAGCAACTTCCAAGGGAATCATGCCCGAAGAACCGATAGGTGCTTCCGCACGCGAAATGAGAAAACGTCTGTGCAGGCGAGAAAAAAAGATTGCCGGATGCAAAGCGTGGAGGACAACCACAACGAATGAAAAGCATTTCTGGAGTATTTTTTCGAGAAACTGTGTTGCCCGCCTGTCAGAATATCATGGGTGGCTTGATGCTTGGTTTATGCCGAAATTATACTTAATTGGGCCTACCTGCCCACCACTGCACTCTGTAAATTTTGAGGGGGAGGAGCGCAAAACTTCACCCCGCGTGCAAAAGATGAGGTTCGACTGCTGACCGGCGATAGGGGCCACACCTGATTAGCCGTTGACCGGAGGCATGAGGCGTAGACAAGTTCCGAAATTAACCCTTTACATGGGCAAAGCCCAACCACAGTATATTACAAAAGTTAGCACAATGAAGCAACGCCGTACACTGACGCGCAACGCAAATCACAAACACAAAATGAATACGCGAACACAATTAACACAAGGAAGCAGACAGCAGGGCGATTACTATACAACAAGGCTATGAGAAGGAAATACACCACAAAAGGTTAGAACGAGAAACACAGCAGACAACAAGACATAAAGAAAAGAGTTGAAGTGAGTGGTGAGAAACGGCGGCTTAGCTGCGGAGTAGCAAGGTCCGGTCGCAGGGAGCGTCGGGCTGCGGTTCCTCGTCGCGGTGCTGATGGGGGCTTGCGGAAACGGGCGAACTTGGGCCTCGCGTCTTTGGGGCTGCTGTTGCCGCGCTCTACGCTTCAGACCACGGCCTAGGCTCGCTTGCCTACCTCTTCCCTGGTTGACCTCACTCACGACCCCACGCACCGAAATCTCAAGACCAACTCCACAGCGCGCAGTTTACGCGCCGGCGCGTTCTCGTGGATAGAAGAAAAACCAACAAAAAAGAGACTCTTCAGGGGCCGGGTACAGAGGAATGCCGATCTTGAAAGGGGAAAAAAACACACAAAGGAATGTCGAAAGATTTCGGCATAAAGCCCTAATCTCAACGAGGGGAGTCTGTGAGGGCCGAAGGGATGCCGGGGCATTCTACCCGCTTCTGTTGTTTCCACAACTCCTGCAAGCGCTTGCCACCTACACGCCAACAATGCTAGGAGGGGACAGAGTGGCTTTGAGTGACCCCTCCAGCGTCGGGATGAGACAGCCGTTCCCACGCGGAGGAGGGGGGACAAAGTCGTCACTGACGCGCGCGCCGCGACATGTTTCTGGAGCACAGCGGCGCCTTGGCTACCGCAAAAGTCAAAGACGGACAGGGCAGGCACGAACTGTGTGCCACCACCTCACCTGCGGGAATGATGTCAGAAAGAATAATGACTGAGAAGAAAATCGAGGAAAACACTGTTCTATACTTATTTACCTAGGATGCTTACTATTGCTATTGGATCTCATTTCGCTTCTTTTACAAATACCAAATACCAAATACCTCATACCAAACTGCAACCTGAGTTCATCTACGAGACTTAGCCCGTTTTTTTCGTGTGCTCAAAGCGAAACTTACATTTCTATATTTTATTTTCCTGCGGTTCTGTTCTTTAGCATCATCTGATGGCGGATTGCATCCCTTCACTCATTTTACTGCTGATTTCCTAATCATCATTTTGTGGAGTGCTTGACGTTTACGTTGATTCGGAAAAGCTGTTCGTCGACCTCTCATTTTCGCTGTGTGAGCTCCGTATCTGCGCCTTCAGGATATGCCAACCAAGAGGCGGGAAACAATGTTTCGGGTAACTGCATTCACCTCTGTCGACTTTCTATCAGCTCTCATCGCAAACGAAAGCGGCGAGAAGAGAAGCACATCGAAGCTCCGTTGGCCACCCTCATTTGAAAATAAGGCATGGTGGCATTGGACCCGTAGTATGCAAGCTGAAGTAAGCGTAAAGGAGATTGCCGATCTTCTGATTTGGTTCAATGCCCTTTCCGTGAACACCGATCGTCAGCGGCCAGACCGAGAGAATAAACCAAGTGCAACAACAGCGGTTACTTGGCAGCGCAGCAAACATGCATAGCGTATATTAGCGGTAGGCGTGAACCCTTACGTTCCTTCCTGCATTACCGCTAAACAAGATAAAAGCAAAGAAAAAAGTGTGGAAAATGCAGGGACAGCAAGTGTTATATATATATATATATATATATATATATATATATATATATATATATATATATATATATATATATATATATATATATATATATATATATATATATATATATATATATATATATATGTAAAGACGATTGGCTTTTTGCTGCTGGTTCTGGAAAAAATTTGAAGTGCTACTTGCAGCTAGAAGCACTGGGAAAAATATTGAAGTGCTGCTTGGGACCACGACAGAGCAAGAAGGAATGCTGTGTCCGCGCGAAAATCTGCCACCTTTCTCTTGAAGTACTACAGACTGTCAAGAGAGGCCGGGCCATTTCACTCAGGATGCTTGCCGCCCGCATCCAAACAGGGAAAGCCCGCTGCCAGTCCTCCTCTCCACGCACTTTGTCGCTGACCTTTTCTCGCATTCGCCGCCCCAATTTACTCCTTATACAGAGCAGAAATTAAGGCTTGCTTTTTTGGCGCCAGCGTTTCTCGTTCCTTATCGACAGAAAAATTGCGCTTCTGAAGTAAGAACAACAGTAAGACCACATACGTTACGTAATCACACTGAGCGTGATCAGAGTAAAAGTGAACTTTTTCTCACCGGTGAATTTTCAGACGGAAATGTCATTATTTTGCTATTTCTAGTCGCCACGTGTTATCTTGACCGATAATGCTGCAAGTTAATTATAAACTCCCACAAACACGCACAGTTCTCCTCGCACTTTTAGCATGCTTAAGGTAAAATTATTTGGGATCGTTCACATGTTATTATAAGTAAAAAATACTGTGCTGCACATACTCGCGCAAAAATCTTATTATTAACCGGAAATTTAGAAGGTTTAGCTGAACCTTTCTCGCCAAGATCTCTTGGGGCGTTTTATGTTAACTTCGTTTCATTTTCCTTCCGGTTGGCTATCTGCCACTGGTCGCTGCGCCCGGTAGCGTAGGCCGTTGACAGTGATGTCATGCTTGGGCTGACGTACTGGGCTGACGTACCGGCGGCCACGGAAACGGAGGATAGGGAGCAAAGAACGTTTGGCATGCATGAAGACCTTTTCGGCGCTACTTGAGTATGTGGGAGGAGCCTGAAGTGGTTGTGCGGCTAATTGGCAGCACATGGTCCCTGTGATACGACCGGACTGGATACGGAGGCAGTAGGGCAGCTATAGTCGGATACAATTGCATTCTGCAGTGAAGCTCCGCCCACACTCAGGACCACCGCACAGAATTCCTCCGCCACAAAAAAGTAGTCCGTTGATAAATGTTTTCTTTTTGCCTAAACAAGAAGCTGATCATAATAAATAGTAAACCTCTACAATTTTGATAGCTGGCTTGTTTAATGAAGTCAAACATTAAAAAGATGGTTTCGTTAAGTGTTGTGATCACGTGAGTAATACACGACGCCACCGCTACCCTGTTATAGAAGTGATGCGGCGTACAGACCAGCCGGGTCTATGATTGGTCGTTTATGTCGTCACTTCATGTTGCTTTGATCAGGATTGGCGTAGCCACTAAAACGAAATGAAAACAAAACGAAAAGTTGCAAAATAGAACTCTTATTCTAACTTACGATCCATGCGGAAACACAGAAGCACTGAAATTATCAGTAGGGCCCCAGAAGGAAAGGTCCGCTGCTCCCCCAATCTCGACTTTTCACGTCTTGAAGGTCGCTGTGGGACTATGTCATTTGCCACATGCAGCCAAAAAGCGCCGCTTTTAGGTGCCTTCAATGTTCCTGCAAATATTATCTGTGCCGCTTGCTCCCTTTCGCCCCAAAACCAATCTCACATAGTTTCTTTGCGATGCCAGAGGAGATATTACTTCGCTTCTTCTTTCATCGACCGTCAGCGTTTCGCTGAGAGGTCACGTCTTCACTTGACTTGGGTTATGGAATTTAAGTGAACCAAGCAATCTGCGTAGAAAGGCTGGCATCCTTCCCTCTATGCCTTATGTCTGTCTACATTGCAGTGGTCACTGGGGACACAACTGTTGTGCCGGAATAGGACAATCCGTGAAGGGAACGCAGTCGAAGACTCGACCACGACCCCATATTCAGATTACTTCGCCTATGTGACGGGCATTCGGCTTTGCTCCCAGAGGTGATTTAACATCTCCAGAAGTGCGTCTTACGTACAGAGAACGCTGCGCGTATGTTCAATATACAGTCAAGAGTTCCCCAAAGTTTTGTTCGTTCAAGTGTCATAAAAGAAACGAATAAATATTAGGAAAGGAAGCGACGAAAAGGAAACGAAGAAGATAATAAAACTGACGTTCAGGACCTTATACAAGTTCTTTGTTCACAGCCCGTCCGATTGACTGTGTCGTCAAAGGTTCAGCGAAATTTTGTCTCATCAGGTATTTATTTACATTTTTGTACTCTAAGGTGAAAATATGGTAAAGTAAACGAAGAAATGTAGAGACTGGCTGTGTCAAAAAGAATGGCCTTCACGGTGTTGACCCAGTGCGGTATCGTTCTTAAGAATTCTTTGATTATGTATGTATGTAAAGTGTGTGGCACCTCATTTAGGTTAGCGGATCCGCACACCGCCAATAAAAATAAAGTGCGTGGAAGTGTCTTTGTACTTCTTGTCTCATACAACTGCACTGCATCATATTTAGTGAGTTCCGGCAACTCTCCCGTGCAGCGTAAACCGATGCTTATTCAAAATAGGGTAATTCATAGTGTGGGTGAAAGGCTGAAGTCGTCGGTTCCCTCTAACAAATACACATATTTATTTGACTTCGCAATAAGGTAAGAAATAACCCTTAAGCTGCTCAATATACGCGCAAAGATGTATGTTTAGATATCTCAGATAAGAGTTGCTATACCAAATGCTTCGCTCTTACTGAAACAGCGTTTCACGGCCCTCGATGTTAAAAAGTGGCCAGATCAGCCAAAATTATCAAAACTTTGCAGAACATTTATTACATTATTTCATACAATATTTGTTACTTTCTTTTTATTACGGAAGCAGACTTTCTGTCTATCTTACAATCGCAGGCTCGGCTATTTGAGATCATAGTACGAGAAAATTCTTCTTACATCTTACCAATTTTCAAAACTGAGCCCATGGCTTGTTGACACCAGCCGTGAGCTGCAAAACATTGAGAGACTAAATGCGCCTCTGATGGCTGTGTAGCACAGGGTCAACTACATTCAACTTGGCGGCAACAAATATCAACGGTGACCTCAAACGGATGCAGTGAAGTCCTCTTAATATCACTCGCGAAACCAAGAAACATGGTAGCACTTATGCGTCGCCCACACTATAGCGACGTCGATTAAAAATAGTTTCACTACCTCCTCACAGTGAGACCGTAGCAGGAAAATTTTCACGGCAACTCACATCTTTGCTGCATTCAACACCTCACATGCACACTCTACGTTATCATGTTGCTGACGTTCCACTTCTCGGTTAAGAAGCAAGTGACCACTGATTTTTTTAGTGCCTCACTACTTCACTATATGCCATCAAATATGCGCTCATCTCGTTTCATCGCCACCGCTTGCTCGCGCACTTCTAAGTCCTTTTACTTCCGCCACAAAAAGCTTACCCTAAGCTATCACATTTGATTTTTTTTAACAAAAATACCGCGTGTCTACAGTTAAAATAAAATTTACCACGCTAACCCAAAACGTAAGCGCCAACATTTTTCTTGCGCTGTCTTGCATCTCTTGCTGCATTGGTGACGCTTAAAGCATTCATTTACCCAACTGCCTCATCAACTCATAACGTATGGCACTTTTATCGAAGACTGCGGCAGACTTAAATCACCTCCTTGCCGCAAAAACCAGCAGATATAATACTAAATCGTTCAAAACTGCCGTACCAGGTGACTTTGAAAATTTAATGCGATCTACACATTAGGATCTTTGTACCATGAAGAGCAAGGATATATACTAACTACTGGCACGTTTCTCCGGTCCCCTTTCCCACCTATTCCCTCATTAGCGCCTCTATCTGTGCGCGTATTTTTAATGCCCATGAAACAAAAACTTTTTTAACCCAGGACAAAAAAAAAACTAAAGGTCAACAGCATTCACATCTCAAGGACAAGCCTTACAAGAGTCCAGATAACAAGGTACGCCCAGAAAAATAATTAACTGTGTAATAAATTTCTCAGGCAAAGAACACTGAACTCTATGAGAACGGCGCCATGCCGACATGAATAGCTTCCCAAAGGGAAACGAAGTTCTCTTGGAAAGAAAGATATACTTTCGGTGATAACAGTTTCGCTGCCAAAATATTAATCCCACAGAAAATTGTTTTTATGTGTGTGTTTGCTGTACAGTACAATGAACTGAAGGCACTGCTTTTCTCCAAATTGAAAGCTATTACCTTAATGGGGATGCATAAGCTGAAGAGAGAAAATGAAAGCAACAGTTGCATCAATGGAAACCAAGGACGATAGCATACTTCTTAAAGAATAGCATCAGTCGTATATTCATAATGTAAATATATTGCAAGGATAACTAAGAAAGAGCACAATGATTTTAATTTATAATAGGGTCTCGCACTACTGCATTCTTCAAAGACCTGGCTAATTGAAAATAAATATCCTATTATACCTTGCACTGAACAGTCAAAGTACTGACGAAGTTGCTTCATCAAACGGCACACCACAATTAGGCACCATAGAGAGCGTGCTTCCAAAAGGCTAATATAAGCCTATTTAAGCAACAGGTCGTTCGCCTCTGCAGCGGCGTTCACAATGGAATTTTAATTTCTTGTTTCTGTGAAGTGGAGGGTTCGACCGAAAACAACATTTAATTGATCAATTACCTAGACATATTTGTGAATAAGACGTTATAGCTTCATTTTATCTTTTTTGCTTATTGTTTATTTATTGTATTTTTGAATTCCGTATTATTTACTGTGACTCCTACAAATAATTGCTTCTGTTTGTTACTTTGATACAATTTCTGCCATGCCGAGGGCATTCTGTATTGTGCATTGTACATTGTAGATCTATTGTATTGTGTATTATGTATTCTATTCTATTAGAGTGTATTCTTTGAAAAAAGGAATAGCCGGTGCCGCTCTGAGGCCCCAACATCTC